>NC_090700.1:22331950-22983433 GCF_040954835.1 Lepisosteus oculatus
CTTATTATTGTACAGGAATGTGCCTGAATGAAAATGAACGCACCACTTAATTTGTGTCAAGGTTTAAGAATAAATCATTTGACAGGGAGCAATACTCCAGAGACTCTGTTGACATTATTCAGTAACCTTTGGCTTAAGAAGGTCTACCTTGCACTGAAGTTACTACAGATAGCATGCAAAATAGACCACACTGTTCACTCTCATTCCATAGGTCTTATTGATCTGTCAGGAGAAGATAACATTAGCAGCTACTTCAGAGCTGGATCCACAATGGGACTTCTAAAATACGAGAATGCTTTTACAAAACTATGTAAACATAAACAAATAGCATAAAAAGGTACATTACTAGGTACCTGTAATGCAAAAGTGTCTCAGCAACTTTGCACTTTATTGAAGATTTGGAAAGTTTTCCACACAGATTTACCATAATATGAATGAGATGTCAATGTTCTAGATGTACAATCGGAAGGCTGTGGGTGCACATACTGGATCTGGCACTGCTTTTGTACCTTGAGCAAGGTACTTTACTTACAGTAGCATACTCTAGTAAAATATCCAGTTGTAAAATGGGGAAAAGTCTGAGTTGCTTTGAATTAAAGTGTCAGAAAACATAAACAAATAGCATAAAAAGTTACATTACTAGGTACCTGTAATGCAAAAGTGCCACGGCAGGGGTGGAGCGGTGGTACTGTGGCTAAGGATCTGTGCCTGTGGCTGGAAGGTTGCTGGTTCAAATCCTGTGGCCAGCAGAGGAATCCTACTCTGTTGGGCCCCTAAGCAAGGCCCTTAACCCCAACTGCTCCAGAGGTGTACAATGGCTGACCCTGTGCTCTGACCCCAAGCTTCTCCCCTGTCTGTGTGTCTGTGTCTCATGGAGAGCAAGCTGTTGTATGCAAAAAAAAGCTGTCACAGAAGCCAGAGGCTAGCTGTGGAGAGAGACTGGCGAGACAAGAAGACCCTATGCGAAGTGGCAGGAATGGAGCAAACACAGGGGTTTGCTCTGGGGCTCAAGGTATTGGGCAGAGTGGGGGATAAGACAAGCCCTCAGGTAGCGAATGTGGGGTGACCTGGTGAGGCAAGCCTCTCGCCAACGGATCCCAATGCTGAGCAAAGAGGATAGGACAGACCGGAATAAAAAAGCAAACCGGGTAGGCCGGGAAGCCAGGAAGGCCAAGAAATCAGAAAAAAAAAACAGAGACAAAGGGAAACGGAGGCTTTTTTAAAGGTGGAAAATGTACATTTAAGTATGGATAGCTATAAAATTAAGTCAGAAAATAAAAACATGGGAACAATATTTCCCCTTGAACAGAATGAAGAGTGGAGAGCTGTGACAGAGTGAGCAATATAATTTTGGTTTTCAGTTAGAACAATTCTGAATTAATGATAAAGATTGGAATTTCTTTCTGTCCCAAAATAAGAGAAAGTTACACAAAATACATTATTCATTTCACCATGACAGCAGTAATGATAAGTAATAATGTCAATAAATGATTACGAGAACAACTCTTCCATTTTTTTCTTTCAATTCAGCCAAACTTTGCCTTTGAAATTGTAGAATATTCATGTATTAAACTGAGAGCATGGTGGATTCTGGATTGAAGCTCCTTAAGTGTGGTCTACATGTGCTCTCTCTGGGTGCTCCTTTCCTGGTGCACCCAGCTGGTTAAGACTAGTGTTTGTGCACCCTGCTACAGACTGGCATCCATGCATAATGTAGACGTTTATCAAGCCTTAGGCTTCTGGGATAGGCGCTGGGTTATATCCACCGTTACCATGACAAATTGACTTTATTGTAACTTTATTATCAAGATAGGGCTCTTTTTGAATATAGGAAATCCTGCAGCGCCCATCTAATAAAAGACACAAGTGAAACAGCATTGTTTTAACTAAGATTGAATTTCCAGTTTATTATTTATGTAACTCTGTGCGTTGTTAGAGGAAATGTAAATTCAGTGCTGGCAATCACAGTTAATTTGAAGTCTTTTACCAAAAGCTTAATTCAACAAAAATAAGTTCCAGAATGAATTAAAGTTTTTTTTTAACTCATAATTATAATACATATAATTAATCCTATAGAAGAATAAACTGTCACTGTTGTCAGTGATGTACAGTAATCAATTTTCTTTACAACAAAAAAGTATTTGTGTAAGTTCAAGGAAATGCAAACTACATGTAGTCTTTTGCAATTGCACCTCAATAAAGCATCATTGGGTACACAGTCATGTTATCTTTTGCTAAATGATTCTCTTGTTCTTTTCATTCTTCTTCCCTTATTTGTGTCTATGCAGAGATGAAACCAAAGGCTGTTTCATTCGAAAAGCTGTTTCTGCCTGTTCATACATCAGCAAATACAATGCTTTGTAGTTTTGTGCTCAGATGAGTTCAATGAAGACAAGAAAAAGTATATGTTATAAGAAACAACTTACAGTAAATACCTGATTTAAATTTATGTGCATTATGTCCCCCATGTACTTCAGACCATAAATGATATGTCCTGGCACAACTAATAAACTGTTAACCTAATGTAATATCAGTGGACTACAGTATATAATTCTGCCATATTCACAGCTAACAACAATTCAGGGAAGTCACATGGCTCCCATTACAGGATCCGTTACACAATATAGATTTCCATTGCTTTATCAATATTTCAACAATGTCAATTCATTTTCAGAAAGCTGCTTATTCCTAGTAAGGATTGCAGCAACCTGGAGCAACCACAATGATGCCCATGTCCTTGAAAGACATGATTAACCGAAGAACCAGAAGAAATTCCTGTTTTTCTAACTGTTAGTTGAAAACTATATTTAATGTACATTATATGTAATTGGATGATCTTGGTTTGCATTACGAATGGACAGTTTTTCACTTTTTGAATTTTAAATGAAAACTTTATTAAGTCACAGCTGGTTATTTTGGTACAACCAATTGTTCATCAGATTAATAATACTATAGAAACATACATTGTGACCACATATTCCATATCTGCATCTCAATGTATAATTTTTCTATTACTTATTGTATGTTTTCTATTTGTCTCAACTAAGTGCTTCCACATTCCTCACTTATCTGTTCAGCACTGTATTGTTTCTCTACTCTACTCCCACCTCTCACTGTATCATTTACCCACTCCTCATTGTATTGTTTTACATTACCTCACTTCATTGTTTTTCCTTTCCTTATTGTAATTTCTTTCCAGTTTTCACTATACATGACTATGCTACTCAACATTTTAAATCAGCTGTCAGTATCGGAGGCTAAGGCCTAAGCACATGACATCTTAACCTTTGTGAATTTAAAATCCCTTTAAGTGATTTAAAGAACAGGGGTAGTGCTGATCCTAAAGTCACATTGGTAGAAAAAACACTTGTGTTTAATAACTACTCTCTGTGGATCTCAGCATTATACAGATCTGGGCAGGAACTGAAGAGCTTACAATGTAAATCAAAGCAGGCTCTCAAAATGATCAGCCTCAATCTCTGTGATCTCCCTCTGTTTGTAGTACTGCAACTGTAGTTTGAATGAGTCATTTTAAAAGAAAAGAATACCATGACATTTTATTGTTTCTGGACACTCCAGACCTTAAGAATTTATTTAATTAATAGACTGCAATTCTAAGATACCTATAATTTACAATGTACAACAGCAAGTATTCTGGTCTTCTAGTTTCAGATTCAAGTTCCTAGAATAATGTGGGATTTAAATTTTGTTCATGGGAAGATTGGTGTTTTAAGAGATGTTCTTACTTTCAGAACTGCACAATTAGCACAGCATATAATGTTGCAATTACCCGTGTGTCTTTAGTCAGTGGATTTTAGGGATCTCTCAATATTTTTCATGATTTTCCTATTTCCCCTGAATTTCAGCAATCGCATTAAGTCATACACACATCTATGTTAGGTACTAGTATATATTGACGTAAAAGCAACATTAAATAATTTGAAGCTACACTATGTGGAAAGAAGCTTGATAAGTCAATCTTTTGTGTTAAGTACTGTTCTCTCAGAAATTAATACGTAATGAATCAAATGCTGTTGGATTAATTAATAGAACATTTTATTTTTTTATTTCTATGGAATATCTAACAAAAGAAAAGTAAGATGTTTGAATGGTTATAAGGTTTTAATTACACCATGAAGTGATACAATGTTTTAAGTTATCTTCTTTTACAAAATGTTAATATTGCTATTTTTCTTAGATGATTATATAATCATAAGCATTAGAGACAAATTTCTTAAAACAGTTTTGTCTCCTGCACAATTGTGACTGGATTAATCTAATTAATATTCAGAGCGACAACACATCATACCTTCTGCTCTTAACTCCTGAATTAAGTTGGAAGACATGTTTATTTTAAATAAGTATGAATCCTAACTTCCTTTATTTAGTTTAACCAGTTTAACCAGATACAAACAATGTTAAACTAAAGGATTCATAGATCCTTAACGTTAAAACATAAAGAGCTCTTTATGTGATATGTGCAGCTCATCCCGTTCCAGCTGAGATTTGATCCCAGTTACTCGCATGCATATTGTCAAGGCCCACACCTCTGCTTCTTTCAAGAAGCAGCTAGACTGGTCAATGAGCCACTGAAAGCTAAATCTGGATGGGCTAAATAACCTCCTCTGATTTGCAAACATGTAATCTGTTTTTTTCAGTAACCACATGGAGGGAAAATAATAGGTCTTACTGTATGACATTTGCTAAAGTCTTTACAAGTTGCCTAAGGAGTAATTACAATATAAGGCATGTCACATTATCAGGGATATTAGGCCCATCAAACAGATGTTGTCGACTAGTGTGAGCTATTACACAGTTATGAAACACAAATCATCTGAAATGGCCCAGATCAGGTCTTACTTAGAACATTGGAAATTAACTCCTTAGACTTGATTTAATTTCAAGAAACTGCAGTCAGACCAAGAGCACTATGACATGTAATTGAAAACATCTCAATAATCTTTAATAAAGACTGTTATCAATGCCAGACAATTGAAAACTGATTACTGCATAATTTTGTACTCCCTCTCTAAATGCATTATTGGATTTTCTTTTTTTTCTTTTTAATGTTTGCACCAGTGATAAAGTATTTTAAGATTTTTAATATTTTTTTTAGTTTTTAGTGTCTGTCATTTTCCAGACTTCCTCCAGATGTCTCCACCCTGTCCTTGTACAAATCTAAGCAAAAGTTAGATCCATGTTCCCTCTCTTAAACGCACATACAAAAAAGTAACAAGCTTAACATATCCTGCAGCTTGATTTGCTTAATTTTAAAAGTGTAAAGTTTGTAAACAAATATACAATACACCTTCAGATTGACGTTCAAAGGGACAATATTTGGTTACATTACTGGCGGTTTTGTCTATGATATCACTATGATAACAGTTCTAAACAATTCCCACGAAAAAAGTGTGAAAAAAAGTTAGTATAAGTAAATTGGTGAAAGCAGTATGAGCCACATAATACATAAATGTACCGTAAACAGTGGATATAAAAAGTCTACACACCCTTATTGAAATTGTAGCTTTTTGTGATGTGATGTTTGTATTTATTACAGCAGTAAGTCTTTGTGAATAAGTCTCTATCAACTTTGCAGACCTGGACTTATCAATTTTATCCCACTCTTCCTTGCAAAAAAGTTCAAGCTCCTTCATATTGCCAGGGGATTTCCTGTACACGGATCTCTTTAGGTCATTCCACAGGTTTTCTACGGGATTGAGGTCTGCGCTCTGACTGGGCCATTCCAAGACTTTAATCTTCCTTTTCTGAAGCCATTCCTTGGTTAACTTGAATGTGTGCTTTGGGTCGTTATCATGTTGGAAGGTGAAATTCCTCTTCATCTTCAGCAGGTTTGAATGCATGCGTCCCTGACACCGCCATCCAGCCAAAGGGGTTCACCGTTTACCACATGGACAGAAACCACTATAGAGGCGAGGCTTATTAATAAGACATAATTAAGTGTTTCTGTGCTTTCCCAAATGAGGCCTCATCTCTCTGTTCATCTCTGTGGTGCAGCCACAGAGAAACTATTCATGCAGGCTGATTTAAAGATGTTTTCTTTTGATAAGGGACAGCTCCCAAAGGGGATGCACTTAGCTAAGCCTGGCTATCATGATCAATGGTCATCCATTGGCGCCTATCTGTCTAGGGAGTGCCAGATGGACATCTGGACTGCATTCCTAAGTGTCAGGAGTAAGTGACTCATATCTCACCTTGATCAACCAATCAGGGACTGGTAGGGCCGCGTAACCCACGTGGGACTCTGATGCCCATGGAACTTTCAGCCCATGAATGAGCTGAAGTTCCTCCAGGTAAAAACAGGCAACACAGAGGGCCTGAGTGGAGAATTCTGTGGACTTTTCTAAAGGGAATTCAAAGGAGAATTCCAGGGCAGGACGGCCCAGGAGCAGAAGGCTCCCAAGGGCAGGACATTCTCACAGCGTGCCTCCTGACCATCCTGAGACTCAGCCCGGACAACCACGGAATGGCCAGTGTGTCCGAGTGCCAGAACTTTCCTCTGTTCTAAGAGTCTAGAGTGGAGGTTGCCAGAGAGTAACCAGAGGATCCACCCGAGGTTAGCACCAGCAGCAAGCCTCGTGAACAGGTCAGAACTGTGGACAGCTGAATCACTATTCAGAACTAGCTCTTCATCAGGAACGAACTGGTCCTCTTCCTGACTTGCTGGGACCCACAGTCATCTTTTCTCCTGTGCACAAACTTTGCTAGTTAAAGCCAACACTAGTTAGCTGGTAAGTGAGCATCAGCAGCACACCGTCGCAAGCCACACAGCACAGCCTGGCACCGAGCCAGAGAGCGCGGATTGGACAGCAACAGCCTGCAACTGTTTCTTTGTGCCCGCAGGAGATCTGAATCCCCAGAGATTGGATGAGTATTCAACTTCAATGCATTACAGCTCGAGAATTCAATTGTTATCCCAACCAGTTGATATCAATTTAATTCCTAAGAGTTGTGTACTTGTTTTGAGTATCTAATGTAGAAGTTGTAACCAAGTTCAATTACGAAACGGTCTAAATGAATGATATACTGAACGTATGTCCTCTTGATATATGCAACTCTTTGTAACTGACTGAATATATATCTTTTGTATTCTGATAACCCTCTCGATAAGATCTGTTAGGTTTATATGCATATTCTATGTATTAATAAATGTATCCTCGTGTATTAGTACCTGTGTGTGTGCGTTGTTTGAGTTATATTGCATGGTTGGATTCTAAGGCCATCAAAAGAATCATTTTGTGATTTACTGCTACAATTAATAATTGTCCCAGTAAATGCCCAAACCCTACAGAACTGGTGCCTTCAGAGAGCACACACTACATTTTTATTGGCATCCCTGGACCGGCTGGTAAGACTGAAATGAGTCAACCAAGCGGAATAATTCGATATAAAACGCCGTGGGTTTCATACACGACAATACAGTGTGCTGAAAGCCGAAAGGAAAAAAGTTCCCCTTGCTCGTTAAGCAGTGCTTGATTGTTTTGTGATCTTTTGCAATCTACTGGGTTGATTGCATACTTGATCTTGTGGTTTTCTGTGGTAAAACTGTGATTTCGTACTTAAAAGTAATACTCTTTAAGTTTAACGATGGTTGCTAAAAGGTCTGAATTCGAGTCGCTATTAAGCACTCTCTCTAGCAGCGACAGGTCTGACCACGATCTCCGCCATATCTCCGTCAGCAGAGAAGCTAGGAGAATAAACCTCCATTCTCTGAGAGAGCTAGCGAAGGGCATAGAGAGATTTGACCCCGCAGTGTCAGAGAATAATATCGAGAGTTATATTCAAGACCTCAGGTATACCCTGCAGTACCTGCCAAACGCCACAGAACAGGAGAAAGTGTTTCTGGTCAGGAAAACTACCAGCAGCGCTGTACATGAGTGGATGGCTAGGCAGATGAAAGAAGTCTGTAATGACTTTGAACAGCTGTGTCAAGCACTTATCCAAGAATACAGTGCGTTTATTGACCCGACTGCCGCGATAGCCGCCGCCCTTAACATTAAGCATGAGAGAGCAGAGTCCCCTCGCAAATATTACGAGAGACTTAGACAAACTTATTTTGCAGGGCGAAATGATGAGGGTTGCGAAGAGAACACACATTTCAAGGGTTTATTCATTGCGAATCTCCACCCGTCAGTCAGAAAGATGATCTTAATGCATACAGATGCACAGACCATGAAAATGACTGATATTAAGAGATTCGTGCAGAAAGCCTGGGAGTATGATGTCCAAAGTCGCTCTGAGCAAAAAGCTGCTAAAGCGACTGTGTTCGCCGTCAGAGCCAGCAGGGTTAATTCTCCCCTACTCGAAGGAGCACAGGCTCCTGAGCTGGCTAAGCCCCGTTCCAAAGCAGGCACACAGGACCGCACCCAGCATCCTAAGTGCCATGAGAACACCGGGGGAGGGAAAGAGCTAGAAAAGGCTGAACAAAAGGATTCAGTAGCCGCCCGCCTGGCCAGGCTTGAACAAGTTTTATTATGACAGAGACAACCGCTCCCCAAGGCTGCCGGAAGTGTGAATGAGCTAATACTCTCCACTGGAGGAGGCGGAGACCCGCCCCCTCTCCCTCCCTCAGTCTATCTGATTGAGCGGAAGGGTTCCTGCCTGGATGAGGTCAGCCACTCCCAAGCGCGTGCTGACTCCCTGAAGTCACAGAGCAGGCAGTAAAACAGAGAGGAAAAGCAGGAAGCTTTTACCTCAAGGCTGCCATGGGAGATGTCTTACCCAGTGAGACACTGATTAACAGTTGAGTACTTGTTTTGAGTATCTAATGTAGAAGTTATAACCAAGTTCAATTTCTGGGGATTCAGTAAGTTTCGGTAAGTCGGACCACATCGCTCTACTGTTGCTTCCTGAGTACAAACAGAAGCTGAAGACCTCCCCCATTGCAAACAGGTCAGTACATTGTTGGTCTGAGGAGGCGGAAAGCAGGTTAATAGACTGCTTTGATAGTACAGACTGGGACGCATTCAGAGCTCCCGACACAGATTTAATTGAGTATACGAACACGGTCACCAGCTATATTAAATACTGCACCGACATTTGTGTACCAGAAATGAAAACTAAGTCATTTCCCAATCAGAAACCGTGGTTCATCAACAACATTCGCAATAAAATAAAAGATAGATCCACCCCGTTCAAATCGGGGGACAAAGAGGTGTACAAGAAATCACAGTATGCATTAGAGGAAGCCATAAAATGCGCCAAACGGAGCTACAGAGTGTGGCTTGAAATGCAGTGTGCTGACACCCGGAGGCTGTGGCAGGGATTACAGTCAATCCAGTCAATCACAGGCTACAAGGGCTGCAGCCAGGAGAATTGACACGAACAACGCATCCCTGCCTGACGAGCTGAACCACTTCTATGCCCGCTTTGATGCTCTGAACATGGGCAATGCTGAGAAGACCCCAAGTGTGCAGGGCAAAATTGTTCTGGAACTCTCAGAGAAGGACGTGCAGAAGACTCTGAGCAGGGTGAAAATCCGTAAGGCTGCAGGGCCTGATGGGATACCACCTCGTGTCCTGAGGACATGTGCAGCCCAGCTGACCACAGTGTTTACAGACATCTTTAACTCCTCCCTGTCACAGTCCATGGTCCCCACCTGCTTTAAAAAAAACACTATTGTTCCAACCCCCATAAAGGCAAAAGTGACATGCCTGAATGATTACCGCCCAGTAGCATTAACATCTGTGGTGATATAATGCCTGGAGAAGCTGGTGTTGTCACACATCAACTCCTCCATCACAGAGTCCCTGAACCCCTTGCACTTCGCCTACCAGAACAACAGATCAGTGGATGATGCTGTCTCCCTGGCTCTGCATACAGCCTTGGAACACCTGGACACTAAGAACTCCTATGTGAGAATGCTGTTTGTGGACTATAGTTCAGCATTCAATTCCATCATACCCATTCAACTGGTGACAAAGCTCAGGGGATTAGGTCTGTGCAACTCTGTCTGCAACTGGCTGCTGGACTTTCTTATCGAGAGACCACAGGTGGTGCAGATAGGCATTAAAATATCAACACCACTCACCCTGAGCACTGGAACCCCACAAGGCTGCTGTCTGAGTACAAGGTTGTACTCCCTGCTCACTCACGACTGCACAGCAAGACACAGCAACAACCGCATCATTAAGTTTGCAGATGACACCACTATAATAGGACTGATCAGTGATGATGACGAGTCCACTTACAGGGATGAAGTCATACAGCTGCTTAGGTGGTGTCATAGCAATAACCTGGACTTGAACTTAGAGAAAACGAAAGAGCTAATAGTGGACTTTTGGAGACACAGGCCACACACTCACAGCCCACTCAGTATTGATGGAACGGATGTGGAAACAGTCACCAGCTTTAGGTTTTTGGGAATTCACATCTCTAAAGATCTAACCTAGACTGTGAACACTGACTCTATCATGAAGAAGGCTCAGCAGCGCCTTTATTTCTTGAGGTGCCTCAAGCGATGGGGGATGCCAATACATGTGTTGGTGAACTTCTACCGCTGCACCATCGAGACCATCCTCACCAATGGGATCACCGTGTGGTATGGCAACACCTCTTTCCGAGAAAGAAAGGCACTGCAGAGATTGGTCAATATGGCCCAGAAGATCATCGGCTGTGGTCTCACCAAGATTAAACAGCTCTATGAGGACCGCTGCCATGGTAGAATTCTGGCCATCACAGAGGACAGTCACCACCCCGGGGCATGAGCTCTTCACCCCACTGCCCTCAGGCAAGTGATATAAGAGCATACGGACACTTACCACTAGATTCTTCAACAGCTTCTATCCACAAGCCATGAGATTGGCGAACACATTTAGCCATCCCCCTCGGACCACACCTACACCATCACCATCTACCTCTTTATGATTTCTTATCTATTGCACATCTCCAGTCATTGTTTACACATCTGTATTGTTTACATTCAAACTGTCTACATGTTTACTTGCACATTGTCTACTGTTTGTATATTTTCTTGATGCACTGTTTGCACTTTGTTTTGTTTTTTACACTTGTTTTACAATCGAGAGACTTTCTGTAAGTAAGAATTCCATTGTACCAGTACCGGTTACATATGGCAATACATTTCAAGTTCAAGTTCAACAATAAGATCCCATAGATGTTTTGTAAGCTCCTTGCGGACCATGGCTATCCCGGTAGGATGCAACCATGAAAGTTTCAAGGAAATCCAACAGGAACAGCTGATTTCTATTGGAGGTTAATCAGAATCACTTTCACTGATGGCAGGTGTATGCTACTTACTTTTGGACATGATTTGGAATGTGATTGGTTAACTCTGAACACAGCTACAGCCCCCATTATAAAAGGGTGTGCACACTGATGCAATCAGAGTTTTTTAATTCAAATTATTTTTTCTAATAATTATCTAATTGTTTTTCTCTTTAATTTGGTTAGTTGCAAGGTCACATTAAAGATGGAAACATGTCTGACATGATTTATCTTGATTTCTGGCTTTACATCACGAAAACCTGAGATTTCAATAAGGGTGTGTAGACATTTTATATCCACTGTATGTTTGTCATAATGGTGTTTAACTCAGATTAGATATGCTAATAAAACAAGTCAGTATACAAGAATGTTTTAAATGTTTTCTGTCTTGAAAGTCTGAATGCAAATGACTGTACTTTTCAGTTACCAAAGGTCTTAATTCAGAAAAAGATTAAAAAAACTGCAAGTCAACTGAAATGGTGTGGTCTCTGCATTGTGGCAACTGTACATGTTACTCTAAGTAAACCTACTATAATTCCAGCATACCTTTATAGTCTATTTGTGTTACATAAACATCTTGGATTGAAGCACTCTTGTCTTTTATAGAAAGACAAAGTGACCTGAGTCAAATCAACCACTACAGATTTATTGGAAATGTGAATGTTTATTAGTTAAATACATCAAAATGATAAAAAGACAAGTACACCTGCAACTCGTTAGGTGTGGACCCTTATTCAGCTACTGCATTTTTACTCCACCTGCTATTTATTTAAAAAAAATCCTTCCTTAGTCATAAGTTGCAAATCTGTATGAGATTTTCTTCCATATTATTATGCGAGAACAGTACAAACAATATTACTGTGTTGCCCTCTGGTTGGCCCATTCCATAGCCTTCATACATACAAATTTACTTCTTCATTATCAGTTTCTATATAGAGGAATTTTCCATTTGAATTGTGCCTTTGAAAGAATGAAAAACTGCTGATAAGACAAAGCAATGTTCACAGATGAAAAAGTAAGCAGATGCCGGAAGTCACAAGAAGTAAATACAAAATTAAATTGTTCAAGAAAAAAATCCAAATCAGTTTCTTATAAAGAAAAAAAAAGACTGTTTGCATCCCTCTGCCAGCACTTCTAAACATCCTGTAGTGTTCCTTAATTGCCCTTGATAAAACATGCACACCGCTACATAGTGGTGAGATTTTTTAAAGAAGTTTTTTTTGTTCAGGTCAAGTTGTTGTGAGGTTCCTGCTAAAAGGCAATATTAAAACTGACAATTCATTTTTATTAACACTTGAAGGTTTCAGCTGCAGCAAAAGGAAATAGAAAATATGAGGCAGGCTAGCTTTTGGCTTTTATAGTCTAAAGTAGGAGCCATAAAGGATCTGTGGGAAAGTAAATTTACTCTCTGTGAGGTGGCTTTGACTGGCATTTCCTAACTTAAATACCTTCTTGCTGTTAAGATAGCATGGAAAGGGTCACAGAAGGTAAGAACATTTGTAGCTATCAACCCTATCAGGAAGCGTTTTTCAGGACCCTAAGAAGATGATAGAATCCGGAAGGGAGTGCAACAAACACGGGGAAAAGAAGACTAGGAACGGGGTTGGTAGATGAACGGGGGGGGGGCGTGTCGATGGTGCAATAGAGCTTGGGGGGGCATGGCGAAGGCATACAAGTCCAAAAGGAGGCCGTAGGAAAATCCAGGGTGAGGAAAGTCCAGAGCTGGGTAATCCATCCATGATAGATGAGATGAAAGTTAAAAACCGGAGCAGAATCCAGTGAAGGGTCGGGGAAACAAAAAGGGGTAACGGGCTTCAAGACCTGGACCCAGATGGTCAGGACGCCTTTGCGAAGTCTATGCCGTCGAGCCACTCCTGGACCCACTGGTAGGAGGGCTTCCGGGTGTCCGTCTTTCATAGCTGAGCCCAGACTGGTAGGAGCATCTGGCTTTTATACGGAGGGGCTGGAACAGGAGGCAGGTGCAACAAATGAACAGAAACAAGAAAGAGCTGGAGCGCCCTTAAAAGGAGGGACTTATACTCATGACAAACCCTACCTGTAAGTTCTCATAATTTTCAGATGTAATTATGAAAGAATTAAATCCCTGAAGATAATACAAAAAGAGAAAAAAACTTTCAAAGCCTACCAGTTGCAAGACAAGATACATCCAGCCCATTACAGGGCACACACAGACAAACACATGCACACACTCATACCAGGACCAAATTTACAGACGCCAGTGAACCATAATGTCTATGGACTGTGGGAGCGAATCAGAGCACCTGGTGGAAACCCACAGAGAACATTCAAACTCCACACATATAATACCCAAGTAATTTAACACAGGGCCCCAGCTCTGCAAGACAGCAGTGCCTACCTCTGTGCCACTCAGATTCTATTCTATCCAAAATATTATTATTGGAAATTCAAATTTTCAGTTGATGTTCTCATATCCAGCATTAGTTTTAACAAAAAAATCTAATGCAGAGAAAAGGTGCTCTTACACCATTTGTGGAAGTCATGGCATGCTGTATAATACATAAACTTGTAATTACCTTAACACATGGAAGCACATTTAAAAATAAGAACAGAAGGCACTTCTTTAAACAGAGGTATGTGAGGGTCAGGAAATTGTTGAAATCAATACTCCCTTTTCTTTCAAGAAAGAATTTATAATAGCCTTGGATCAATTAGCTTCAAGTACCTAAACAGGCTAGATGGCTGAATGGCCTCCTTGCGCTTGTAACCTTTCTTAATTTATTATGTTCAGAATTAAGTTCTTCTATCTTTAGGCTGTGAGAACACCAGTTGTTGCATGCGTCAAGAAAAAGTGAATATTAATGTTAACACTTTCATTTCCTTATTAATATTAATGTTATGTGTCACTTATTTGCTTTGTTGCATTCAGGAGTTCCATTTTGAGTGATTAAAGGAAAGTGCAAACTGGTATCTGCGGCATTGCTATCAGAAACAATCATCACCTACCCAAACAGTTAGTCATAAAATAATTGTGTGATCTGCTTCTTGATAAATAGAAACAATGCCTCCTTTTTGACTCCAGTTGTAGATCACTCAGTTCATCACAAAAAGATGTTCCTCAATCTTGCATTAAAAATGTAATTAACCCATTTATACCTGTAAAAACAAAGATTATACTTGGCAGTGCAACACAGTGCAACAAATAAATTATCTAGTTTTTAAAGCTATGGCTACATACAGCACTGTACATATAGTATACCATAAGGCCGATATACTGTACATACAGTATACCATAAGACCATAAGTAATAAGATTGATACTAATGATGTGCTAACACAGAAAATCAATTCAGAGAGTATTTGCAACGAATTTGTGCACATTTGCCATAAGGGATTTTTCATCTTTTGTACTGATTTGTTTGTTCACTAAAGGGCATCAATGGGCACATTGTCAGTTATCTTAAAATAAAAATAATTCTAGTTATCCTATAGTAAATTCATATACAGTAAATGAGCCTGCTGTTTAATATAATGAGAGTTTGGTGTTTTAAGGAGTATAATTCAAACTAAAAATAAGAAACAAGCACTTAATGTTTTCTTAAATATGACACAGATAATTTGGTATTGTACGTGTGTAGCTGTGTGCTCCAAAGATATTCAGTACAGATTCTCTTTTACTTGTTTTATGAGGTCAATGTACTATTTTTAATTTAATCAAGTCAATGATTCAAGTCAATTAACTAATATTTTATGTATCCAGTCATTTCATCACCAATACAATTTGTATATGTTTTAATTTTGCATTTCAGAAAATCCTTGGTTTCACATATTTATTGTGATGTGTACAGATAAGCATATGTACACATACTGTATGCATAGTATACATATTGTATCTGCATACTGCATATACTGTGAGGCATTAGAATTATAACAAATACTATTGGTTCTAATATTCATTTATTGAGTTTAAAATGCATCTCTGTACATATACACACAGGCGCTTTCCTGTTTTCTTTACTGTAAAAGAGATTTTATAACATTTCACTGAATTTGTAATTTTATTGAAAAAACTGACTATTTTTCATCGGTATTGTAAATCCATTATTTCGGAATGAATTTAAGAACTCAAAGGGACAGTGTTTTGTATGGCTAATGATCCTGTTTATTTTCTGTAATGTTTTCCCCTAGAGAATATCACTCAAATTCCAAAAGAAAAAAAATCTTCCTTGCCTAATGTTTTATATACTGCAGATATATCATGTCTTTTAGGGCAATCCTGTCTTCAGTTTCATAGATACATTAAGGCATTCAAATATACAGAAAATAGCAAGACTGACAATAACCCAGAAACAGTTTCTGCCTGAGTGTAAAATCCCTTGAAGTCATCTGTCTTAGTTATTTGTATAGGGAACGCTGACAGATAGAAAGACTGATTGAGGGAGCAAATAGAATCCCTGCTTTGTTGTTATGATATTGTATTAAAGAAACTAATAGAGCTGAACAAGAAATATTGGAAATATCAAACTCTACTTATAATAGATGACATTGTCTGCGCTTTGTTGGCAAAACTCTGCTAAAGATACAAATGGTCCCCAAAAGAGCTGGAGGGCTTGACCTTTGCCCTGGCAACTGGGGTTGAAGCTGTTTGGTAAGGGCACCAATGTAAACAAGCAAAGGTCAGAAGTGTCTGTGCCACAGCAGACACAAACACAGCTCTGTGCACACACTCTTCACTAGACCGTCACTCCAGTTCCCAGTGGAGCCTGGAGACCTGCTACAAGGCTACGAAAGCATTACCTTGTACTGCCTAGTCTCTTGATAGTGGACTGGAGGACACTGCAGGGAATGAGATATACTGTAGAACTCAAGATGGTAACTGCCGTGCACACTTTAGACAGGAATTGACCAAAGCCCTTAACTCTACTGTGAGGACACTGTAACCACATGAGCAAAGTAAATGTCACATTTCCAAGAATTGTATCACCAATTGGGATGTCAGCATAAACAAGGTTCAGCCTTTTCTCATCTATGGATCTGTCAGCCCCAATGATTCACAAAGACCCACAGGCTGCTGGAATCAGGGTTGATGTCACATTTACCTTGTAGCTATAGATGTGTGCTCAAATAACACAAATTAAACACTGAGTCAATAGGTGCCCACTATGCACTGAATTGTAGCAGTACACATTATTAAGAAGCTTTGCTGAGATTTGTTAGCAAAGTGAAATGTAACATACAGGAAAATTCTATTAAAGATCTTGCTATATAAATCTACATTAGGCCACCACACAGGATCCAGAGTACTTCTGAAGAGCATAAAATAAACTCTTCTTTATTTTTTTAAATTAAAAGTATGTAAACAAAGTATGTCTATTGGATAACAAAATGCTCCTTTAACCAAAGTATCAATTTCAGGGCAGGATGTGCCCATATACATAGGGCTTGACTGCATACCAAACATTAGCTCTGCAGATAATGACAATTGATTAAGAACAGGCCTGTGATCATTAGTCCTTGCTTTAAATCTCAACTTTTAATTTCCTTAAGGCGATCTGACAGTCCTGAACAGAGGCCTTCCTATACAGTGCAATATCAATATTTGAATGGCAGAGAATTCACAGATGTAAGACGTCAGACCCAGCTGCTCCATGCAGTCACAGCTAAGCTTGAGCAGCATGATTAAATTAAATCGCATACAGAATAATAAACACAGCAACAAAATATTTCTCTGTATAATAACACAATTAGGTTAAACTACAGTACATCTCCTTTTCGTCTCTCTGTAAAAATGCATTAAGCCTATGGTGACTTTTCATTTGAGTGAAATATTAGGCAACACAATAACAGAGCTGATAAAATCTCAATAATCTCTTCATCTATAAATATGTGGAACCCCACCATTTTCAAAGCTCTTAATAAGGATATTAATAGATAACCCAGCACTGAAAGTTAGATAGGCAAGTATTAACATTATAATTTTGTGTTTGTGCATTTTTTAAATTATTAGACTAACTTTCGGTACACGATTTGCATGCAGTGTAAGGCTTTCTTATAGGGACACAACTGTAAGTACACTTACACAATAGCAACCTGTTCACTCCCATTATTATTAGTCGCTCATAGTGCACCACTTACTGTTCTGAAAGTAAAGCCTGGAAATAAAGATTACATGTGCAGAAAACGTACAAAGAGATATGTGGTTGCATTCCAGTCTGTACAACTGAAGTATGATTGTTCTATGCCTTGGCAGTGCTCAGTAAAAGTGAGTTGTATTATGTGGTAATGACTGTGAATGCCATAAGATGATTAGCTCATGAATAGCTCTTTAATCCTTCTTCTGACCTACTGTCAAGGTTCTAACTTAAGTCTTTCAAGAACAAAAACCGACAGGACTAATTACACTATGCATAAATGTTCCTATATCCATTTCCATTTACCAGTTGACATAAAATTGTTGGAATACTAAAACATGCTGAGCACAACAAATTCCAGCTGAGTTACTAATCATATCTTAATTATATCTGTGCTAAGGGAACTGACAGTAATGACTTATATTTTTAAGAAATCATCATGATGTGCAAACATTTAATAAGAAAGGCAAAAATACAGAAAGAAAGAGGAAAATAAATTAAGTGACTGTCCTACACTCATAATTATTAAAAACAGGTTTAAAACTCATGAATAATATTTGTTTTGGATAACAAAAGGGCGTTTGATGTTTCTAATATATTACAAAAAAGAAACTACTTAACATAAACAATTTGACTTACTGTAGGAGTCTTTCAAATGTATTTTACTGATTGCTTTATTGAATAGATAAGATATCCAGATGTTTATTTTTTAGGTAATAACACTTCTATATATTCATCTCGTACGCATAACTGAAGACATTTAACTACTATTCACATAATGAAACCTGTATTGTCATACCAACATAATTCAAATAATGCCTGCTGTTTTACACACATTAACAGTTTTCCAGTGATGAAGATATCTGAAATCGTATTTCTTTCCATTAATATTTCAAGCACCATATTCTTATGAGGATAAACTCAAAGTTCTTCAACCTTTTTCCAACTACAGTATTCCTCTAAATGACCCTCTCTATATGGACTTGTATCTTTTTTTCTCTCGATATTACAAGGCTAATTTAATTACCCATACATCTTCTAAGTGCTTTATCCAGTGGGGTCAAGGAGGAGTCAGAGTCTGTCCTTGCAAGCAAGGGGTGCAAGGCAGTATACACCCTGGGCAGGATGCCAGACCATCAGAGGGCTCACACAAACACAAACACACATTCAGACCAGTGCCAATTTACCCAACTAACCTATGGGTATGTCTTTGGACCTAAGCACTAATTCCACCATTACACCCTTAATTTAATCATTTTTAATAATGATAATCAATCAGGTTCTGCTAAAAAGCCAGCAAAAAGAAACTGTTGGTTCTACTTCTTAAAGCATATATTCCTTTCATTTAATTCATGTTCTTGGGTTTCTTTGTCCATTGCAAGCAAAAAAAACAACAACCAAAGTTTATTTTCACCATAGATTTCTAAGAAAAAGCGTCACACACAAGACATCCTGATGTTAAAACTATTTGAAAGCCCATTTATGTATTAACATTATTTTTTTAAGGCTAGTAACAAATAGTTGGCCACATTCCATTTCCTATCTTGACAAAAAATAGAGGACAAAAGGATTCTTAGAAATACAGGCGAAATACACAGGACTATATTTTCTTCTGGTAACCAACTCACTCCAGCAATTTGCCTACAGTTTGCCACCAGGGAAAATCAGAGACCCTATTTCCAATGTCAAAAACCTTTAAAAAACTGTATAAAATGTACCCATATGAGAAAAGCACAGACTTGTAAATATCCTGATGGAAAACCTTTGTCTAGAACTTTATTGCAAGCTTTGAAATGTGATTTATTGTCCATAAAAAGCTACACAGTGTTACATGGGGTCATTTCTGATAGCCAAGGCCGAGAATGAAGTTTAAGTCAGGCTGTCATAGTAGAAGAGACACAAGGGCTATGGGTCTGAGCTCAAGGCATCCACACAAACATAACTGGCACAGTCCATGTTCTATCACACTGGGCTGAGTTTTAGCCCACAGACACAGACACTCTGGACAGCAGAGTGCCAAACCATAAAATCCTGTGAAGTGATTTTACACAACAGCCCAACTACCCTAGGAATGCTAATCAAACCAACCTAAATCAGCTGCTTTGTGTGACTACTCTGTGGATGCTGTACCCTTACAGAGGACTTGTGGCATGCATTTTGTCGATCCCATGACTGGACTTAATGCTGTCAAATTACAAACTTTGTATCACTCTTAATGTCTTCATGGTACACAATAAGAGTTATCCTGACTCTTTATTGACTTTATAATTTGAAATCCCCAATAATTCTCTAATTCAAAATCACTCCTTTTCGGAACTGCCACGTATTTATCAGCTCCATTTCATACCTACAGATCCAGCCATTCAAAATGTACGAGGTACGCTGTGTTAAAACACGGTGGGAGTGGCAGGATGATAACTGAAATATGATAATAGTATCTGGAAGCATCTTGTAAAACCGCTAATAAAGCTTAACGTCTCCTACAGCATTTGAGCAATCACCAGAAAACGCCTGGTTTCAAATCCTTTTAATAATTTTAAACTGTGTATTACAGCATCTTAATCATTTAACATTAAAATGTCAGTATATTTTATAAAAACAAGATTGTTCAGTTGGACAAAAGTACAGAACCTTCCACCTTCATCATAAATACTTTAATTATGCATAAATATTTTATGCATCAAAGTCTTGGTAACTTACATGGTTTCTGGTTTTAACACGCTTGTTCTAACATTATTAAGCTTTTATTCTGTACTTCATAAAAAGTTATTACATTTTATCCTTTTCTACGAATATGTAGTAAGAACACCCCTTGCTGTTTTTGTAAAAAGATAGTGATTTAATATCACTTGATAGTTATACTGTATTAATATGGAATCGTGTAAATAAGCAACTAAGGCAGTTCAAAGCCCGATCAGAGAATTACTTTGTTTCTTATAATATATAAAAATAGTCCACTATTATAGCTTGTTGTTGGCTATGGTGTATGTATCTAGATGAACTATTATAAGTGATGGTTTCGTGATTTAGGATTTCTTCACTCAATTCTTTAAGTTAAAGGAGGGAAATAGGTTATATTTACATGTTGTGTATCGCCTCTTCTTATATTTGTAAAAACAATCCAATTTAAATGCAATACTGAATATATTATTAATAACATTGTAATACATTCACAGTCTTGGGCTTGTGCCCTCACTGCTTCTGCCCCAGATCACCCTTCACCACATGGACTCAAACCCAGGTCTCCTGTGCTGCTCACCAGAGGTTTTTTGAGACGAGCTACAGAAGACCTCCTACAGCCCCAGCGGCCAGCAGCCCTGTTATGTGCAGGGGAGCAGAGTCCTGTAATGTCACCATGCTACAAATGGCTTGTACCATCTGTATGCCTGCCGTTCCTTACAATATTAATAATGAATGACAATGGATGAGCTGTACACTGAAGAGTTAGAGAAGACACGTTGAGTTTAATCTTTTCAGGTTGGAATTGAACCTTTACAGTGATCCTTTTGGCTATATGTTTTACATAGCCAGATGAGTAAAAATAGATTGGATTAATAACTAAAGTAGGAAAAGATATTTCACACATACTTTGAAACCATACGGCTTTAGAACAGCGGGAGGCGAGACTCGGCTGGGAGGGGGGGTGGTATTTAGATTTTCCTGTGCAAACCGTATTCGCAACAATACTATAATGAGTCCTTGAGAAATATAATCAAATTTCGGAGTTATAAAAAATAAACATTTGTTGAGTTTGCACGAGAGACAAAAGGTGCCTTTTGAGAAGTTGTATACTGCTTGCAAAGTAGCATATTTGACAAACAGATAATTTTGTTTGAAGAATTTAAAATCTGTCTGTACTGTAGCTTTATTTAATTCAGCAGAAAGTCACCTTGCTCTTGCAAGCTTTATTAAAACAAAGGTTTTTAAAGATGCAACCAGGTACTAGATATTGTTTAAATAAAAACTGTGAAATTTTTCACAAATTGCGATCTTTAAACCTGTAGGTTGCAGGCTCTTCGTCATTTGTTCACAAAGTTATTGACATCTGAAACATTGTGTCTCATAAACATAAGCAAAGCTTATGAAAACCCCCAGAAAATTACTCTGAAAAAGATACAAGAAGTTTGAAATTATTATTATTATTATTAAATAATTACTGTTAATAATGACCAAACACATTATTATAGTTTCAGTGGTATTTTTAATAGTGCTTTGTTATTCTCAATTCTTATTACAATATATACTGTACCATTTCGTTTTAAGGCTTGAGGTTGAACAGTTGACAATATTCACTTTTGCTAATTCACATTTTTATTTCATTATTAATATGTTAGAATTGAATATGTTAGAATATATACACAAAAAAGCCTTAAACATGTTAATATATTGTATATAAAATTTACTATTTTGTTATTAAAAGTATTTGTTAGAAGGAAAACTCATGCTGTAAGCTGGTATTGAACCTGGACCATCTAGACAGAACCTCTATTGGCAAACTTGCTGCACCAACAGACTGCTCAGAAACATTGCTGAGACAAACAGCTTAAAAAAAGTTTTGAAAGTAATCATGCGTGAACGAGTCAAATTAAAAATAAAACGTGTTTACAAAAAAAATTGGATTACAGTACAGTAATGCTACCAGCAATATAAATACATATATTTAGATCCTTAAATTAATATTGTTATTAATTCCTTTAGATAAGCAATTCCATATTATATTCCCTATTTAGCAGATTCTAAAAAGTAAAAGTAAAGTTTTTTACTGCAATAACGAGTGCAGTAGAAAAGGTTAAACATGGAATACAGAGGGCGTTTCAGAAATTAAACAGAGGTTTGGAACACCCTGTTTTAAAAATAGACATTTCATAAATTGAAGTTTGTGAAAACAGTGACAAATCACCCGGAACAACATACAATTTTAAAACACAAGCAGTTTGAAATTATTAGTTAACTTAACTTTGAACGTGTTGTGATATTTAGAAATACCAACAAATTCAATATAGTGTCTATAATATTTACTATTTGAATTTTTCAAATAAATGTTTATTGGTAAAAGAAAATTCATAGCAAGAGCTGGGATCAAACCCCCAACCTCCAGTAAACAAGGCACAAGCCTAAGCCATTACACCAACACACCACTTGGGGAGTTAAGCTATAACTGAACAGGGCAGGCAAAAGTTTCCAAGTAATTGTGGATGAATGAATCAAATTAATGCAGATGTTTACAAAGAAAGTGTACAACTGTAATAATTTGAGCTATATGAATATAACTACAGGTATATCATTATTCATTTCTTTAGATATGTTATTCCATATTATATTCCCTATTAATCAAATTCTATAAAGTATGCGTTTTTTTTACTGTGATAACAAGTGCAAATATTCATAGAAAAGGTTAAAACATTATAATTTTTTAATAAAGCATATAAACTTAATATAGTCAGAAGGAGCACATAAAAACATTTCCAAAAGAACCACAGTATGCAACTGAATGAAAGACTTTGATGCTTAAAATGCTTGTGAAGAAAGTGGAATACTGGTGTGTATTTTTTAATTAAACTTCCAATACCAGCCATGTACAGTTTACATAATATGTTTATGTTCCTAAATTAATATCGTTTAAGTCCTTCAGACTCAGACAAAATATCCTCAGCTACTAAAATTTCCCTTTAGTTGTAAAATTCCATATTAATATTCAATATTAAGCAGATTTAAACATGCACAGTAAAGAGATTAAATGAAGCAATCGTTTCACCAACAACCAATGCACCACAAGTGCCGTCTGTCGGTCATTTTGGCCAGACAATCAGGTACTGTGGTATAATGCGCTAAACTGTAGATTATTTTGCGCATTACCGTGCATTTTGAATGGCTGCATCTGTACAACCCTTACACAATATGTGGAGAATTAGGACTTACAGATTCACTTCCCTGAACCTCCCAGCTGTCTTTCAGCCTTTTGGCATGCTGTGAACTCAACGGTGCCTTACCAGAGAGTGAGCTCCTATTAATGGACTGATGAATCTCACTGATATCATTGCAAATGTAAAGGCTTCCAGCCAGTCCCAAGAGTCTCTGTTGCCCTGAATGCCAAGGGAGACCTCAATAATTAAAGCCCACGACTACCGCTGAACAAACTGCAGTGCTATGTCTAGGGAAACTCCATCCACCATTAACTAATGGCATTGAACTGACCACTTCTGGATCACAGTTAACAGCAAGCATCTTTAGTGGTTAAGCCACTTAGGAGCCCCACTACACAAATGGTTAACCCTGATATCCACACTCTGCTGATGCTAGGCAATGAAATTTTGCAGATGTAAGCCCAAATTCCAAAGTTGCAGCACACCACAGGGTAGGCAACAGCTTTGGATTGTGAAGTATCTGTGAATTCACACCATATTTAGAGACAGCTGTTTACATTTTCATAAATACATGTAATGAGCATCACTCCATATTATTTAACAGTACATACTGTAATTGTTAAATAACACCTCAAATATCTTAGGTATAAATGAAAAATAAGTAGTCATACTACAGTATTATTATTTTTTACTCACACATAATGTACTGTACACATACTGATTCAAAGATATTGACCTACATTTTGCATTTTTTATCTTTACAAAAATAAACCTACTGTATTTCATGAGCCAATGTTTGTCACCCAGTTCCTCCTCTATTAGTGTGTCCCCAAACATTTAGAAAAATACTTTGGAAAAGATTCAGTTTGAGTATTGCATCCTAGGACTGATATAAAGTTCCATCCATGGTGTTGTCTTGTAGAGTATTCTCTTTGAGGTAAAGTGTACAGTTTAAGTGGGGTCTATTGACTTCTCCTGTCTTAACAGCTTCATAAATGTTCTTTTTTATACTTAACCTCACAACTAATTTTGGATGTTATTTAATAGATTAAATAACAAAATGGAATATCTATCGAGTCTGTTGTATTCCTAAGAACTGAATCAGTCAGCAATGCTACTCAGCACTTTCATAGACACATGCTTTGTTAAACACTATAAAATCACCTTAAAAGCCATTAAATCATTTAGTATGAAATATTCCTCAATTGCTACTGTAGGTGGCATCCCTTCAGTGTTACAAGTTGTTTGATGACATTTTCATTCTATAAATTATGCAGCATCTAAGTAGTGAAAAGAGTTCTTTTTTCTAGCGACACAAAAATACCACAGATAATGCACATCATCAGAGCACCTGCTCCTAGAATTAGCTTTGATGTTTAGTAATGCTTATTTTAAACAATAAATCATGTTGAGCAAAACTGATATTCAGCTTCTGATAACTCAAATATGGTATTAGGTTGACTTGCTGTGTCACCTATTAAGTGTGGACGGCCAGGCTTGAGTTAGGGAAAAGCATTATCTTGCTGCAGTCTTTACCACAGTTTCCTTCAGACTGATGTACTGGGCAAGATGAATCCAATTCCCTTTAAGGATAAAAAGTGCTCCAGTATGTTTACCTTTAAGCATAATATAGTGGATGGAGTCTGCAATAACTAAGTGAGCCTTTTCAATTAAACTTATTTTAAATTAAATAGGAAGATTTGGTCCACTGTTGACGTAAAGAAAATTAGAGATAGAGGGGCTAATAATCACAGTGAGAAATCATAAGATATAAGGTGACAAATATCTATAAGGTAACATAGAGCTGTAAGATAATTTTATGTTCTTCTGGAGTCTTAATTTAGGTTTCCAAAGCCAGGATTGACAATTTAGATTAATCAAACACAATTTTGCTGAATGTTATCAAATCTAAAACTAGTCTCAAGCCTAAAATGTGACATGCAGAACCCATACAGAACATGCAGAAATACACTGGTGGTCTTAACCATCCTTTTATTACAAATCAGCTGCAATAGTTTTTAATTGCTGTAACAATAAATCAAAGCTTATTTTTTAAAGAGGAATCTAAATCTGTAGTATTAATCAGGCTTTGGAACATCAGTGGGATTTAGCTTTTCTAAAGCTAAGTGTTTCAATTCTCAAGATCGCACTTCTGAATTTCTTACAAAATCTTGCAAGTAGCCTGGCTTTATAATGCCATGTGTTTGCATGTTGCCAGCAGCCATATCACCCTGAAACTCACAACTGGCAATCCACTGAAGTTAAGCAGGTGTGAGCCTAGTCAGCATCTGGATGGGAGACCTCCTGGGAAAAACTAAGGTTGTTGCTGGGAGAGGTGTTAGTGGGGCCAGCAGGGAGTACTCACCCTGTGGTCTATGTGGGTCCTAATGCCCCAGTATAGTGAGGGGGACATTATACAGTAAAAAGGCCCCGTCCTTTGGATGAGATATAAAACTGAGGTCCTGACTCTCTGTACTTAAAAATCCCAGCGCATTTCTAAAAAAGACTAGGGGTGTAACCCTGGCATCCTGGCCAAATTTCCCATTGGCCTTTACCAATAATGGCCTCCTAATAATCCTCATCTTTGAATTGGCTTTATTACTCTGTTCTCTTCCCCACTGATAGCTGATGTGTGGTGAGCGTTCTGGTGCACTATGGCTGCTGTCGCATTATCCAGGTGGATGCTGCACATTGGTGGTGGAGGGAGTCCCCATTAACTGTAAAGCGCTTCAAGTGGAGTGTCCAGAAAAGCGCTACATAAGTGTAAGCAATTACTATTAAAATTACTATTGATTAAAGCATTAATTTAGGCTTCCTTTACAACTGTTTTACATTTTGAAAAACTAAACATGCCTTTACTTATTCCATTCCTAAAAATAAAAGGTACCCATAAAAATAAAAAAGGCAAACAAAGAAACAAAGCTACAAAATTTTGTAGATCAGTGAAAATGAACTGTTTTCTCCAAGATATCCATTGCATGTTTTTTCAACATGGGGATAGAGTGTCAATTCTGAGGATGAAGCAAGGTAATCCTGACAATAAACAACAGGCATTGAACTTTTTTGTGCCAAATGAGCATCTACTGTACAGTACTTGTAATGTTTCTTATCTACTGTACAGTACTTGTAATGTTTCTAAGCATAATTAAGCAATTAGGTACAGAATATCCACTAGAAAAATGTATTATCCCTTTGTGAAGGAATCCATTGTAGCCAATGTTCAGCAGGTGGACTTTTCATAGCTACCTAGATTCATGGTTTATTGTGATGGTATTGTTTTTATGCCTGTGTTTTCTTAAGGGAAATCTATATCTATTTTATAAAGTGAAAATAAATATCCTTAAGTGATAGATGAAGATGCTGCCTTCATCTCCAGCAATCAGCAGTAATAAAAATTCCTGTTGTAAGTGATATGGTGCCACTCACAGAGTTGCTCACCATTCATAGTCTATTATTTTCTATGCATACTGATGAGACTCAGCTGCACACCCCGTGGTCAAAATGTCAGACAGCTTTTCAATGTGATTGAAATTGCTAGATAACACATCATTTATATACCAAACAACTATAGTGTAACAAGAGTGCTGTGGATTTCTGTATCATTGCCTGTATGCTTGCCACTTTAATTCATATTGGATTTAATTAGAGCATTTTCCCAATTTCTAAATAGCAAGGTTTTATTTTCTCATTTGGGTGGTCAAGAACATTCTGTTATTATTGCATCAGGAGGCAAGATATGTGCAATATGGTGCTAGATTAGATGGGCCCAATGGTTTTATCTTAAAAATGAAATAACAAGAAATTGAACTAAAGATCTATAAAGATCTGATAAATATAACATCTACTGTCAGTGCATCACAAACATTAATTTTTTACAGTGCAATGTAATAAACCACTGAATTACACAATCTGTAGATTCATCATGGAAATTAATGGAAATACATTACAGAATGATTAACTAATATACAAAACGCTACCTCACTCCATTTAAAAAATATTCATTAATAAAAATTGTTTTAATTGTTGAAATTTTAAATCAATGTTGTAACAGTGTTGAATGTTCTATATATTCACTAATATTTTTTAATTATTTTTGTTTTGTAGTATTTGTGTAGTCAAAATCTAAATTAAAGGAAATTATGATTGTAGAGCTCGTTATAAGAGCTGAAGAATAAAAAATGTAGACTTTCAGACTCTAATCTCAAATTCAGCATGCACTTCACAATTAAGAGGCGACATTGCAGTTTGGGGATGAACATTAAAGTTTGAGGCTCTTGTAAGGTTTGGTCTGCTAATGCACAGTATTTGAAAGACCTATTTGAGTAGCATAAAAGAAACAAAAACAATCAAAGAAGAGCCATTCAGCCCTGGATATCTTGGAAATGTGTCTTTTCATACTTTGCGCTTCAGATTTGACTAATTGAGTTGCCATTGATAAGATGTCACTTAAACAGACATCTTGGTGAGCCATAAATGGCCAACCATTAGAACAGAGGGTAATGTCCATGTCAGGCCAGAGTAATGAACCACGATGTACCTCCCAGCAACTTGCTCTATGGGAGTAGAGAGAGAGAAAATTATGCAGCAGTCACATAAGTGGACAACCGGGGATTTGTGCCTCAGGTGCTGTGATGTTTTTTTCTTTTTCTTTTTTCTTGAAGATGTCAACCAAATCTCAGAGTCCAAGGAGTCTTGCGAAACACACATTTCTCAGCTTCAAGGACAATGTATAACAAGAGGTTCAACAATCTTAGTCAGTAGTTATCTGAAGGAAACACTGTCTTTAGAAATTCTTTAATCAGGAAGAAAAAATGAAAAATATTTATGCAGAAAAGAAGCAAGAATCCAGGTAGATTTCATATTTCAGGCAGTATGGTAGCCATTACTCTGTAAGGCCGTTTACATAAAAAAGTTGTACTATAAAGTTGTGTTCATATTCTTAATTGTCACAATGTTAATGATGTAATGTAAAGTTTTTTTTTATATACCAGATACTTTTCCTGTATAAAACTAGAGAGTATACTCAAGAGTTTTGGTCAGCCTTAAAAAGAGACCAAAGGGCGAATGAAAAGATTATTGGTTTCAAGGGACAGCTGTAAACAGATAGTGAAACAAGAATATCCAATTGCAATTGGACACTTAAGGGAAATTAATTTAGGACAGAAAATAAGAAACATTCATTTACTCAAAGAAATGGCTGGATTACATTTTGGTTTCACTTAGCTGGAGTATTACCTACCTAATGAGCAAGATAGGCTGACCCCATAAACCCACAGGCACATTAAAGATCAAAAGGTGAAAGCAGAATAGAAAAGAAAATACCTGTACTACGTCTATGACATTACATCCTGTTTTCATTTGACCTGTAACCAACAAATTAATTCTAATTAGTTACTGAGTAAGCTGAATTCATTTTTATTGTGTTACAGCTGTTTTCAGCTCCCAAATATCAGTAATCATTGTCGATGGAATCTGCTTGTATTTTCTATTGCCTTCTATTCGGTTAAATTCTATTTTCCCGATAAGCTTCAGTTTGCAATGGAAGCAATTTCTCAAGATAACAAGGACAGATTCCTGCAATAAGAGATATGGGAAAGTGTTCAGAGTGTGCAAACTATGTATGCATACTTCTTAAGCAGGCAAGTGCAGTTTGTAAAGAAATGGTGATGGAATCAAATGTCTCACTTTGTAATTACAGTATGTATTTTTTTATTTCATAAAGATTTCAGTTTATTTACCTTCATTAAGATTCAGTTTATTTCTTTATTTCATAAAGATTTCCTTATGCATTCTGCAGCATTCATTTCCCACAAGCCATGTTATAAAACCAAACAGAGAGTCTTTAAGGCTCTCATAAAAATGTTGACAGTGCAGTGATGCACTGAACAGACATCATACAGTATCTTGGCTACAGCTAATCAAACAATACAAATATTTACCTTAGAAATTCACATTTAAAAAACGTTAGACTTCTATGAATCAATACTGTAATAAAATTACCAGTCTCGAATAACACAGCATACCTTGGTAAAATCCATTCACAAAATCATTATAGCAGTAAGTGACTCTTTTCTCCAGAAATAGGCCAAATGTATAATTTTACAATAAATAATGCATGCTCAGTTACTTGCATTTTATTAAAGTACGCTGTATATTTACAATGAAGCAGATAATGGAGATCACAATGAGACGGGTCTATAGCTCTAGCTTTCTGGGATGTGTAGCTGAAATCACCTTAACTGATACGGAATCCTCTGTAAACACTTCTGAGTGAAATTAATAATATATAGTATCATCACTTTATTAACTCTTTACAATTTCTTGCATTAGGAATTAGCTTTTTGCATACCCCAGCTTGCTCTCCATGAGACACACAGACACACAGATAGGAAGAGAGCCTGGGGTCAGAGCGCAGGGTCTGCCATTGTACGGCGCTCCTGGAGCAGTTGGGGTTAAGGGCCTTGCTCAGGAGCCCAGTGGACTAGGATGGGTTAAATTAGTCTGATAGGGTTATATGATTTAGAAATGTAACTATAGAAATAACTATAGAAATTACAACATTAAGTAGTTCTGCAGAATACAACTGCATTGTATAATATACTGTGACACATTTAATAGTTTCCCAATACAACATGTGGAAACTAGCCACTATAGATATTAAATAAAGGTCATGGAAATAAAAAAGACTAACTTTGTAGAAGGAAAAAGTGAATAGCCCATTGGCTTTCATGATAGGAACTGGGAAGTTATGAAGCAAGAAATATTATTTGTAACTTCTGTCATACTTTTCCAAATCATATAACCCTATCAGACTAATTTAACCCATAGCAGGTGTCCCACTCTTAATTCAAATGTGTTTAAATTTCTTGAAACAAAACACGCAAACCACATGTCTATGTAACATCAACATTTCACAAAACCTAACTTCAGAAAACCAGACCAATCATGGGAAGAACATTTTACACCAAGACCAATGGCCAGGGCCTGATTTGAATCTGTTGCTATGAGGCAGCAAATCACTATAGCAATGTGTCACTCTACACTTTATGTGTACAGTATATAGTGCTACATTAATATAGTGGAGCTAAAGGTATTGGGTTTGCAATAGAGCATAATGACACAAGAATGTTAGGAATGAAAAAAGGCTGGTTTCCTTACTATAGCCAAATATAGCCAAAAACTCACTTTTTTACTCTCAATGCTTCTAATTCTCAATTAAAAGTGCAAAAAACATATTAGATAAAGAGCCCATACACATGGGGCAACATAGATGGAGATCATATATATGACACCTTCCTTTGTGTGATACCTACAGTAGTTTGACATTTGTCCCTTTGTACAGTACAGTATGTGAATTTACATACAGTAGCTTATGGAATTCTGAAAATTAGCAGTGATTTTTTTTTCTGTATATAATACTGTAAATAAAGCAGCAATTTCTGATAAAATACAGCTTACATCTTATTGAAGATACTGCAATTATAAATAATATAGTTTGGAAAAGAACAGTACAGATATGAACTGGAAAACAAAGATGTTATGCTGCACACAAGGTTTAAATGATTAATCATTTATTTGTTTTGTATAAACAATTGCCAATTCTTGCCCCTAGTTATTGCTCATACTGGTCCCCTGTGAGCATATATCCTAATTTCACATTTAGATTTTGGTTAAGGACAGCCTGGTCTTTGAATAACGCTTTGTATCAGGAATCCCTGTGGTCTGGCATTCTTGGAAAGCAAGAGACTGTTGACCACTCAGTTGCAGAATTTCACTAATATAGTACCGTCTAAATGAATAAGGGATAGTTAGTATTTGTAGGTGCTTTCTCAAGGGTATGAACATAATCAGTCTTCTAAAAACACTGGATGCTATAAAGCCAATTATGGGCACTGTGCACTGCAGACACTCAGACATATTCCAAGATGAGAGAAGAGAAGGAATCATTTTTGTTTTTAATTTTAATAAATCTAGCCCTAAGAACATTTCCACATATCTATATGCAAATTACTACTGAGCACCCAAAATTCATGAGGCTCATTATAATTGTGGTTGATTCTGTACAGACACACATTTTGTTACAGTACATTTTAGATACTCTACTCAGTTATTAATTTAAAAACTATTCACAGTTAGCATCTGCTCAATGATAAATACAAAATCATTTTATGTGTGATTAAAGGACATTTACTAAGTCATACCTTGTCTGAAAATCATTAGCTAATAATGATGACTAATGAGGTTAGCCAATAAAAAATACTACAGTGTAGTTAATGGAAGTAGAAATTATACTGATTACTTTATTTTGCTAATGCAAAAAGAAAAGAAAACTTTGGAAGAAGTTGTACATGTAAAACACTGTGTAACATTTAATTCAGTTTTAGAATTCTCTCATACTGAACTCATCAAAATCGGCCTCCTTGAACACGAAGCATCTGATGTTAGCAAGATAAACTTTAAAGGTAAAGACAGTTATTAACTCATTCATGAGTACCACAGTATATTCAGGGTTCTAAGTAAGTGACCCACTCTTTTTAAGTTGGCTTCAAATGACTGTTGACAACTAAGCTTCTTTATTTGTATTTTTCATTTTCTAGTTGTTCAGCACTTTTGAATGCTAACAATGATAGACCCTGTTTAAATTACAACTTATTCTTCTGTGGATTATATCTTTAAGAAGGAAAATAAATATCATCAGATAAAATAGAACATTAAGTTTTTTCTTTAAAGATTATTTTAAAACAGCCTTCTTTGTCAATAGTTTCTGCCAAAACTTGAGATTGAGGTGGAGCTACAATTCATAAATGTTTCTGCCCCTTTTCATTATTTTGAAGAGTACAACTCTAATAGAAACAGTTTAGCAGAAGCATGAGTTGAACCAAATGCAGAGGTTTAGCATTCATTATGACATGGTTCCTAAAATGAGTAATCCACAGCAAAAAAAGTTTTTTCACATATACTACATGTCATCTGAAAGGCACAGGAAACTACATGATCACGGTGTCCCAGTACAAAGTGATTTCGATTCTGAGTGGGGGCAACAGGTTGAAAAGTTCTAAAGAGAATGCTCTACTAACACATTGCAACCTGGGTGAAAAAAGCACACTCAGAACTGACAAGAATGTACATCCTTGAGCCTTAATCTTTGGAGATCTTTGGGGTCTTCTAGTCCCAGTTATCTATTATTTAATATTAAAAATTATAACACTTACTTCATATTAACAGAAACATCAGTCTCTGACTGAGGATTCCTTTAAAGTGTTAAGGAGTATGATCGTCCAGATCCAGGGATAGTGAGTGAATGACACAGACAAAATGGGAAAATCACTGGGTTCAAATATATATACAGTAAGTATTTACAGTAATATATTTAAATATGTATGAGTATTTAAATATTTTAAATTGGTTGTTTCATTTCAAATACACAAAGTTGTAAATATTTACAGGAATCTTAAAATTAACTTAAATGTTTATACGCAAAATGCTGGTTGCAAACTTTCTCATTGTAAAAAACAGTCGAAAAAGGTGATGTTACCAGAATTTACACATTTTATAAAACTGTTTTCTAGTTATAACTTGTTATCCTTATTTACTAAAATTTGTTGGGCTTTTGAAAACACTTCCATCCATAACCAATTTATTCTTAGAAAGTCATAGTGAGCCAGAAACTGACCCATCAGGTACAGGGAGCCGGGCAGCACCACAGCCTGGAAGGGACAAAGGAAGGCATTATTTTTTCTGAAAATAAATCAAATATCTAAACATAGTTTTGACAGAAATGCATATATTTTTATGCAGAATTCAAACAGAGTATACTAATGTTTCGAAGGTAATTGTTCAAGCGATTCTCAATACTTTCTTCTCCCTTAATAGCAGGAAGAACTGAAACATATGACTGCTTCAATCATTAAACATCTTTTATCAAAATGAAAAAGCACCCTGAAATAAATTATAGAAAGATGCAAAACTGTGAGGTAAATTGCACTAATTAATTCAGAATATTTAACATCACGCAAGACTGCTGCTGAATTCACAGCCACAGCAGAAAATCAACTATTGCAGGAATACAAAGAGCCAAAGTCAGCAATCAGTCTTGCAGAGACTTCTTCAAATATTGCATAATGTACAACTTGGGAATGAATATAAAACACCACTGCTGTCAGTGTCCAACTTCCAAAGAGCTCCTCTAAATAGACTTACAACAAAGAACTTTCCTAACCTATTCCCCTCATATTGCATTGCCTTATCTGCAAAAAGACACACTAACTGCATCGTTTAGGCTTATTGTTCTCTATCTAAAGATGCTGTGGGTTGCTCAAATGTTGTGAAATGATATAATGTTGTGATATAAAAAATAATAATTGACAACAGTGGCATTTATGTAATATAAAGCTACTGTATCCCCAACATCAAAAAAGTAAAGTTGCCAAGCCCTTTAATACTTCACTACAGAATTGCACTACAAAATCATGTAGGACATATCTTTATTTGCAATGCCCATGGGCTATGCAACCCTTGAGACAGATTGCAAACAATCAGTTTGAGTGCAATAATAGCATCAAAGGGAGAAACAACATCTACAGTACAGTACATCACAGTAACATCAAAACACAAGCAACACAGATTACCCCTTAGCCATATTCTCAAACAATAGATAAAAAGAAAACATGTAAACCATGAGAATGTTTATCATTAATTACAACTCAACAATTTTCACAAAGATTTGAGAAAGCTAGTCAGCTACTTAAAGCAGTATACTCACACATTGGAAATATGTGAATAGACACTAATTTTAATGGACACCTGTTTAATATGGAAGTACAGTATCTACAGATTGCCAACAGCTGCAGATTAGAAATTCTCCAGTGTCACACTTTGCTTAATTCAGAAAAGTAGTGATACATTTTAATGAACAGAATTAGTAACCCTTTCCTATGGGCTTTCTGAGAACTTTGTTAACATAGCATCTATATTGAAAATAAAATCATAAAAAGATATATAACTACACACAACACAAATTCATACAAACCCTATTAAAATTTTGTGATGGTGTATTGTCCTGATCTTTACTTCAATAAGAGTCAAACAATTTGGACACCAGCACTGCAACCTGTATGTTATGTTCTGTATGTTACCACCTTCTAACTCCTTGTAAGGTCTCTGAAATTAAGCAAGACTGGTCTAAATCAATAGTGAGGCAGAATACTTCCAAGTAAAATGATGTGACTGTTATTAGTGGTGTTGATAGACAGGTACATGGCACTCTTCCATTTGAATCCACTATTGTCACTGTGGTGACAGGAGACATTGAAGGAGTTATCCTTCAAATGACACATTAAACTGAGGTCCTGACTCCTGGGTCCATAAAAATCCTGTGGTATTGTTCATAAGACTATCAGTGTTAACCCTCATTTCCTGGGATTGAAATCTGGCCTCACTGAAGTTCCAATTGAAGGTTGCTCATTGACAAAGGAATTTCTCAATCCTCTTCCTGAATTGGTGTGGAGCAAGGCTATTGGCACATGATGGCTGAACATTAGGAATAGATGGAGTGAGTACCCTACTATGTGTGAAGTCTTTGGGATATTTTAATACTGAACAAACCCTATGATATCTATAGATTGAAAAAAAATACCTTTTTTCACTGTTTGCTATTTTAAATTATTATATAGTATACTACTTTACACACACACACATATATTAGACGATTTCTGAATTATTGTCACAACATTAAAAAACAACTTTAACTTGGTGGACACGCATAATGCTTACATTTATTGTCAGCAACTAATACTCTTTTTGGGAGTAAGGTGGCATGGCAGTTAGCATTGCTGCCTCACACTGTCAGGTACTGAGCTCACATGTGCACAGACTTGTGCACTTCTGTGTGGAGTTGGCATAGGAAACTAGAGAGCCTTAAATAAACCCATACAAGCATGGACGTTTACTCTGGGCACTCTAGTTTCCTCCCATCCAATAAAGACGTGTATTGCTATGTTAATAGGTGTCCCTGCCTCTATATTGTCCCTGTGCTTATGCCTCTGTTTGAGTATACCATGAGAAGGAGAAGCAGCCCATCGAGAGTGTAATAACACGGAGCACCCTTTGTTTCCATGAAGCAAATGTTAATCGGTTTATCGATAATGAATGGATTGATAATTCACCTATTCTATATTTGCATAATAAATTTCCAGCAGAGAAGACTACACCATGAAACATACCAAACGCATTAAAATAGCTTCAAATCGACTGTTCTGAGGCATACAGACATTTGTTTGTCGTACAATATACAACACGACTAAATGAAATTAATTTAATTTTCAGTTAATGTCGTTAAGGAAATTACATTTCACTTTCGTAAAATAGACTGCTGTGTTACATCGCAAACACACAGTAACTGTCCGCTATATTACCGTGCTACTTATTCCTGTCATTAAGTTTTATCTTTATTATTAAAAAAGAGCTCCTTATCTCGTATCTCGCATCAATAGACTGTTTTGATCTCGCTACAATACAATACATTCCCAGTAAGTAACAGTGACCAAACTTTCAGCACCACAACTCATAGACAGCGCTCGTAAAAAATCCTGCAGTATATCATTAGAAACCTGCTCATAATTTTTTTCCCTGCGCTAAACCACTCGGCGAATCGTTTTCAAAAAGTGTTGGGTCTGGTTTCTATTCATTCTCATCCCTGCTTAGTATCTTAGCACCCAGTGTCTTACTCTTATCAGTTAAAAAAAGCAACTTTAAAAATCTGGTTAAAAGTATGGTTTGCACAACATGTCAGATATTTTACATTTGTAACCTTTTCAAAAGTAACATTTCTTAAATGGCAAACAAATAGCGTGATTACTTTAGTTCCCAGCATTAAGACCTTCAGAAACTCAGCGTAACACTGAAGCACAAGAACTCAAATACGAGTTTAATACTAAAATAAATAGGAAAAAAACATCTCGGGTGTCTTGTATGACTTCGCCCCTAGGGTAACCTAAGAATTATTTTGAGTCGTTCGTTAGATGTGTAAAGCTCAATACATCGACTAAAGTATTCCTTCAAGAATTGAAAAAGAAACTCGTCCGTTCCCGACACTGAGCAAATTGCATTGATATGGAATCTGTTACCCCCAGTGGTATTTATAAATCTGAGTTCTGTAATATATACCGCACAGACATGAGGTAAATTATACACCTGATACCAGAGCCCATTAATAAAAATCTATATGAAAAAACATGCGTAATAAAAAAAGGTTTTGAAAATCTCGAGAAATAATTGTATCTACTTAACCAAACCTAAGTTATGCTTTTAAAATTAAATATGTTGCATTTTATAGCGTCTAACACCTTCAAAGCCAACACCAAATCCCACTGAGTGAGATGGATAAGGTTTCCAGAAAGCAGCAGCATCGCGTACAAACTCGGGCCAGTCTCTAATAAAGGAATGGAGGGATCCCAGTTGAGTTATTCCTTATAAATAATGCAAAATTCATAGTCCGACGCGAGGTTTCAGAGCAAATGCTCCCAGCATATTACTTACAAGTTCGTATCCACAACACCAGCTAGCATATCTCTTGTCAGAGATATCAGTAACAGATCAAATGCAACGTACTGGGCAGAAGACAGCTTTCTTGTAAACCACAGACGAGACCATAGCAAATAGAATGAAATAAAAAACGTAATTATTAAGGGATAAAACTTCAAATAAAATCTTAAAAACCAACAGGGTGCTACAAAGAATATTTTATTGATACTAAAATCTTTTCGGTTGTTAAAACATGTAACGCATTGAACATTTTTTTTTAAAGTTCAATGCGCGCGGTGAAATAAGCACATTTGCAGAGCCTCTCAGATTTCGACAACAGTTCATTCAGTGGATACCCCCTCTTCCACAATCCGATTATGTCAGTTTTTGAAATAAATAATAACATGTGTTTCAGATGTTCCCTTAATTAATAAAGTACCACGCGATCCGTTTTTAACTTAATTTCAGTATGTTGCTCCTTGAAAAGCATTATTTCTGTACAGCATATCACAATATTCCCTTTTCAGCGCAACTGTCCAACAAAATGCATGTAACTTTCCAAATAAATACAAGTACTCAAACCAAATCATAGATTTGGAATCCAGCAATATCAACCTGTGCAATGTACACAACTAAAGATGTTAAGTGTACTTACCCAATGCGTCTGTTCTAGTTTTTTAGAAATGTATCTCTTCCATGCTTTGATCAGATCTGTGCAACTTTCTGATACAGAGCAAATCTCAGTGCAAACAGACCAGGTTGAAGACTTTTCGAGCTAATGTTGATAAAACAAAGGAAGGATCTTCCAGCAAAATCAGGGTTCCACCAAGAAACCTAATCCCCCTTCAGATACGAATCCCGAACCGTTATCTGTATTACTATTAATGCGCAGGACAAGCGGTATCGCATACAAATTGTTCCATCTCGCTTCCCCTGCAGCGGTTCCTAGGCTTCCTCTGGGTCCTAATGCGGTTCAGGACCTTCAAATTGCCGACATAACCGGAGATTGAATTAAACTGCCAAACAGCAACATTTTTTTTTAATGTAATGTATCAGTTAGAAGAAATTACACTTTTGAGTGACTGCAAAATATACACCTAGGAAAACGGTGCCACACATACACAAAAATAAAATATTAATGTCTCACAAAGATTAAAATCCAACAATTTAATCAGGAATACTCGGTCGCATTGCACTGTATGCGGTAGTGAATGGAGTGATGGATCTTTCTCGCTGAAAAAGAATAAGCGGAATGCGTTTCTTACTAAGAATTACACTTAATGTGCAATGTACAGTATGACAATAGGTATCATGAAGTTGACAGCCCTAAATTCTTTTTTTATAAGTCACATTCAACGATTGTTTTTATATTAACATAAACGTTGTAACACCAACGGAATGGTATTTTGTGAGATCAAGCAATGGGCCACCATGGTAGCCAAGTACTCCTCTGGTAGCCTGGACAAGGCTTCCTTTGTAGTCTGCACCATTCTCTCTCCCTGTCCATTTGATGCAGGGTTGTAAGGAGCAACTACAGTATGATGTGACGTATTGCATTACAGTACAGTATAAAGACCTTGACAGAGTTGCAAGAAAAAGTTTGTGAACCCTTTGGAATTAACTGGATTTCTGCATTAGTTACTCATAAAAATGTGGTCTGACCTTCAACTAACTCACAATAATAGACAAACACAATATGCTTAAACTAATACAGTAAAACACAAACAATTGTACTTCTTGTCAATATTGAACACATCTTTTAAACATTCACAGTCCAGGCTGGAAAAAGTACTGTATGTGAGCCCTTGTATTTAATAACTGGTAGATCCTTTAGCAGCAATAACCTCCACCAAACGTTCCCTGTAGCTGCTGATGAGACTTATGAGACTTGCACAACGATAAGGAGGAATTTTAGACCACTCCTCCTTACAAAACTGTTTCAGTTCATTGATATTTCTGGGATTCCTTGCATGCACAGCTCTCTTTAGGTCATGCCACAGCATCTCCATTGGGTTGAGGTCTGGACTCTTACTTGGCCATTCCAGAACACAAACTGTATTCTGTTTAAGCCATTCTGTTGCTGATTTATTTCTATGTTTTGGATCATTGTCTTGTTGCATCACCCAACTTCTATTAAGCTTCAGGTGACGGACCACTACCCTGACATTCTCCTGTAAAAGTTATTGATACAATTTTGAATTCATTGTTCCCTCTATGATAGCAAGCTGTCCAGGCCCTGAGGCATCAAAGCAGCCCCAAACCATGATGCTCCACCATGCTTCACAGTAGGGATGAGGTTTTGGTGTTTTTTTTTAGGTTTTGGTGTGCAGTGCTTTTTTTCCTCCAAACATAGTGTTGCACGTTTCTGCGAAAGAGTTCAGCTCTTGTCTCCTCCATCCACAGAACATTGTCCCGGAAGCGTTGTGGAACATCCAGGTGGTCTTTTGCAAACTTGAGATGTGTAGCAATGTTTTTTTTTTTGGAGATCAGTGGTTTCCTCTGTGGTGTCCGTCCATTGACACCATTCTTGTTCAGTGTTTTTCTTATAGTAGACACATGTACAGAGACTTTGGCAAGTTCAAGAGATTTCTGCAGGTCCATTGCTGTTATCCTAGGGTTCTATTGCACCTCCTTCAGCATTGTACGTTGCACTCTTGCCATGATCTTTACAGGACGCCCACTCCTAGGGAGAGTAGCAACAGTACTGAATTTCCTCCATTTGTAGACAGTTTGTCTTACTGTGGATTGATGAACACCCAGGCCTTTAGAAATGCTTTTGTAGTCTATTCCAGTTTTATGCATCTCTACAATTCTTCTTCTAAGGTCCTCTGATCTTTCTTTTGATCGGAGCATGGTTCACATGAACAGCTCTTTCTTGAAAAGAGCAGACTCTGTTAGTAACCAACCTTTGTGTGCCTTTTTTATAGGGTATGGCACCTCCAACTCACACCTCCAATCTCATCTCATGGAGTGGAATGCCTGACTCCAATTACCTTTAGGAGAAGTCGTTAGTCATGACTGTGTTGAATGTGCTTCGATAGTCTCCACAAATCTTTAATATCCCATCTTTTGTTGCCCCTGGAGCAATCGGGGTTGCCCATTTAGAGAAGTGGACTAGAGTGAAAATCCCTTCCCGCACTAAGATATCCACTGCCTCATCTACTTTGTGGCATATTACAAATGGCTCTGGCTGCAGTTTTAGAAATCTGGGGATGACTGAAGGGTCCATTTAAACCATCACAGATGAACTATGGCAGGCTCCGCACTCTTTGAAATGTCGTGCATAATGTTGTACAATAGCCTTTGTTGAAGGCTGTATGATTTAATTCTCTCTTGTGATTTTGATTCCTAGGGGTTCAAACCAGTCATGTCCAGGCAAAACGGCCCCTTAGTCTTCAATAATAAGGATCTGTAATTTGTGTCGCTAACCATGACATTCTACCTCTACTGTGATCTCTCCCAGCACTGTTAGTGGTAGTTAAGACCTGTATGCCCTGCGATGGACTAGCATCCCATCCAGCATGTACCTTGCCCTGGGCCCTTTGCTTGTATGGATAGGCTCTGACTCCCCTTTAATGAATTGGAAGAAGCGATTAGAAAATGGTTGGATGTTCTGTTCCTAAGCAATCTAATATCTTTAATCTACCTCAGAAGAGTAGATATTCTTGGTTCAGAAATGAAAAGAAAAAATAATGTTTTTAACTTGTGAACAAAAAAGAAGCACAAACAAATATTTGGATATAAAACAGAATTTCAGTTACAAGGGCAAAATGGACAGGGGATAAGGGGCAGCCCAAACAAGTTCCACATGGAAGAGTAATAGGAAATAAATCACACCTTTGATACTGAGGGGATGCACCCAGACAATTAATGTAAGATCGAAACCAAACCCGTCCAGATTCTTGAATAATCCCCCTACTTGACATAGTTAGAAGCTTCTTTCAAGTCAAGTGGGAGTGCAGCTGGTTTGGCCTCCCAGGTGTAATGTATGATATGAAAAAAGTGATTAATCAGGAAGTATTCAATTTAGGAGGGTTTCCTGTAATCTATTTGCAAGGAACATACAGTAGCAATCATTTTTATATAAAGGAATATCAGTGGATAGTATGATACACAGTAAGAGTGGTCCTTTTTAAGTATAAATATGTAACTGGTTCTTCTGGAGAAAGCAGATACAAACAAGTTCCATAAACAGGGTTGTCGTATACTGTATGTCTAGGGAGTAGAATCACTTCACTAAAATTTAATTAGAATCAATGATAAATGCATTAAAACCAATGCCTAGATTTTCACCACATGTCAAAGCATTATTTGATACTCAATGTAATTTTGAATCAATGCTCTGTGCAGGGTTTCAGCACAAGCTCATACAACTACATACAGTACCTACAGTACAACTAGAACTTGCATGGAGATTAACAACAATATGTATAGCTATTGTCATTTAATCACCTGTCCATTTTCTTTAGCAATATCACAGACAATGCAACAGTAAATTTAAATGATTAAGAATATGTACAGTATATAGTAAGTCAACAAGATATTAGTGCTTTTATTGAAAATTCTAAAGAGTAAAATAATGCAGCCAAATAATGAAGTTGCAGTAGTCTATACAAAACTGTTTAAATTTCTTTGAATTTACGTTCATCACAAGAACACCAAGGCCTCCATCATTTTATATATGGATCATGAAGAAGCTTTATGAGTGGAGTACAACCTTCCTAACACAATCTAACAACATCTTAGATGATCTTACTTTCTTGAACTGTTTTAAAAAGTTTTTCAAAGTCGCAACAGGACTGCTTTCAGGAACATATTTGTATTACTCACAAAATCTATTGTATTATTTTTATTCTAAGTCAAAAGCTCTTAATTTGGCAACAGCCTTTGAAGAATGTCATTTTAATGTAATTGGCATTTTGTGAAACAAATCAGAAATCAAGTTTTGAATATTCATAAAAGGGTAACTAGAATTCCTGTCAGGTCACTAATACTTCAGCATCCTTGTAAAAATATGGTCTTTAACATCTCTTTATTTTTCAGTTGTAATTGCATATTAATTTTATTTTTTGTGCAAATCTTCACCACAAACTAACATGCTGTAAGAATTGCTCCACTGTTTATTACATGTTTTGTGTAATGTATGCATTACAGTATGGCTGACTTTTCCAAGGGAAATACTAACACAAGCCAATGTCTCTTTCAGGTGAAAAATGACAGAATTCCTGCAAGTTTTTTTCCTCTGTTATTCTAAAGGACTCTCTCAGCAGTCTTAACCCCAGTCTTTGTTTAGGTTTGTTTCACATGTTAGCCTATTGTTATGTTTTAAGTGTGGGCCCATGATAAATTACAGGTTTTTCAAAATATGCAGTGCGTTGCAAAAGTATTCAGACCCTTTAAAGGTTTTCAAAAGCTGCTATAATACTTTCACATCTTTTTCTAATCAGTATTTTTATTGCAAGCTTGCATGCTCAAACAATGGCTAGGAGTGATGTTTGCCCATTCGTGCTGGTCGTTTGTGTTGATAATGTTGAACTTGGTCACTCAATGAAAATTTTTTATGTAGTTTGCAAGCCCTTTTTTAATTTTCTCTTGTTTGTATTTCAGTATTTCATCTTTCAATCCTCTTTATGTAAATGTATTAATTACATTAATGTATTTAATTACCAATAAACTATTAATTTTTAATCACATATCCTTTGCTGAATACCTAATAATTGATGCTTGGAATGATTACAGGCCATGAAGGAATTGAAGGCCATTGAAGTGCATGATAAGCAGTGACCCAAACTTATGCGGTCAAAAAAATATCATACCCCAGTATGGGTTTATTTCAATTTCCACATGAGATTATTTTGATAGTATCAGAAAGCACATTAATATCTTTTGTTTGTATTAAGAAAACATTTTAGCACAGCCTTCAGAGGCACACTATAAAGTATATGCAACAGGTTTTAATAAAAATGGTAAAATGAACTTGATTAAGCCATCTTGTATTACACAAGGACTAGGACCTCTAGTTCTAATCTAGGGGTTTTTGAAAGCACAAGCATTCAAAGCCCAAATATATTATTTTCTCAAGGAAAGAAGTGCTAACAAAGACATTTCCACAAGAAAAGAAACCTTACATGCTTATAAAGCAAAATCACTTAATTAATATAAATACACATTACAATACTGCTAGACACAGAAGAATATAAAGTGTAAAAGGTTAAGTCAAGATTTGTTATATTTAAATACTCTAATGGACCAGTAAGGCCTCATTTGGAATACTAGGCTCAATTTTGGTAATCATGTCAAAGAAAAGAAATTGCTGCCCTATCACTCCAGCAGCATCCAAAAATACAGCATCCAAATACCATCTGGGGCTTGAAAGAATATCATAAACGGACAGTCTGGATTAAATGAACCTCTATAGTTCTGAACATAGAAGACTAAGGGGGGCCTGATCCAAGTAGTCAAAATCCTTAAGGGCACTGACAAAGTTTACTCAGTGGATTTCCTCAGAATAAACAGTGAAACACATATTAGAGCACCTACTGTACATGGACAATATTTACTGTAAAACTGAGAACATGAGGCAACCCTATGCCGTGGGTTTCAGATATAGCTGAATTAGATCAATTACCTTATGCCAAATGTGCTACATGGGCCAAAGAACTCCACTCATTTGTAACTGTTCTTATGAGCTGAATCTTTCAGATTTAAGAGAAAGGGAAGTCAATTCCAAAGCTACCATTTTCAAAAGAGGATAGTATAAAAAACCTTACAGAAATAAGTATGGATTTTGTGTGCAATTTTTAAAGAAAATAAAATACATTACAACAATGTACACAACTCTGTACAAATAAATACAGATGTAGCCGTTCGAAATGCGCAGAAAAACCCTGTACTGCACAAAATTATCTGCAGATTAACCCGTTATTCCACAGTACGTGACTGGCTGGCCAAAATGACCGACAGGTGGCACTCATGGTGCATTGGTTAGTGTTTAGTGTTAGTTAGTGAAAGTGTGAAATTAGTGTTAGTAAAATGATTGCTTCATTTAATGTCTTTACTGTGCATGTTTAAATCCGCTTAGTATTGAATATTAATGTGGAATTTTACAACTAAAGGGAAATTTTGGTAGCTAAGCACAGGAGCATAACATTTCTGAATGTCATAAATTATATTAATTTAGGAAAATAATCATATTATGTAAACTATATATGGGTGGTATTGGTAGTTTAAATTACAAATACACACCAGTATTCCACTTTCTTCATAAACATTTTAATCATCAAAGTCTTTCATTTGGTTATTTACTGTGGTTATTTTGGAAAAGTTTTTATGTTCTCCTTCTGACTACATTAAGTTTATATACTTTATAAAAAGTTATAATGTTTTAACCTTTTCTATGAATACTTGCACTTCTTATTGCAGTAAAAAAACACTTTTAAGAATTTGATTAATAGGGAACATAATACAAAATTGCGTATCTAAAGAAATTAATGATATTTAAGGATTTATTTTCAATAAAGCTCAATTTATTACCATACTCCACTTTCTTTTAAAACATCTGCATCAATTTGACTCATTCACCCACGAAACATTTTGCCTGCCCTTTTCAGTTATAGCTCAAGTTATCAAGTGACGTGGTGGTGTAATGGCTTTTGCATTTGACTCGCATGCTAGAGGTCAGGGATTTAAAACCCCACTCTTGGCCTGAACTTTCTTTTAACAAATATACATTTCTTTGAAAAAATAAAATAGTAAATATTATGGAAACTATTTTGAATGTTTTGGTATTTCTGAAACTCCCTCTGTATTTCCTGTTTTTACACAGATATGAATAAACTACATATGCAAATATTTTCATATGTTCTGTGCTCTGACCACAGTACACATTGTTACATTTTTAAGCATTAGTCGAAGCATTCTGAAGTCTGTCAAAATCGTTAAAAATGTTACCAAATAGTATTGGTGAAACTGTTACCTGTCCTGGATAAAGCGGTTTGGAAAATAGGTGGATTTACACTTGTAAAAAATGTTCCAATTTTAATGTAATACGGAAGATATTATTCATAATAAATTACCTTGGATGGACTGTAAACTGAAGATTTATAGAGGAGATGTATCTTTTCTTTCCAGCTTGGAATTAACTTTTGCCTACAAGTATATTCCATTGCAGCCACTTTATGTAATGCAGCTCCATACTTCTCACAAAGGCTAGGAGTGTTAACACCCTGCTGTGTAATGTTATGTAGAATAGACAGTTCTGCCAGTTCTGGAGAATGGGAATGAATTTTCAGTAGCATGCTCTGTTGTCATTGTTGCTGCTCAACATGAGGCAACCATACTGTAGTTTTAAAACTTGAACAAAGACATGCTGTATGCAAACAGCAAAATGTTGTGTATCGCTTACGGGTTCATGCAGGACAAAGGACAAGTGGAGACGAGATAGGAAAACAAGCAACAGCTTTAATTCTCTTTTATAACAACACCCCCCAATTGATTTATACACACATTAGTGGACTGATGGAACACATACACAGGTTTAAGGTGGTAATTCGTTAACAGACTCTAAACACTTGCTAAGCTGCACAGGACACTTAAACTAACATAAGTCTATTTACATGAGCAGGGTCAGCTGCTGGTCATCGTGCGCACCCTCAGACTCCCCTGGCTACAACTCCCATCCTGCTTTGCGGTAGGTGAACTTCTTTTTCACCTACCGGGCGAGGGCGTTATAGTTGTATAGTTTTAAAGCCACTACAGTATAGCTTGTGGGAAATACATTTACTTGTACTGCACCAAAGCTTAACTTGTTCAGAGCGCCCGACATTATAAACTCCGAGTTAAAAGGAACATGTCAAAATATTTCCAAAATAATCACAAGTGAATGATTTGAGGGATTCGATAATAGAAAAATCATAACAATTACCCCCAAGTTGTTTCATGCTAATAATGCAATCCTACTGAAAGAAGGACACTTTAATCAACACGAAAAGACTTAATATATTTATAAATCAGTTAAAAACACTTTTTATGCATAAAAACGGGTGGCTTTTCTTCCAAGTGATCAGCTTAGAGTCTTTGTGTAAATTGTAAGTTATTTTTACTTCTTAATTAAACATTTTAAACACTTAAATTTTGTAAAAGCAACACACACAAAAAAAGTTTTCTGCAGGTGTTAAGTAGATTAGCAGGTTGTTGACAAAATAGTGCACTGTCCACTAACCATAAAGATTGTTCTACAGCTTCTATTTTTTAAAACATTTAGAAAAGTTAAATCTATACAAATACCGCAGACTATTCTCGGTTGTTTTTTTCTGAATGTCACACTTAGTTCAATATCTAAATAAGAATGTTAGGTGTTAGCATAAACTATTAGTAATCAATAATATTAAAATTTGCAATGTAATAATTTGTTGCACTTCTTCCACATCTTGTAAAAATATGAATTTACAAGAATTTGTTCAAATATATGTTGAATCTGACTTTCAGAAAATAAGTAAATTACAAACTTATAAAGTAAAAAAATGAAGGTAAAATACGATTTTAAATCAAGATAGGATACACTATTTTCTGTGTCTCTTCCTACTCTCTCTCACCCGCTTTGATTGAGACACAGAATTATGAAAAAATGGGAGGGAATGTTTTGTGCCAGTTAGCGCATTATCACCTCGTACCAGAGGGAAGGGAAAAAACTGGTAGTTCGTGTCATTTATTTAAGTCTCCATCACTCTGCTCAGTTATATAACTTTTATATAAACAAGATCTAGTACCTGGACCAATAAAAAAAACTTATTTTGAATTAATTGAATCCCAGGTGTGAGTTCACAAAGCCAGAATTACATACTAACCACCTGACCATCTACTGTTAAGCTTTCAGTGCTTTGTTTGAGTATATTCCAATTGCAGTGGGGGCAGGGTGTGTGGGGAAATGTTTAGGCTGCAATTGATTTGGGGCTCTGTATTTTTCACACCTGAAACATTGTTTTATCTGAAAGCGTTTTCTTCCCTCTTTAGCTGATCTTTTGCAGTCTACGCATGCTTACACTTCCCTACGTGAATTATCGTTCTTGACTGAGAAAGCTTTAGAGAACTTTACAACCATTTTTATTTACAACAAATTGGAATTATGACATTTACATTGGCATTTTAATTAATTTTTCACTTAAGCGTATGGAGGAGTGACAGCTGTCAAGGAGAACTCCTCCCCCTTCTCCCCATGGACAGACTGATTGGGAAGTCTTAACTATCCAGCCATTGTAAAGGGTTTAACTGCAGCAGCCACAAATAAAAAATATTTTTTTTTTCCTGATGGTAACTGTAACAGATTGCTATATTTCACATCCATGTGAAACAATCGCTCTCATCCAATCAAAGGTTTGATGTTTTTTTTATTTTGAAACTGTGATCTTGACATGCAGGGGTGAAGTAGAGTTAACAGCTTCAGATTTAAAAGGATTTAATAATATCTTCTGTGGCGCACTAACATTGTAATGTTCTTACAACTGTAAAAAGGGGCGATACACAACACTCTTCTATAACTCTTCAGTTTACAGAGAAATTCCGCCAGAGCCACACAACATTGTCCAATAATACTCTTCTTGTGTCTGATTTCCAGGGAGTAACACTGTTACAAAAGGGAACGGTGCATCGGTCCTTGACTATGGTTAAACAGTACATAAGTGGTCTGGTGGAGTTTCACTGTTCACCTTTCTGTAATCTGTACAGAACCATGATGTCTCATCAATATTTGGTACCAACAGGGGGGCTTTACAGACTTCCTTCTGTAGCGGCAATGCTTGTTAATAAGACAGAATTAAGTGTTTCTGTGCTTTCCCAAATGAGGCCTCATCTCTCCCTTCATCTCTGTGGTGCAGCCACAGAGAAGCTATTCATGCAGGCTGATTTAAGGATGTTTTCTTTTGATAAGGGACAGCTCCCAAATGGGGATGCACTTAGCTAAAACCTGGCTATCATGATCAATGGTCATCCATTGGCGCCTATCTGTCTAGGAAGTGCCAGATGGACATCTGGACTGCATTCCTAAGTGTCAGGAGTAAGTGACTCATATCTCACCATGATCAGCCAGTCAGGGCCTGGTAGGGCCGAGTAACCCACGTGGGACTTTGATGCCCATGGAACTTTCAGCCAATGAATGAGCTGAAGTTCCTCCAGGTAAAAACAGGTAACAGAGAGGGCCTGAGAGACTTGGTGGACTTTTCTAAAGGGAATTCAAAGGAGAATTCCAGGGCAGGACGGCCCAGGAGCAGAAGGCTCCCAAGGGCAAGACATTCTCGCAGCGCGTCTCCTGACCATCCTGAGACTCAGCCCGGACAACCACGGAACCCCCAGTTTGTCCGAGTGCCAGAACTTTCCTTTGTTCTAAGAGTCGAGAGCGGAGGTTGCCAGAGAGTAACCAGAGGATCCACCCGAAGTTGGCATCAGCAGCAAGCCTCGTGAACAGGTCGGAACTGTGGACAGCTGAATCACTATTCAGAACTAGCGCTTCATCAGGAATGAACCAGTCCTCTTCCCGACTTGCTGGGACCCACAGTCATCTTTTCTCCTGTGCACAAACTCTTGCTAGTTTCAGCCAACACTAACTAGCCGGTCAGTGAGCATCAGCAGCGCACTGTCGCAAGCAGCACAGCACAAGAGCCTGCAGGAGATCTGAATCCCCAGAGATTGGATGAATATTCAACTTCAATGCATTACAGCTCGAGAATTCAATTGTTATCCCAACCAGTTGATATCAATTTAATTCCTAAGAGTTATGTACTTGTTTTCAATATCTAATGTAGAAGTTGTAACCAAGTTCATTTACGAAATGGTCTAAATGAATGATATACTGAACGTATGTCCTCTTGATATGTGTAACACTTCGTAACTGACTGAATATATACCTTTTGTATTCTGATAACCCTCTCGATAAGATCTGTAAGGTTTACATGCATATTCTATGTATTAATAAATGTATCCTCGTGTATTAGTACCCGTGTGTGTGCGTTGTTTGAGTTATATCGCATGGTTGGATTCTAAGGCCATCAAAAGAATCATTTTGTGGTTTACTGCTACAATTAATAATTGTCCCAGTAAATGCCCAAACCCTACAGAACTGGTGCCTCGTGAGAGCACGCTACACTTCTGTGAACTCAGCTCCGCTCCAGTAAATAATGTACAGTTTATCAACTTCTACAATGCTTCTAGCTTAGTAGGATTTGCACAATAAGCATGTTGTTTAATTGGGATGACATCACCCACGTCTATATCACTGTACGACACAGGTTTGAGTTGGAATGTCTGTTATAAAACATAAAACAGAGCCCCTTCCAATACAAAAATTGATTTTTTTATCAATTTCAGCTAAATGAGGGGAATTAAATCAGTCAGAATCTCGGCGTGCCAATTATAAAAATAACCCTTCTTCCCTCCTTTGTTTAACTTCGCGAAGAAATCCTTAATCACTAATACCATTACTTAATTTATCCAGATACACAAATTCACGCCAGAGCCAACAACAAGCTATAATAGTTGACTATTTTATGTATTCACTATATAAGAAACAAACCTAAAGTAATACTCTGATCACGCTTTGAACCATTGGGTGTCAAAATGGATGTCAAAATGTTTCCGAAATGTCCACCTGTGATATTTTAGCTGCTTAGTCACACGATTCCATATTTATATAACTATCAAGTGATGTTAAATTACAACAACATTTATCTGGCTCTGCATCTGGTTTCCGCACTGTGCGAGTCCGGGACCTGGAAGCGCCTGGTCCCGTTAAGGTTTTAATCTCCGTTCCCGTTCCCTGTCCGTCGGTTCCGACCCGGTTTCTGGTTTTAATTCCTTGTTTTGATGGATCTCCTGGCTTTGGACTTACTCTTGTGTTTTGGATACCCTCTAAGGATTATTCTTTTGGATTGTTTGCCTCGGCCACACCTCCCCCATGCACCAGCGCACTTTGGACACGGCCCCCTGTTTTCAGCCCCGTATTCCTGCATGACGTTTTCCTAGTGTTTCCCCACTATTCTGGATTGTGTCGTCCGCATAGGGTCCGGAAAAAACTGTTCGTTACAATAAGCTTAATAATGTTAAAACCAAGCACGTTAAAACCAGAACCCATGTAAGTTACCAAGTTAAAGACTTCGATGTATAAAATATTTATGCATAATTCAATTATTTATGATGAAGGTGGAAGGTTTTGTACTTTTGTCCAACTGAGCAATCTTGCGCTTATAAAATATACCAACTTTTTAATGTTTAATGTTTAACATACTGTAATACAAAGTTTAAAATTATTAAAAGTCTAAACAGTATACAACTTAAATTCTTAATTGGAAAAAATTGTCCCTCAGCAGTGACCGGGATTCAAATCAGGGCGTTTTGTGGCGACAGCTCAAATGCTGTATATAAGACAAAAAGCTTTATTAGCTCCACCTGGCGGTTTCACAAGGTACTATTAAAAAAATGCAATATGTTGCAGTATGAGGCGATGTTGCGCAATGTCCACCATGTTTAATGCAGCACTCATTGCTCATTTTGAATGGCTGGATCTGTACATCATTTATATATATATATACAGTATGTGTATATTGACTGTCTACAATCTACATTTCCATCTATTTTTAGTAACAGTTTTATAATAAACACCAGAATAAAAGATGCAAAACCAGCATGCAAGATACAGTACAAATCTCTGTAAAGAACATCAGTATGCCATAGAGCACACAGACACCCATTTGTGCATTCAGATGAGGAGAGGGTGGTGAGAATTTGAACACAGAGCAAACCAGATCTCCCCAAGAAAAAAAGGTAAATAAGAGGTGCACGGATAATACTTGTCATGGCCGATGAGTTCTGGTTTTAATATATTAAAAAATATTGTCTATATCACTGCAATTAACAAGTAAAAGTGTGAAGAATGCACCATCTTACAGCAGTATGATACCAGCAGAGATGAGAGAAGATAGAATAGCACATTGTCCGATGGATGAAAGGTAATCCAGACTATTTTACTGCTACCGATGCTTTTGGAGTAGTATGGCTGCCATTGTAAAATTTTTTAGTCAGATGGTAGGATTGCACATCCTTATGTTTACTGACTCTAGTAAAATATGCAGCAGATTTAAAACAGATTAATTGATCTTTGGGATATGGAGTAACCTCCTAGTGTTTTCTGTTTTTGAAATATTTCTTATGCTCACATTAACAGTTTGTACATGTGCAGACACAAGCACCAAATAGGAACAGGTACCTTTAATTATAATAATACTGAAATAGTGGTACGTAAGTAACATTTCATACTTGGGCATAAATAACCCAAATATCTTCTTCATAATTTATATGTTTTTTTGCCAGTGGCACTATTTACATCCATACAGACATATTGCTAATAATGGAAACACAAATGTTCATATTGTTAGAATTTGGGTGTTAGCTAAATGTTTGCTGTTCCAAGTAAAATTATTCTATTCTGTAAGTTTTGAATAATGGGCAAAATAAGTAAATGTTTACATAGCTGTCCTGTGTTTTGATTGAATAAACATGGCCAATCTAAATAATCAAAAGATGGTACTGATAATTGGTACTGATAATTAATTCAGACTAAACTAAATCTCTATTAAACCATTAGTGTATGTTAGCACCCTTAGAACATAAATATTTTATAGTGACTGGACCATTCTAAGTGAGGACATTAAGCTAGCCTTCAGGGGAGGACATCAAGTCAAGATAAAAGGGCCACATAATAAATAGAGAAAAGGACTTAGGGAAAGGAGGTTTGAATAGAGGATGAGAAAGGAACCTCCTTCAGCAGGTTAAAAAAACATACTCTTAAGAAAGGGACCTTACTGTCTTATATTGTAGGAAATACTGAATTCATAATTGTGGAATCCATACGTTGAAAAGATTTCTGATTGGTTAATGATGCACTATTTTGAAATAGTTCCCAAATAGCATCTGTTAACGGAAGTGATTTAACCTAGAGCAGAGTCTTTGAGAATCACACATTCTCCCTTCCCTTAACGACAGAATACTGTTCTTTTAAATTCTCTCCATTCATTGGAAGTTTCATTTCACACCTCTCTGCACCCATTCTGACTCCACACCTCTTGATTGGCCTCTCTTTCTGTCCCCTGCTCCCGGCTCTCACTCCTCCTCCCTCCCAACCTTTGTTCTCCCGCTACTTTACCTTTGCCTACTGCCCTGTCTCTCTCACACCTGAAGAAGGCTCTACGGCCGAAACGTTGTGTTCTCTATCTTCTTTTTTTCAGCATGGAATAAACCTATTACTTGTTCCTTTGCAGCCTACGCATGCTGACGCAGCTACCCACCTGAACTATATACACAATACTACTGACAGCAGGAAAATTCCTATTGTTTACTCAGCAGCGTCTTAAAACCAGCACCCATGGTGTTCAAACTGATTCGCGTTGTGAATCTGTTTTTCTAAGAAAACATGTGAGTGGGGGAGGTGGACTTGCCCTTATTCTACATTGAAAATACCTGTGAAACCGGTTTGTTTACAAACAATGTAGACAGAGAGAGAGAGAGATGCGATAACAACCGTGCAGCGCCAGGCGAATGCACATTAATGTAGGGCTTTTGGGCTCACTTGGATTTGCACCCTACAGTACAACCTGCGGTACCGCTGTGTACATACAGTACAAACATGTTGTGATATTTAGAAATATAAAAAAAATCGCTATTTTAGTTTTTCACAGAAATGTTTATTTGTTAAAAGAAAACTGATGACAACAGCGGAGTTTGAACACTTAACCTCAAGGTCAGTCACTTAAGCTCTCACGCCACTGAGGCAGTGATGTGACAAACACATATCAATGGAAAGTCTTATACTACTGTTTGTGCAACAGTACATGAATATAGTTATACCATTATTAATTTCTTTAAATACGTGTTTCCATATTATATTCCCTATTAATCAAATTCTAGAAGTATGCTTCTGTTTACTCCGATATCGAGCGTATTCGCAGAAAAGCTTAAAACTATCACTTTTCTCCCAAAGTACTGTATACTGTATAAATGTACAGTAACATGGTCAGAAGGAGCAAGGAGCATGTAAAAACGTCTCCGAAATAACCACGTGTAAGACTTTGATGCTTAAAATGTTTAGGGAGAAATGGAATACTGGTGTGTATTTTTCTTTAAAATACCAAGACCAGCCATATACAGTACAGTTTAAATACAGTAATATGTTTATGTTCCTAAATTAATATATTTTATGAGCATGTGAAAGACATTGCGAATCAGAGATTCTCAAGAATTACTTTGTATGATTGGAAACAAATGCATGATCGGATCAACGAAATGCTGTGGTGTTTTTTGACAATGAAAAAACAAAGTCTTTTCGTTTACAAAGATGGTTATAAAGAATGTGGACCAGGGTAATACTTTGAGTTAACAGCTTGTCCAGGGTCATTCATTATTAATACTATTAGTAATATCTTCAGTAAAGACTTTGATGGTGACAGCTCAAACGCTGTACATGAGAGGTTGAGCTTTATTAGTTCCACCTGGCGGTAATTCCGGATACTATTATCTTACTTGCAGTATTATACGGTAGCATACGGTAACCCGTGTTATACCACGACATGCCCACCGCATTTTACCCAGTATAACCCACTCATTTTGAATGGCTGAATCTGTATGTACAGTATAGGAATGATGTGTTTTCCATGTGGAGAAAACAAATAACATACGGTGACAACTTAGAAGTAAACCCTTGTTTACTGTATTTCTCTGCAAACATTTACAAATATAGTTCAGGTGGGTAGCTGCGTCAGCATGCGTAGGCTGCAAAGGAAAAAGTAATAGGTGTATTCCATGCTGAAAAAAAGAAGAAAGAGAACACAACGTTTCGGCCGTGGAGCCTTCTTCAGGTGACACCTGAAGAAGGCTCCACGGCCGAAACGTTGTGTTCTCTTTCTTCTTTTTTTCAGCATGGAATAAACCTATTACTTGTTCATTTACAAATATAGCCTAATGACCTATTCTCTATAACAACAAGGTTATTTTCAGCTTAATAACATTCTGAAAAACAAGTGCCCTAGGTTACAGCTTTTTAAACTTGCCATTGCAGCATGGAACCAAACTCCATTAATGAGTTTATAATCAAAAGCAGACCCATTATCATTCCATAACCAGATACAGTAGTTCAATAACTAAGCAAAAAGAGAGTAGCACAGCACAGGGTAGTCCTCCACCCAGTCTCCAGCCCTATAAAAACTGGACACAATTGGGATGAAAGCTACTAAATTTCTTTGCATAACTAAAATTACCAAAAAAAAAAACATGCAATGAAGTTCACAGGACTTCATTATACAATTTTATTAACAGAAAAAAATAACTTTATAAAAATTGTCACATCTTTTTCTCATTCAAAAGACACAAGATACATAGGAAACTAACCAGACCAACATTCAGTGAAGTGTGCTTTCTCTATTGTCAGAGAACATTTGGATAAATAAACTGAGAACATGCTGGTTCCATGTGGAAAAGGGAAATAAATTTCACAAAACTATAAAACAATACCACCCTGTCAGGAAACCAATTGGTAGATAGGAGGATCCTTATGCGTAACTGTGAATCTCGCAGAATGCGGAGTAGCACAGGGACAATCCGAAAGACATGGTCAAAAGGCAGGAGCAAAATTAGGTACCAGGAGATCAGTCAAAAGGTTTAGAAACATGCACACGAGAGTTCTACTGGAGGCTTCTCAATAGTGAGCAAGGGTTGGTGTGTGAGGGAACTTTAAATACTGAAAGGAAAGGGATGTAGTTGGATAATTGGTTCGAGAGTGAGAATTTGTGGAATCTGGTGCATGTGGGTATGTGATGGGTTCAATTGGGAATGAGATTGTGAAACAGTGGGTTTGGGAATGCAACGCAGTTTGCGAGGGAGAGTGTGGGGTGTGACAGGAATAGAACGGCATTTGCGAGGGAGAGTATGGGGCTTGACACACCCAGCTGAACATACTGTATTTAGGGCCTGGAATCAAACGTGTAAGCTGAAGACAAAGACACTTCTATTCTTAGAATGCCAAAAAAGAAAAGTGGTTGTTGTTTAAGACTCCATTCTCCAGAATATTGCAATTGAGATTTGCACTAGAGACCATGAGATGACAGCAGTTTACTGTTTCAAAGAGCTGAAGTGATGAACGTCGTAGACACAATCGACAGGCTCCTAGCTAGGGCAGTTGTTGTTGCTCAGGTGAGGTCAAATAACACTGGATTTAAAAAAACAGCAAGAAACTTAAGAACAGGAGTAAGTCAGTTTGGGAATCCTCACAGCACATACTGTAGCAAAGGTGACAAATTACAAATGTTAATCCATCAACTCAACCCATGAAGGAGGACAAAGAAACGTGCAAGAGGGTAGCAGTTTCAGACAAGATGGAGATCTTTGTATGAGCCATATTAGCCAAAATGCTTAGGTAAATGAGCTGCTGCCATTAGTCTTTAGATAATTGGTCAGGTGATTACTTAAAAAACAAGAACTAGAAACTTAAAGGGTCAGTCTATCTGCTATCTGAGCACAAAAGACAAATCATATGTGATACACACTCACTAGAGGGAGATGAAAGTGAATAATTATCAATATTTGTACAACTGAGTTTGTACTTAGTCTTAGAGAGACTTACCTGTACTTGCATTTAATCTTACAGTATAGAGAGAAACCTTTGTGGAAATCAGTCAACAGCCCTGCTTTGCAGTACTATAGATATAAGGTGAGGAACTGAAGAAGTCCAGTCACAAGGTCAAAGGTTCTTGTTTTGTGGTAGTTTTATTATTTTCCACATTGTAATTAAATGGCGCCAATCTATAACTTACAGTTGTGTTTGTTTGATTACCTAAGACTAGTCTATATAAGAGATTCCTTGCTAGGACACCCCCAACTCCCAGTTGTGTCACCAATAGTATTCAGAAACCATTGATGCAAACTGTCCAACAGTTTAAGATGGGACTGGAGAATTCTTAATGCAGAACCCATTTATAAAAGTGGTGAGATAACTAAAAGGGATTATAGACCAAGAAGTCCGATTTCAATTGAAACATAGGATTACCTATATGGAAATAAATTCCTAGGGAACTGTCAACATGGATCTAGAAAGTGTAGGTTTTATTAGAAAACAAAACAGTGCAGAGAAGGGACAAATACTCAAATTAGGGAGATTTAATTAGTGGAGAAGTGCAGGGATCTGTATTCAACTACAGTATCTATATCAATGATCTACATTCTGGTATAGACAGTAAACGTGTCAACGTTTAGAAACACTTAGAAACAGCAAAAGATATTCAAAAAGATGCTTATATAAATATGGCAGATGATTAATGGATTCACTGACCAAAAAGACTACTTATGAAAAAAACATAGGTTTCCATATAATTTACTTCTCAATTACAATATATAAATATATAGTGCACTTATAAGGTCTCAATATTGTGTTCTATTTTGTCACCACATTATGGAAAATATATTGGTCTGGAATTAGTCCAGAGAAGAGCAAGCAGATTCCAGGGTTTACGGAACATTGAGAGGCTCAAGGAACTGAACCTTCCTTTAGTGCTTAACAGAGAAGACTAAAAGGGGAACTGATTCAAGTATTCAAAATCCTCAAAAGCACTGACAAATCTAGCTAGCAGGTGCTTCAGAATCCATTGACAAGCTGTACTTTATTGTGCTACAACTTATTGTACTGTATAAGTTGTATATACAGTATATATGGGCAGAGTGGTGGCACTGTGGCTAGAAGGTTTCTGGTTCAAATCCCACAGCAGGCAGAGAACTCCTACTCTGTTGAGCCTCTAAGCAAGGTCTAACAACCTCAGCTGCTTCAGGAACACCATACAAATGGCTGACCCTGCGCTCTGACCCCAAGCTTCTCTTTCCCAATCTGTGTGCCTGTGTATCTCATGGAGGGCATGCTGGGACATGCAAAATGACAAATTTCTAATGCAAGAAATTGTATATGGTTAATAAAGTGATCTTATGTTATTGTTCACACTCTCCCCTGGGGCTGGACTTCCCATGATCCTTTCTCCTTTATCCTTGATCAGACTCACTTGTTCCACTTCCTATAAAATGGTGTGTACGTCTCTATTCTGACTCTTTGCCCTTGTGTCTGTCCAGCAGATACTCTATATCTCTCTGTCTCTACCCAGCACTCTCGCTCTCTGTTACTATCCCCCCCACCACCCAAACTGTAAACAACATTCCAATAAAACTGCCTGCTCCTGATTCAACAGCTCCTCTCTATCTTTGCACACCTATTGACACTAGCGACACAGGAAGTCAAAAATAGAGTAATGCAACATACTGAACATACTGGCACCAGTGCACTAGTTAAATTCTGTAATAATGTCCAATTTTGTTTACTTGTAGAATATGTCGTGCCATTTAGACCTGTTTGGATTGTCAAAATTGGAGTTACTTACCTAAAAAAATGAATAAAAAATATTTTAATTATTAAAAACAGGCACATTCAGAACAGTAACAATTCAGACAGAATTCAATATAATTTTCTTTTGGGTTACCCAAAACAGTGCTGATCTGTCCATGTAATGCTTGCATTAAAAGCCTGTCACTACAACACTATTGTATCTCCCTCAGCTTGACTTCCTTTCACATGCTGGGATTCTTTGGATGTAGTAAAATCAGGTAAATTTACTGATGGTTTCTGCAGTGTGATGTTAGAAATGGAAAAAAATAGACTTTTTCCACTGAAAAGACTTTCAAATGATCAGGTAGCTCAATGTGTTTGTCATGGGTGCTGGATGTGCAGAGGACTTCTAATTTAGCAGGAAAATAATTGATTCTATATGCTTAAATAAATGAAGCATGTTTTGTTGAATTTCCTTATTTTCAAAACCACTGAACAGTAAAAAAGTAGAAAGAAATTCTACTTTTATTTTTAATTTTAAAAACTTTAAATTGTTCAATTGACACAATATTCAAGTGAATATAACATTTTCAACTGATACATTTTATTGTAAGCAAAAGTCAAATGTGAAGGTTGAACAAAAATACCTACTTGTACATAATACTCCCTCAGAAATGAAAACCTATTGACTTTCCAGGTTTTCTTTATATCCTGATGTGTGTATAGCCCATTATCATCATAGTGATCATATCACAAAGATTTGAGAACCACGGTAAATAAGTAAAAGTCGAATAATGATATACTGAGAGCCACTGCAAATGCAACAAATAAATATTGGTACCAAGAGCATTGTTGCATTTCTAAAGTATTTCAGTATATTTAAAATTAGCTGGTATAACAAACCACTATAACATTTTTGACAATGTAAAGCTGTCAACAGAATTTTTTTTTAAAGCTATATAGTACTTTTTTTTCTTTTTTCTACTAAGTGGAGTATTAGATTAATCTGTCTATGTGTAAAGTACATAGTACTGGTAACTATCCTTTCCTACCACTTAGTGTAAGACAATAGCAGATCAGCATAGGGAGAGACTATAATACTATACTGTCCTGTATGTTAACTGATGACATTGCAAATGTTCAATTTTTAGTTGGTATAAAGGACTTTTATAAGACATAAGGAATATTAAGGAATAAGGAATACTCAAAATGCATTTTAGATCTGCAATGTCTTTTTTTTTACTGCCACAATGCCTATTAGTAGTAATATTGCAGCAGTGTCAGTTTATCAAAGCCTTGTAATTTGATTTATAGCTTACTTTTGGTAGAAGAACATCTTGATAAATGAAACATATATCATACTTCCCAAAAAGTGACCAACCATAATCAATGTATAAAGTCAAAGTTGTCTAATTCTTCTACATGAGGTGATTTTCTTTTGTTGTTCTGGACTATAGGAAATCACATATGTCTGAGACATTACCACACCTCCCCCTCTCCTTAGTCCTCAGTCCAGCATAGAAAATAAATCTGGATGGTACAATAAATTCAATTCCAGCTGTTATTGCTTAAAAATGCCTCTTTATTTAAATATTTATTGCCAGTGTATATTTGGAGTAATCACATAAAACCCACCTACATAAGGAACATAATCAAATCCATTTCTGACATCAATAAATCATTTTAAAACGACACCATTCAGGAAACAGAAACAAAGATTTACTGGAATGAATAGCTAAACAGATCCAGAATAATAAGTTGTTTATTACTGGAGAAGAATTTTATCAAGATATATATTATTTGATGTGTTTTCTATGAACCCACTTGGTAATTAATTGTTGCTGCCACTTTTTGAAGGCTGCAGAATGGTACTAAATTCTCTATGATGTTTAAAGGAGAATGTTATAGATAATACTGAAATGTTACACATTAGGTTATGTTTATGTGCTCTCTAATGGATATTATTTAGAAAATATTTTCCTGGAAAAGGGTAAAATATTTTCTAAACCTAAAAGACAATGAAAAGGTATATATTTGTTAAAAGGTTGTATACATCCTTCTAAAAAGTCATTATTAAAAAGATACAAAATAACAAGAAAGGACATCAATATTTTCGCATGACAAGACGAAAATGGGAAACATTTTTCTCTTTTTTACTTCAGCTATATTATTTTGTATTTTAATTAAAAACCCTTAGGTATAGTAATTACTGGTACAGCTTTTTATTTCAAAGCACTTTCCATGAGGCGACCCGCTTCAATCACCATGAAGTGTAGTTACCACCTGGGTGATGTGCTGCAGCCAACCTGCTCAATCACACATCAGATGAAGAAGGAATTAATTACTTCATCGAGTAAATTAAAAGACAAAATTTAAGTATGCCAGACTGTACAAGCCCAGAGTGGAACACTTGGGCTAATACTTTTACAAACAGCACTATGACATGATATAGTGTTCGACACTATGATAAACAATCAGTCAGGACCTCATCTTAATATTGCTTCTCTACAGCACTAATGTTCTTGTCACCATTAAACATTTGCCCAGATATCCAGGACTACAGGAATATACAGGTTTTATCACCCATCCCAGTGCTGATCACACCCCGCCTTGTTTAACTTTATAGATCAGGTCACTAGGTGGTATCTACTGCAGCTCAAAAATGAATATAACAGGCAAAAGCAAAGACTTTGAAGATCCTTTAGAAATAGAGAGCACTGTTAATTCATTTACTATTACAATGCATAGCCACTCATGATAAGCCACTCATCATTTCTGCCACTGATCTAAACCTCTGAACATGTAGTTAAGGTGGTATGTTATTGGTTAACGGAGGGCAGAGTAACATTAAAATATAGGAAATTACAAAACAAATAAAAATAAAATTAGCTTAAGATTTATTTTATATATTTTGCATACACCTTCAGCTTTATTTTGTACTGTGCAACATACCTAGCACTGGATGTTTAAAGCAGCATATAATTCTGTGTGATGTGGTGATCTGGTGGAGTGGTAGTCATGAGAGCAAGTTGCAAAAAGAGGAAGGAAATGCAGCCATTCTCTGTACATGATTGGTAACTTTCCATCCTTGAGGCTACAACTATGGCTCAACTAAATCATTCAGGAGTGACATTCCAATTTAAATATTCAAATCCAAATAATCTTTAGCTCAAAAAGGAAATAACACTATTTTAAGAGCTATAAGTGGTTAATACAGATTAAGAAAAGGGAGAGAAAATGAGGAAGAAAAAGAGAAGAAATAAAAAGAAATATCATCCTCCTCTTCCTCAAACCTTGTACCATGCAAAAAGATCTTGTTCAGGTATGTCGTGAGTCTATATTATGGCTAAGTAGTGTGCATGTTATTAAAAAGAGCTTGCTATCTTATTTTAGGAAATCTTGATTTCTTATATTGAGGAATCCTCAAACTAAAAATGTTCTCTTCTAGTTTTGTTAAGCATTTTTAAAAAAGGGATATTGATAACAAGTCACTTTTGAGCGTCTGTTGTAGGAAGGAAGATTTAGAGCTGATTAGAATCATTTTCTTGACAGACATTCTCTTTTTGGCCTGTATTGTAGTGTTTTCAGTTTACAGGGATATAAATCTGTATTTTCTAGTTCTATAGTATGTGTGCTGTCACAATCACAAGCCCCTCCTTTTAAGGGCGCTCCAGCCCTTCCTTGTTTTCTTCCATTACCTGCACCTGTTCCCTATATCCGTTCCCCTTTAAAAGCCAGACGCAGACTTTACTCCTGGTTCCTCATTGAATTCCGCTTCGTGAGAGCCCGGGGTCCATCCTGCTGCGTCTGGCTACGTTATGGTTTTAACTTTCTGTTCCTGATTCCCCCTGCCGGTTCCGATGTTATATTGTGTTTTATAGATATAATTTGTTAATATTTATCTTGTTAAGTTTAAACTATTACTCTACCACCAGAGCTTTGGTGAAGAATAAAAAAATATTAGCCTACTATTTGGTAATATTATACTGTATTTTCCATATCACAGATTCTCTTTCTGTGTTAAGAGCCCTGATTTCTCATCTACCATTTGAAGTTGTTTCTTTTTAAATTTTATTTAAATAGGGCTTTTTAAAGGTTCCAAAATAATAACACCTCTGTATACAATATATATACTAAATATTGTGATTGACTTCTGCCAACTCCTGCGTTACCAAATAAAAAATACAGTGTTTTCACTTTTGACAGGCTTTCGGCTCCACGGCCGAAACGTTGTGTTCTCTTTCTTCTTTTTTCCAGCATGGAATAAACCTATTACTTATATCTTATTGAATATGTGTTTGCATAAAAACCAAATGCTGCAGAATTTGCCTGGTGAATCTGGTATATTTTTTTCTGTCATTCCCTCATTCAGAAACAAAAGGTAGTTAAAGCTGAGTACCAGAATGATTTGCTAATTTTTTAAGCCAAAAGTCATTATGGAATAATAAGATGTGCCCCACAGGAGAAAATTTTCTCTCCCGAGATCAGAGGCCCTGTAGCTACTCTTCACAAAACAAAGTAAATTTTTCCATACATTAATTAATTTTTGTTCCAAACATGTTTTGTAAGTCATAGCTCAAAATTGTTTTAATTCCCACTGTGTTTAAATAAACAGTCCTTGTATGATTTTCAATTTGTGGAGTGTCCTATCAAATACCTTCAATTATACAGAGACAATATAATAACAGCACTGTTTGACTGAATCTTAAAATCTAACAGTTTCAAATTCTTTGCATAATTCTCAATTTCTCTATGGCAGGGGTGCCTAACTTTTTTAATGTAAAATCTACTTTTTCCATATGTCAGTCCAGCATGCTCTATTAGTGTGAATTTGAAGCTTTAAAATAGGAAAAACAGACTGTGGGCACATCAGTACAACAACGATACCCATCATTAAAATGACAGCAAATAAAAGCAAGTGACTCATGCTACAGTGAAAAGGTAATGTTCCCCAATTTAGAAAAAAGAATATCCTACCTTAATGTGAGCACTGGCACTGAGAAGCTTACTTGAAATACTTTTTGAACGTGTGACACTGCTGATCCTGTCGATTACATTTTTATTTTGTCCCTGCAGCTCGACATTCAGCAGTTCAGTCAAGTCTGTGAGGAATGCTAAATCCAGAAGCCACTGGTCATCCTCTAATTGGGCGAGTTTAGACGACTTGAGAAACTCTTTGATTTCAGGCATCATCTTTCTGAACCTTGCCAAAAATGTTTATTTTTGAAATCTCCAAACAGCAAGTCAGCAGCCTCAGCAAACACCTTTTCTATTACTTCTCGATTCCTGAATGACTTTTTGTGTTTAGCCAGGACGTGGGTCACACAGAATGATGCGGTGATTGCCACTTTCCTTCTTGTATTAGGCCTCGTAAAAACCGACTGCTGCTAGTTCAGATGTTAATTTTTCCACCTTTGTTTTCCGTAACTCAGTAACTCAATGTCCACATCATACATTTGTCTATAATATTTCTTATCGGTAATAACAGCAGTAGTAGCAGTTTGAAATTATTGTTGTTATAAATAAATGACATAGCTTCGAACATGTTGTGATATTTAGAAAAATAAAAAATGTCAATATACAGTAGTGTCCATAATATTTGCAATTTTAGTTTTTCAAAGAAATGTTTATTTGTTAAAAGAAAACACATGGCAATAACTGGGTTTGACCCTCTGATCTTAAGCATATAAGGCACACACTTAAGTCATTACACCACAGACATAATCATGTGGGAAGGAGTGAAACTGATGCAGACATTTCCAAAGAACATGTACTACTGTGATCATTTCAGCTACAGTATATGAATATAATTATATCATTATTGATTTCTTTAGATACGCGATTCCATATTATATTCCCTATTAATCAAATTCTAACAAGTATGCTTTTTTAACGAGCGTAAGTATTTGCAGAAAAGGTTAAAACATTATAACTTTTTACAAGGTATATAAAAACGTTTCCAAAATAACCATAGTATGTAACCGAATGAAAGACTTTGATGCTTAAAATGTTTAGGAAGAAAGTGCATTTTTTATTTAAACTACCAATACCAGCCATATACAGTTTACAGTACATCATAGGTTTATGTTCCTAAATTAATATCATTTATGACCTTCAGACGCATTATGCTCCTCTTCTTTTTATACTCAGCTACTAAAATTTCCCTTTAGTTGTAAAATTCCACATAAATATTCAATACTGAGCAGGTTAAAACATGGTAAATCGTTTCACTAACAACCAATGCACCACGAGTGCCCCTGTCAGTCATTTTGGCCAGCCAATCACATACCGTGGAACTATGCAGTGAACTGTGGGTAATTATGTGTGGTATGGGGAGTTGTACCATGCATTTTGAATGGCTGCATTTGTAAGTAGGCCAGGGCTCACAGCCCCCAGGCTCCTAGGCAACCGACTGCATTTAAATGCAAAGTCAAAAACGTCTCGGTGCCATGAGAACACGATTGGAGTAGCTGCCTGTGCCTCCTGCCCTCACTTATCTTGTAGGTTCCTTACTTAAGGCCTGCCCTGACAGACCTAGGCAGAAGGTCTGTCATTGAGCCTCCTACTCGCTTATGGTAGGGTCCTACATTCTAACCAGCCCACCAGTAAGACTTCAAGGTTTCTGCCTGAATCAGTCTGACTCCTTGATCCAGATTTCAAGACAGATTTGATGGCCAGCTAATCTTACCAGTCTGTCTCCTAGTTGCTATGTGTCCTCAGCAACCAAACAAACCTGCTGGACTGTGCAGCTTCCCCATTCTCCAGTCCTATTTGGCTGTGCACCTTGTATATTCTGCTCTGCCCAGCTGCTCAATGCTTTCCCTGTTCTGCCCACCTGCACTGTGCATTCCCCATTCTGTCTGCTGTCTGTCTGCCCGCCCAGCTCATTTCCTTTTCTGCTAGTCAGCCCAGCACATCCTCAGCTCTCACCTGTTATCTTGCCCTCACCAGGACCTAGAAAGAGCATCTTTCAGTGTGTCATACAGTAGCGGCTATCTCCAGATCAATGCTGCATTGTAGCATATACTGTACAGTATTGTAATGCCACTAGTTGCATAGTCAATGTGTGTGTATTGTCCTATGGAAGTTGTGGATTTTTTGGATGCTTATGAGTGTACCCGGATGGCTGTAGAAAGAAAACAGCATACAAAATAGTGGCTTGACATAATACCTGGAACAGGGTACTGGTGTGCACCCTATTCCACACAATATAAGTTTACTGACAAACACTCAGAGATTATCCCCCAAATTGAAAATGCCGTGATTTGAGGTGGAAGTTGTCAAACTATGTACTCTGCAGTATGTTATAAATAACATACTTTTTCTCAAATGCTTGAGAAACATACTTTCTTAAGAGAAAGAGAATGAGAAAGGAAAAGCAAACCCATATGTTCTGAAGGATAAAGGGCTTCTGAACTTGAATAACTGAAGTAAAACTGATTATTGCTAAAGGTCAGGAGAAAACAACTGTGGTTGATCAGGAGTTGCAAGCTGAATGAAAAGTATTATATATATTTTTTTTGTGTGTGTGTGTGTTTTGTGTGATCTATTGGGGGCACACTAGGTACTTAGGTATTTAGAAAAATAACTGAGACAGAGGCTTGACCCGCTAGCTAGTATTTTTTGGCTTATAATCTTTTTCTTTATAAAATTAAATTATACAGTTTAAACACATTCCTGGATTTTCTAATAGTTTGAATAATTTGTGCTTCACACATTGTACACATTGCAAAAGAACACATTTCATTTTCATGTCAAAATCTTAGAATGTGATTAGCAGGGTATAGACCTAGTTTATTCCTTACAATTAATAGTATAGTATTTAAGCAAAAGAGCACATTATTTTTAAAGGGTAACATTTTAAATTCACAAACCATCTGTATTGTTGCATTTTATTATAGTAACCATAATAGCACAAAAATAGAGAATACCAGAAACAGGCTTGAGTAGGTTCATCAATCATTAAAAGAATCATAACCTCTAAACTGTAGAGACTTCGGCAACAATATACTTGAATGATTGGTTTAACTAGAGACATCTGAGTTTTTTGTTCTCAGGAACAGCTTTGGAGAAAAGAATAATAAAGCAGGCACACTGGGTTAAACAAATCTATATTATTATTGACCTAACATAAACATGTCAGGTCAATTGCAAAGAACTTTAGGATTTAGCACCCAGCTGTGTATAAGTTGTGGACTAGTTCATACAGTACTGGAGATCATCTCCACCTCTAAGCTCAATTCCAACAAAAAGATATGCAGAACAAAGTTGGAGACCATCTTAACTTGTGCTTAATACGGTGCTGAGGGCTCAATTAATCTAATTGGTGAGTTAATATGTAGGCTTATTAAATATTTAAATTTTATTTATGTCAAAATATACCAGATAAAATACACCAGGTAACTACTGACACAACACTTCATTACAATTAGCCATGAAACAACCAAGAACAGCGGATTTGAGTTTGAACATGTATAGTATTATATTGTGAGCCTTTGGAATTTTAAAACAATGTTTTGCTTGCCTCTCATTTGGTCTGTGTACCACTACATTAAGAGCCATCACAGTCACTGTGCCATGTGTAGTCCTACACAAACTTGCTATCAACTGGGATGAGCCTCCTGTTCCGTCTAAAAGACTTTCCGCTGTTTCACCACAGTTATAATACAGTTATAACCACGGTAATAACATCTCCAGCACCATCACAATGAGCACCGGAACCCCCTAGTGCTGTGTGCTCAGGCCACTGCTGTTCACATTGATGACTCATGACTGTACTGCCACAGTTCAAATTACATCATCATGTTTCCTGATGACACTGTAAGAAAACCGGCTCAGGGACGCCAAATATGTAACTGTAGTGGCTCTCTGAAGGCACCAGTTCTGTAGGGTTTGGGCATTTACTGAGACAATTATTAATTGTAGCAGTAAATCACAAAGTTGATTCTTTTGATGGCTTTAGAGTCCAACCATGCGACATACTGTAACTCAAACAACGCACACACACAGGTACTAATACATGAGGATACATTTATTAATACATAGAATATGCATGATAACCTAACAGATCTTATCGAGAGGGTTATCAGAATACAAAAGGTATATATTCAGTCAGTTACAAAGTGTTACACATATCAAGAGGACATACGTTCAGTATATCATTCATTTAGACTGTTTCATAAATGAACTTGGTTATAACTTCTACATTAGATACTCAAAACAAGTACATAACTCTTAGGAATTAAATTGATATCAACTGGTTCGGATAACAATTGAATTCTCGAGCAGTAATGCATTGAAATTGAATACTCATCCAATCTTTGGGGATTCAGATTCACTGACCGGCTAGTTAGTGTTGGCTTTAACTAGCAAAGTTTGTGCACAGGAGAAAAGATGACTGTGGGTCCCAGCAAGTCAGGAAGAGGACTGGTTCGTTCCTGATGAAGAGCTAGTTCTGAATAGTGATTCAGCTGTCCACAGTTCCGACCTGTTCACGAAGCCTGCTGCTGGTGCTAACCTCGGGTGGATCCTCTGGTTACTCTCTGGCAACCTCCACTCTAAACTCTTAGAACAAAGGAAAGTTCTGGCACTCGGACACACTGGCCGTTCCGTGGTTGTCCAGGCTGAGTCTCAGGATGGTCAGGAGGCGCGCTGCGAGAATGTCCTGCCCTTGGGAGCCTTTTGCTCTTGGGCCGTCCTGCCCTGGAATTCTCCTTTGAATTCCCTTTAGAAAAGTCTCAGAAGTCCACTCCTGAATCTTACTGAATCTCTCAGGCTCTCTGTGTTGCCTGTTTTTACCTGGAGGAACTTCAGCTCATTCATTGGCTGAAAGTTCCATGGGCATCAGAGTCCCACGTGGGTTACTTGGCCCTACCAGTCCCTGATTGGTTGATCAAGGTGAGATATGAGTCACTTACTCCTGACACTTAGGAATGCAGTCCAGATGTCCATCTGGCACTCCCTAGACAGATAGGCGCCAATGGATGACCATTGATCATGATAGCCAGGCTTAGCTAAGTGCATCCCCCTTTGGGAGCTGTCCTTATCAAAGGAACCTTAAATCAGCCTGCATGAATAGTTTCTCTGTGGCTGCACCACAGAGATGAACAGAGATATGAGGCCTAATTTGGGAAAGCTCACAACACTTAATTCTTTCTCATTAATAAGCCTCGCCGCTACAACACAATAGTGGTGAGCCTCATTAGCAATAACGATGAGGCACCATATAGAGAGGAGATGGAGCAACCAGTGGACTGGTGCACAAACAACAACATATCTCTTAATTTAAATAAAACAAAAGAGATAATCATTGACTTCAGGAGGGCCTGTGCTGATCAGTCTACATTAATTGCTCCCTTGTGGAGATATTTAGAAGCACCAAGTTTCTTGGTGTATACATTACAGATGACTTCTCTTGGTCCCTCAATACCACCTCCCTAGCCAAGAAAGCACAGGAGCGTCTTTATTTACTGCAGCAACTGAGGAGGGCAAACCTTCCCCTGCCCTTTCTTACCACATTCTACAGAAGCACCATTGAAGGCACCTTGACCAGCTGTATCACTGTTTGGTTTGGGAATTGCAATGCTTCAGACCCAACGCAAGGCCCTGCAACTAATTATGGAAACAGCTGAAAACATCATTGGAGGCTCCCCCCCCTTTCATTTCTGCCATCTATCACAAACGCTGCATACACAGGGCCTCCACTAGTGTAGTGGACCCTTCCCGTAAACTCTTTGCCCTCCTAGCATCAGGAAAAAGATATCGCAGTATACGGGCTAGCTCCACCAGACTCTGTAACAGCTTTTTACTGCAGACTGTCAGGCTCCTCAACTCCTGTTGCAGAAAGATGTCCAAAATGAAAATTATCCTGAAACTAGGATCACACCTTTCCCCTTCTTTCAACAACAGGCTCGTTTCCTTCTAATCCTCTCTATTCATTTGCAGGTTTTGACATCACACCTCTCTTCACCTCTCTTGACTTTGCACCACACTGCCTCCCCCCTGCTCACAACCAAAGAAGGCTCCACAGCTGAAATGTTGTATTTCTTTTCACCGTGGAATGAACCTTTTTTGTTCCTTTGCAGCCTATGCATGCTGATGTGGCTTCCTACATGAACCTGTAACCCATTCCACACACACACCTTTGTTCCCACATGCTTGCATTTCACTCATTCTCACATACTGTATCCATGCGCACCCGCTTTCACAAACACTCACACCATAAGTGATTAGGTGATCAAACCAAGGTACAGTAAGTTTTACCCAGGAAACCCCAAGTTCCCTAAAGGCACAGAATAGCACACTCTCTCTCACAATGTTTAAATAGTTAGCTCCAGTCAGGTTTTGTTTGGATGATCAAGATGGCACAAGCTTCAAGTTCCAACTCTTCTCTTCTCTCTAGTCTTCTCCTCTTTTTCTTTCTTGTTGTACTCCTTTCTTCTTTACCCCTATCCTTTCTCTTGTTGTTGTCTCCTTCTTGTTGTTGTTGTCTCTCTGCACTCTTAACGTGATCTTATATTGTGTGTTTCTGTACAGCTAATTGACAATCATTAACCCAAAACATATTTAGGTATACCAAGGTAAACTTAACAATGGTTTCAGATCAAGGCAGCCCACGTGTCAACAAACATCTTCTTTGCTTTGACGCTAGAAGTGTTTACCCTGCCAAGTGTCACCAACTTTATCCAAAATCTAAGAGACACTTCTCAGTCACCTAAAGCTGTAACAATATGCTGTGCCCTTGACAAAAACTATGATAACACAAATTGTTCAAGGCTGCATCTAATGTGACCTTAGACATACAATAGTTGTGTCTCAGAGGGGAGTGGGAGAACACATATTGGTATTTCTCTTTCTGATCTCCAAGGGCCTTTAAGGATTGTCTTACACAGGCAAACAGAAATATTTAAAGGAATAAGTAAAGGTTTTGATTTCAAGCTGAAAAGTAGAATAAAGTGCAGGAAGGCCTCATTTACAAACTCAATCTTATGTTCTCACATATACTATTACTTATTTTTTATCTACAAGCAATTGGCTGTTTATTCTCCTTCAATTATTTGGCATACTGTACATTATTTTACATAGAGATTGCTTAGCCAATTCATTCTGATACTGTAATAGGACTCCTAATTCCAGTGACATTTGTCACCTACCTCAAGTAAAAGCCCCTCTGTCAATGATTTATTTGTGCATTTCAATATTTTTGGTACACTATAATTGTGTGACCAAGAAAAGTGATTTAAGTGCTTTTAATGTTAAGTGAAGCACAACTGTGAATACTTAAACAGAATCTAAAAGCAGGAAGGTGTGGGTTTTACATGAGACAAGTATTGACCAGCAGCCATATCACTCTGCAACTCACAACTGGCAACCCACTGAAGCAAAGCGGGTGTGAGCCTTGTCAGTACCTGGATGAGAGACTTCCTGGGAAAAACCAAGGTTACTGCTGGAAGAGGTGTTAGTGGGGCCAGCAGGGGGCGCTCTCCCTGCGGTCCTTGTGGGTCCTAATGCCCCAGTATAGTGACAGGGACACTATACTGTAAACAGGTGCTGTCTTTCAGATGAGATGTAAAACCGAGGTCCTGACTCTCTGTGGTCATTAAAAATCCCAGGGCGTTTCTCGAAAAAGAGTAGGGGTGTAACCCCGGCATCCTGGCCAAATTTCCCATTGGCCCTTACCAATCATGTCCTCCTAATAATCCCCATCTATGAATTGGCTTCATTACTCTGCTCTCCTCCCCACTGATAGCTGATGTGGGGTGAGCGTTCTGGTGCACTATGGCTGCTGTCGCATCATCCAGGTGGATGCTGTACATTGGTGGTGGTGGAGGGGAGTCCCCATTACTGTCACGGACGTCCAAAGGGACTAACCGTGGGGAGCAGGAGAGCGGAAAAAGACCCATATGCGTAGCGGCGAGACGGGAAAAAGGCCCGGGCTCATTAGTGCAAAGAGTTCAGGAATGCCGTGTAGAAACCTATGCCCTCAGGGAGCGGACGTGGGGCGCCCTGGTGCTAGGCGGGTCTCAGGACATCCCAACATCAATGCTGAGCGAGGACAGAGTGCAAGACCCGGAAATATATAGCCCAAGGGAAAGAGAGGGACAGGAAGGACAGCAGAGCGGAAACTAGAGACAGGACAGAGAAGGAGCGCCCTCTGGCTGCAGAGGGCGTGACAATTACCTGTAAAGCGCTTGAGTGGAGTGTCCAGAAAAGTGCTATATAAGTAAGCAATTATTATTATTATCTGTCAAGATTGTAGTCCCTCCCCCTTAAGGGCACTCTGGCTCTTTCACTTCTGAATTGATTTTGTGCACCTGCCCCCTGTTCCAGCCTCCTATTCAGACCACCTTAAAAACCAGATGCTCACTTTGTTCTGGGCTCTGCTTTGGTTCCCGTACCACACGAGTCCAGGACCTGTAGCATCTGAACCCATTACCCCCCTTTTCCCCCTGACCCTCCACGGGATCCCACTCAGTATTTAATCCCATTTGTCTTCGTCTCTGATGGACCGCCCTGCTCGGGACATTTGCCACATCTTGGATTTCCCTTTGGACTCCCTTTTGGACAGTTTGCCTTGGATTCACCCCCCAGAACACCTGTGCACCATGGACACACCCCCCGTTTTCATTCCTGACTCCCGCATGCTTTTCCCCCCCGTGTTTTCCTCACTCTACCCTGGATTGTGTCGTCCGGAAAGAATGCCTCCGTTACAGTACCAACCTGGAATGCTCTGGCACTATATTTGTTTGGATCATTTATGAAGTATTTTAATGTCATTGGAAATCAAGTGGGATCAGTTAATAGGCAGACTTTCAAAAACCTGTGCAGTTGCCTGGGCCAACAGTGAGTGAATGCATGTTTGAGTGTGAACAGCTGTCAAGGTATAGGCTATCTAAAAAGGTTAAAATGTTATGTTTGGTAAGATTAGCTATCTGTATGAAGTCTCATTTTCAGAAAAGAACAAGACAAGGTCTTTTAAGGGGATCAACCAGTTAAGGTCCTGTGGTCCAGACATTACAGGTCAGCACTGGGCCGTGGGATTAGGCTTCTGTGACTGGGATTGTCTAAGTAATGGTGCACAACTAGATGGATGCTGTCAGGACCATGTTGCTTGACTTGAGTCAGTCAGGATTTCTTCCACTACAGCATGTCCTATGTACTATTAAGTGCTTGCATTGGCATCAGTGAGGAATGCGTCACTACTCAAAATAATGTTTTCTGTCCTGTATGGCATTGTGAAGTAAATTATTGATGTCAGTGATACAATATGTGAGCATAATGCAAGAGTGTTACAGGTCCTCATTACAGTACAGGGGTTGTAGAATTTAGCCAAGACAAGCGGTGAGCAGATAAATACAGAACAGAACTTTTGATTCCAAATGTATAAAGGCTAAAAATCAAAAGACATTTAACTTAACTGTAACAGACATAGTTAATATGAACATATAGTTAAAGTTTGAGTTCCACAGTTTAATGTAACAAAACCTTCCTATAATATCTAAATACAAATAACAAATGGAAAATATGGGCTTGGAAGAGCAATGACAGCAGTGTTGTGGGAGTGTGTTACAGAGCTTGTTTCTCACTACAGATGAGCAGGTCCTGCAGAATAATCCTATGGTCATCTACCACTACAGAATATCCTGCCCTGACTCCATTCCTCTGTGGACAAGATTACTGTTTACTGTTTTTTCAGCACAGTCCTCTAAATGAGTCATCCTACTTCCTTAATTTGATTAAGTAAGTAAGGTTTCTTGTATTGTTTTGTATATACATTACACTAGAAATACTATGTTATATCATAATATTATACTGTAACAAAAGTCATTTAACATGAAGAATGGTTTATATATGCATATATTGTATAGTTACTGAATATCTTACAGTATAAAGAACTTATAGTTACTACAGCTGCAGGATGTTCTGCTCCTCTTCCCATACACTGATGAAAGATGACCAATTGCAATTGGCATAAACACCATATGACATTATGGATAACAGGTGTCAAACAGAAATGTCCAATGGCAAATCTAGGTAAGACCTTACAAAAAAAGCAGCTGGAATGTAAAGAGAAGGTGCTCTTTAATTGACAGAGCAAGGCAAATAGGCAAACCTCCAAATCAAAAGCCTAAGATCCTGTTTGAGCTTCTAACTAAACGTTTCCATGAATTGACTATATACAGTAAGTAGACTAGCAACATAAGTTCTTACTGGCTGCATAAGTGTTTGACCCTTCCACAATGTCTGATATATCTTCCTGTGTTACTGTTTGCATTACAGTGTTTCTTAAGCTTCTCCATGTTGAAGGGAAGTCGGATACAAGACAACAAACTGAGTCAAGGCTGAGACTCCAACCTCTACTAGTCATAACATCATGAGAACAAGTCATCCAAAAAATGAAAGATAAAGGGAAACTTGCACATGAAGGAAGGTCCAGCAATTGGCATGTGAAACTGATAAAGCACCACTCAATTGTCAAACCTGCTTACTTTTCTAAATACTGTATACAGAATATTATTTACATGTTTAAATAGCTATTAATGTAAAACCTGAAACTTGTATTTTCAATGTGTACCAGCATATGTAATGTGAATTTAAAGGATAAATGTACTGGATAAGGTACTGTATGTCATTTAAATTGTTTTCTTCCACACATCCTTCAGAAATTGGTGGACAAATGGACAAATGAGTCCAAATTGAAGCTCTGAAATTGAATGTCTTCTGTCTTAACAAGAGACAAAGATAATTAAAACAAACATTTTTCTTGTTACTCATAAAAATTGCTATAGCATCCTTTCTTAGTTTAATATTTTTATTTTATTTTGAAATAACAGTGCATATTGAGTTTAAGATGATTCATCAGTACTGCCTCACGAAACAATTAATGAGTAAAGAAGAAAATATGATTAATTATATTATTATGATTATGATATAGTGGTTGTTTTAACTATATCAGCACAGTAGTGCCCCAGTTAGAGGTTAAGAACACTAAACACTACTCCATCCTGTTTAAAATTGTTAATATTGTACAGACTCCATTTCAATATTCATGTATAAAAATATAAAGTTATAATATTAACATTCATCCAAAATAAAGGTTTTTAATAAAGATATGTATGAGCCAGAATAGAGAGTATATTTCTGATCAGTGTAACAATGTATACTAACAGTAGGAATTCAACAAAACCTTAAATATACTTTTGAGTTCTGACTAAATATAACTGGATGTTTTAGTCTGAAAACACATTGCAGTATTAACCTACATATTGCAGTAAAAAATCACAAAGTAAAAGTAAATAAGTACAAATAATCAGCAAATGCTGTATGGGACCCTTAATGCATGAAAGATCACTGTAGACCCCAAAACAAAATCAAAATTGTGCTTATATACAGATCAAACCATATTAAATTATATGGTCATAAGGATCAAATATTTTTTCATTAATTTTCAGAATGATACTTGTCCTTCTATGAGTTACAACAGCTCACAACCTATCCTGGAAGCTTAAGGCCCAAGGTCAGACAGAGCACAAGACAGCTCTCACTCTGGATGGGACAACAGTCCTCTGTAAGTAGTTCAGGTGGGTACAGTAGCTGCATCAGCATGTGTAGGCTGCAAAGGAAAAAGGCTCCACAGCCTAAACATATTTCCTTTCTTATCTTTTCAGTATAGAATAAACCTATTACTTGTTTTTTGGCAGTCCTCTGTAAGATCATGAAAAAAGGAACAGTTAAAAATATCCTACCAAATGTATCCATAAAATATTTAGGAGGTGAGAGGACACTGGAGCACCTGAAGAAAAGCTACAAGGAGTTGGAGGAGAACCTCCACACTCCACACATAAGGCACTCCTGTCAAGAACTGAACTCAGAACCCAAAACATGTGAAAAGGAACTTCTATGCCTCCACACTTATGCAATTCAGGAGACACCTATCAACAATTTCACAAAACTGTTTTACATATCATTAGAGTTAATCTAAAGTGGGTCTACTGTGAAAGTCAAAGGGTGCAAGCATACACTATGTGGCAACCTCTGGAAACAATAAAAACTGTACATCAGGATCACGTTTTGCACCAGATGGTGCCATGAGAGACTGTCCCTTTCCTCTTGTGTTTGTGTGATTTTTGGAACACTTGACATAGCTTAGAAATTTGATTTCAAAATAAATGGGATATGTGCGTGAACTATTTATATTTTATGCAAAATTGAATGAATGATTCTATTTCTGTCTGAGACAAACAACAGTATAAATTACTTGGCTTTAGCAACAAAGAACACATTAGCAATGACAGAATGATTCTCTAAAAGTCCATCATTGAAGAAGCTTCTGTATTTATTGCACTATGCTCTGTTAAAGTAGAATGGTTCCCACAGATGAGAGAAAAAGATGCTTGTTTTGCTTTGTTAGGTTCCAGATACTGCTCCAAATCTAATGTCACAATCAACACTGTTGTAACAAGGGACAGGTAAGGGAGTATGGATCTTGTGCAGGACTCAGGAGAGAGGGAAAGAATACCAATCCAAATGGCTAGGCAAAACGTAATCCAGGAAACGGGCAAGAAGGTCATCTAATGGTAGAGAGTACTGGAGAGCAATAGTCCAAAACGCAAGGCTAAATCATGAACGAGAGGGCAAGCTGGAAGGTCAGATACGGAATAGAGAGTAGAAGCAAAAACCGTGCACTTGGGAGTTCGAGGAGAATCCACAATAGTGAGCGAGGAAGTGAGGAAAGAGGGGAACTGAAATAGTGACAGGAGTGAACGGTGATAGGTACATTACTTGCGGCATAAGCGTTTGTTAAACAGTGCACGTGGGAATCTGAGAAGGGTCAGAGACGTGTGTGGAATGCGTAACATCTTTGATTATGTGCTTTCTTCTTCAACTATTTAACATCTCAGAACTCTTTGCAGATTAGACTATCTGATAAAGAGAAAAGGGACACATTATTATTAAGACTCAATGCACCTAAATGATGCTCATTTTTGTTCAAAGTTATGCAGAAGGATTCACGCCGACAAAGACTGCATATTTAAAATCTAGGATAAGCCAGATGAAAGGTACAGTACAGGGTGTGAAGTATTGATCGAGTGTACACCCGAAAAAGGCTCCACAGCCAAAATGTTGTGTTTCTTGTCTTCTCTTTTCAGCATGGAATTAAACCTTACTTGTTACTTTGCAGCCTACACATGCTGATGCAGCTGCGTTCTTGAAATGTTTTAATATGTTTTGTTCTGGGGCCAGCATCTCTGGTTCCATAAACTGGAGTGCCTTTTCCATCAGTCCTCTGTGAGAAGATTCTCTGTTTTTCTATTATAATTGTAATATTATTTATTAACACAATTTCGGTCACAATCTTACATCAATCTGTCATTATGTATTATCATACTTTCACTATACTCCTGTGCCACAGGTGAGTAGCTGGATTTGTAGAATCAGTATTTTCAAAATGTCTAAGTACTGTTACCTGTTTAGATAACCAGAGCGCAAGATTTGTTCATATTTACACTTCAGTCATAGAGTAATGAATGAGTAACAATCTCAGGCTCTCGGGCAACTCACTGCCGCAGTTCTGCAATCTGTTGACCACATTGCTCAGGCACAAACACCACCACGTCAACCTGTGGATCCCTTACCAGCTCCACTCCTCCATGCCGCTGCTAGTCCTCTACCCCCCACACCCCACCTCAGAGAAATCTGAGGGCGATCCGTCTAAATGCCAGTGTTTTATGACCTAGCTGGATGGCTTTTAATCTTCGCCCTGATTGTTTCCCTATTGACAGGGAGAAATTGCCATTATGGTTTCAAACATTTCTGGGCAAGCTCTGGGGTGGGTTACTAACCTGGTGGCCCGAAATCTCCCCCAAACCCACCAATATCAACCTTGCACTCTATTTTTGGACAGTTTCTCACTCATCATCTCACCGCTTCATGATATGCTTCACTGTCTCAGGAATCCCGTCCATTCCAGAATTATGCCTCTGAGTTCTGAGCTTCGGCTTCCCTAGTGCCCTGGAACCAGGAAGCCCTCATCCATCAGTTCTGTCATGGGCTCTCCAACAAACTCAAGGATCACCTCATACAATTGCCCCACTATTTTCCTACTCTGGATGCTTTCATATCTATAATCTCAGAGATTGATGTGATATTACAGGAACACCGAGTTGAATTCCAACCTATCCCTCTCTGTTCTAGACCCTTTGTTAGGCTACCTCCTGAAGAAAGAACTCGCCTTCTCAGTGAAGGCTGTTGTCTATACTGCTCTGCCGCTAATCATCTTCAAGCCTCCTGTCCGGTTCGTCCTCCTCGTAGCCACCTACCCGCTACTAAGGTCATTTTTACTCATACTTCCTCCTCCACATCCGGGCTCTATCTTCCAGCTAGCATCTTCTGGGTCAGCAATCATTAAACTACTCCTACCTACTCCTCCACACCCTCTGGTTTTAGGATTTCCATGGCTACTGAAGCACAACCCCCACATCTCCTGGGCCAGCAATGAATTAGTGGCCTGGGGACCTCAGTGTCTAACTCACTGTTGTCAACCGCCCATTAGACTGGCCGCCGCATGTCTCGCTCAGGATGGGGCCCTTGAGATCCCTTCCCCGTATTCCAATCTTCACCTGGCCTTTAGCAAGCAGAAGGCACTGTCTCTATCACCCCACCACCCCTACGACTGCTCAAAAGATCTTTTGCTAGGTGCTCTACCCCCAAGAGGAAAGATCTATTCACTTTCTCTTTAAGAATCAGATGGTCTGGAATCTTACATCCAGGAATCCCTAAACTCTGGGTTTATTCGTCAATTCTCCTCCCCGGCCTGCGCTGGATTCTTCTTTATGAAGAAAAAGGATGGATCCTTGAAACCTTGTACTGACTACTTAATGCCTTAATGCCTTGACTGTCAAGAACCGTTATCCTCTTCCCCCTCATCTCATCAGCCCTTGAATCAGTCCGGGGTGCTTCCATCTTCACCAAGCTCGGCCTGTGGGGTGCTTACAACCTGATCTGCATTCGGGAAGGAGATGTGTGGAAGACAGCCTTTATCACTACCCTTGGCCAGTACGAGTACCAAGTGATGCCTTTTGGTTTGGTCAATGCTCCTGCAGTTTTCCAAAACTTTATATTTTATTCCAAAACAACATTTTTAGAGACGTCGTTCAAATGTACATTTTAATCTACCTTGATGACATCTTGATTTTTTCCAGCAATCTGCAAGAACATATTTCTCATGTCCGTGAAGTCTTGACCTGCCTTATTTTGGCATCGGGAGTAACGGGGGAGGAAGGGGAGGAACCAAGGGCTGAATTGGATGCTGAGGAACAGAAGCAGAATCGATAGTTTATTTATGAACTTCAGAGAGTAAAAATAAAAGATTAGTATTTTAATTGAACAGTTCGCAAGAAGCCAGAAAAATGACATATTTCTTTTCCTTCATTCTGTACTTTTCTTTTTCTTGCTTGTTGTTCAAAGCACAGGCCACATATAGAAAATGAATGTGACAAACACAAGAATAATGGGGGAGGAGAATGCGAAACAAACAGCGTTATTTACTTTCTTGCATATTATTCAGAGTACTGTCCAAAGAATGTGAGAAGAGGCTCAGCAGGTCGGCAGGCACTGGCAGCTCAGGTCTTTGCACTGAACTGTAGTGTAGCATTGCTAATGACATCATCTGGATTTTTACAGAAGTTTATTGTATACATTTGATATATAAAAAGAAGTAATTCTTCTAGATGTACTGTATATTGTGAATGGAAATTTGTTAAGAGAGTTTGGCGACATTTTGCCACAGTTTAGATGATAGTGGGAGGAAAGGTTTTAAAATGGACAGGACACAATTTGCAAACCTCTCAGCGAGATTACATTTGTCCAGAGCAAACCGATTTTTACAGGAGAAATAACAGGATTATCATGACATTGGCTTGAAAAAAGACGGGATGACAAAGGCATGGAATATTTTAAAAAAAAACCTGTAGATGAGGCTGGCTGAGGTTGAAAACCAAATACTTGATGCGCAAAGCAGCAAATGGAGCACTTGCAGGTACACACTAAATGTGAGGATCCGCAAATTCCTGGCCAAGATGAGAAACAAAATGTTCACTGTAGCAGAAAACAGGAATATCCATTGCAACATGGGAAAAGCAGGGTTAAAGCACGATCTATGCCAAAAGGCTTCTGTGAGAGAGAGAAAAGGGGATCAGTATACAGCATTTAGCCTGCAATTCACAGGCCACTGAAGCTAACCAGCTGTGAGTCTAGTCAGTACCTGGACGAGAGATCTCCTGGGAAAAAATAAGATTGCTGCTAGAAGTGGCGTTAGGAGGGCTAGTAGGGGGTGTCCATCCTGCGGTCCACGTGGGTATTAATGCCCCAGTATAGTGACGGGGACACTATACTGTAAACAGGCGCTGTCCTTCGGATGAGACGTAAAACCGAGGTCCTGACTCTCTGTGGTCATTAAAAATCCCAGGGCATTTCCTATAAAGAGTAGGGGTGTAACCCCAGCATCCTGGCAAAATTTCCCATTGGCCCTCACCAATCATGGCCTCCTAATAATTTCCATCTCTCCTCCCCACTGATAGTTCTGGGGCATCATGGATGCTGCACATCGGTGGTGATGGAGGGGAGTCCCCATTACCTGTAAAGCACTCTGAATAGAGTGTCCAGAAAAGTGCTATATAAGTGTAATAGTGTAAGCAATTATTATTATTATTATTATTATTATTATTATTATTATTATTATTATTATTATTATTAAAGCCGAGGTCCTGACTCTCTGTGGTCATTAAAAATCCCAGGGCGTTTCTCAAAAAGACTAGGGGTGTTACCCTGGCATCCTAGCTGAATTTCCCATTGCTCTTTACCAATCATGGACTCCTATTTATCCTCATCTATGAATTGGCTTTGAAGAAAGATTTAAGATGTAAAAAAGGGGTTAACTGATTTCCTTCTGCAAAAAGACTTCTTGTAACACAAGACATTCCATGTTTAGGAGCCTTTGAGTTATGGCAAGGATGGGAGTTAGCAGGACGTTCCATGCTTAAGCACCTTTGAGTTATGGTGGGATGGGAGTTAATTGATATGAAATTCCAAGTGCAAGATAAAGACCCCCGCCCTAACTAAGGAAAGATAAAACAGACCATCAAAAGTGTTCAAGGTCTTAGGAATGTCCAAACATAGGGGGCCCCCCATTACTATGGTAACAATTTGTGTCAAAAGATTATAAAATTTGCTATATAAACTGGAAGTTTTAGACCTAAATTTCAACAATAATTTGGTCTTATTGTTCCTTGCATGCAATAAACTCAGTTACTCAAATGTCATCTCAGGTTCTAGAATGTATTTGTCTGTTACTACAGCTTCATCATTCTATTCTCCTCCCCACTGATAACTGGTGTGTGATGAGCGTACTGGTGCACTATGGCTGCTGTTGGATCGTCCAGGTGGGTGCTACACATTGGTGGTGGAGGAGGGGATCCCCATTATTTGTGAAGCGCTTTGAGTGGAGTGTCCAGAAAAGATTATTTTTATTATTGTGGTTGTTGTATTTCGTAATAGACAGTTCTATGAAACTTTTACAGCTCTGTAATCAAGAAATTACTACAATTTTGTAGAGGTTTGAACATACTGTAGGTGTGTATTAAAATATACACATTAAAAATAAACAAAATATAGAAACTGCTCTCTTCTCCTTACTCCACTCACTTAAAACTGCCTCCAAATTGACTGTCCTAATACTTCTCAATCTCTCTGCCACCTTTGACACTATGGATCACTGTTCTCTCGTGTCATCTCTTGCGAGTCATAACCTTACTTACTCTTACTCATAACCTTGCGAAATGTGGCACAGCTCACATCTGGTTCTACTCTGCATTTGCAGGTTATACATACCAAGTGTCCTGGCAAGACTCACTCTATTCTCCTTGCTCTCTTCACTGGTGTCCCTCTTTCTCCGACCTTACTCTTCATTCTTCATCTGCTCCCTGGTTCCTCTCATTTCTTACTACATGTTTTCATAATAATTTATATAATAAATCCCTCACCCTTCTCTTTCCTATTTGCAGCACATTTCTTATCTGAAAAGCTCTTTTTTATTGAGAAATGTTCACAGAATCTGTCCTTTCTTCTAGTCCACACCCACATGCTCCCCCACCTAGAATATTGTAACTTCTTAATCAGCATCGTTGCTAAAATTACCCAATCCAGTGTAACTCGCTGTTGTTTAACACATACTACATCATACAAAATCTAAACTGAGATGTACAAAGAATTTCCCAAAGTTTTAAGGGAAATACAAATCTGCCTTCATCTGCTTACAGTAGCTATCTTTCTTATTAAATATCTAAACTCTGTCTTTAACTTTAAGTCACAATGTCTTCCAAGCACACAATTCACTGCAGACATTTGAACTCTACAGATAAATGTTTCTGAACATCTGCAACTATTACAGTGCTTTACTAGCAGCTTAAATTGTTGAAAGTGAAATACATTACAAATGGCAAAAAGAATGCCTTGCACTCAGTGCCTCAGAATATAAAAGTCCTGTAAAAGATCACTAAGACAAGCAGTTCATTAAGATGAGATAATTAAGACCCAGCTGCATTTCAGTCAAATGAAATGCTGATGGAAAACATAAGATTGTGATTTACAGTATCATTAAATGAAATAACAGAATCTATAGCAATGTGAAAGAAAAGTATAACAGTTAAACACTAGGGGAATTGATTAAATAAACAAGCAATTAAAAATAAATGATTCAAGTACTTCTCAGAAAATTCTCAGAGCAAAAGAGAGAAAAAAAGAAACATTCCGTTGAAGTTTTAATTCTCCAGAACAGGACAGAAAAATGCCAGCATAGCGACAATGCTAACAGCAGAGATTCAAGGTAGGGAAGCTACTGTACACTAATGTTCTCATAATGGAGAGCTTATAATATAAAGAACAGTGAGAACTGCAAATAGCAAGCAATTTGAAATAAAACCATTATTTAGCATTGGGTAGAAAGATGATTATATTGTTTGTACAAGGGCATTGATTTATTTCTTTTTAAAACAAATGATGATGATGATGTTATCTGGTCAGTCGGATCCGACTCTCGGCGATTCTATAGGCCATCTCTCGCCACACTTTCCGGTCTTGGACTTTCCCTTTCAGCTGTTCTATGCCTAAGCCAGTGTCTGTTTTGATGGCGTTGAGCCACCGCGTTCTTTGGCGGCCTTGTCTTCTTGTTCCACCTACCATTCCAAGCATCATTGCTTTCTCCAATGAATCTGATCGCATCACGTGACCAAAATAAGTGAGCCGGAGTCTGGTGAACTTTCCCTCAAGCGAAATTTCAGGCTTGATGCGCTCCAGAACCTCTTTATTGGTGACCCTTGCTGTCCATGGTATCTGAAACATCGCACTACAGCCTAACGCAATTCGTCACTTGATTTCAGGGCCGCAGTCTCGATCATGGATCCCAGGAAGCAGAAAACCTTGACGCATTCAATCTCTTCACTATTGATGGTTATTTTGACTGCTCCATTTCCAGCTGTTGTCATGATCTTCGTCTTTTTGATGTTGAGGTGGAGACCCATCTTTTCACTTTCCTTTTTGATTCTTAAAATGAGGTATTTCAGGCCATCTTCTGTTTCCGCCAGTAATGTTGTATAATCAGCATAACGGAGATTTTTAATATTTCTGCCTCCAATCGTCACACCGATTTCCGATTCTTCCAGATCTAATTTCCTCATGATCATTTCTGCTTAAAGATTGAAAAGAAAAGGGGACAGAATACAGCCTTGTAGCACACCTTTCTTGATTTTGAACCATTCGGTGTCTCCATGTTGTGTTCAAACAGTTGCTTCTTGATCTTTATAAAAGGATCTTATCAGCTGGATCAAGTGTGCTGGCACACCCAGTTCTTGCAGGGCCTTCCACAGCTTATCGTGTTCGATGCAGTCGAATGCCTTACTGTAGTCGATGAAGCAAATGTAGATGTTTTTCTGATGTTCATGACATTTCTCCATACTCCACCGCAGATTTGTGATATGGTCACAGGTACCACGACCTCGTTTGAACCCAGCTTGCGAGTCAGGTAGTTCTGCTTCAATGATTGGGCGCAGAAGCTGCTGTATGATCTTCAGAATGACTTTGCTCGCTTGAGGAATCAGGGCTATTGTACGGTAGTTGCAACAGTCCCTTGCGTCACCTTTCTTAGGCAGTGGGATGAATACTGATCTCTTCCAATCCTTTGGCCACCTGCTAGTTTCCCAGATCTTCTGGCAGATTGCTTTGATAGCCACTGGTGGAACAGGCCTCAACATTTCTGCTGGGATGCAATCAATTCCAGGTGCCTTGTTGTTTGGTAACTGCTTCAGCGCCCATACGACTTCCTCATCCAGGATAGCTGACTCCATTTCCACTGGGATGTCGTGGGGTTAATCAGGGTCGCTAGTGCTTGCATACAACTCTTCCGTGTATTCTCTCCATCTGCTTCTGATGCATTGCTGGCCAGTCAGGACCTTCCCGTTCTTGTCTTTGATTGCTCCTTTGCGGGCAGTGAAAGAAGTTTGAATTTTCTTGACCTGCGCAAAGAGATTTCTGGTGTGACCTTTTCGACACGCCTCCTCCATTTGCTTGCATCTCTGATCCCAGTATGCTTCTTTGTCCTTCCTTGCTGCCTTTTGAAATTCCGCATTTAGCCTCCTAGCTTCGTCTCGGCCTCAAACGGTTTTGGCTGCTCTTCTTTGATCGGCGATTTTGATGGTTTCTGCCGACAGCCACTTTCTTCTTTTTCTCTAATTTCTTGTATGGTATATGTTCCTGTGCTGTTTTGATAATCATGGATTGGAATTCCTGCCAAAATTCGTCCGGCTGTTTGTCTTCATTGCCAAGCAGTTTGAATCTGTTCTTCAGTGGGACTGCGTTTGAGACAGGTACCTTGGAGACATCAAAATGGTTTGATGGAGCATTCTTTTTGATGTTGCAGAATTTCACCTTGATGGTGGCTACAAGCAGTTCGTGGTCAGAACCTCGGTCAGCACCAGGGAAAGTTTTGATGACGAGGACTGAAATTTTCCAGCATTGACTGCAAAGAATGTAATCTATCTGATTGCGATGCTGTCCGTTGGGGGCTGTCCAGGTGTACAGACGGTGTTTTGGTTGCATGAACCATGTATTTGAGACCCTGAGATGGTTTTCATGGCAGAATTGGACCAAACGATCACCAGCTTTGTTCCTTTTGCCCAATCCACACCGGCCTATGATGTTTGCCTCTTCTTGACTGCCGACCTCCGCGTTGAAATCGCCCATGATATAAATGATATCCTTTTTGGGCACTTGTTCCTGTGCTTCCTCGATTTTGGCATAAAATTGTTCTCTTTCATCTTCTGGAGCATCTGTTGTTGGAGCATAGACTTGTAAAACCGTGATATTTAGCGGTTTTCCACGGATACAGATGGCCATTATGTGGTCGCTGATGGTGGTGTAGCTCTCGCCTGCATGGGCTATGTTCTTGTGTGCTATGAGAGCCACTCCATTTCTTCTAAGTTCAGTTCTTGATGCCCTGAATAATACACTGAAAAGTTGTCCAATTTGAAGTGGCCGTTATCTTTCCAGTGTAATTCACTAATACCAAGCAAATCTATGTTGAGTCTTATTATTTCTCGCTTGATGATGTCCAGTTTCCCTTGACTCATTCTGCGGACGTTCCATGTTGAGACCTTGTGCGTTTTTATCCAGCGCAGATTCTTTCTTTCATCGCAGGCAGCATCAGCATCTGGGCTTCCCGAAGGATTTCCCCCATTTGCGTCATAAAATCCCGGATTACTCGCAAATGATCCTTGCTCTTCCCCAGTCGCCTTTTGGAAACCTGCTGGCCTGGGGGGTCTACCATTGGGTACCATATTTGAAACATGTGAGAGATTTTCCATGAATTTTCATGGAGATGGTTTTCTTGGGTAGGTCGCCAGGTCTTTCCCCAACCCTCCCCATTTGTCCGGGCTTGGGACCGGCATACAGGAGTAACCCTGCATGGCTGGGTTTTAAATCAAAACAAAATGCCAATTATGATTGTTCATTTGTCCCTAAATTAAAATAGCCAAATCACCTGTGCTTGCTGACATTTTTGTATTGTACTTGGCAAGTTTTGGCAAAGTTTATAAATCTTCTTGTCAGGTGCTTTAACCTCTTCTTGTTAGACACTGTTCTTTTCTTGAATGGTTTTCATTGCTCTTCAATGTTTTCCCAGAACAGAACTGTTGCATTGTACGGTGGTGAACAAACCTGAGCACAGTAGTATAATATGGCACTAACGAATATTTATAACATAGTCTCAATAATAAAATCTAATTTGTCAACCTCTGTGGTTCTTTGAGATTGTCCAGGGAAACAGAGGGACAGTTTCACCACAAACCTTACTATATTAACAATCAACATAATTACATGGTGGATTTTGTGTGGCACTTTGTACAATGGGCTGACCATAGGCTGACCTGCACTTATGTGCTTAGCTGACACTCTTATTCATTGCAACTCATACAGTATAAACAGTATAGAAATTTTACCTGTGCTGGTAGAAGACCAGTGCAAGCTCTGAATCAAACAAAACCGTAAGGTCCAGAACAGTACACAGATAACGTGAATATCAAGCAGCAGTAAGGATCATTTGGTGGTCTGTATTGCATGTGTCCAGTGAAGAAGAACAATTTGTGCAACCGAGAGCTAAGAGACCAGAGATGTCTGAAAAAAAATCTGTGAGTAGTTCATTCCACCATTGAGTGGTAAAGGCAGATCAGGACTCTGAACACTGGAACATGGAAAAGAGGTACAGAAAGTATGGCTGTACAGTAAGAATCAAAAGGGCAAGAGGTAAGGTATGGAAAGATAAGAGACTGAAAATAGGTCGCACCAGAGAAAGACCAGGCTGGGAAAGAGAAGTTACATTGTTCTTGATGGGAAGCTGAGAGAATACAAGGTCATGGGCTTAGAGGAAGGGACAATTTAAGTGAATATTTTTCAATAAAAGGCAGCAGAAGGTCGTCTGAGAATAAATGTACTGAGAGAGGGGTGAGGTGAGAGAAAGATGAGGATCAATACAGAGGTTATTTGCAGAGGAGGGGGATAGGTTGGTGGAGTGAAGAGAAAAAGATATAGTGGTACACAGAGGAGAAAGAAGGGAAAAAATGATGTCAGACTCTGAGAGTCTTGGTGGGAGTGAATCACGAAGGAAATGATCTGGTGGGAGATCTGAATATCGGAGAAAGGAAAATAGGAATATTTTACCATCATTAGCATAAAAATGTATTGCAAACCCATAATCAGAAATCAGAGGAAATAGTAGAGAATGAAGGGTAAGGTAGGCGACCCAGGATAGAGCCATGGTGGGCATTAATGATGAGAGTAAGGATTGGGAGTGAGCCTTGCCTGGGGACTTGGTATAATATATGTAATCTGCAAAAGCAGAAGAGGACCAGATGTGAGCTCTGCCACATATCCCAGGGTCAGTGAGAGTTGACAGGAGAAAAGAGTAATCCATAGTTTCAAAGGTAGCAGAGAGATTGAGAAGGATTAAGACTGAAGACAAGAAGGCAGTGTGAGATGAGTGGAGTGGAGGGTCTTCACAGTTGAGTACACTGAGCAAAAGCCAGTCTACAGACAGTCAAGGAGCACTTAGTATTTTATAATATTAGGTGTTTAACATAATCGTACACTGCCATAGATTCAGTTAAAACTGTGGGTCCTTGTTTCTCAGATAATTATTATTCAACCTACCAATCTTATATTTTTTTACACTTTTAGGATTATAATAATCACATGCTTTTTATTAAAATTTGTGGTATTAACTGAATAGTACAATTCTGTTATCTGTTAAGGTCTTTCTGAAGCACTATACAGCGCTTGACAAAAATTACCCATCTATCAGTAACCACAAATGCATGTTCTTCATTATAATGTTCTGAAATTAGTTCTACACATAATAAAACATTTGTGCCAAGAGCTCACACTGACCTCAAACCATAAGTTGAGTTTGGATTCCTTTTGAAGCCTCACTGTGCTAGAGATACATACACAGGCTGATCTATTTAGCACGAAAGTGTTACAGTATATACTCACCATTTGATAGAGCATATAGAGGCTAGTGATCCTTATTTCTCAGTTAATAGCTTCTTGTATAGGACGTTAATTCTTCAGTGGAATTAAATTATATACCATGTCCAAACAAATTAATGTCAAGCAACAACCAGGTGCGTTTCAGGCAGTCTGAGGGCATTAACAATCCATCTCAGGGCTTTTTCTATTACATGCACAATTCTTCTGCAGGGGTAATATTATGTGGTCACACCCCAGTTTCATTTTAAAACTCATCTGAGTGGAGAAAATGGGGGAAAGTAGTATCGTAGCATTATTATAGAATAGATTAATGTGCAATTTGTATTGATATATTGAGAGACTTTTTTCCATGTGTGAAAGCCAGCCTTTTAAATTTAAGCACTCAGAATTGTGATAGTAATACAATGTAGCATCTAGTCCAATTTATTTATGGCTCCATATTTAGAAACATGTTTTCAGTTTTAGATTTTTCTCAGAGTTTAGATTTTCCCTGTTTTATGAAAACACTTTGAAATAATTAACATTATGGAAAGAAAATTGTACTGAACCTTTTCAGAAATCCTTTCTATATAAGAAAAGCCAGGCCAAGGAGAGAAAAGAGATTCCAATTTTCCAGACCTGTAAGCAGAATTGTTTTGAGGATGATTATCATCAGACAAACTCAGAGGAGATACCTCAGCCCCTTCTTGGTAGACACTTCCAGAATCCTTAGATTGTAGATACTTCTTAAAAGAAACTAAGTTTTTAATTAATTAAGTTAATGAAACATCTTACTGTTAATGTACAAACAATATACAAATGCCTGCGTTTGAGAAATAGTACTCCAGAAATTGTTGCAAGCCCTGCTAGAATCTTAGAATTTACATCAGACCTAGATGTCTGAAAACAACAATTTTGCCAGATTTCTAGATGATTAAAAACTTTGGGATTTTAAATATATTATTGTAGTTCTGGGAATAAAAAAAATAAAGAACAGAGTGACATGAGATGAAAATACATTAAAATTAAATCCCACATCCAAGGAAAATTAAATAAAATATATGTTAAGCAGATTAAAAGAAAGCAAGCAATTAATAAAATGCACATTGAAGAGACACCTTGTTAATGGCCTTTTGTTGACAAGATGGGGAATGTCGTGGAATTTTATCAAAGAAGAGCCAGGAGAGGTATTCTCATTCACTCAGTAAGGTCTTTATTCATATTGCAATATGGGAAAAAGCCATCACCCATCTGTGCAGAGAAGTGAAAGGCGATTCAAAAGCAAGCAGGGAGAGCCCTTGTTTTATAGCTTTTTTAAGCTGATGCAACACTTCAAGGACAGGCAAAGCAGTAATTTTCCATTACTTATAGGTTTCTGCTTTAAGCAAAGAAGAGCAGTTATTCAAATAGTTTCTCATAATCCCTTCTTCAAGCAGCACAGATAAACTTTATTAAAACATCCTGTGCCCTTGACGAGCTGGATGCTATCACACTTTGTTCTAAGTATCTAGCTGCTTCTGCAGCACAGCTCTGTCCGTAAACAACATTTTTAGGATAAAACACTTTTTCTCAGTAACTTTCCATTACAGGAACCAATTAAAAAGCCAACAGAATGTCTAGTTAAATAAATAAAAAAATTAAAATGTCAAAAACACTGAATCATTATCATGAGAGTTCATGCTGAACCCTGGATGTTCAGTAAACATGCTGAGTTCAATATTCTAGCACGAATCAGCAGAGAATGTTCTGCCAAGTTCTGGTCACCACATATAAAAAACTGGCAGTGGGCTCTAAAGAGAATACAAGTCAGGACAACCCAAATAAATCTCTCACTGAAATGCATATCCAGCAAGGGCCAAATAGGAGACATCTTTGACACGGAAAAAACAACAAGGAGACATTCAATTAAAACATGTGGCATCCTGAAAACTAAAGTCAAACCACTTCTTTAGTCTCAGCATGATACAGACTAAATGAAGGCTTGTTCCTGGGGTCTATCATGGAACAGAACAATTACTGTTCGCACACATCCAAATCAGAAACCATGGATAAATGGTGAGATACGCGCCAAACTGAAAGCTAGGACAGCTGCTTTCAATTCTGGCGATATAGGTAAATACAAAAAATCCAGATACGACCTCAGGAAAGCTTCCTCAGGTGGTGAAGGTGGGCACCAACATATCCTCTACCCTGACTCTAAACACTGGAGCCCCCCAAGGCTGCGTGCTTAGTCCTGTCCTCTACTCCTTATTTACCCATGACTGTCACCAGGCATAACTCAAACTCCGTCATCAAGTTTGCGGATGATACAACAGTTATTGGCCTGATCACAGATGGTAAGGAGTCTGCATACAGGGAGGAGGTTGAAACCCTGGCAGTATGGTGCCAGGAGAACAACCTCTCTCTGAACATCAGTAAGACTAAGGAGATGATTGTGGACTATAGGAAACATCAGGGTGGAGACAACACACCTATTCACATCAATGGGACTGCAATGGAGAGGGTCAGCAGCTTTAAGTTCCTGGGAGTTAACATCTCAGAGGATTTAACCTGGACCCACCACACCAACACCGTGGTCAAGACAGCACGGCAGTGCCTGTTCTTTCTCCGCAGGCTAAAGAAGTTCAGCATGCCATCACATATCCAGGCCAGCTTCTACAGGTGCACCATTGAGAGCATCCTGACTGGTTGCATCACTGCCTGGTATGGGAGCTGCTCTGCACGGGATCGCAAAGTATTGCAGAGGGTGGTGAAGTCAGCGCAGCTTATCACCAGCTGTGAGCTACCAAGCATCCAGGAGATCTACTCAGCTAGATGTCTGAAGAAGGCCAGGTCCATTCTCAAGGACCCCAGTCATCCCAGTCACAAACTGTTTTCCCTCCTACCGTTCGGTAAACGGTACCAAAGCATTCGGTCCAAGTCCAACAGACTACGGAACAGCTTCTACCTCCAAGCAATAAGACTGTGTCACGGACGTCCAAAGGGACTAACCGTGGGGAGCAGGAGAGCAGAAAAAGACCCATATGCGTAGCGGCGAGACGGGAAAAAGGCCCAGGCTCATTAGTGCAAAGAGTTCAGGAATGCCGTATAGAAACCTATGCCCTCAGGGAGCGGACGTGGGGCGCCCTGGTGCTAGGCGGGTCTCAGGACATCCGAACATCAATGCTGAGCGAGGACAGAGTGCAAGACCCGGAAATATATAGCCCAAGGAAGAGAGGGACAGGAAGGACAGGAGACCGGAAACTAGGGACAGGACAGAGAAGGAGCGCCCTCTGGCTGCAGAGGGCGTGACAGACTGCTAAATAGCCAACCTGTAGCTCCATAGCAAATCACCTGTAATGGCTACATGGACACACAATTCTCACTATATCCAGCATAACTGCACTACATGTATATATTGCATATACCATGGACACATAACAGCTCTACTCACATTGAGTTTTATTCAATTTAAAAAATGTAACCTCAAATTTGTGATTTTGGGGTTTTCGTGAATTTTTGTGATTTTTGTGATTCTTGTAATTTTTGTGAGCTCGCAGAAAAAGCCATTTCATTGCCAGCAACTACTGCTGCATGCTGTATTGTTGTGCATTTGATAAATAAACTTTAATTTGATTTCATTGATTTTTGATTTGACAAACTGTTTCAGAATCCCTACAAGAAAAACTCTTCTTTCATATTCTTTTATGTGTTTGTACCTGGATAGATATTGAAAATTGAAAAATTGAAATTGAAATGGTGACGTCACCGCGAGTGTAAGCCGGCTCACACAACCTGTTATGTCAGCCGTAGTCGTTACAATATAAACATGCTACACATAGTCACTGGAATGGAAATTTTTGCTCTTTTCAAAAATTTAATTAGCTTCACAAAGGCATAATTTGTGACCCCTAATGCTGAATATAAATGATGGCACCAAACTAAGCTTGGATATATTTGCATATAATGTTTCCCAAAACTTGCGAGGGGAAGGGTTTGAAAATTGAATTTTAATCCACAGGCAAAACATACAGATCACAATGAGACTGATCAAGTGCAGGATCAACACTGGGAACCTGCTTCATCAAAGAACAGATGAAGGTTGTGGATAAGAAAGAGCTATTGATCGTCTCTATCTTTATCAGTTTCAACAGTGCAGATGACAGACAAAACAGAATAATTAGTTTTTAGCAGCTCACAGTGACAACACGTTACCCTTTCAATGTATTTTTTATGTAAGATGTTTGGTAGAGCAGAATTGGTATTCTTTAACCATTTCATCTAAATCCCGCCGTGACCAATTTTCAAATCACCTGAAGATCAGTATGTGTCAGTGTCAGTGAAAGTATCAAGCTGTTTGGCACCAGGACTGACCTTATCAACTCCCTAAGGCCACATAAGAATCTTCAAGAAAAAATCCAAAACACACAGTAAGAGGAGAGGAGATTGCTTTAATGCCCAAGTTAAAAAAATCTTGAGAATGTTTTTTGTATGATTTAACTAACACTCTGAAGAAAGATATAAGATGTGAAGAAAGGGTTAACTGAGTCCTTTCTGCATGGGGACTGGATTTATAAGTAACAGGCTAAAGTTATGGCAGGAAAGGGGGATAACTGATAAGGATTCCAGATGCCAGCTAGGAAGCCCCCAGGGAAGGAAACCTAACACGGACCATTAAGAGTGATCAAAGTCTGTGAACTGGCTGGACACCGTGACCTCCCCCCATTAGCATGGTAACGAGCTATGTCAGAAGCGGCAGAAAAGGGCTATATAGACTGAAAGTTTTGTACCAGTACTTTGAACAATGCTTTGGTTTTATTGTTCCTTGCATGCAATAAAACTCACCTGTTTAAACTTCATCTCAGGATCCAGAACTTATTTGTCTGTTACAACAACTCTAAAACATCAAGACTTAACAGATTATGAAACCATTTGCAGTTCAAACACAATATGACCTGTCAAGTGTTTCAGTTTAGTTTCTGAAAGTAGAACAGAAATATGTGAGAGCTGAATATTTGAATGTATCAAATATGTTCCCAGATACTGTTATCCTGAGCCGTTGTTGAAGACAACATTTATTTTGTATTAATACTAAAAAGTGTGAAAAAGCACAACAAAGAGTGAACACAAAGAATGTAACTACAAAAACAAAGGGTACAAAAGGTTAATCAATATCTAAAGCTAGATATACAGTATACACTGTAAAAAGGGGAGTCCTAATGGATGGTGTTAGAAATTTACTAGAACATGGATTATTCCTGCGGTTTTGCATTATCAGAAAACTAATTCCCATTAAGAAGTCCTAGCTGCCTGGAACCTACCCAGGAAACATTGAGCTTCAAATGTACTATTCAGTACTATTCAGTTAATACCACCAGAACTAATGGCAACAGGGTAAGTGCCCTGTGATCTTGGAAAACTGAAGAATGGTATAGAGGAGCTACTAAACTCATCACAGGTTTCCATGGAAGAATGGGGTTTGCCAACCGCATAAAGGAGAAGGAGAAGGGTTTTTGATTTTTTTATCTTAAATTTAGTTATGTTTTCATTGAAAAATAAAATTGTACGACAGATAGATATTTTTGGTTTACCAATTTCTTGAAAAATATTAATTTGCTGCTGTACCCCAATTTGTTAGCTCACAGTGCTATCTCATTATCTTCTTAGAACAATTCCTGTTCTAAGAAGATAATGATGTTATCATAGCCACTCAGGGACGCCATAAATGTAACGTTGCCATAGCCAAAATGTAATGTAGTGAAGGCACCAGTTCTGTAGGGTTTGGGCATTTACTGAGACAATTATTAATTGCAGTAAATCATAAAGTTGATTCTTTTGATGGCTTTAGAATCCAACCATGCGACATAACTCAAACAACGCACACACACAGGTACTAATACACGAAGATACGTTTATTAATACATAGAATATGCATGTAAACCTAACAGATCTTATCGAGAGGGTTATCAGAATACAAAAGGTATATATTCAGTCAGTTACAAAGTGTTACACATATCAAGAGGACATACGTTCAGTATATCATTCATTTAGACCGTTTCATAAATGAACTTGGTTATAACTTCTACATTCGATACTCAAAACAAGTACATAACTCTTAGGAATTAAATTGATATCAACTGGTTCGGATAACAATTGAATTCTCGAGCTGTAATGCAGTGAAATTGAATACTCATCCAATCTCTGGGGATTCAGATCTCCTGCGGGCACAAAAAAACAGTTTCAGGCTGTTGCTGTCCAATCCGTGCTCTCCGGCTGTGTGCCGGGCTGTGCTGTGCGGCTTGCGACGGTGCGCTGCTGATGCTCACTGACCGGCTAGTTAGTGTTGGCTTTAACTAGCAAAGTTTGTGCACAGGAGAAAAGATGACTGTGGGTCCCAGCAAGTCAGGACGAGGACCAGTTCGTTCCTCATGAAGAGCTAGTTCTGAACAGTGATTCAGCTGTCCACAGTTCCGACCTGTTCACGAGGCTTGCTGCTGGTGCTAACCTCAGGTGGATCCTCTGGTTACTCTCTGGCAACCTCCGCTCTAGACTCTTAGAACAAAGGAAAGTTCTGGCACTCTGACACACTGGCCGTTCCGTAGTTGTCCGGGCTGAGTCTCAGGATGGTCAGGAGGCGCGCTGCGAGAATGTCCTGCCCTTGGGATTCTTCTGCTCCTGGGCCGTCCTGCCCTGGAATTCTCCTTTGAATTCCCTTTAGAACAGTCCACAGAATTCTCCACTGAATCTCCCTCCTGAATCTTACTGAATCTCTGTGTTGCCTGTTTTTACCTGGAGGAACTTCAGCTCGTTGATTGGCTTAAAGTTCCATGGGCATCAGAGTCCCACATGGGTTACTCGGCCCTACCAGTCCCTGATTGGTTGATCAAGGTGAGATATGAGTCACTTACTCCTGACACTTAGGAATGCAATCCAGATGTCCAACTCGCATTCCCTAGACAGATAGGCACCAATGGATGACCATTGATCATGATAGCCAGGCTTAGCTAAGTGCATCCCCCTTTGGGAGCTGTCCTTTATCAAAGGAACCTTAAATCAGCCTGCATGAATAGTTTCTCTGTGGCTGCACCACAGAGATGAACAGAGAAATGGGGCCTCATTTGGGAAGGCTCAGAACACTTAATTCTTTCTTATTAATAAGCCTCGCCGCTACAATGATTACAAACACACTTCCACCTGAGGAAGCTTTCCTGAGGTGGTATCTGGATTTTTTGTTTAATGGAAATGGATTTGGAAACTTTAATGTGCAACAATTTTGAGGGGTTGTGAAAGATGCATACTTACAGAATGTAAAGGTTTTCTGCTTACAAACTTTCAAATATGAGAAGTGAACAGTGATATCACTATCAAAATGTGACTATCAATCAGAGAACCTAGTCTAGTCAAGTGCTGCATTGTAGCCCTTGTTTGCATAGAAACTGAAAATTATTACTAATGATCAGGGATGGGCGACCCCAGTCCTCAAGGGCTGCAGGAAGCTCTGTTCATTCCTCTCTGATTAGATCAATGCAATTCAATTTGTATAACTTTATAATTTAACCAATTATTTGGATAAGATGAAACATCATTTCATGCCACCATGAACCCTTATAGTGGTTCGCACTGCTGCGTCAAAGCTCTTAGGTTATATATTTATTTCTGTCCAGAGGTGCCTTTTTGTAGAGTATGAATGTTCTACTAGTGTCCATGTGGGTTTTTTCTAGGTTCTCCCACTCTCTTCCAAAGTCATTCAAGCCTGGTTTAGTGTCTTTTTTAGGCCAGTTTTTTAGTACTTGTGATTGATACACCCTACTGTATCTAGAGTGTATTCATGCCTTGTGCTTATGCTTCTCAAACAGGTTCTACACTGCCAGGACTAGGCAGCCAGGATAACTTTTGTTAATCAGTTGCTATAAAAAAATACCATAAAGCCTGCATAACTCTGTTCCTCAGCCAATGGAGTTTTCTAGCCTTTCTGTCAATTCTGATTAATTAAACTCTAATCTCAAGAAAAAAAAAAGATGGGATGGCAACAAGCAGCAGAGAAAACATGGACAAAAGTAATGTTTTCATTTTGACGGGGAGTTTTACACTCATAAATTATTATAAAATTCAGTTTGAAGCATTTTTTTTTCCTTTAGGATAAATAAAATGTAAATACAGTTCTAGCAAAATTCTTAATTATTTTTTACTTTATTGTCCATTTTCTCAAAAATCATAGGCACTGCAGCAGAAGTTTTTCTGCACAATTTAGCTTCTTTGAAAAATGTATTTGTCATAAGAGTATTCAACATTGTCAGATAAAATGGTACTACCTTGAAACAAGATGTGTGTTTATATATTAAGATATTAATTTCTGATTAAGGCTTTACCAGTTACTATCATTCTGGGAATACTCATCATTTTCTAAGTATATGCAGATATCAATTAAAAAGAACCACATGCATTATAATTGGGACATACAGTGGTGATGCAGCAAATTGATCCTCATGCCTGCGTTCCTTTGCGTACTAACTATCCTGTACATGTGTGTTTAGTAAACATTTCCAGAACAAACTATTAGAGTGAAGATACCAGACAACTTCTACAGTTCTTACCGAGTGACTGTAAAACATTACTAATAGTGCATCTCAAGATTTGACATTAAGTAAATATACATTTAAAAATGTATACCAAAGGCCATTCAATTAAGTGTTTTTGATGTACAGTACAGTACTAGCAGCATTGGAATAGACTATATTTATTTGTGGAAATGTGTGCACAGAACATTTTAAAATATAACTTTTGAAAATACTTGTGAAGAATTGCTTTCCTTAAAACTGTAATGTACTAGAATGTATACTGTATGATTGGGGCAGTACAGTTACTGAGTGGTTGCTGTCTCTCAACACAGGTGCCCTGGGCTCAGTTTCTGTGGTGCTATCTGCTTTGAACTTTTATGTTCTCCAGGTATTTGTGTGGGTTTCCTCAGGATGCTCCGGTTTCTTCCCACAGTCCCAAGGCATACTAGTAGGTTAATTCCTGGTAAAATCAGCTTGAATGTTTGAATGTGCACGTTTATGTCTTTGTGTGCTCTGCAACTGGACTGGCATCCCATCCAGGATGTGTCCTGCCTTCTGCTCATTACTTGTTTTGATAGGCACTGGCTCCTCTATAACCTTTTGTACAATGGAAGAATGTGTATGATTTTCAACTATAATTTCTACTTAGGCATCAATATGTTTCTATAGTAAATGCTAATTCAAAAATAATGAATAACTAAATTCTGTTTCTTACACATTTTGGTGTCTAGTGCACAAATCATAGCCATTTTCTTGGGTCATCCTACAGTATGTACTCTACTGCGGCATCTTCATCTTTCTTAAGAACAGGTTTGAGATTAACATTTATAGATACAGAAAATCACAATCCACATGACCTAACAAGGCTTCTTATTCCCCTAACATTCAAATCAATTAATCAATTTTATTATATAGTACCTTTCAACTGCACAATTCACAGAACTTCACATAAATTATACATAGTTCATGTAAAAGAAAAAGAGAATAATACAAAAATATGTATAAATATTACATTTAAATAAAATAATTAAGAATTGAAAGTGCACAAGTAAGTTTTGAGGAGGCCTTTTTGGTGCATGTTTAATATGTTCAGGAAGCATACAGTATTCCAAAGATGAGGAGCTACTACTGAATAGGCTTCATACCTTAACATACAATGCGAAGTCCTTGGAACAGTTGTGCCTTGGGGCAACCTTGTTGTGAAAGGCGCTATATAAAAATAAATTGAATTGAAATAAATCGAATTGAACATTAAGGTGTCTAGAGCCTGCCAAATAAAGTGAAATAACTCAAACATGTAGAAATAGTAGATGCAGAAAGCACAATTTTAAAATCAACCATGTATGAAACGGTTAGCCAGTCCAGATGTTTTCAGAACGGGAGAAATATGTTCGGTTTTTAGGCTTGGTCAGCATCTGAGTAGCATAGTTCTGGACATACTGTAGTTTCTAAAGTAATTTCATAGAAGATCCAGCTAGCAAAGCATTGCAGTATTGAGGTGATGAAAGTGTAAACTAAATTCTCAGCATCAGTAAAGGAAGGAATTGGTTTTAAACAGGTACTGTTTCTCATTAGTAAATGGAAGAAGGGTTTTATGTGGACTTTGATTCCAAAAAATCATCCCAATATTTTTAACAGTTTTGAGAAAATAATTTCTGGTCACCAAAGGTGAGTTTTAGTATTAGTTTTATTTTGAAACTTCATGGGTGAGCTAATTAAAATCTGAATCTTTGTCTTGTTAAATTTGATTTTTTTAAAAAAATATTTAACTTTGTGGAAGCAAATTGCCCAGTTAAAGAACTTCAGATACATATTGTAAATGCAGAATACTAACTCAGGGTCTAAATTCAAGCACCTGTGGACTTAAGTTCCCTACTTTTATATAAATCTTATTCACAGGCTTATTATACAGTGTGAACATCACAGGGAAATCACAATCCACATGACCTAACAAAGCTTCTTATTCCACTAACTAATGCACATCCAATTCGCAATGTCCTCAGAAGAGAAACATTAGACTGAAAAAAGTCAGGTAATAAAACCTGCAAAGTCTTTATGCTTGACAGGAAATACTTCCACCCGGTGTAATTGGTGAAGACTTGAAAACATCACATAGAGGGTTTAGTAGATGCTAGGAATTATAAAGATGCAAATCCATTATTAGCAGGTGTGAATTTGACAGCTGTGCAGCACAAGAGAACATGGGCAGTGAAAATTAGTTTACAGTAAGAAAAAAAAACATGAAACTCAAAACTGCTACAGGAATTTGTGTGTCAAGATGTGTGTAGAATATTTTGTGCTATTTTGTGCTTTACACATATCTTGAATGTGTAAGAAGCGGCTATGAATATGCACAAGATTGACAATATCAGAACAAATCGGAGTGAATACTGTATATCAATTTCAATATTAACTACCAAAACATACATCTGGTTTCAAGTGCAATGAGCATGCAATACAGTATTTGTTTCTTTATTTTTGGATTTAAATTTTGTCAAATAGATTAAAAAACACTTTCACTCATTAAATTAGCACTTGGTATGCTACTTGCATTGTCTACAGCTCCTGTCAGTAAAGGTGAATCTAGGATTAAAGATGCCAATGCAGGTGTGGTCATAAATTTGTCACAGTATCCTGGTGTAAACAGCACAGATTCAGGTGTCTGAACTTAAATGTGTTTAATTGTAAGGGAGACTGAAATATGAGTGCAATACAAATCCTGTATTGTAACCCTCCTCTTTGATCTTAAAAGATATTAAAGATACCATGCATCCCCATTACCACCTGGAGAGTTCCACTCCACTGCCCTTTCGCTGAGCTGAAGAATCAAAGACATACCGCTGGACTTAGCTTTTGTACCAGATTCATTATTCATCTCCTGCAAGGCCAAGCAATCACTTCCATATTTGGTCTCAGTACAACGACTGTAAATTCTGAAATATGGTGAATTCTTGAAATCTGGTTACCTTTTCCAGTTAACTGTAGAGAATCAAAAATCCCTTTCTCCTAGGACATTGAATTCCTCCCATTTTAAGTAGAATGCTGAATGTTTCGTTCTCTCCCTGATCACCAAATTTATTTGATCACCTGATCATCAAATTTTTATTTACATTCCCTCTTCTCCAATTGTTTTTCCTAGAATATATTTAAGGCGTGATAACTGACAGTATCCCTCTCCTCTTGTGTGAATAACCTTAGACAACTTTCAGTATATTTCCTTCAGGTTTTGCTTTCATGTCAGTCATTTTCAATACATACAACTGACAATGTCAATGCAAGAGCACATCAATGTATTAACACCCATTGTCAATGCATCCAACATAGACACAGAATTCAAGGTCAGTGCACCCATGCCCCCATCAATACAAGGCTATTAAATTGATGCATTGATATTTAATTCCAGATTGAGGCACCACTTTCAGTATATTCTCTCTGTGTTGCAGTAACAGTGCCTGCTGGCTAAAAACAAGAAAAGTTTATAATTACCTTAGATGCAAACATGCAATCTCACATAATTCTGGAATTGACCTGTATCACTCTTGTCTGGAAGTGGTTCATACTCAGACTGCTTTGGATTTACTCATTTTTTCAAAATACCATACACTAGAATCCAGGCATCAAAGATACAAGCCATGAAAAACTGTACATCTCTCTGTCACTGTCTATAAGGAGGTATTCCTGCTAGTGGAGAGCTGCCTTGTTGTTGCTATAGTCAGAGGAGCCCACGGAACCATTTTTTTTTATCCTTGTAACATTCTAACCTGTACCACTTCCTACTAGTTTATCAGGAGAAGGTTAGCGTTTCCTGGAAGAGAATTGTTTCACTCCCAGCTATGTCCAGTAGGCCAGAGCACATCATGCCACACATTGTGTTGATGCACTGGGGATTGGAGATGGGGATGCACTCTTCTCGGGTGCAGGCACCAACTTTATTCAAGGATACAACACTATTATTACTAAGCAATGAAGAGTTACTGTATGTCCACATAAACTAAGGCGCTAATCCTGAAGGCCTAAAAGGTGAACATCATTTGCCCCTAGGATTTGCATGCCAACCTATCAGTCTACCTGATGCACCTCCTTCCCTGCATGATTATGACCCAATTGTAGTACATCCTCAACATAAAGTTCAATTTTGCCCTTCCATCCTCCCAGGAGAGTTTCAACACCATCATTGGTGCTACCGTAATACCGCCCATTTGTTTTATGGAGGTGGCATCCAACCAGACCTATTCTGAGTCCCTCTTGTTGACCAGAATCCCATACATTTGTGCTGCTCTTCAAGAATGTGGACCAGACCCCTGGGTTCTGTACACCATGATGGAGGGATAAATTGCAATTTATAGTAGAAGTATCACTCTGCCCTACTTTTGGCCATTATCACCATTAGGTCCACCCTGTACTTGGCAGCACTATAGTCTGCCTCATGGTCAACAGCATTCCGTGTTGTATTTCCTGTACATACGATAGAGTTCTATTCCACATACATCCCCATATATAAGAAGGACAGCATCTGGCTCCCAGTAGATTGTTATAGATCAACAACTCAACCCAACCCTCAAATCAAGTTGCACAAGCTGCATTAGCTTCTTTAAGATTGGAACTAGTTTGATTAACCTGGAAAAGCATCTCAAGTTCTGCCTTACTTCACATTTGGGTCTTATAAAGCAGTAAAGGCTCTTTCTAAAAAACGTTGATTGCTGCTGTGGTCCATCTCATGTGTGTTGACCGAGATAACTGTATGTCTTTATGGGACTCTCTGTGGTGTCATGTCATGATGATGGAAAAAATCGAGGGTGTTAAATAGTTTAAAACAGTGGTCAATCTTCTAGACGCTGCCAGTTGATCATGAAAAATCGGGCTACCAATATTCTGCTTCTTTCATCAAAGCTACTTCGCTCTTAATCAGTGCTCTTTGGCTAGCTAAACAGGTAGGTATCAAAAAAGCTGTAGCATTACACACTTCTAGCTAGATAAATATTTTACCAGACTCAGTGAAAAAAAAATGGCAGAGGAAGGGCCGTCAAAAAAGAAGGCGAAGGCTTACAACTTTCACTTGGAATGGGAGGTTTTTATTTACCATGGTTAAGGACAAACCTTTATGCCCAATATGTCAACAGAGTGTAACTTTGCCCAAAAGAGGTAACTTGGAGCACCATCACTCCACGATGCAATTGTTTTTTACCAAACCACGGGAAAACAGATGGAGACCTGTTCAAAGAGGCGATGATGGTTGCCACCGATTCCTTATTCAGAGATTTAAAAACAAAGATGAAATCAGAACAGCTATAAGTAATATGTCACTTGGAGCTGCAACTGTAGCAAGAAGAGTGGATTCATTGTCGGAAGACATATTGCAGCATATTGAGAGATTTATTTTTTTGTGAATTCTTTTCTCTGCAGTTTGACAAATTTCTGGATATGACTGACACGGCTCAACTTGTCATGTTTGTTCGCATGGCTTTTATGGATGAGACTATTAAGGAGGACTTTCTTACTCTTCTGCCTTTGAAAGAGAGGACAAGAGCTCAGGACATTCAAAACATACACACTGGAGAAAAATATCCCACTTCAGAAACAGAAACTTCAATCACAACAGACGGGCCACTAGCAATGCGTGGTCTAAAAGCTGGTTTCATTGCACTTTGTAGGAAAGATCATGTTTTCCCCTCTTTTGTCAATTATCACTGTGTCATTCATCAGCAAGTGCTAGCCAGCAAAGTACTGGATTTCTCACATGTGATGACTGTTGTACAAAAAATTTTAAATCGATTCGCTCAAAAGCTCTTCAGCACCTCCCGTTTAAGTCATTACTTGATGAGATTGACGCTGAATATGGAGATGTGATTCTACATTCTGTACTGACGTGTGCTGGTTAAGTCGTGGTAAGGTGCTCCAGCAATTCATTGATTTTCTGCTAGAGATAATCACTTTTCTGATGTCAAGGAAAGAAGAATACAGGGAGTTGTCAGATGTCAAATGGATGCTTGAGTTGGGATTTCTAACAGACAAACTGAATGAGCTGAATTGTGAATTGCAGGGAAAAGATAGAGACATGTTACACATGATCAGTGCTGTGAATGCCTTCAAAGTGAAACATGCACTGTGGACATCCCAGTAAAAAAGCAGGAATCTAGCTAACTTCCAGAAATGCTGAGCAACATCTCAGACAAAGACTCATTCCATCCTGAAGAATTCTGTGTCTACCTGGACAGACTGGCAGAGGAGTTTAATAGTTTCTGGAGCTAAACCAGATAGAAGAGATTGTCACGTTCATCTCATTTAGATTGCCACTTAGATTGAGGATCTGTCAGCAAAACTTCACATCCTCAATATGTGCTTCATGTTGCCAAGTGGATTGGACATAGAAATAATTGACCTACAAAATGACCTAGAGATGAAAGCCAGGTCAAGAGACAAAAACATTTGGAGGCCTGTGAATTGTAAGAGGTATCCACTCCTTTTATCCTGTGCACCTAAGGTGACTAATATGTGAAGGTGAAGGCCTTCTTTTGATCCATATGTCTTTGTGAGATGACATTTTTACAGATGTTAGTACCATGATTGTCAGCACTTTGCAACACCTTAATGAAGTAAGAAAAAGTGATACTTCATGTAATTGCGCAGATTCAGCCATTCAAAATGCATGGTACAACCCTGTACCGTGCAAAACTACTGGCCAAAATAACCGACAAGGGCACTCGTGGTGCATTGGTTGTTAGAAAAACGATTTAATCATTTAATTTTTTTACTGTTTACTGTGCATGTTTTAATCCGCTTAGTATTGAACATGTATATAGAACTTTACAAATAACATTTTAGTAGCTGAGCATAAAAGAGGACAATAACTAGCGTATTCGCAGAAAAGTCTAAAACATTTTACAACTTGAATATGAATATAATTATATCATTATTCATTTCTTTAGATACGCGATTCCATATTATATTCCCTATTAATCAAATTCTAAAAGTATGTTTTTGTTTACTCTGATAATGAGCATATTCACAGAAAAGGTTAAAACTACCACTTTTCTCACAAAGTATATAAACGTACAGTAATATGGTCAGAAGGAGCGTAAAAACGTTTCAGAAATAACCAAATGTAAATACTGGTGTGTATTTTTTCTTTAAACTACCAATACCACCCATATACCATACAGTTTACATAATATGTTTATGTTCCTAAATTAATATCATTAATTAGCATGTGAAAGGCATGGTGATTCGGAGACTCAGTGGACCAGAGTAATACTTTAAGTTTACAGCTTGTCCAAGGTCATTCATTATTAATACTATTAGTAATATCTTAGTAAAGACTTTGATGCATAAAATATTTCTGCATATTTCAAATATTTATGATAAAGGTACTTGTGTACTTTTGTCTTACTGAGCAATCTTGCTTTCTTAAAATATATCAACTTTTTAATGTTTAATGATATAATACACAGTTTAAATTCTAAAGAGTATACAACTTAAATTCTTAATTGAATAAAGAATGTCCCTCAGCAGTGACCAGGATTTGAAACCAGGTGTTTTCTGGTTTCTGGTTTTCTGGTTTGAGCATTTCATGTACAAATGCTGTACATGAGAGGTTAAGCTTTATTAGCTCCACCTGGCGGTTTTACAAGGTGATTCCAGATAATATTAACATAATCTAATTTGCATGTGGTAAAATCCAGTAGGACACAAAATGAAGCGTTTTTATGCGATGCGCTCACCGCGTTGTACCGTAGCATACCCAGCTCGTTTTGAATGGCTGCATCTGTATGAGATTAATGAAGATGACAAATTAAACACAGTAAACCAATCAAATTGAAGTAGCACAGTAATCTTTCATATAGGACCTTTAAAAAGCCACTGAGAGGCATTCCAGTGATCTCATTCAGTAAGGAACTGAAACAAAAACTAGAGGAAACAAATATAAAAAAGAAGTGCATTTAAAACTAAGAACAAGAGGCACTTTATACTCCATATTATTTATTATTAGTTATTGGAGTATTTACATCCTATTAAAACTCAATCTCCTTGACTGACCATGCTTCATTCTGATCAACTTTGTTGTAGTTTTGTTACCTGCCTCATCTGATTTATGCGAAACCTTTTTAAGAATTTTTCACAACTAAGCTCAACAACATTTGGCAGAACATCTCATGTCTGCAGAACTGTCTCTTCGTATACCTGACTTTTCTGGTTCTCTTCTTTCTGACATTACACTGGTTATTCCTGCAGGTCTTACTAAATTATTTTTACAGATAAAGGCCATTTCCTGATTTCTGAAACCTATTTTATGCAGTTTACTATAGTATAATTCCTGTATATTGAACTGGTACCACAGACACATTGTTGGATCACAATTCTCTTAGTTTTACTTCTTTCCTGTAAAACTATCATCCTTTAAAGCAGTATCATAACCAACATCCTCTGGCCTTTTCCCTTTATGGTAAGCACTAATACAGTAAATGACTCCCTGAGTCACTGGCATGGTGCTGACAGCTTTCAAAACTTCTGCATTTATTTCAACCCCTTGAAAAACTAGGCATTATAAAAGTGAATATTTTTGACAAATCAAACTTGCCTTTGTCACAAAAACACTTCTCAAAACCCACAATCTGGAATTAGACAAATGCATAGCCCTGAAATCACTCTTGTCAAAGTGGTCAATGATCTCCACTTGACATCTGATTCAGCTGCACTATCTTAATTACTTAAGATTTCCCTTCTGCATTCGGAACCTTGGGTTACTTCACTGGGAAGACCCCAATGTACAATCATGCTGTCCATACTTGAGGTTAGATTAGTAAAATAGACATTTTTACCGTTTAAGCCTAGAATGACTTTTGAAATTAGTTGTAGAATTTTTAAAGACTGCTTTTTCATTCTAAAAATATTGTTAGGCTTTGTTCTATGCAGTCTGTAGCAGAAAATGCTTCATGCATTTGTCTTTTTACATATTGATTGTAATGCCTCACATGCAGGAGTAACAACATACAGCACTAGACAACAGTATAACACTCTGCATGTTAACTTGCGATATGATCCACATTTAACAGTTAAAATAATTACTAGGTCACATCACCTCACCAGGTTGCATTTGATCACAAGTGTCTTAGGGTCCCTGCACTATTTAAAATTATTGTTTTCATGCATGGTGCTAAGGAGTATACATCCTCACTTTTGAGCCAAAATTGTAACTATTGAAATGCATTGGGGAGGATGTGGAATGAGCATATTTTTAAATATTTTAAAACCTTATAACATATCAATTTTTTATCCTTGTGTCCTTGTGAAATTGATATGAGCATTTTATCCTGTAGGCACTCCGACAAACTGAATAAGAAAGCAATCATTAACCATAACTACCAATTTGGTTTAACTCACGTGGTCTGTTTTTAGCCTTAATAAATAAATATTTTTATCGTCACAAAGCTGAGTTAAAATCATACTGCCAATTGGGCATAAAATTGTCAGTCAAGTACAGTAGTTTTTATGTTTTATTGATATGTATTGGTCAATTAAACAATTTTTCATAAAAGCTATATGAGGTTTCCCATGCTTTTTTAGCAGTCAGGGGTCCAATGATGATGTCCATGAGTTTGCCCTTCAGTTACAAACACTGCTCTCAAGTACAAAGAAAGGATCCCCAAGGGACGTGGGAACTGTGGTGCTTCTGTGTGGTCAGCTGCCTGATGCCTTTAGAGATTCACAGACTGAAAGCAGGTCCCCTGAGAAAATAAGGCCACAATGTTTTCATTTAAAACTGACCCTAGGTACAACATGCTAGCTGGCAATATAGAAACTGTTATAGTGTTCTAACCCATCACAGCCTGACAACCACAATTTTTTAGAATTATTCTGTATTTTCATGCCCCCCATATTTATTTAATTGATAAGTCCTTAGTCAGTTTGGATCACTATTACATGCTACCAAATAGAACACAAAGACAAAACACACACATCAGTCCATTAGTGAGATCAAATACAGCTCACAGGCTCCCAGTTAACCTTTGTTGTAGTAAAAGATATTCATCTTTCTCAGGTAAAATATTACCTTTTGTTATGGTATATCGTAAATATTACAGCTTTCAAATTTAGTAGAAGATTGACAATGTTTTGATTATTTTTGGATCTGTTTTGTCCAGACTTGTCACAGTCCAGTAGGGGTCGCTGGTCTACCTTACCTACCTCAGCCAATGGTTCTGCTTGGAGTTCCCAGCCCATCCTCCATCCAGCCATTCGGTAGCCATCATCCTCCAGGCTACACAGCCCAGTCTATTAATAATAGAATCTAGATTTCTAGTCCTAAAAAGGTCATTCTTCTAGAGCAGAGTCTAGAAGGGGGCCTTCTAGTTTTTATTTCAACCACTTTATCATGTCTAAAGCAGGTTAAGAATGTAATTGACCTATAAAATGTACTGTACTGAGAGTGTTTTTGAAGGACCAAGTTTGGGTCTCACAAAGGAACACACTGATGTACATTAAATAAAAGTACCTTTATTTTACCATATAAAAGAAAATGGACTTGAATTCTCTTGGCTGTTAAATGGTTTCATTTGGGGACTTATTCAAAGCAAATAAATTGAGAGTCATTATAGGGAAGGGTAATAATGGCTTTGCTGTTTGCTTTAATCTTTCAAATGAATAATGTCCACCAATTGATTTAATTCTCATTGGAATCATTATTTATTTAAATGTGCAATGTGAGCAGAAGTGTGTATATATTCTTGTAAAAAAGAACTTAGCTTAACATAGCTAGATAGAGTAGGTGTCAACATTTTACATGTAAATGGGTCATTAGTAATTAATGTGACTTAATTTAGAAATGGAATAAAGTCTAACTATACCAACTCAGTTTGATAATGCAATGAACAAAATAGAAATTTACCATTTTTTGTGTCTACTTTTTTATTATTTTAACACTGAACAAAAAAATTCACATAACAACAAAAAGAGAAGAACTAGATGATGGTGGAGGAACTAGCAATGCTTTGCTCATCTCTTGGAGACAAATTTTCTTTCCTGGCACAAAGAAACCCAGCCATAGACAACTCCATGTGTGCAACATCAATAAAGGCAAGGGCCCACTGGTGCCAGGAAAGAGAATGAGGCAACTACCAACATTGCCTTTAGGTGGTTGTAATGCCTTTTTCTGTAATGATGTTAATAAAAAGGAGTCACCAAAAGAGCAGTAATACCAAAGGGAGGCAGGAATACTTGTATGTCACCTTGTACTTCTATGACATACACTAAATACATAAAGATCACGAGTATAAATAGAATTACACACATTGATATCTGAGTAAGTACAGATAACTAATTTTGTGCTCTTATAATTTTACACAGCTGTTCAGTCATGCAATGCCCACACACTTGCACAATCACATATTAATAATTAAATACATATGTATTTCATATTTATTGATCAGTAATCATGCCTGATAACGAAGAGGATATCTATGCATGCATGTACAGTATATACCTACAATCTAACATTTAAATATATACTGTATACATTCATTTGCTTTTGAACTACATACAAATGTATATGAACATATACATATATGCAAAGGAACAAGTGATAGGTTTATTCCATGCTGAAAGGAGAAGAAAGAAAACACAACGTTTAAGCTGTGGAGGCTTCTTTGGGTGTCAAAGAATAATTGGTTTGGTTTTGTCTGCTTTTAAATAGATTGGTCCTACTTTAGCATTTTTCCAGTTAATAGGTTTTACCCAAGTTGTAAGTGTTAAAGATCTCCAAAGAATATTTCTTTCCTAGAACCTGTTACAAATCTTCAAATAACATTCCTTTCCTGTCAGATTATCTGTTTTTTACTGTTGAGTATACTCATTCTTTTCTCTCTTTCTTCCTGTTATTGATGTATTCTGAGCTACTTATGTCAAGCTTCCATGAAGTCAGCCACCTTTTACTGCTGTGCTGGTAAATATTTTATTAGAGCTTACAATGTTTTAAATTGGAACATACATGGCTTGGGTCTGCCCATGAAAAAAAGTCACATGTTTACATTTTATTGACTCTGAAAAGATCAAATTGTTTTCCATCAGCTGACTTCTTTCAGATCTGCTGATGTCCACATACTGTATTTCAAAATAAATACAGTCATTGTGTATTCCTGGACACTAAAACAGTGCATGACATGAATATATAGTAAATATTACTGTTGGTAATCTTTGAAATTATACTGAAGGAGATTTATGTCTATTGAAAGTAACACTTAACCGTTTACGTTGTCCTTGGAATCAATATGTACATCTAATCCACAATTTGCAGACCTTATACAATTTAATTTTAGAATGTACATAATATGCTGTTGTCATAGTAGGAAACTTTGATTTTTATTCCAGTGCCACACTAGTATGTCTCTAACCCTTCCTGATGCCTCCAAAGGCTTTCAAATAATTACGTTTTTTGTTAGAGATTGTAACAGAGCAGGATACATCCTACAATCTCCTTCATGCCATAAAAACCAGTACACTGGAAGAAAATGATGCCACAGGGGGCACAGACATTACGCAGGTTCTGATATAGACGGGGCCTGGCACACAGACACATCCTGAGTCAGCCAGACAGGATAACTGTTTTTATTGTAATATCAAAAATAAAACTACTAAAAGAAAGCCTAGATCATAGTTTGTGCTCTTGACTTATTTAAAGTTGTCCATCTGAATATTAATATTGGGGACAGCTACCCTACCACTGGTATGTTTGTCTTGCAAAAACACCGTTTATCAAAACAGAAGAAAAAAGTGCTCGTGCTCCATATGTCATTGCCAGCTTAGTATTCTCTTCAGCATCATCCTCCTCAGTTCCTTAGTCTTAACCTAGTTTCTCCTCTCATAGGTTTTATAAGTTTCTGTTTCTAACAGTTTTGTTCTTTCATTTAAATCCTACAGTTATATTGCTATTTTCCAACCATGGAAAATATTTTTCAATACCACTTTATTTCAGTTCTGTTTTACTTTTCTCTGCCCCATTTTCCTTAATATAATAAATAAATCCTTTAGCACAGGTGCTCTACCCGCGGTCCTCAAAACTGCTACAATTACCCCTGTGCCAAAAAAGCCAAACATGGCTCTGTATAACCGAAACAATTTTTGTCCCATCTCCAACTTACCCTTTCTTGCAAAAAATCTAGAACACGCCGTTTCAATTCAGTTAAATAATCACCTCATTGCAAACCACCTTTTCAAACCCCTCCAATCTGGTTTCTGACAACTTCACAGCACAGAAACTACCCTGGTCAAAGTCACAAAGATCTTCTAATAGCATATGATTCTGATTCTCTTTCTAGCCTCATTCTTCTTAAATCAAATCAAAGTTTATTTATTAAATGCACAACCATACGGCGTGCAGCAGTAGTTGCTGGCAATTAAATGTCTTTTCTGCGAGCTCACAAAAATCACAAGAATCACAAAAAAATCCCAAATTTACAAAAACACAAAAAGGTTATGTTTTTTTAAATTGAATAAAACTCAATATGAGTAGAGCTGCTATGTGTTATGCTGTATACAGTGAAAACTGTGTGTCCAACTGAAAGCTGCTGACCCTCTCCATTGCAGTCCCATTGATGTGGATAGGTGTGTGATCTCCTCCCTGATGTTTCATATAGTCTACAATCATCTCCTTAGTCTTACTGATGTTAAGAGAGAGGTTGTTCTCCTGGCAACATGCTGCCAGGGTTTCAACCTCCTCCCTGTATGCAGACTCCTCACCATCTGTAATCAGGCCAATGACTGTTGTATTGTCTGCAAACTTAATGATGGATTATGCCTGGTGACACAATCATGGGTAAATAAGGAATAAAGGACAGAACTAAGCACGCAGCCTTGGGGGCCACCTGCGGACGTTCTGTCAAGAAGTCCAGGATCCAGTTACAGAGGGAGGTGTTCAGTCCCAGGTCCTGGAGCTTGATATCAAACTTTGAGGACACTATGGTATTAAATGCTGAACTGTAATCAACAAACAGCATTCTCACATATGTTCCTTTCTTATCCAGGTGTGAGAGGGCAGTACGGAGGGCAGTAGCAATAGCATCTTCTGTTGACCTTGTTCTGACAATACGCAAATTGCAGTGGGTCTAGGGTGTCAGGCAGCGAGGAGGTGATGTATGCTTTGACCAACGGCTCAAAGCACTTCATGATAACTGATGTGAGTGCAATAGGGCGGTAGTCATTTAGGCAGCTGACTCTGGGTTTCTAAGGAACAGGGACAATGGTGGTTTTCTTAAAGCAGGAAGGAACTATAGACTGAGCTAGAGAGAGATTGAAAATGTCAGAAAAGCTGGTCTGCACATGCCTTCAGAACACAGCCAGGGATAGCATCAGGGCCAGGAACTTTGTGTGGATTGGTCTTTTTAAAAACTTTACACACATCCGCTCTGGATATGATCAGGGGGTTTCCGTCTTGGATTTCTAGAATCTTCCTGACTGGATCTGCGTTACTGACCTCAAACCAAGCATAGAATGAATTTAGCTCATCAGGAAGAGAGGCAGACTGTTGTGCGATATAGCTGGGTTGCATTTTGTACTCTGTAATGGTGCATATACCATTCCACATGGTCCGTGTGTTGCAGCCGTGATAATATGACTCTAATTTAACTCTGTAATTGCATTTAGCTACAGTATTTTGATAGCTTTCTTGAGGTCGTATCTGGATTTTTTGTATTTATCCATATCGCCAGAATTGAAAGCAGCTGTCCTAGCTTTCAGTTTGGTGCGTATCTTGCCATTTACCCACAGTTTCTGATTTGGATATGTGTGAACAGTAATCCTGGGAACCACGTCTTCTATACATTTACTGATGTAGCCAGTAACATAGTCCGTACACAGATTGATATTAATTTTGGCAGCTTCGCGGAAGATTTGCCAGTCAGTGGTAGCAAAACAGTTATTTAGTATAAAATCCGATTCATCCGACCAACGTTGAATGTTCTTAATGCTGGCCACTCCTGTTTCTTCTGCTTGTAAACAGGAAGTAGCAGAATGGAGGCGTGATCGGATTTGCTGAAAGGAGGTCGGGGGAGGGCTTTGTAACCATCCCGGAAGGGAATGTAAACATTGTCCAATGTGTTTGTTCCGCGTGTCAGGCAGTCGATCTGTTGATGTAGATTAGGCATTGTTTTCTTCAAGTTCGCACAGTTGAAATCACCCGCTTTGATGAATGCCCCCTCAGGATGTGTATTCTCTTGTCTATTAAGGTGAGAGTGTAGTTCATCTAGTGCCTTTGTGAAATTTGCCTGCTGCAGAATATACACCACTGTGAGAACTACTGATGTGAACTCCCTCGGGAGATAGAAAGGGCGACATTTTATTGTCACATGTTCAAGATGTGTAGAGCAAGATGTTGAAATAATCTCCACGACATTGCACCAGGAATTGTTTACTATGAAGCATACCCCGCTGCCTTGGCTCTTACCCGAATCCATTGTTCTGTCCTGACGGTGAATAGAAAATCCTCCCGGGAGGATAGCAGAGTCTGGAACAGACGGATCAAGCCAGGTTTCAGTGAACGCCACCACGTTGCAGTTCTTGATGTCCCGTTGGAAAGCAAGCCTTGCTCTCAGTTCATCCAGTTTATTGTCCAGTGACTGAACATTAGCAATGTTAGCAATTCTACTATCATTTCTATGCTGACGATACTGAAATCTACATCCATACCAAACCTGACACTGATGTGGTTGTCTCTATTCTATCTAATTCTATCTCCGACATAAAACCATGGATGACTGAAATTTCCCTTCATCCAAACTGTGAAAAGACTGAAGTCATGCTTATTGGCATCCCACATCATCTTTGTAAAGCCAGTGCTTTACAAGCTGTGGATGGTACTGTACTTAAACTTCAGTCAACATTGAAAAAGTTGGGGGTGATATTCGATTCTGGCTTTACAATCGACCCACATGTGCAGCATATTGTCAAAACATCTTGCTTTCATCTCAAAATATCACTAGACTATGTCCTATGTTATCACAAATCGTGACTGAAAAGCTGATCAACATATTTGTTTTCTCCTGAATTGACTACTGCAACATTGTACTTGCTGGGGTTTCTAAATCCACATTGAACAAACTCCAGGATGTCCAAAATTCGGCAGCCAGAATCCTGATCAGGTCTAGTGCAAGCGATCACATTGCTCCTGTAGCGGCAAAGCTTATTAAAGTACAGGAATTAAGTTTGCTGCTCCCTTGCCAGTCCCTCTCTCCTTCATCTCAGTGGTGCTTGCTACAGAGAGGCAATTCCATTTGGTTCACAATTAAGGTGTTTTTTTAGCTGATACAGTGTCCTGATAAGGAACAACTCCCAATGCTGAGATTCTCCAACAACCTTAATAAATGGTCATCTTTGGTGCCTCAATGTCTGGGAGATTCCAAAGGAGTCTCATCCCAAGTTTGTTTACAACCCTAAGGTCAGAGTACATTGTTACTCATCATCAGCCAATCAGGAACTGGTAGGGCAAGTTAACCCCACTTGGGTCTCTGATGCCCATGAAACTTTCAACCACTGAATGACCATAGCGCCTCCAGGTAAAACAGGCAGCGCAGGGCTCCTCCTGAACATCCTCAGACTCAGCTCAGACCACCACGTAACGGCCAGTGTGTCCGAGTGCAGGAATTTCCTTTGTTCTAAGAGTAGAGAACGGAGGTTGCCAGCGTGTAACCAATGGATCCACCAGAGGTTAGCCCAAGCCTCGTGAACCCACTGCGAACGCTCACCTGATCAACAAGTGAACTACGGTCGGAACTGTGGACAGCCGAATCAGTATTCAGAACTAGCGCTACATCAGGAACAAACGGGTTTTCTTCCTGTCTCAAGAGTGTGACCTGCTTGGACCCGCAGTCACTTTTCTCCTGTGCACAAACTCTGCTGGTTTCAGCCAACACTAACTAGCCAGTCTTCAGAGAGCATCAGCAGCACATCACAGCGGGAATCTCTCCAACCACATAGCAAACCGCAACAGCACTGCCTGGCACCGAGCCAGAGAGCACTGATTGGACACAGCAACAAGCCTGCCACTTTTCTTTGTGTCTGCAGGAGATCTGAATCCCCAGAGATTGGATGAGTATTCAACATTCTGCAACAACCGTTGATATCAATTTAATTCCTATGAGTGATGTACTTGCTTTTGAGTATCTAGTGTAGAAGTTGTAACCAAGTTCATTTACAAAACGGTCTAAATGAATGATATACTGAACATATGTGCCTCTTGGTATTTGTAACTCTACGTGATTAAATATATACTGTACCATTTGTATTCTGCTACCCTCACGATAAGATCTGTTTTGTTTATATGCACATTTTATGTATTAATAAATGAATTATCGTGTATTAGTATCCGTGTGTGTGTGTTGTTTGAGTTATCCCGCAAGGTTGATTCTAATAGCCATCAAAAGAATCATTTTGTGACTTACTGCTACAATTAATAATTGTCCCGGTAAATGCACAAACCCCTACATTTACTGGTGCCTCTTGAGAGGATGCCTACACTCCTATCCCAGAGTCCTTGCACTGGCTTCCTGTCAAGTTTCATGTCGACTTCAAAATACTCATGCTCACCTATAAGGCTCTGCATGGCTTGGCACCTCAGTACCTGTCTGAGCTGCTATCGTCCTACTCCCCACCTCACAACCTTTGCTCTTCTAATTCTAGTCTCCTATCTGTTCCCCAAGCCCATCAACACTCTATGGGTGATAGGGCCATCTCTTGTTATGCCCCAAAGCTCTGGAACTCTCTCCCCAAGGATATCAGAGGGTTAACTTCTCTAAACTCCTACAAATCTAGACTTAAAACTTTCTTCTTTAGAAAGTTTAAGAACCTTTACTTAACTGGTTCTGTTCTTTATCCCTCTGCTCCTACTGTATTCAGTTCCCCCATCTACTATCTCCTCTCATTTTGTGTTCTCATTGTGCATATGTTGTATTTTTTTCATTGTTGTTGTCGTTCTTTAAAGTGCTTTGACAAGCCACCTTTAAAGGCAAGTTTCATTATTATATATACATATGACCCTCACCAAAAAACGTCCTGGTCCTATTTGTCAAACACTGCACAATAATTCAGTAATTATCCAGCATTCTATATGTTTGTGTGAAAAAACAGGCTTAGTTCTACTATCTCGGATATAAAGTTATGTAGAATCAGGTGCACCAGAACATGTGCAATTGATTAGCTGATCATCAGGTAATCATCAAGTGATTCCATTTTCAAATAAAATCAGAAACTTTGTCATATCTTAAGTACTCAGGTTTGTGATAACACATCATGTTCAGATCAAAATAAACCTGTGACAGTCTTTGTGACTGTGTATGTGAAGGGTTACAAAGCCATTTCCAAACATTATGAAGTCCATCTTCGAACAGTAAGCAAATGTAGAAAATGTAAAACTGTTGTTAAAATTGAAAACAGTGCGCTTATTTTGCGGTGCGCTTGACGCAGCCTACCGCGAGTTACCGTAAATTCTTGTATAGTACCTCAGATAAACCACGTGGTACCTCAAGTAAAATAATAGTATCCGGAATTTCCGCAAGGTGGAGCTAATAAAGCTCAACCTCACGTTTGAGATGTCGCCATCAACGTCTTTAACAAAGATATTACTAATAGTATTAATAATGAATGACCTTGGATAAGCTGTAAACTCAAAGTATTGCCCTGGTCCACATTCTTTTTTTCATTGACCGTCTTTGTAAAAGTAACACCACAGCATTTTGCAATCACGCATTTGTTTCCAATCATGCAAAGTACAGTAATTTTTGAGAATCTCCGATTCACCAAGCCTTTCACATGCTCATAAAAGAGATTGATTTAAGAACATAAACATATTACTGTATGCAAACTGTACTGTATACAGTATGCATCTGTATATTTAATGTCTTTACTGTGCCTGTTTAAGTATTGAATATTTACTATATGGAATTTTACCACTGAAGGGAAATCTTAGCAGCTGAGCATAAAAAGAATAGGAGCATACTGTAATGCGTGTGAAGGCCATAAACGATATTAATTTTGGAACATAAACATACAGTATATGGCTGGTCTCGATACTTTAAGAAAAAATACACACCAGTATTCCATTTTTCCCTAAACATTTTAAGCATCGAAGTCTTTAACTAACGTGATACCGGAGTCAACAAGCATACTTTTATCTGTACACCACCTGCTATAAAGATACATATTGTAATACTTTCGGGTTCGGATAGGATGGACACAAGACTTGCAGAGTTAAAGCAAGTTAAAGCCTTAATTTTACTTCTCCGTCACCACCTGCCAGCCCGGCTCTCCCTTAGGGAACTATTTACAAGGAAAACAGATACCTCCCCAGACTGTATGCCCGCTTCACTGTGGGACAGCTGCACTGGTCAGCGGCCTTCCTAAACCCCGCCCTGACCACTTTCACTCCTGTCCTGCCCCTCCCCGCGCACCCCAGCCAGGCGCCCTTCGGCCTCTGCCTCAGGCGAATGCGCTGCAATATGTTTTAGATATTTAGACCAGCGCGGCACCGAGAGAGCATCTGCATCTATAACTTAGTTTTAAAATTAGTCAAGCAATATGAAGCATCTCTTTTTACTTTTAAATCCCTTAATTATCATTAAGCACAGCTTTCTCACCACTTAGAGTACTTTTTGATACCATCCTTAGACAAAGCAGAAACTTGTTTTTCTTTCTAATGACATACAAGTGGAAAGATTGCAGATTTTTATCGTCTTTATTTTTGTTACGTTATACATTTTAGAAACATTTCATCTATACAAACACCACAAAACTATTTTTGATTGTATTTCTGAATGCTATGTTACACTTACAGTAGTTCACTGTTTTAAATGCATCTAATTAAGAAAGTTAGGTGTTAGCATAAACTATTAGTAATCAATAATATTGAATTTAGCACTGTAATAAGTTGTTGTACTTTCCCCCGCATCTTGTAAAAACATATTTTCATTGTTCAAATATACATTAAATCTGACTATCATATAATAAGTTAAATACAAAACCAAAGAAAAAACAGGGTAAAATATAATTCAAAATATTTTGCAAACAATGTTAACTGTTTATAAATAATAAAATGTATTAACTAAGGAGTAGGATGGCACAGCTGTTAGTATGCCTTTTGTTTTGTTTCTTTTTCATAAATCGACAGTAGTACCTGATGTCTCAGTGCCTTTCAAAATTAAATTATGCATGCAAACCTGTGAACTGGCCTGTGATGCTGGCCATGTAATATCCTGCATTGTGGAATAATAGTTTATTTTAAAGGATAGAGAAAGCACAGAAAACAGTCAGTTAGATTGATCAGATTAGTATGAAAAGCCATTTAGCAAAGAGGAAATGAGAAGAGTGACAAACTAGTATACTTTAGATCTTTTTTTCTGAACCAGGGTTTCTCTATAACAATAATAAAAAAAAACTTTATTTTATATATCACCTTTAAAAGTGGCATCTCAAAGCAATACAGTAGATGTAAAAACAGTTAAAAGGACCACAGATTACAAAGTAAATACCCAACACTGATTATACCCATCTGTCATGCTAATAAAGCACCTTGAATTGAATTGAGAAGGGGAGGGCGAGCGAGAGAGCACAGACAATAGATTAGCATACTGTAGAGGAAAACAGTATAGGCATCATTGATATGAGGACTTTTGAAACCAAATTTCCCAAATTTGATATGTGCTTTTCTATATTTATTGTCAAGTGATTGTCCATAATATTGCTATTCTAAGGTAGAAGGAGCGCTTCACCCCGCCTGTTGTGGGAAGAGTTGGCTTATTCCTTCCCTGCCTCACTGAGGGCAGACCCTGCCAGGCCCTCGTCGACACCGGTTCGACCATCACCCTGCTGCGGCCTGGTGTCCTGCCGGGCACCGAGGCAGCCGGACTCCCAAGGCGCTCACCGTGCACTTTGGAGCTGCGAGGGTTAAACACCCCTTCTACCTTGCCCCAGTCCGTGAGGACTGTATCCTGGGGGTGGATTGGTTGCAGCAGGTGGGTGGTTGCCTTGACTTGGGCGTGAGGGACAGGGTGGTGGATGCCCTCCAGCGGCGAGGTCAGGTGGCAGTTTGTGGTGGGGCAGTTCTCCAAGCAGTGCACGGCCAGCCGGAGGCCGCCAAGCAGTGACCTTGCCGCTGGAGGGCACCTGCCATCCCCGGCGCAGCACCCCATCCCTAACCTCCAAGGCCTCCCACGGTGCACAGAGGCCTTACAGACTTCGGGTAGACACAAGCTTATCTCACCGTACTGGGAGTCAGCTCTGGCACACACGCCCCGACACCCGCGGCTCCGACAAGCCAAAGCGACGCCCGCCACTGCCACCTCCGCTTCCCACTCAAGTCAACCCACACACCCCGGACACCTCTCGCCCCGCCCACCGCGAGACTGATTCATTCCCCCTGCCCCACCAACTCTCGCCGGCCCAAGTCAAGGCAACCACCCACCTGCTGCAACCAGTCCAACCCCAGGATACAGTCCTCACAGACTGGGGCAAGGTACTGCAGAAGGGGTGTTTCACCCTCGCAGCCCCAAAGTGCGTGGTGAGCGCCCTGGGGGTCCGGCTGCCTTGGTGCCCAGCAGAACACCAGGCCTGGCAGGGTGATGGTCGAACCAGTGTCGACAAGGGCTTGGCAGGGTCTGCCCTCGATGAGGCAGGGAAGAAATAAGCCCCGGCTGTGGTCAACCCGTCCCACGGCAGCAGGCGGGGTGAAGCGCTCCTTCTGGCTTTCCGGAGTGGGGGTAGAGTCGCTCAAGGGCGGCCTTCCCCTCTTTAGGCCACCCCGCTCCTGTTTCCCGACGGCCTCCGGAGTCCCCAGGGCTCCAGCGCCCGGCACTCCCATGCGATGTGTCCCCTCTCCCCACAGCAGTGGCAGATGACCGGCGGGCTAAGTAGGCCATGTCTGCGGCTGTTACCTTCACTGTTACCTGGATACCTCTTTGTTTAGAACTCACTCTTCCCCCTGCCTGTCTGGCTTCTTTTAATCCTTCTGTGCCCGGATTGCAGCGGGTAAGATGTTTTTCCAAGAAAAAAAGAGAAATTTCACTCGAGTCTAATTTTTAGTTTGGAATGATTCAAGCAGGATTTTAGATGAAAGGCAGCGACCTTAATCAAGCCCAAATCATAATTGAACTCATTCAGAGCCTACATTGCATTTTAGCATTTAATTCTGAGCAGAAGACCCTCACACCTGAAGAAGGCTTGCGTTTTACCATCTTACCGCTTTCTTTTCTACTGTCCTGGTGGTAGATTTCGAAGATCGTTTCGCCCGTGCGGTGTTTTCCTGAAGAACAGGCTATGAAGAAATATTTAGAATTGAATGTAAAATTCAAAACGGCAATAATACCTTGTAATATGTGCTATAATCGCATATTTCAGATGAAGCCTGCTGTATTTGCTTCACTCTTTGGGAGCTGGGGTGGCAGAAGCACCTCGTCTCGTCCTGTAAAAGGTCTTAGTCTCCATACTGTACTGTGGTCACTGTAGTGCAGGTTCGCAGTTTTTTTTTTTGTGATGGGAACTCACCCAATCCCTTGGTGTATTTATGCTTTATTCTCATGTACGGCTAGAATGTGTTCATTGTCTTCCAATGAAAGGCAGGTTCCTTTTGCCGAAGTCGGGAGACATTAGAGGCTTGCCACACCCTGACTGTTAAACCAACGCATTAGGACGTCAAAGCCCATTTAGTAGCCGGGCGCAATATTTGTTTTGTTCCTTGATTTTCTGATCTGCATTAATTACAGAAATCAAGTTTCTGCTATATGCAGATGACCTGGTCCTGCTGTCTCCCACAGAACAGAGGCTGCGACAGAACCTGGCACTGCTGGAGCAGCACTGTCAGACCTGGGCAGTCAGTCTGGACCAGACCTCAGGGAAAAAAGGTACAAATTCACACTTAACAACAACACATTAACACCCAAAAACGGGTGCAAGGCCGAATTAGACCAGTACCCACTATTGTTAAACATACAGAAAAGAATATTAAAGTATTGGCTTGAATATTAGCCGTACAGAACATTAAAGTGCCCCTTTCCATTTAGCGGGTGTCTGAACTGCTGTGTCCTTATCTTCTGACAGTCGGTGTTGTGAATGTCTGTAGAGTGTATCTTATTTTTAGTACTATATTTTTATATGATATTTCCTATTAATCAAACTTTAAGAGTATGTATCGGCTTGTTCCCCCCTCTCGCCCCTCTCTGTGTACAGTAGAGCCTCCTGTCCTGGATGGTGGAGCCCATACAGCCGTGTCTGGAGAGAATCCAGGGTATCAGCTTCAACCACATGGCTGTGCAGCCTGTTCCCCCCTCCCGCCCCTCTCTGTGTACAGTACAGCCTCCTGTCCAGCCAGTACAGGAGGCTCTACTGTACACAGAGAGGGACGGGAGGGGGGAACAAGCTGTCCAGCCGTGTGGAATGCTACAGAACCCTAAACAGACAATACACACTAGCCGAATATTTGACCGAGATATCCAGACACAGCTGGATGAGCTCCACCAGCCAGGACAGGCAAATAAGATACACTCCACAGACATTCAACAACAGATGACAACTTGTGAGTTAGATTAAGAATGAATAAAAGCATTTCATTAATAACGCATTTGCGTTTGTCTGGGTGCTGACAAAGTAAAAAACAATTACTTTTTGACAATGAAGAACTGTGTGTGTGTCTCTCTCTCTGCTGGCGTTTGTAATCGTTTTTATTTTTAAATACATTTTTGGCAAAGTAATGTACCATAAAAGAATTGTGAGACATATTTGGGTTAACATGTTCAGTGTTAAGTGTGTGGTAATTTGTTTGGTGCGAGTGAAGTTTTATTTAATCTCTGACCCAGGGAAAAGTTTTATTTTTTCAAAGAAATGTCATAGCACTGGCTGGATTCAAACACGCAACATGTGATGTATAAGTCAGGAACCTAACCCACAGCGCCATTGGCAAGGTCACAAGAGGAGTGTTGAAAAAGCCCTACAGAAACAGTATCAACAGACATTGTACAGCGTGTACTATTCTTGTGTTGCTGTACATATAATTATATGATTAATAATATAATTATATCATTATTAATTTCTTTAGATACGCTATTCCATATTATATTCCCTTTTAATCAAATTCTAAAAGTATGCTTGTAGACTCCGGTATCACGTTAGTTAAAGACTTCGATGCTTAAAATGTTTAGGGAGAAATGGAATACTGGTGTGTATTTTTTCTTTAAAGTACCGAGACCAGCCATATACTGTATGTTTATGTTCCAAAATTAATATTGTTTATGGCCTTCACACGCGTTACAGTATGCTCCTATTCTTTTTATGCTCAGCTACTAAGATTTCCATTCAGTGGTAAAATTCCATATAAATATTCAATATTAAAACAGGCACAGTAAAGACATTTAAATCTTTCTACGACCGCCCCTGTCGGTCAACCAATCACCTACCGCGGTATTTTGCGTCACGATGCGCGAGGCCTTAGCCAATTACCCGCTGTACGTGTCTGTGCCGTGTACTTTGAATGGCTGCATCTGTAGATAGATAGATAAGACTTTATTGATCCTGAAGGGAATTGAGGGAATATATTCACACAAATATATTAGAAGCTGGCTAATTTAAAAAATATATAAATTAAAAATAAAGTAGAATTTATGTGTCAAGTTAGGTTCATTTTATGAGGACTAATTGAAGGTCAAAAAAGTCTAAATATGTTAAACGACAAAATCTTAAGAAGTATACGTTTTCAGTGTACCAGACTGAGAACATGATCTAAGGACTCACAATCATAAGAATCAAAACTAAACCATACAAGAGGACACAAGTGAAAACTACGGACAATGCATTTAAAGAACAGAAGGCACTTCTTTAAATAAAAGTTCACTGTAATCTCAAACAAAAAACCCAAGCATCCTGTTGAGGCCTCATTCTTTTAAGAAACGGGTAGAATGAGATCCATGAATAATTAAGTTAGTCTCAACTAAACAAGCTAAAATGGTCTATTACTGTCTGTTGTGTTGCTTTTATTCTTAGAGAACTTAAAAATGCATTCCCCCACAACTATGCAATGGTGAAACTTCCAAAGCCAAACTCAGCATATGGATCATGAAGAAATATACATTTGTATCAGATGACAAGTCAAACTAAATACAAAATAACAATAGCTTTTGAGACCTACACACCCAAGCGCTCAATACAATGGTTTTAGAAAAACAGCGACAGCAGGGACATAACAAAAAGCCTCAAAAAAGACTCAATCAATGAAAAAGAAATACAAGCTGAAGTGAAAGGCATCACCACCACTACAGCAAAACAAAAGGCAATATGGATTTTTGCCTTTTTGATGACCCCAGGTTCCTGATTCATAAAAACCTTCAGTTTACACGGATCAGGATAATTTAATTCCAATCTCTTTTTACTTCCCTTAATTGATCTAATTACATACTTAATTATGCAAAGTAATCATTTTCCCCAGGTGCTAATTAATTGCTATTACAGAACATACAGTATTTGAGTGCAGAGGTTTATGGATTTAACAGACAAAATATGAATATATTGAACATTAAAAACCAATGTATCTATTTTGGGGTGTATATTTTTAGAAAAAAAAATACTGAAAAGATTTTATAAGAGATTATTGATTTTTTAGATGTTTGGTGTTATTTTGTCATTAATGACTTTCTGTGATAAATCTGACTTTGTTGCATGAGTACTGAATCATTTGAGATCTGATTAGGCACAGGTGAAGAAGACACTTAACATGTTGAATGTAAAGCCTTGGTAAAAATCGAGACTGAAAAACACAGAGAAACATCTTCATACCATTTGCATGTTAGAGGACAGACAAAAGTCAGTGCACCGTGGCTTGCAGTCTGGGGTCTCCACAGCAAGCAATATCTAAGATGGCTGTACATGTTACAGCCAAACATTCTGTTGATGATAAGCTTTCATTGTCTCACCATCTGCCACTATACAGTATATGACATATCATCATGCTTTATATTCTTAATTGTTTTCACATTGCCTCAGTGCATCAGACAAACCACATCAAAGAAGAGCTGTGAAAAATGTGAAGAATGTGAAATGTCAGGTAAGCAGTTATCATCTGCAGACCAGGCATTCATACTGTACATCGACCCAATAATCGCAGTGTTTTCAATGCAATGCAATGTGATGAGATGGTGTGAGCAACATCTAAGGTGAACTCGCCAGCAATGGTGCCAATTCTTGTTTAGTAATGAATCATGCTTTTGTGTAGACCACCCTGATAGATGTTAGTGAGTGTGGCACAGCCTTGAGAGGCTTTTAACACTTGTGATATAAGGTCAGATAACATGTGGTATCTAAGGTTCAGACACCACTGAACAGACCCCCTCTCTCCCCCAACAAAACATGTATAATCTGGAGTAATGCATGGTTTGCAAATGTACAGCTTCTGTTTCTTCCATTGGTGTCACATACTGTATTGCTAGAGCCTGTGACTTTCACAACAGACACCCTGTTTATGAGAAAAATATTAGTCGGCATGTAAATGTACCAAAAGTATGTTATGTCTGTTTGGCAAAATAATAATTCTATTTTCCTAATAATACATTTATGCAATTATAACATTAAAGTTTATTTTGCAACACACAAAAGAAAAGAAATGTCAGGCTTCCAAATGACAGACTTTATATAGCTCATTTCTATGAAGGAACATTTCTTTTTAAAAATAGAACATGTAATAATAATAATAATAATTGCTTACACTTATATCGCGCTTTTCTGGACACTCCACTCAAAGTGCTTTACAGGTAATGGGGTCTCCCCTCCACCACCACCAATGTGCAGCATCCACCTGGATGATGCGACGGCAGCCATAGTGCGCCGGAACGCTCACCACACATCAGCTATTAGTGGGAAGGAGAGCAGAGAGTAATGAAGCCAATTCATAGATGGGGATTATTAGGAGGCCATGATTGGTAAAGGCCAATGGGAAATTTGTCCAGGACGCCGGGTTTACACCCCTACTCAAAGAGAAATTGTAGCCTAGTCAAAAATTCAGTTAATATATATATATACTGTATATTCCTAGAGACTTATGTCATGCTGATACTTACAGATGCAGCCATTCAAAGTGCGCGGGACAGACACATACCGGAGGTAATTGTCACAATGCAAAATACCGCGGTACGTGATTGGTTGACCAACAGGGGCACTCGTGGTGTCTTGGTCGGTCGTAGAAAGATTTAAATGTCTTTACTGTGCCCGTTTTAGTATTGAATATTTATATGGAATTTTACCACTGAAAGGAAATCTTAGTAGCTGAGCATAAAAGGAATAGGAGCATACTGTAACTCGTGTGAAGGCCATAAACGATATTAATTTTGGAACATAAACATACAGTATATGGCTGGTCTCGGTACTTTAAAGAAAAAATACACACCAGTATTCCATTTCTCCCTAAACATTTTAAGCATCGAAGTCTTTAACTAACGTGATACCGGAGTCTACAAGCATACTTTTAGAATTTGATTAAAAGGGAATATAATATGGAATCCTGTATCTAAAGAAACTAATAATTATATAATTATATTCATGTACCGCAACACAAGAATAGTACTCGCTGTATGATGACTGTTGATAATGTTTGTAGGGCTTTTCAACACTCCTCATTTGACCTTGCTGGTGGCGCTGTGGGTTAGGTTCCTGACTCGCATGTCACACGTTGGGTGTTTGAATTCAACTGGATTTCTTTGAAGAAATAAAATGTTTCTCTGGGTCAGAGATTAAATAAAACTTTGCTTGCACCAAACAAATTTGTATTTCTAAATATCACAACATGATCGAATTTAAGTCATTTTAATAACAATGAATAGTCACCTATGCGTTACAATATAAACATTTATATTGATTTAAATTGCGTTTAAATAGCCTTTATTTAAAACCCATAAATAAAGGTGATACTGTTTAGACTTTTAATTATTTAAAACTGTATTACAGCAGCACAATGCACAATGCAACGTAAATCACTATCTTTGTCTTCTGCGTAATAATGTTCACCTCTCTGTCCAACAAATTAACAATAGTAATAATAATGAACTTTATTGTATATGGCGCCTTTAAAGGTGGCTCCTCAAAGTGCTTTACAGGATAAAAACAATAACAACAATACTGTTAGGCTGGGCAAACAATTTTTAAAAAAGAAATACAAAATGAGATATAATGATGTGTTCCAGCTTAGACATAACATAGACAAAGAGCATAACAAGGGGGTGGCGTACTGGTCGACTCTGGCTTTCCCATCTATACCGATGCACTGCAAGTACAACCCCCCTCTCTGCGGGAGTGCTTGCTGTGACTAATTAAACCGGTTTCACAGGTATTTCCAGCGAAAGACACCTCCCCCCCAAAACCCAGTAAGTACAACTAGTACTTACTAGTTAAGAAAGCTAAGCTCCTCAATGAAATTGCTTTAACATGCTAATACGTTGGTGGAATAGTCCGGGTGTGGCAAGCTGCTAATATCTCCCGACTACGGCGAAAGCAACCCTTCTTTCATTGGAAGACAATGAACATATTCTAGCCCTAAACGAATTAATAGCAAACATGGTTTACATAAAAGACATTTTTCCAAGAAAGTTTAGCCTTTGTCACTAATGAAACCACTAAATAAAGACATAAATATAGAAATCTTAAGATTTTTTAAAATACATGACTTTGCTAAAATGTATTTAAAAATAAAAAATGATTACAAACGCCAGCGGAGAGAAAGAGTGCTTACTTTGTCAGCACCCAGACAAATATACAATGCTTTTATTCATTCCTAATCAGATGGTGAGAGTGAAGGTTGAAGGTGAGGAAAAAGAAGTGAAAGAGGGGGAAGCTTAATTGACTAGAACAGGGGAGGGATGTTGGTTTGCATAAGGAGCAGGGCTATGGAAATGAGGTATATTTGGGAATGTGGAGTTACATGTTCTGGCTGTTTGAGAATTATCGTTGTTGAGTATGGAGTGTTGAGGTATTGATTTTCTGAAATGCTTTATGTTGAAAATTGAGATGGATTTTGTTTATGATAAAGAGGATAAACTGGGATGGGAGGATGTTTTTGCATAAGGGGCGGGATTATGATAATTGAATGAATTTGAGAGAGTTTACGGGCTATTTTTGGTTTGTATTACGAATAATTCGTTCAAGATATTGAGATTTGTTGATAATTGGAGGACAGTTTTGCTTTACTGGTTTGATATATTTGATTTTGTATTGTGGTTGTTATCTATGTTTTTGGTTGTTATTATGTTTATATGGTTGTTTTTGTTGGTTGGTCGTTATTATGGTTATTATGTTTATTGTGTCATTTTTGATTATTGGATGTAATAATCAAAAGAGAGAGAGAGCGAGCGCCTTCTTTTTACTTTTGTAGCCAAAGGGCCTTGCAGATCAGATTCCCTTCCCCTTACGGAAAGACAGACTCGTTTTCACAGTTTAGAAGTCGCTATTCAGATGCAGGCGAGCAGCCCCTAGATAAAACATCAACTTTATTTAAACTCCAACGAAAGTATTAATGGTTTTTAATTACCGTACTCTTATGGAACATGCCACCAGCCATCTGCATTGAACGATTAAAAATAAAAACGATTATGATTGGCTTCTTCATGAAACCTCCTTTTTCACGAAACTTCCAACAGAGCTGTTCAACCGTTTTTTATCGGGCACCTCTTCTGTCAGGCGTAAGCGATAAATATACAGTATTTAGCTGAAAAGCTGTACAACGCAAGACATTTCGTTACTCTAGGAGGTTTCGTGAAAAAGCACATTGTCCTGCTGTAGTAGTTTTAAAAAAAGTCTAAGCAGTATCAGCTTATTTATGGGTTGTAATTAAAAAAAAAGTCCAAAACCACACTCAAAATGCAATTTAGCGCTTTCTGGCAAGAGGAGACCCCCAAATTAATAATGTAACATGCTACTGTTTGTCCATGAACATAGTTACTGTATACTGTTATTTCTTTAGATACGCGATTCCATGTTATTTTTTCATCCCTGGCGGGACCGGGAGTCCATAGGAATCAAGTTATAGGTTTCATTGTGCTTTGACAGATCGTCTTTAAATCAATTATTGATTTAAAGGTTGACAGTAAATGTTTATATTGTAACGCATACTGTACAGCATCTATTTCTCTATAAAAATCTAAAAGATCGTTTGCGCAGCCTAAGAGGGCAGCGAATGCACTACAATATATTAGCATACTGTAGAGGAAAACAGTACAGGCATCGTTGATATGAGGACTTTTGAAACCAAATTTCCCAAATTTAATATGTGCTTTTCTATATTTTTTGTCAATTGATTGTCCATAATATTGCTATTCTAAGCAAGGAGCGCTTCACCCTGCCTGCTGTGGGAAGAGTTGGCTTATTCCTTCCCTGCCTCACCGAGGGCAGACCCTGCCAGGCCCTCGTCGACACCGGTTCGACCATCACCCTGCTGCGGCCTGGTGTCCTGCCGGGCACTGAGGCAGCCAGACCCCCAGGGCGCTCACCGTGCACTTTGGGGCTGTGAAGGTGAAATACCCCTTCTACCTTGCCCCAGTCCGTGAGGACTGTATCCTGGGATTGGACTGGTTGCAGCAAGTGGGTGGTTGCCTTGACCTGGGCGTGAGGGACAGGGTGCTGCGCCGGGGGTGGCGGGTACCCTGCAGCGGCGAGGTCAGGTGGCAGTTTGTGGTGTTGCGGTCGCTCCGTGGGGCAGTTCTCCAAGCGGTGCACGGCAAGCCGGAGGCCGCCAAGCAGTGACCTCGCCGCTGGAGGGCACCTGCCACCCCCGGCGCAGCACCCCGTCCCTCACCTCCAAGGCCTCCCACAGTGCACAGAGTGCCTTACAGACCGGGTAGGGGCAAGCTTATCTCACCATAGTGGAAGTCAGCTCTGGCACACTCGCCCTGACACCTGCGGCTCCGGCAGGCCCAGGCGACACCCACCGCTGCCACCTCCGCTTCCCGCTCCGGTCATCTCACACACCCCTTACACCTCCCGCCCCTTTCACCGCGAGACTGATTCGTTCCCCCTGCCCCACCAACTCTCGCCGGACCAAGTCAAAGCAACCGCCCACCTGCTGCAACCAGTCCAACCCCAGGATACAGTCCTCACGGACTGGGGCAAGGCACTGCAGAAGGGGTGTTTCACCCTCGCAGCCCCAAAGTGCACGGTGAGCGCCCTGGGGGTCCGACTGCCTTGGTGCCTGGCAGGATACCAGGACGCAGCAGGGATTTGGTCGAACCTGTGTCGACGAGGGCCTGGCAGGGTCTGCCCTCGATGAGGCAGGGAAGAAATAAGCCCCGGCTGTGGCCAACCCTTGCCACGGAAGCAGGCGGGGTGAGGCGCTCCTTATGGCTTTCCGGAGTGGGGGTAGCATCGCTCAAGGGCGGCCTTCCCCTCTTTAGGCCACCCCGCTCCAGTTTCCCGACGGCTTCCAGAGTCCCCGGGGCTCCAGCGCCCGGTACTCCCGTGCGATGTGTCCCCTCTCCCCACAGCGGTGGCAGATGACCAGCCGTTGTCGCTCCCCCAGCATCGCCGCACTGGGCGTCTAAACCTCCCCATCTGATTCCCCGTGCACCCCTCCGTTGGTGCCCACTGGTCTCCTCGAATGTGGCATCAGCCTGCTCAGCCAGAGCCAGGGCCTGCTCCAAGAGGACCGGCACGGCCAGCATCACGTGGCACTGCACCTCAGTCGGCGCCAGGGCCTGGAGGAGCGCCTGGAGCACTATCTCTCGGTGGGCCTCCTCTGGAAGAGTAGGGTAACCATGGCGGGCTAAGTAGGCCACGTCTGCGGCTGTTACCTTCACTGTTACCTGGATACCTCTTTATTTAGAACTCACTCTTCCCCCTGCCTGTCTGGCTTCTTTTAATCCTTCTGTGCCCAGATTGCAGCGGGTAAGATATTTTTCCAAGAAAAAAAGAGAAATTAAAAAAAGAGAAATTTCACCAGAGCCCCTTCTCGTGTCTAATTTTTAGTTTAGAAGGATTAAAGCAGGATTTTGGATGAAAAAGAGCAACCTTAATTAAGCCCAAATCATAATTGAACCCATTCAGAGTCTACGTTACATTTTAGCATTTCATTCTGAGCAGAAGACCCTCACACCTGAAGAAGGCTTGCGTTTTCTCCTCTTTTGAGCATGTGTACAATGCTGTAATACAATTTAAAATAATTAGAAGTTTAAACAGTATCAACTAAACTCCATTAATATAAGTATAGAGTGGTATTAAATAAATACAGCTTTTTAGTATAGATTACACTTTTCTAAAATGTATTTAAAAAATAAAAATAACTAATCTAATCTTTCCACGTTTGATCCCAAAATCCCAAGAAAAATAAATCTAAACAGGGAGAAAGCTATGCTGAAAGTTTATTAATATACTTAGAAGACAAAGATAATTTATGTTATTTGTCTGATTGTGAATCAAAAAATAAGTTTAATTAACTGCTCTCAGTGACAGCTGACAATCCTCCATACACTCAAGTGAAAAATTAGTAATGCCAATGTAAACGTCGGATTTACAATTTGTTGATAATAGCAATGTTAATTTCTCTAATGCTTTGTGAGGCAGCAAAAGGCAGCAAAAGATTCCAAAACCCTATATTGTAATGAACTGCTGAGCTGAGAATGGGTTATGTTCCTGCTGTCAGAGGGGGTGGAAAGTGCCCATGGTCATTTAATTAGTATTACAATTTGCACTGATTCCCTTGCGAAGATATGGACATAAGAATATTCGTGCTTGGTCAAAAAATGGCATTAAGCACTTAAAATTATTATGGTTAATAAGAGTAAACTTTAACATGCTGTAACAAGATCAGCTAAACTGGGATCTATCGCTTATGCCTGAAATTGGAGCTGCTCGCCGCGCAGTGAATAGCGAGTAATAAGTCTGTCTTTCTGTGGGGGGAAGGGAATCTGATCTGATCTAGAAACCTCCAACAGAGCTGTTCAACCGTTTTTTGTCGGGCACCTCAAGTGTCAGGTGTAAGCAATAAATATATTTAGCTGAAAAGCTGTGCAACGAAAGACATTTCGTTACTCTAGGTTTCGTGAAAAAGCACATTGTGCTGCTGTAATACAGTTTAAAATAATTAAAAGTCTAAACAGTATCAGCTTATGTATGGGTTGTAATTTAAAAAAAGTCAAAAACCACACTGCAATTTAGCTCTTTCTGGCAAGAGGAGACCCCCAAATTATTGTAACATGCTACTGTTTGTGCATGAACATAGTTACTGTATACTGTTATTTCTTTAGATACACGATTCGATGTTTTTCTTTAATTCCTGGCGGGACCGGGCGTCCATAAGAATCAAGTTATAAGTTTCATTGCGCTTTGACAGAAACCAAAATATATCGTTATTAATTTCTTTAGATACGCAATTCCACATTATATTCCCTATTAATCAAATTCTAAAAGTATGCTTGTTGACTCCGGTATCGAGCGTATTAGCAGAAAAGCTTTTTATACACATGTTATTTCACGTTAGTTAAAGACTGCAATGCTTAATATGTTTAGGGAGAAATGGAATACTGGTGTGTATTTTTTCTTTAAAGTACCGAGACCAGCCATATACAGTTTACATACTGTATGTTTATGTTCCAAAACTAATATCATTTATGGATTTCACACACGTTATGGTAAAATTCCATATAAATATTCAATACTTAAACGGGCACAGTAAAGACATTAAATATACAAATACAGTACATACTGTATACAGTACAGTATACATGTTCCTAAATCAATATCTTCTATGAGCATGTGAAAGGCATGGTGAATCTGAGATTCTCAAAAATTACTGTACTTTGCATGATTGGAAACAAATGTGTGATTGGATCAACGAAATGCTGTGGTGTTACTTTTACAAAGACGGTCAATGAAAAAAAGAATGTGGACGAGGGCAATACTTTGAGTTTACAGCTTGTCCAAGGTCATTCATTATACTGTAAATACTATTAGTAATATCTTCGGTAAAGACTTTGATGGTGACATCTCAAACATGAGAGGTTGAGCTTTATTAGCTCCACCTTGCAGAAATTCAGGATACTATTATTTTATTTGCAGTATCATGCGGTTTCAAGAATGCTATGCAAGAATATACGGTATTAATACCGTAATTGCGGTATACTGCGTCAAGTGCACCGGAAAATAATGCGGTAGCGCCCGCTTGTTTTGAATGGCTGCATCTGTAACATTATGAAACACTATATATACATCAGTATATAAGATTATTATACCTAATAATATTTAATAGTCAATGAAAACATTTCAATCGTTAAACTACGTACGCAGTATACAGTATAATGTATGAATTGTTAAACAGGTTAAACATAAGATTTCACTTTTGCCGTCTTGTCCGATTGTCTACTTTCTGCATATATTTTGTAGCCATTCTCCCACCATCCATTTCATCTTCATCACAGAGCAGCAGCTAGGACTGCCATTTCCACAGTCAAGCAAGTTAATGTTAAGCTCTAAAATATTATGTGTGCTATCCCTTTATGTTTATCTCATCATAATTGGAATTTGGTTGAACCACAGTTTGTTTGAAACAATGTTTCCACAAATCTAAAAGAGCAAGAGAAAGTTCACAGAAGAAAGGAGACCATTTCGTTATATCTACGGTAACTAGAACAGATTAAGTGCTGAAATGTTCAATTGATTGTCATCTTAAATGAATAATTAAGGGTATATTTTTATAATATACAAATCCATTTTCTTCTACATAAAAAGGTTTTAAGTAAACCACTTATCACAGATTGTGGTCGCTGAAGACCACACCTGTCTCCTCAGCCTCCATTCAATGTTTAAGATAAACGCGAGATAAAAACTTTTTTTTTCAAACCACTCCACAAATTTTCTCACATACAAGTGTTCTCCAATATCATCACAACAAAACCATAAAGTTTGTTTCCACAGCTGTGACACTATTGTGCAATAAATCAATAAATGAATGAACTAGCACGAACCCCAATAAAAAAACCCGGCCACCACAGCATGTCAATATCATACCAACAATTTTTACCAACAAAACCAGAGCTTTAAAAAAACATGTTTTTTTTAAAAAAAAACAAGACAACTGATCAAAATGTCACTTTTTATCCGATGATGCACTTCCAAACTTCCAAAATGCATCGATAAGGCAATCAATAAGCCAGCAAAACAAGACCCCAAAAGCAAAAACCAGCAAATATATATATATATCCCATGTTTTTACCTTATTCTGAAGCATGATATCCAACGTAGCACAGACTAGCTTATCTCCAGACCTAGAGGCTATTGACCGTTATTGCCTGTGTTGTAAATAGTAGTAAATGTTTGAAGCAGTACCAAAGTGCCAGCACCCATGTCAACCTGCAACTTACAATTGGCAACCCACTAAAGCTAAGTAAGTGTGAGCCTGGTCAGTACCTGGATGGGAGACCTCCTGGGAAAAACTAAGGTTGCTGCTAGAAGAGGTGTTAGTGAGGTCAGTAGGGCGTGCTCACCCTGTAGTCCATGTGGGTCCTAATGCCCCAGTATAGCCCGGATGAAACGTAAAACCAAGATCCTGACTCTCTGTCGTCGTTAAAAATCCCAGGGTGTTTCTCGAAAAGAGTAGGCGTGTAACCCCGGTGTCCTGGCCAAATTTCTCATGCCTACTAATAATCCCCCTCTATGATTTAGCTGTATTACTTTGTTCTCCCCCCCCCCCCCCCCGGAGAATACTGCGCCTGAGTATCGCAGGTCACATTTAATGGCAACGTCAGCTTAAAGATTTGGTTCAAGGGCATGCCTGCTGATGCGGGATTAATGCAAGGATGAGTTTGAAGCAGGACCACGAGAAATAAGGCGATCTCATTGGTAAAAAGCAAATTCATTGTATTTTCAGCCATTCAGAGCCCTTAGGGGGTAAGACTTCTTCTAGAAGCCTCAGGCTGTATTCCGCCTGCCTTTTAGCTGTCAATCATTGACTCAGAAGGGGTAATCAATCAGTTTTTTATCAGTTTCTTATCAGTGCTCCTTTTTTTCACAACAGAAGGCAACTCTGAGGTTTTTTTTCATTGCATAACAGCAGATAAAGGCTCTCTAGCAGTGTCTAAATGCTTTTATAGCAATTGCAATGGGTTTTATTCTTATTATTTTCAATATTTTTATGATTTTTTTATTATAGGCCTGAAATTTCATTCCAGGTCCAGTCTTCACAAAAGTTGAAAAATCTGCATATAGTTGAAAAATCTGACCTCTGAAGACCAAAAAAACATTTTTGCCTGCTGTTTCTTTTGTGGGGGGGGGGGGGGTTCATATGTTTGTCTAGTGAGTGGACACATTAAGAAATATAAGAAATTTGACTGTTCACACTCAAAGACAAGGGGGTCGCTTCAATTTAAGACCTGAACCAGACTCCAGCTATGTTCTGCTGCAGAGATCTAAAAATGTTTAAGGGGGAGGAAATTCCAGGCAGACATTGGCTAAATGTGTCACTGGGACTAAGTTTAAATACCTTTTTGATTTAGTTTTTTTACATTACATTGAACGTTTACCTTAAAGAAACCCAATGTAAAAAAGTTTTGCTTACATATTGACTTCATCAGGACTCATATTTTAATGTCAAATGTGTTTTGCATTATGTTTTACAAATGTTTTTTAAACAGTACAAGTCAATATTTAAGCAAATTTGTATTCTTTATTTGATTGTTAGACTATAAGCATAAGAAATCTACTGCTGCATATGTAATAAAAAAATGTGTAGCGCAATACTGTATTCTTTATCACTAGGGACATACATGAAAAGCTAGTTACAGACAGGGTTAAGTATATGGTCGCTAATACTATTTTCTCTTCAGGTTTGGAATTAATCAAGGAATCAGTTGAATTGAAACATGAGTGCTTAAATTCTAAATTAAACAGTGTGGTGTATATGGAACCTCTGCAAATGAAAAGTAATAAGATTGTATTAAAAATCAGTGGCAACACGCATTAAGTTTAAAAAGAACTAAAAAATAAATGTTCTTAGTTAAAGTCCAGTTCTTTGGCAAAAAATTAAATCAATGTTATTCGTTAAAGGGAAACCCCCCCACAATTAACAGTTAATAAAGACAGAGCTGCAACAGCAGTATTGCATAGCTAATGTCAGGCTTGGTGAAACAGCAGACAGATTAAGAGAGGGTGAGGGGCTCACACACAGTAGATGTCTTGCAGAAAAAAACATTCTCTCTTCTCCACTTCCTCGTTTTTGCCTTTGCACCTTCAAAGCAGCTGTCAGAACAGGCCTATAACCCTTCGAAAGGCCCGGGATATATTGCATGCTGGGATGGGTATATCCCACGAATGTTTAATCAGTAAACTAAGATTAAGATGAAGGAATAAAAATATTTTTTAATGTTTTGATTTAATGAAGCAGTAAATAGGCTAGAATTTTCATGTTTTATAACAAAATTGATTTTTTCAGTTTTTTGGTCCTGGTTATTAAGGATCTGCAGAACAATATGCTGTTTTCTATTTCAAAAAATGTTTTTTTTTTATGTTTTTGCTTAAAATTTCATTTGAGTCTATTTACATTCTATTAGGGTAAATGTAAAGTAACATTTGAAGCTAATGTACAGATGTATGTGTTGTGTGCAATGCTGTCCTAACGTATAGTGACAGTCAAGCAATAAGTACTGTAATAGTGATCTTTGTATTAGTATGAATGATAAGGTATTATATAGGTTTTACTTCCAGATAATTCGATGAACAATGAATTAATTAATGTTAATGAATTTTAACATGTTAGAACAAAAGTACATTTTGTATTCAATACAGTCATGTCAAATGAGTGGACATACTTGGACACTTTCACATTCAATTTCATAGTTTAAAAGTATTTGATTGTGTAGCCATTTGAGGAAATACCTGCATGAATTCTGCAATCCATTATGCTCACAAAACTCATATAATAATCTGAGATACAGTACTGTGATCCAGCCACTTTGAGTTATTGCTTATACTTAGGCTCTTCTAACTTTTTACTTCAGCATGTAAAATACTATTGTGAGAGTTTTAAAGGAGAATTTAAATGCTATTTTCATACTTCTGGATTAGAAAGAGTCAGAAATGATGAGTGCATTTCAAACCACAGTAAAGGTAAAATGTACATAGTAATATGTAAAACCTCAAATTTACAGGTACATCACAAAATAGACAAAATTTCCAGGTATGTGTAGCACCATATTTTGTGATTCAGGATGAGGCAGCAAACACGTCTGGTGAGGTAAACAAGTAGGCTTGTGAATACATCTGTTTTAATCCAATGGAAATTTTGCTCTCGACTTCGAGAAGGTTTTGCTGACAGACACTACTTGCATGCAGATCACACTGGAACATAGTATCTTCTCTGAAATGTCTGCTGAACAACCTGTAATTATTCACTCGTATATCGCTTTGCATTTTCATCAAAATGACTAGTGAGCAGGAAGGGCTGCAATTAGCTCAATCTCTCACCCGTGGCAAGACCAGCAGATTGCGACATGGCAACTTACTGTACTTTCATAAAGTTTCCGATTTTGAGCTTAATTTGAAATTTGTCAAATTTTACTATAACATCAATTAACTTATATTGTTACCGAGATTTAATAGGTCGGAGAAATAAGGATGCAGTTCCGCATTAATTTACAGAAACAAGTAGACATTGGAACAGTAAATTGGGGAAGTGCTTTAAGGCTACTGGGAATCAACCAGACACAGCACATGATTTCAAAATTTCCAAAATACAATTTATTAAAATACCAAACATGCAACAAAAATGGGAATTAATAACATCAGGGTTAAATATATATATATATATTGACTATTACATTTGTTATCAACTACTTATTAAATTAAAAGTATCATATGACATTCATATTCTCAGACAAGTCATTACTGTTGTGAATTAAACAAAATCAAATGTTTTAGAATAATAGAATAAGTCTTCAGATTACAATACAGATGTTGAGGTTTATACTCATCAAATTCTGACCAAGCATTTCTTGTAGATTTTAAACTCCCTGCAGAAGACAGAGCTGGACTTTACTCAGTAAAGCTGGACTTTACAGATTACTCATTGGTTGGTCATCTTTTGTGTGATTTGCAATGGCTTCTGACACGGGATCTTATTCAAAATGGCCCCCATTGCGGAGCAGACTCAGAGAAACACCAGTTTTGAAAGATTCATCATTGGGTAAGTTGAGAATGGACCAAGTTTATAATGTCCTGGTCTGTGTCATGGACTTGGATATGCTTCTTATAATTGTGGCCCTCTTCAGCTCCATTCCTAGTGCTTTACACAAAACAAAGGTTATTGTCTGGTCAGGGAAAAAGAGATTAGAAATTTTAATAACACTTAATTCTTACTGTAATAATATGCAACATAATATGTCTTGCTACAAAAGAATGCTTAATTTCATTTAAATCTGGAACTTTATTTTTTAAGATTTCCCTTTTTTTGCTGAACCTCTTGGTTGCACTGCTCTGTGTTTTGTGTCATGGTTGACATAAGATGACAAAATGCTTCTGTAAACAATAGCATTCATTCCTCTTCTGCTATCATTAGCACACTGTCAATAAAGATGAGTGTGCCAATTCCAGACCCATGCATGTCCAGCCCATGATATTACTTCCACCATGCATCACCAATGTACTTTTGACACACTTTCAGCTTTTTCAGGTTTATCTTGGTATCATCTGTGTCACGACCACCAGCCAGCGGAGATCAACACGTAAGCGAGCCAATCAGCACCAGCAGCGGATTACTACTAACAAGCGCCGCCGCACGAGTTAACACACCTGCAATTGCTCTACCGTGCGGCACGCCGGGTTATTTATACCATTCGTACCTGATTTCCGTTGCTCGGTATTGAGTTCTCTACTTGTTGCTCAGCCTAGCGTTCTTACCCCCTCTTTTGCCTTCCTGGAATTCTGCCTGCACCTTTTGCCTTCGGACTTTGGATCTCGTCTCGCCCCTTGGATTGTTTGCTATCATTGCCTGTTTTGGATTTGACCCTGTAGCTCTCTTTTCGACTACGATTCTGTCTCACGTTTTGGATTGTTCGCCACCAGTGCCTTTACCGGATCTCAACTTACCTTCGCCTTCGGACTACGACTCAGCTCCTGGATTTGCTCGGTACGTTACTTACCTCCCTGCGACTCCTGCATCTGCATCGGATCCTTTTCACCTCTACAGAGCAGCGTTACAATCTGTCTCTAAACTTTAATCCAAAACTCTCCTGGCTCATCTTTGCAAAAGATACTTCTGGCTTTTCTTCTTCTTAGCAAATTATGTTCTGTCTTTTCTGTTCATGGTGAAGACATAAGCTGTGTCATTCTCCTGTGAACTGTGGATTTTGATACAGTTTTCCCTGAATTCTTAAAGCTGTCGATAGTTTCACTGACAGCTTTTTTAGGGCAGAGAATTTAACATCAAGAAAACCGACAGGATTCTGGGCCTCAAGGACTGGAGTTGTATACCTAACAAGATTGTCCTTGATCACTCTGATTGGCTCACCTGTTAGCCAATAGTTCTTATACTTTTGCTCTTTTGAAATAAAGAGGTTTAACATACAGTACTATAAAATGTGAAGTAAACATAAAATATGAAAAACATATGAGTCATGTTTTTCATGTAAAATTATTACAGTTTATATAATATACATATGGTTTGTAGTGAAAATCTCAGTTTAAATTTCAGTATCCCAGTTCCTTTTTGGAGGGCATTGTACAGTATGTATTTATGGACTGTAATGGGACACCATTTCACAGCCTCCTAATACATTCACAGCTGGCATATCTAGGCAAACTTGTTTGCTTTAAAATTCAGAAAAATGATGAAGAAGATTTGCACAGTGCATTGGAGTAGAAGGCTTAGAAAAATGGGCTTTGAAAGAGTAAAGAGGTTCATTTATTGGCTTTGTACTAAGGTTATATAAATAATCATCCCTTAGTCTAACAGGCATTATTGTTACTTTGGGTGAAGTAACATGGCTCATCAGCATGTGGCAAGTTCAATTTAAAACTGAAAAGCTAATAGCCAAATACGGACCACACCAAAATTAAGGCTATCTGATGGGACAATGGACTTGGAACTCTACAAAAAGAATTTACGCCAGAGTAAGTGGCTTGAACCCAAAGCAGCAGGCCACTTACCTAGGGAATGTACTAGAGGGGGAAGCTGCAAATGTGCTATTAGAACTCACAAGAGAGAACATGAAGAACATTTACAACTTGATGGCAACAGTGGAAAGCTACTTGGGCAAGTGTGAAGCCCCTGCAGTTGCCTGGCAATGCCTGCCTGAGAGTGTGACAAAAAGGAGAACCTGGGCAGATGTGGAGCAGATATCTGGTTATTAATGAGTAGGGCTTTCCCCAGATGTCCAAGTGAGAGGGTGGACCAACTTGCGCTGAACTAATCTGTGCAGACTCTGACCCCTCTGGTGGTGCTTGAACAACATGTAGCCCTAGCTGGCCCACCACTATGGAAAGGGCTCTGACCACAGCTGAGCATACATAGTCCATCCTGGGTGAGGTAATGCAGATAACTGTGGGATTTTCCACAGATGTTGGTCACCTGAATGTCTGAAACACTAAAGAGGGGAAGACCCTAGGCTCCCAAACTTTGCTGGTGCTGCAGACAATTGGGACATATGGCAGCTTGCCAGGCACCACAGAGGAAAAAAGCACTACAGATTCTGGGAAATACTAACAGGATGTAAAAACATACTAAAAGATCTGCTGTCCCATCACATTTCACCTTCTCCTGGCATTACTCAAGGACTTGAATGAGTTGGAATGATCCATGGGGGCCCCGTGTTAATGGCAGAATGTGCCAAAACAGGTGTTGCTTTGTCAGCCCTCTTGGTTACTGAGTCAGCCATCTCCCTTTTACATCCTGGAGCTGTACCTGCAGAAACTCTGGACTGGCACTGTCTGGCTCAGTCACAGGGCAAACTTTCCCTCTAAAGTGCAAATTCCTGGTCTGTCTGGGCATGCAACGATTCTACCATTCATTTTGGCTTGCAGACGTTCCAGACTCATGCATCCTGGGCCTTGACATCCTACAGCAGTTTCATGCCAAACTAGACTTTTTAGTTCTGCATGTCCTGGGGGGGGGCAGCCAGTCCCCTTTGCAACAGCATGGGAAAATGCAACGTATACCTGTGCACTACAAAAGAAGCACCAGTGGAAAATAGAGAGCTCCCATCAAGCTAGTGCCGGCGAAAGGTCACACTTACCTCTTGGTACCAGCACAACAGCTCAGGAGAAACCATAAATCATAAAACAATGGAAGATGACAGCAGAGGTTCCAGGGCCACTTTATGTGCCAGACAAAAGTGACCCACAGTGCGGAGTAGTGCAGCAAGGGGGCAGCAACAAGAAATAACCATTGAGGGTCACAACAGAATAAGACAAAATGGTGGATGGCCTTTTTGCAGCACAGCAATGAGGGACTGAGTAAGGAGGAGCAAGAACACCTAAGAGTATACAGATTATTGTGGCAACCAAGGAAGATTGCACTCATATGAACCTGGTTCAGCACACCATTGGCACTGGAGATACTACCACATTCTCCCCCACCTCCTGGCCACCCACAAGCTAGCCAAGGCAGAGGAAGCAATCTGGTGTATGGATGCAGTAGGTTGAGCCCTCTGATAATCCTGTCTGCTGTCTTTACCTGAAAGAAGGATGGTTTGCTGCTGGTATGTACAGACTACAGCTGGCTCAATAATGTCACCATGTAGAACTCTTATTCCCTGTCTTGCATTGATGAGACATTGGTTTCTGTCTCAGGATCCTGCTGGTTCAGCTCTTTGGTTTTACGCAGTGGCTATCGGCAAGTTGGGGTGGGCCACGAGGAGACTGCCTCCTCCTCCTCGTCCTTCTTCCAGGGGTGCTTTATAAATGGCTGACCCTGCGCTCTGACTCCACGGAGAGCAAGCTGGGGTATGAGAAAAGACATTCCTAATTCAAGAAATTGTATGTTGCTAATAAAGTGATCTTATCTCTTATCTCGCTTATCTTATAGATTATAAAGTGTGGCAATACATTGTAATGCCTTTCTGACTGTACAAAGCCAGTGCTGGCCTCAGCAGTCTGACTTTCTCTTACAACAAGATCACTTAATTAGCCATATACAATATCTTGCAGTAGGAATTAGTCTTTACACATACCCCAGCTTGTTCTCCATGAGACACAGACGGGGAGAGTGAAGCTCAGGGTCAGAGCGCAGGGTCAGCCATTTATACAGCACTCCTGGAGCAGTTGGGGTAAAGGGCCTTGCTCAGGGTCCCAATGGAGTAGGATTCCTCTGATGGACACGGGATATGCACCGGCAACTTTCTAGTCACAGGCGCAGATCCCTAGCCACAGTGCTACCACTCACCCCAAAGTAGGGGGAGGGACTACTAATAGAAGTTCCTCAAGCAGACAAATACAACTTGGCCATAGAGGAAATGAACTGCAGTGATATACTGTATAAAGATGTCTTTTCAGAGTGCACAGAGTGTAAAAAGAATGTACAGATGCAGCCATTCAAAATGCATGGTACAAACCCGTACAACTACCTACAAACCACCCCGGCATACCGCGGTACGTGATTGGCTGGCTAAAATGACGACAGGGGCCCTTGTGGTGCATTGGTCGGTAGTGAAAAGATTAAATCATTTAATCTCTTTACTGTGCACATTTTAATCCGCTTAGTATTGAATATTTATACAGAATTTTACAACTAAAGGGAAATTTTAGTAGCTGAACATAAAAAGAAAGGGAGAATAATGCATCTGAAGGTCATAAATGATATTAATTTAGGAACATAAACATATTATGGAAACTGTATATTGCTGGTATTGGTAGTTTAAAGAAAAAAACACACCAGTACTCCATTTCTCCCTAAACATTTTTAGCATCAAAATCTTACATGTGGTTATTTTGGAAATGTTTTTACATGCTCCTTCTGACCATATTACTGTACGTTTATATACTTTGTGAAAATTGATCATTTTAACCTCTTCTGCGAATACACTCGTTATCGAAGTAAACAAAAGCATTCTTTCTGAATTTGATTAATAGGGAATATAATATGGAATTATTTATCTAAAGAAAATATAATAATGTATATAATGATATAACAATATAATTATATTCAGGTACTGTAGCACAAACAGTAGTATAAAACCTTCCATTGATATGTGTATGGCTGTTTCAGTGGATGTCACATGATGAATAGTGGCGTGACAGTTTAAGTGACTCTGTCATATAGCCTGAATTACGTACTATGCCTACATCTGCGAAACACCTGATCATCTACTCTAAAGATTTCAGTGCTTTGTGTATATTCAAATCGCAGTAGGGGCAGGGTGTGTGGGGGATATTTTGCTTTAACAAAATATATTTACAAGTCCTTTCGCCTGGCAATCTACCCAAATGCCCAACTTTCTGAGAAGTCCTCCATGAAACCATGTTCGCTGATATTATTACTGACAAATATTATCGACAACATGTATGCCATATGGCATACACATTACTGAAGCTAAAAGTTTAGCCTCTGTAACTAATGTAACCACTAAATAAAGACAAATATAGAAATCTCTATGTTACTAACTGTATATGGCTGGTATTGGTATTATAAAGAAAAAATACATACCAGTATTCCACTTTTACCCTAAACATTTTAAGCATCAAAGTCTTACATGTGGTTATTTCGGAAACGTTTTTACGTGCTCCTTCTGACCATATGAAGTTTAAGTGTCTGCGGGCACTTTTCCTGTCCGTTGGGGGAAGGGGGACTGTCTTTCAGTAGAAGGTTAGCCTATTCTAATCTGAGAATGTAGAAGGGGGGCTGGGTAGGGGAGTGCCCGCGGTCATTTAATTAGTATTAAGATTCTTGCGAAGATATGGACATAAGAATATTCGTGCATGGTCAAAAAATGGCATAAAAATAAAAAGTGAAGGCTGTTTTTTTTTTACTTTTTAATTATACACTTTAATTTTGTAAACACAACACACATTCCATACAGATACAGTACAGTCACATTCTCCTGTCTTCCTGTGGCGTAAAACGAATTAACAGGTGATTGAGATAACAATGCATCGGCCACTGAGTGGAATGTTCTCAAGTGTAAAAAGAGAAATTCTGTGTCGCATTAACTAACTCTTCAGTTTATTCCACCAGACAGTACATGAATATAATTAGGAACAAGTAATAGGTTTATTCCACGCTGAAAACACAACGTTTCGGCCGTGGAGCCTTCTTCAGGTGTGAAACTTTGTGTTTTCTTTCTTCTCTTTTCAGCATGAAATGAGCCCATTACTTGTTCCTATATATATAGTAAATGTGTAAATTAAATAATGCTTTTTACTACAATCCTAACTACAATCAAACAGAGAGACTTCTAGTTATACTATAACAAAAATTAATCATGTAGAGAAAATAGTAGTTTGTAAAGGGGAAGGTGGACTAATTGTGCAGGTTTTGAAGATAAAAAATATCTGATTAAGGCATATGACAATTACACAAATCTAACCTAGTTATACTAATTTTTATAAGAACAATTTCAGCAGATAATTGTCACACACTCTGCAGCCAGAGGGCGCTCCTACTCTGTCTTGTCCCTTGTTTCCTGTGCTTTGCTGTCCTTCCGGTGTCTCTCTGTCTGGGGCTCTATATTTCCGGGTCACTCATCCCCCTTGGCTCAGCATTGATGTTCGGAAATCCTGAGACCCGCCTAGCACCAGGCCACCGCTCCTTCCTTGTCCTGAGGGCATAGGTTTCTACACGGCAATTCCTGAACTCCTGCACTGCTGAGCCCGGGCCTATTCCCCGTTCCGCCGCTTCGCATAGGGTCTTTTTTCGCTCTCCTGCCATTCCACAGTTCATCACTTCCGACATCCGAGACAGAATGCTGAGCCATTTCCGACCCTGAGAGTGGCAATTTTGTCTTTCCGCAGCCTTTTCTTTTTTCGCTGGGATTTTTTTCAGTTCTTCTATTCTAATTGCAGGATGCTACTCCTGACTTCCATGCCTGTGAGAGGGTCATTCAGTGGTATGGCATCCCGACATCCGCTTACAAATACCTGGCTTTCCTCGGGTTGTCTCTCCTGGCATCCATGATTGAATGTTGAGCTGGCTCTCCCATCCTTATTGCTGGATATCACTCTAGTCATCCGTGCCTGTGAGCGGGACCCGTGCCTGGCTTTCCTCGGGTTGATCACTCCGATATCACTGATAGGATGTTGATCTTTTTTCTTCTTTTCTATTCTTATTGCTGGATATCACTCTAGACAAAACCAAACCAATTATTCTTTGACACCCGAAGAAGGCTCCATGGCCAAAACGTTGTGTTTTCTTTCTTCTTTTTTTCAGCATGGAATAAACCTATTACTTGTTCCTTTGCAGCCTACGCATGCTGACGCGGCTGCCCGCATGAATATAATTATATCGTTATTAATTTGTTTAGATACACGATTCCATATTATATTCCCTGTTAATCAAATTCTAAAAGTATATAATCTTAATATGGTCAGAAGGAGCAAGTAAAAACATTTCCAAAATAACCACATGTAAGCCTTTGATGCTTAAAATGTTTAGGGAGAAAGTGGAATACTGGTGTGTATTTTTTCTTTAAAATACCAATACCAGCCATATACAGTTTACATTATATGTTTATGTTCCTAAATTAATATTGTTTATGAGCATGTGAAAGGCATGGAGAATCAAAGATTCTTTGTATGATTAGGAAATGAATACATGATCAGATCAATGAAATGCTGTGGTGTTACTTTTTGTCGATGAAAAAATTGTCTTTGTTTACAAAGACGCTTACAAAGTAAGTGGACCAGGGTAATACTTTGAGCTTACAGCTTGTCCATGGTCCAATGACGCATTTAATTGCGACACACCCATCGTGTTGTACCGCAGCATACCCCGCTGGCTTTGAATGCATATATAATTACCAAGATGCAGTACTTCCATACTTGACATCTATTGATATCAATAATAAATGTCTAATTGCATCATTTTTTCTCTGCAGTATTTATCTGAATTCACATAAATTAGTGGCACCAAGCACTTATAATAAATGCCCTAAAGCAGTGGTTCTCAAACTGTGGTACGCGTACCGGCAGTGGTACGTGGAGTGCCGCCAGGTGGTACGCCAAATGACCCTGGAACTGTGTCGTGTGCGCTGAAAAATCGGGACGGGTTTTCATATTTTGTATTTTAATAGGTGTCGAATACGCAGCCTACGTACTACGATACAGTGCGTGCTAATATTTCAGTGGACACAAGATATACTCTGAAATTCTATACCAATCTATAGGAATGCGTGCTACGGATGCAAGTGACCAATTGTATTTAAAAAAAGCTACTGTATCTCCAGCAAATAGGGAGAAAGGAGAATGTGCTTGATTTTGGAACAATGCCAACATTGTAAACACAGGAATGCATAGAAATACGTGCTACGAACGCAGGTAATCTTTTGTGAGCACACGAAAGCATGATAACAGAAAAATATTTAAGAACTGTTCTCATTTGAGAAAAATACACCGAGCGTCTCTGTGTTTCGCTCCCATGCGCATGAAATAAAAACTTTAAATAAATATGGAAATAAATACAGAAATAAAAACGGAAACGCGGATGCTTGCGGATTGCTAAAGCAGGTAAGCTACACTATTTTTGAAGAACCTTATTTACCATTGGCAAAAGAACTGACACGTATTATGCGTAGAGAAAAAGCTGCTAAACAGCTCCTCCTGCTGCCCCCCTCCCCCTGAAAGATACAGTCATTCATAGAATTATTGAAATGAAGGATTATATCAAAAGTACACTGATGGAGTGCGTTGAGATGAGCAGATGTTTTTCACTGCAATTAGATGAGTCTGTAGTCGATTTGGCCAATTTGCTCATTTACGTTAGATACGAGTTTGAGGGCATGTCCCATGAAGACTTTCTGTTCTGTAAACCGCTACCAACAGGAACTACAGGAGAGCACATATTTCAGCTTCTGAATGAATTTATCGAAGAGAATGGCCTCGACTGGATAAAATGCGCCTGAGTTAGTACAGACGGTGCTAGAGCAATGACAAGCCGACATAACGGTGTAGTTGCACGAATTAGATAGGTTGCTCCAGAAATTAATGTACACATTACAACATCCACCGCGAGAACTTTGCCGTGAAGAAAATGCCTGACGATTTAATATCTGTTAGACTTGAAAATCTTGAATTGTATCAAGGCTCGAAAAATTAATTCACATCTGCTTTGCTCAACTAAACAGGCTCACCCCTCTCACTGAAATTGTGCTTTTTTATTAGTTGTTGTTAATGTTTTTTTTTCTGTAAAACACTTTGAGAAGCCACCTTTAAAGGCGGCGCTATATCAAATAAAGTTTATTATTATAATATTTATTATATGTATGTGTGAGTGTGTGTGCACGCACGCTCATGTTGGTCATTGAGAATTTCTGGGGTTCCTATGAGATGATGACTTGTAGGTGGTACTTGTATGCTGTCAATGCAGAGTACATTCCCAGGTGATCCTGCTCCAAGAATAGTTTGGAATTGGACTGCAAATATTTAGATATCTGTAGAACACCTGCTATATCCCATTTAAGCTTCTTTTACTTTTCTTGTGGACTGCAGCTGGCAATGGGAGTGGGAATCCCTAGTAATATGTATAGTGAGCATATTTTACAATTCCTTCGTACTATAGTGTTTGAGTATTAGGTTTACTTCTGCTGTGAGAGTCTGTTTTTTCTTTAGCATTTCATGCATTTGTGTTAAAGTTGAAATTAGTATAAATTCAAACTTAAATTACTAGTGTATTATTTTGATTCATCCAACTTGTACATTTTCCAGAAGCAAGATTTGTATAAACCATATAATACATTTAATATCCATAATATATTTAAATATTCTATATAATCAATCACTTAAGAACAGAAAATTGAACACAAATAATTTAAATTGAATATTTCTAGAGAAATATTGTGTTCTGCCTGCTTGCCTGCCTGTGTTGACCTGCTGGGAATATCTCCTCTCAGCTGATCTATTTTAAATTATCAATTAGGACTCTAATTTTTTCAATTTTCCCTTTTTCTATATAATACAGAGAGGACTCTCTTGCTGTGCTCCATCATTATCCTTTCCCTTTCAGTGACTCTGTGGCAGTACTGCCCTCACTCACACTGTTTTCCACTGGTTCTGCAGGCTGGAATCCTGGACTCTCCTCTGCTGGCCTCAACCTTTATTGATTCATGACATTACTCCTGGGCAGAATCCGTTGTCCAGTACCCAAAGATTTCTGGTCAACTGCCCTCCTCCTGCTCTGCTGATACAGCCTGCACATCCAGCTAGTCTTCGCCCTGCAGGGCTGCTCCTCTGTTCTTTGTCTTGCAGCATTGCTTCTTCAGTTTTCATCTGGCACCACACCTAGTTCATGTCTTTGTCCTGCAGCACTGCCTCTTTAGTCTTCACCCAGTACTGTACTCCAATCTAAATCTCACCCAGCCTCCCTGCATAGAGGCTCCAAGCCTTCACTCTGGAATCCTGGAGCCTACTCCACTGGCCCCTTTTTTGGTCAATCTAGCCTTGGTCACTTAGTAACTGTCTTTTCTCTTTCTTTCCACTCCTGACCCATCTTCCAGTGCCCCAGCAGAGTCTTTTTCTTTCCTGGACTCCAGTGCAGGAAAGCCATTGATCAAGTTGCTCCTGTGTGTCTTTAATGCTATCCTGTAGAGTTCCTGAGTGCCTATGGAAGAATGTGAATGTCTTTCCTCAGTGGAACAGCTAAAGTACATGGACATACATGACACAGGGTAAGTCTTGAATGGTATCTCTGGATAAGTGCCATCAGCAGGATAATGCTGTCCTACAAAGGGACAAACAGGGTGCAAAAAGATCACTATTTGAAAGCTTGAAAAGTGACAATGCTGTAAAAAAAGAGATTTATCTTAAAATTGATGATGGGCAAATTTAGCTGTCATCAGCGCTGTGCATTTTTGTTTTCTCTTCTGCTCCATTTACCAGGATTAATGTAGTACACTCTTATCACCAGAATATTTGTGCAAACGGAACAATAATGCACTGTAATGAAATATTTGCAGTTCTAGCACAGACAATTTAATAAACAGCTCTCAATGTAGTTGAATTTTCCCATGGGAGTGGACAAAACAATATTTTCTGGCAAAGAAAAGAGCTGATTACCCTGTTGTGCTGTAGGGCTATATATTTATATGTTTTGTACATTTACGTTTAAGGCATTTTGCCGAAAAATGATTTCTTTTGAGTTTTGAAATCTTTTAGAAGTGCTGTTGTTTTTCCTCATGAGTTGGTTTTAAGATAATACAGGATGTTTAAAGCAATTGTAAATGGATCTTCTACATCTTTTGCTTTTAATCTGAACAAGTGAATTTCTACAGTTGAACAAATCCCATAAAGGTCTTTACCATGCAAGTAATGTTTCCTTAATTTCACTGAATTCTTAATACACAAAAGAAGGCAGGCATAGTAAAATAACTTGCAGTGAGACTAAAACAGGAGTTTATGTCTTCCTACTTAAGTGAACAAACAATCGTTGTCAGATGTTTTTCTCTCATTTTCAGTCCTTGTTTATTAACCACTCTTCACCTGTATTTTTTGTGAGATCTCCTCACAAAAAGATGTTATATTTTTATGTTATAACATTAATATTCCTCTCTGGTTTGTTCTCAAAGTGAAAAACTATTTTTCATTTTAAAAAATTGTGAATTCTATTGGAGAAATCTTTCCTGCTTCCCCTTAAAAGGAAGTCAAGAGTCCATCTTAGAAGTTCAAAGAAGTATTTATTGCATCTAAAGAGAGGTTCAGTGTATTTTTTCGGTGTAATTCAACTAAACATTCCTGAAATATTTTTCTGTTATCACATTTCCATTTAATTTCCAGATTGGTAGTGCTCAGAAATCATGTACATTTTCTTGTTTCCCTATTTTCTAAAGATAACTTATTTTAACACAATTGGTTAGTTTTGTTCGTAGTGTGCATTCCTATTAAAATAGTATAAAATTACATATTAGCCCTTGTGGCCAGCATTCTTCCAATCCAGTTCAAACCAGTTCTGAATGTCCACCTTCTTAAATGTGTGTACAAATTCAGAGACCCACTCAACAATATTTAAATCTCAGTTGAAGTTCTGACAGAGTACAGCGTTTCTATTTCAGTGACTTATCTACCAAAAGAGACATACAGGCTGAAGATTAATTTTTAAATCTAAATAAACACTCTTTATCTATATATGCATAGTTTTGTTTTTAGTCATATTATAAAATAGTGTTTAATTATTTTATATACCTATATAATATATTTCCAATTTTAATCATTTTTAAACTGAAGAAATAATTTCAGAATGGACTGGTTTTGGGTATTGTCTGTTCATAAAATGCTTCTACTTTGTAGGCATATTGTACTATCTAGTTTAACTTGTGCTTTTTTATGGTTATATGTATTTAACTAAGTGAAACATATGCTTTCTTATAGTCATAAGTACTTCAGTTTTGACCAACATTTATTACTGGTTTGTCATTTTACCGCAGAACAAAAATTAAACGTTCTCTTTGGATGCCTGGAGCAATGGAAATCACTTACTGAGGCTAAATATTCAGATCAGGCTCTGAGAGAAGTGCTTGCTGAGGTAAGCCATTTGAAGCAGCATTACCAAGGTCAGTACATCACCAGAAGTGAATGTGATAGGAGAGCTGGTACAGTAGGTTAAATATTAAATTTATTTTACCCCTGATATCCCCAGCAAAATTTAACATCCAGCCTGCTTCTTTCATTGTGCTATGAAAAATGTGAACAATACAAAATATATGCTGAAAAAATCAAGTTGTACATTTTTAGTTCTTCTCAATTCACCTTAGCCTTATATATATTATACCTCGAGTAGAAGAACATACAACTAGTAAGAGAAAAATGTAAGTTTTGTTTTGAAAAAGGAAGATTATTCCTGCTTAATTTCTGCTGTCCTGTTTTACATCAGCTCAAAACGGACCAAATCAAAACCAAGATTTTGAAGCACTGTTTCACCATCCTCAGTTAACGAGGAAGAAAAATAAAAATACAAAAAGAAAAATAAAGTTTAACAACAGACTAGTAAAGGGATGTTTATTTCTTGATGAGATTGTATTCATCAGCAGTGAGGAAATGACATTAAGGTCTGAAGTCAGTCTTTCACAAGATGAACATGATTTACAAAGTATATTTAAATGACTGTTTGCTAAGCAACTTGGCTCACCGCTATGACACGTGCACCAGGAGAATTCGGAATCCATTCATGCATTCCTATAAAACACACTTTCACAACCATCCTTCCTCTTTCATTCCATGTGCTCCATAGCATCAACAGCAGGAGAGATGCAGTTCCCATTCACGATCCTTTCAGCTTGCAGGAGCTTCAGAAGTCATAGGGGTTCTGTTGCATAACTAGTTTATATTATAATGGCCAAATCAATCCTGCTCAGCCCTAGCCGAGTTTAGCTAATACACACTGCTGAGTGGGGAATATTATTTGCAGCTGGCAAAACTAGACTCAAACCTGTGTCAATTGGAGTACAGTATAAAACAGACTTTTCCATACACATTTTAAAGTGTATTGCTGTGACCATCTTTTTACATTTAGAAACTATAAAAATGTAAAATTATAGGGAATAAATTCCCAAGAAACATTGGCTTCAATCTAATATGTATATGAATTTAAAAGATACATGGTAAAAATGCTGGATAGGTTCTTAAACAATGCTGAGCAGTACGACCAGCAACGTCCCTCTTCACATTACACAGATGCTCGTTAGTTGCTTTACTGCCTATAATTTGTCACCTTAAGCAAAAGCACAACATAAGGAATTTGAAACTGCTTACATTGGTTAGTCTTCCCTATAAATCTCTATTTTATTGCATGCAGTAATGAACTGTGGCTAAATTAATGACTCAAGCAAAGCAACCTTGGAATCTCGAATTCTTCTGTAATAAAGGTGGAGAACATAATACTAATTCAAGTAGTATTTTATAACAGTGGCTTCAGTCATTTGTTTAATACAATGATGGATGATACATCAGTAATTGTTCTACATAAATAAATGGACTTAGGTTAGTTTATAAATATAATTTGGGAATTACATTTTTATATGAATTCAAAGCAATATGATAAAATGGAGAAGTGTCTCCAGAGAGACAAGATGGAGAAAAGACTTTAACCACATCTCTATTTCCACCACTTTGCCTACTTTCCACCAGTTTGTTAAGTGCCCGACCAGAGAAAACAAAACACTGGACATATTATATGCCAATGCTAAGGATGCATATAGTTCCATGGCCCCCCCAGATCAGATCACAACCTTGTCTTGCTTACACCACTATACACGCCTATTGTCCAGCGTCAACCTGCGACCATGAGGACTGTGAGGAGATGGTCTCTGGAGGCTATGGAGGATCTACGTGATGCTTTGGAGGCTACCGACTGGGATGTGCTGTGCAAAACACATGGGGACGACATAGACAACATGGTGGACTGTGTCACTTACTACATTAACTTCTGCGTAGACAATACCATCCCCACCAAAGACATACACTACTTTTCCAATAACAAACCCTGGATCACCAGCGACCTGAAGGCTCTTCTGAATGACAAGAAGAGAGCCTTTAGGAGGGGGGATAAGGAAGAAGTCAAGCGTGTACAGAGGGAACTAAAGCAGAAGTTAAGAGAGAGCAAGGACACCTACAGGAAGAAGGTAGAGGACAAGCTGCAAAGGAATAGGGTGTGAGATATATGGAGCAGCATAAGAGAGATCACTGGCTTCAAAAAGGCTGGGTGGCCAACGAGTTAAACCAGTTTTTTAACAGGTTTGATTCAGGGCCCTCTGTGGCTCAACACCCATCCCCCCACAGCCACACGCTCCCTAAGCCTTCACAGCTGCTTCACAGATCCATCCCCCCACAATCATGGCCGCCTACAGCTATGACCCCCAACAGCTACTCACCCCCCCAACCCCCACAGCTGCCATTCTCCAACACCTCCACCGTTAACACCTGCAGCACTGACAGCACTATGAGCACCATCCCCCAGGCCAGGCTGACCAGGTGAAGAAGGAGCTGAAGAGGCTGCACCAGGGTAAGGCCACAAGACCAGATAACGTCTGTCCCAGAGTTCTGAGGGCCTGTGCTGATCAGCTGAGCAGAGTGCTCCAGCGACTGTTCAACCTGGGCCTGCGCTTGGAGAGAGTCCCTGTGCTCTGGAAGACATCATGCCTGGTCCCGGTACCAAAGAAAGGGCACCCCTCTGTCCTCAATGACTACAGACCAGTTGCACTGACTTCTCACGTCATGAAGACACTGGAGAGGCTGGTCTTATCCCACCTGAGACCCCTGGTTAGCTCATCAGTGGAAACCCTACAGTTCGCCCACCAGCCTAATGTTGGTGTCGAGGATGCGACATGTTGCAAAGGGCCTACTCACACCTGGACAGGGCTGGCAACACCGTAAGGATAATGTTTTTTAACTTCTCCAGTGCCTTCAATACCATCCAGACCTTACTTCTGAAGTAAGAGACAAGATGTAAAAAGGGTTAATAACTTAAGTCAGTTCTGCCTGAAAATTAGACTTCTAAGCAACAGGGGTTTAACTGATAAGGATTCCAGAAGCGAGCAAGGAACCCCCTGGGGGCATAATCTTAAACTGAGCATTTGGCCAGGGCCTCTTAACTGGCCAAATACCATGACCCCCCCCCCTTACCATAACACCGAATGACGTCTGAAGCAGCAAGCAAGGACTATATAACCTAAAAGTTTGTACCGGCACATCGAACAATACTTTGGTTTTGTTGTTTCTTGCGGGAAACAAGACTTCGGCTTTATTGTTCCTTGCATGCAATAAACTCATCTGTTTTATTTCATCTCGGGATCAAGAACCTTATTCCTTCTGTTACAACACTTCTAAGGAGGAAGCTGGAGGAGATGCAAGTCGATGCCTCCATGATCTCGTGGATCACTGACTACCTGACAGGCAGACCACAGTCTGTGAGACTTCAGAACTGTGTGTCTGAACAGGTAGTAAGTAACACAGGGGCTCCTCAGGGGATGGTTCTTTCTCCATTCCTCTTCACCCTCTATACTTCGGACTTTAAGTACAACTCAAAGTCATGTCACCTGCAGAAGTTCTCAGATGACTCTGCAATTGTGGGATATATCAAGGATGAGCAGGAGGAGGAGTACAAAGGACTGGTCAGCAGCTTTGTGGAGTGGTGTGGGGAGAACCACTTGGAACTGAATGTAACAAAGACAAAGGAACTGGTGGAAGATTTCAGAAGGAAAAAGGTCAAACCTACTCCTGTCTACATCCATGGGAGTGGTGTGGAAATGGTGGACTCGTACAAGTACCTGGGAGTGCATATCGACGATTGACTGGAATGGTCTAAGAACATCAAGGCCATCTATAGGAAGGGACAAAGCCGACTTTACTTCTTGAGGAGGCTCAGGTCCTTCAATGTATGTAGTAAGATGCTACATATGTTCTATCAGTCGGTGGTAGCGAGCGCCATTTTCTACGCAGTGGTATGCTTGGGCCCTGGGATTAGAGCAGTGGATTCTAAAAGGCTGAACAAGCTCATCAGGAGAGCAAGCTCTGTCATTGGGTCTGACCTGGACCCCCTGGAGGTAGTGGCTGAGAGGAGAATGGTGTCCAAACTAGAGACCATCATGGACAACGTCTCCCATCCCCTCTATGACAGGCTTGTAGAAATGAAGAGCACGTTCAGCAATAGAATGATTCATCCATGGTGGGACAGGGAGCGCTCCAGGAGGTCATTCTTGCCTTCTGCCATAAGACTGTACAACGCATCCACCTTGTGTCTGGGTAGAAGCAACATTGACAGTAACCTGTTTCTGGACTGAACAGTAAACTGCTACATCTTTTATTTTTATTTTCCCATTTCCAAACATATACAATTCATGTATATTTATATTTATATCTATATTAACATCTATATTTATATTCTTATGTGCAATACGATTTTTCTGTGTACTGTTCTGTTCTAGTTTGTTCTTTGTGTGTCCTGGACCGTGAGTAAAAGACTCTTTTAGTGCACCCCTCACTGTACTGATTGTATTGTATGTATTGTATTATTATATCATTCGTTACACTGTGGCTGTGTTGTCTGTGTTAAGCTGCTGTTGCAATAAGTTGCAATAAGGCAATAAGAACGCAAAATAGCATAGGAAATTTATCATGAAACTTGCACCCTGTCAGAAGTAGAAAATATAATAATATTAATAAATATCTTAATTTTTATTGCTTTGTCATTTATGTTATCTACTCTCATTACTCACTATGATCTGTATATTTCTTTTTTCAAGTTTTTGTATTCAAGTAGTGGCGGTATGGTGGTTGATGGTTAGTGCTGCTCTCTCACAGCTCCTGGGTCCTTCTGATTCTGGGTTTGCATGTCTGTAAGTGTGAAGTTTGCATATTCAGCCATATTCAAATAGGTGTTTGTTAGGTGCTTCACTTTCAACCAACCTCCCAAAGTCATGACTAGGTTTGATTGGTTGCTTAGATAAATAATGACGTGGCATCCAACTAGAGACATACAGTGTGTGTGTGTTCTTAGTCATGCCCTATGTCTGGATCATTTCACTTTACCCAGGTTAAACATTCAATATTTGTATAGTCTTACAAGCCAAGGATGCATTGAAAATCAGCATCACTTGTAAATTCACATTGTTATTTTTTTTTAACAAAACAGACAACTTTATCAAAATACAACTGAATCATGAGCTGGTAAGGGATGTGATAATTAGGATACAGTTCAGATGTTATGATATCAATAAACATGCATGGTGATTATGGACTGGAGGTGTTGTTAGGACAAAGTAATAGATCCCTATTTTTCTGTGACAGTCTGAAATGACATACTGTAGAAGCAGAGATGACAAAACTTCATATTTAAATTGTCTTCTAGCAAATCTAAAAAAAATACATGCTTAGGTCTATACACCCCGTTTCTGTGTTTTTGTGGCTCCACATGGGCCTGTGAATATGATACTCCTCAAAATCAAATATCTAAAAATAAAATAGATAATACAACAGAGTTAATACCTTTCAGTAGTAGCATCTCAGTAGTATTGCACTTTTATTCCAGAGCACAGAATATTACTTGTTATAGACCTGTATAAAACCATAAAAATAAAAAAAGGTAAAACCACCTTCTCAGGTGCACATAATATCATTAATGAAATAATCATAAAATTAGTGATGCTTAAAGTTGGAGATGGAATGTAATTACCCTGCCATGTTGTTGAAGCCAATACCCTGGCTCCTTTCTAGAAATGACAGTCAGCTGGCAGATGTCTTCTCGGACATATTCAATCTCTCCCTAGCTCAGTCTATAGTTCCTTCCTGCTTTAAGAAAACCACCATTGTCCCTGTTCCTAAGAAACCCAGAGTCAGCTGCCTAAAGGACTACCGCCCTGTTGCACTCACATCATTTATCATGAAGTGCTTCGAGCGGCTGGTCAAAGCATACATCACCTCCTCACTGCCTGACACCCTAGACCCACTGCAATTTGCGTATCACCAGAACAGGTCAACAGAAGATGCTACTGCCACTGCCCTCCTTACTGCCCTCTCACACCTGGATAAGAAAGGAACATATGTGACAATGCTATTTATTGATTACAGCTCAGCATTCAATACCATATTGCCCTCAAAGCTTGTCATCAAGCTCCAGGACCTGGAACTGAACACCTCCCTCTGTAACTGGATCCTGGACTTAATTAATAATAATAATTGCTTACACTTATATAGCGCTTTTCTGGACACTCCACTCAAAGTGCATGGCAGCGCCTATTCTTTCTCCGTAGCCTAATGAGGTTTGGCATGCCATCACATATCCAGGCCAACTTCTACAGGTGCACTATTGAGAACATCCTGACTGGTTCCATCAGTGCCTGGTATGGGAACTGCTCCACCCGGGATTGCAAAGTACTGCAGAGGGTGGTGAAGTCAGCGCAGCTCATTACCGGCTTTGAGCTACCAAACATCCAGGATATCTACTCAGGATATCTACTCCTTTCCCCATTGCCTCAAACTCATTGTCTGCTTGATGGTCCTTCTAAGAATTGTTGTAACTACACAGGTTTCAATTAAAGAGCTGTTGCTCTTCATACATTCTATTTGGTTCAGTTATTCCTGACAAGGCCCCTCTGGCAGTCTGATTAGACTGACAGAATGTAAATAATACTATCTTAAATAACAGACATTGCTGTGTGTAAAGTATACCAACTGTTTATATGCCATTCTTCTCTTTTCAGCTGCATGAAAAAAAAAATGTTTAACGCACTATACTGTAGATAAGTCCTGAATATTTATAATAGATTAATTTGTAAATTATGCTTTACCAGTTGTTATTGTATGAAACTCTTCCCCTTTAATGTCTCTTTAATATGGATGTAACTTTTGAAATAACGGAGATACAGTAATTGTAGAGGAAATGTATCAGAAAGATACTCTGTGGGTTTCTGAATTAGCAAAACCATATGAAAACTGTTACAGTATTTGCACAAGGAAAGATGAAGACATGCAATGTGCCTGCAAGACTGAAAGACTTTTCACTGACATTTTTCTTTGTTGGTTTATTACCTGTGTAAAATGGTCCTATAACAGAAATTATGAAACAATCTCATACATTTTTAAAAGGACAGTCTTCAACAGTATAAAGCCCTAGGATCCACACTTGGATTAACTTGAGTTTCACGTTTAGGTCTTGCTTTAATGTGTTTCAGCTGTGCATTCAAATATAAATTTCTTTCCAATATTTGTGAAATAAGAGGAGAACTTTGACATTCAAACCCATTGTGGTGTCTCCGGAGATAAGATTTATGTATCTGAGACAAAAGTACTCACACCACACTTCTCTTCTTAAATTTTCGTGGAGTTTTTCTCCATTTCTCCAGTCCATTCGTCTTCCAAGCCAGTCCGCAATCCGTCCTCTCAATCCTTATTCAGTCCGAGTTCCAAAATCCGCATTGTATCCAAATCACAAACCGTAAACCGTAATCTTTTATTTCTTCCATTAATCCGTTATTCTTCAATCTGTACCAACACCAACTTGATTCCACTATCTCCTCCGAAATGTATTCACCCACTGGCCCTCATGCTGGGTCACTGTTTCCGGGGCATATTTATTTTGTTTCCTGACGAGACTCACCTGTGTTTCATTGTTTTTCGGATTAAGACCTTTCCATCTGCGGGTCAGCTGGTTTCTCTTGGCGGCCATCTTGCTCGGGTCTAAGATCGGGAAGAGGATTGCTACCGGACCGTCGACCAACGGATCAGGCCTCCCCCAGGATGGCGGAAGGGTTTGACTCCTATGACAGGCCTGGGGAGGCTCCCAGGCTGAAATGGGCTTTGCAGTTCCATTGGATGCGTGAGGGAGAACCACCTGGACGGCGTGGGTTTGAAGATTATGTTTTGTTTGGGCCTTATGTCCAATGATGTGTGGTGTGTGCAAGGGAATAGACCCTTGAAGCATATTGATGTTTCTTTGAGAGATGAAGAAATATATAAGAGGGCGTCTGCTAGAGTTATGGACAAGAAAAATAAGAATTCTTTTAGATACTATGAGGTGTTGGGTTGCTACAATGACAATTGTTATGTGGTGATAGTGCACTTATATGACCCCTTTCTTGGGGATGATGATGTAACTGCTTTCCTCCTACGACATGTCTCAGTCATGGGTCAGCCAGAGAAAATTATGGATAGCCGTAATATCTGGACTGGGAAAAGAAAGTATAGAGTGCTAGTTCGATCTGACGCACGTGGGGCAGGGGGCTTCCATCACCCCCCAGCATCTTTTTCTTTGGGTTCCATCAGGGGCTATTTATTTTTATCAAAATCAGCCCCAGTTCTGTTGGAAATGTCGTAACTTCGGACATCATGCGGCCGAGTGCAGGGAGAATGTGTGTACGATATGTGATGAGACCGGGCATGTTGCGAGCGAATGCCAAAAGAAGGTGTGCACTCTGTGCGGCGTGGAAGGACACTTGTTCAAGGGCTGTAAGTGGAGAAACATACAAATGGCACGGGAATATGACCAAGGCATACTTAGAGTAGACGGAGAGGAGGAGGAGGCCTCTGAGGAAGAGGAAGAGGGAGCTAACCCAGAAGTGGGTGTGGCTCCAGTTAATGAGGGAGCACAAGAGGTTGAGCTTCAGCAGGAAGCAGGGCAAGGCTCAACTGGTCAGGATATGGATGATGAAAACGCCACAGTGCTGGAAATGGCAGAAAGCGAACAGGAACCTGGGAAAGTGATAGATAAAAAATGAATGGAAGAGGATGAGGGCGATTCCGGTGTGGAAGAGGAGAAGAAGGTGAGGGAGGAACCAGTGGAAGAGGGCCAGGACGAGGAGATGGAGGATCAACCAATGCCAGGAATGGAGGTCGAAGCAGAAGATTCAGGCAACCCTGTTGAGTAGGAATCTCCAGCTTCGGCTAGGAGGAGGGAGAAAACTTACCTGAGGTCCCTGTCGATCGCCCCGGACATCATCGACACAACATTCGGGGAAGATAGTCCGCATTATCCCTCCTTGGGGGGGTACTCACCTGTGATGGATATTTCAGAGGATTCCAGCTCTGACCAGTCAGATGGCATGGAGAAAGAGACAGGGCTGGAACCACCATGAGTCTCCGTATTTGTACGGTCAATGCAAGAGGTCTGAAAGACAGAATAAGGAGGACTGCAGTTTTTGAAACTTTGAGGAAGCACAGGTTTGATGTGTGTTTACTACAAGAAGTTCATTTAGCTGGGGAATATGGGGAATTGTTTTTGGGAGCACGGTGGTGGAGGAAACAGAGTATTTTGTGGTAAGTCCAGCAAGGGTAATTGTAGTGGATGGATTGTGGGCGGGCACCAAAGTCTGTTTGATATGTGTGTACACACCAGCAGAGCGCAGTGCTCGGTGGGGTTTCTTTGCTGACCTAGCGCCTTGGTGCACTACAAACAGGTGGGTCTTTTGGGGGGGGGGGATTTTAACAAGGACATTTAGGCACGGACAACAGGGGCAACCGAGATCAATCAGCTGTTGCGTGACTTTGAACAAAAAGACAGTTTAAAAGGTTTCTTCTCAAATTTTCCAGTCACGTGGCACAATACCAGGAGAGTGGGGAAAAGATTGGATTATATGTTTGTGTCCTTGGGCATTTCAATCCAAAGTGTCACAGTGACTCCAACGGTTTTCGGACCATGTAATCATTCGGGTGGAAATCAATGACTCTTGTACGTATTTTGGAAGAGGGGTCTGGAAATGAAATACAGCCGTTCTGCAGGAACACGATTACATCCAGCTGATCAGAGACAAACTGCAATTATGGGTAGCCCAGAAAAGTAGCCGTCCAGCTTTAATTGAATAGTGGGAAGGTGTGAAACGACGGCTTAAAATGATCTCTCAGCAGTATTGCACGCTGAGAGCACGTTGAAAGAACATGCAGGTGTGGCGGTTACAGGAGGAACTACAAAAAATCTATGAGCAAGGGAATTGTTGTCTGGTCTTTGATGTTCAAAGAGCCCAAGAGTTGAAGGTCCAGGTGAAGGAGATTCACGTTAGTAGGGCACGAGACTTTTTGTTTCATTTGGGTAACCGTGTAATGGAGCAATCAGAGGATGTGTCAGACCAGTTCTTTAGGTCAGTGAGGGCGAAACAAGTAAACAGAAACTTTGAAGGTATTAGAGTGAGCTCTGATAAAAAAATATTGAGCAGATCATTCCTGAAATACCTGTCTTGGGTGACCCTTCCCCTGGTCATCTTACACTATGAACAATTATTATTTAGAAGTTGTCTAGAGTGGAGCTCCAAAGGAACAAGCAGAGATTAATTTTGCACAGAAAAATAGAAAGAAAGAAAAAACACAGCATTTCAAATGAAGAACCTGCCTATGAGTAAAGCTCCAGAGCTCAAATATTGAGCAGATCATCCCTGAAATACCTGTACTGGATGACCCTTCCCTTGGTCATCTTACACCTTTCCAAGCTCACAGATACCATTTATGCAGTAAGACTATGATTTGATTTTCATTAGCTGTGAGAAGGCCAAAGTTAGGTAAGATTGAATAACAGCTACAAAGACAGACTTGGGTCTGGGATGTTTGGGTCTCCTAGGGTAATTAATCTGCAATCTGAAATATGTGTAAACTTGGTCTGAACTTGAAACTATCATTAACATTCTGCAGAGATAATTAAAAAAGCAGAGACTGGCTGTTCTGGATTAATCAGCAAAGAGAAGTAATGACTGACAAAGCTTTTTGGAAACTGTGGAAATCTGAGTGTTGTCCTTAACTTGAAAACAAGAAACAAGAATATTCAGCAATACAGTACATGAAAGAAATAAATTGCAGATGCATAAGACATACAGACACAAAGAAAGCTCCATCTTACAGGTGTGTAAGAAAAAATAGATTTTATGTAAATTACATTTCAAGTCTAATTACAGTTGGTCTCTTCTGTTTATGTATGTAATTAAATATGTGATTACCAAAAGAGTGTGCTAAAAAAAAGTCTTCTTCTTAACCTTCTGTGATTTATTTATCATCATCAGTTGTTTCTTGAGGCAGCTCTTGCTTAAATGGGTAACTCCATAAAGCCTCCTGCCTGCGAAGTCTTATTAGAATCAAATTTTCATAAAAGGGCAACAATATAATTTAATGTTGCACTATCATTAAAACTGAAGAAGGCCTAGGATGATTCTCATTACACCCCCAAGGATTTCCCATATTTTTCCCAGGAAAGTAAATTAGGACTTGTAAAAAATACATCTGAGCAAATTCCATTTTTATTTTTTCTTTAAATGTGATAAAAAACATATATTGTATGCTTTTACAAGGTGATCCACTTCCTGTTGAAGAAATATCAGTGCTTCACTAAGGTTGCCTGGCTGTTGTGTTTGGTTAGAAGAATGTTGGGTTGATATGTAAATGTATCAGGAGCAACAGATGGGCATTCATCTGTACCTGTGCTCTGAATCAATAAAGTGGTTGGAACCAACTGCCAAGCAGAAGGGAAAAATTCTTCTGCCCAGAGATATTTAGGTAGCACTACTCCTGTGGTAAGTGAGGTACTCAAATTAATATAAATAAAAATAGCTTAGGTTGTTTTGAGTCTACGTGTATGTTTAGGGTCTCCTCTGCTTCTGAGATAATAATTAGATATTTGAATATAATATATATATATATTAATCAATATAAACCACAGAACAGCATCTGGGAATACATTTACATAAATTGAGGAAGTGGGGGTGGTTCTGCAAATATTTGTCCTTCCTGTGAATTGCAAATTAAAATTTTCAGAGGCACAAGGAGCCATAATGGTCATGTTAGACCTGTAAACAATTAATGTATACACCTTAAGGAGGTTAATGGCCAAAGATTGCTTCTTTTATGTTTGTTTAAAACATCATCAGCAGAGCTTTTAGCTAAAAAAATGGTGGGCTTTAAGAGATGGTGAAGTAATGTGCCTAATAGCCAACAGACACCCAGAAGTTTCAGAGGATAGTCCAGATCTTGTGGAATTGGAGCAACTCAATGAAAGTTGTATCATTCCTCTCTAATGTGAAGTTGTGGTTTATAAACACTGGATTCCCAATGTAACAGCAAGAACATAGTTTAACAACGGCATGTTCAGTGCTGTCTATCGTAATTGGCTATTTCAGAAGTTGATGTTGATTTGCAGATATTTAGGCACAGGGTGAACCCGAATGTCTTATACCAGTTGGTCAGGTGACTTAAACCTACAATCCTCTCACTGTCTATGAAGAATTGGCAATTTACATTGTTTCAAAGGACATCTGTAAGACCACTGGTAACCCACTGAATCTAAACAGCTGGGAGCATGGTCAGTACCTGCATGGGAGACCTCCTAGGAAGAGCTGCTGCTGGAAGAAGTATTAGTATAGCCAGTAGGGGGTGCTCACCCTGCCATCTGAGGGGGCACTATACTGTAAAAAGAAGCAGTCCTTTGTCGGAGACATACTGTAAAACCGAGGTCCTGTGGTCATTGAACATCCCAGGGTGTTTCTTAAAAAGAGTAGGGGTGTTGTCAAAATTTCCCATTGACCTTTACCAATTATTGCCTCTTAATAATCTCCATCTATGCATTTGCTTAATTACTCTGGTCTCCTCCTCTCTGATAGCTGATGTGTGGTTAGTGGATTGTGTACACCACTGCCATTGCATGATCCTGGTGGATGGTGTACATTGGTAGTGGTGGAGGGGGGTCCCCATTACTTGTGAAGCACTTGATTGGAGTGTCCAGAAAAATGCTATATAAGTGTAAGGAATTATTATTACAACACAGACAAATCCCTCCAAAACTACCTTTGACAAATTGACATTGCTCAGCTCTGTTTATATTATGAAACCACTTCAGATTACTTAATCATTTTATGTTCTGTGGAATGTTCCACCTCCAGGGAAGACACAGACAGGTGACTGAATGCTAGCTGAACACTGCTATACTGTTGTAAAGAAAAACACAAAATACAGGTGATGATCTCTATGAATTTCATCTGAATCATATTTTCTATTGTGTTTTTTTACCTTTCATCCAAACAGACATAGTACAGAAGGAAGTACAAAATAATATCCACCAGATGTATTTTCATAAAAGCAAAGACAAGGTAGTTTGTGAATTTGGGGGCTCATACGGTAAATCCCCTGTTGAAATTCACAAGCCATAAATCAAGACACAGATGGATGAAACTAAAATGTAAGTGAAATGGCATGATTTATCTCACAAAGCACAATGTCAAAGCTGTTATAAATACGTGCAATTCCCCCTCCTTCTGTCCATGGCTACTAAGAATTGACTGACAATGTATGCTCCTGGTCAAAAGCCAGCAGTTGGATGTTTAAGATTTGCATTCATTTTCTTTTTTTCACTGCACATGGAGATCAATTACTGACCCCAGAGCTAAGAATATGCAGTCTCTTCCCCCCACTCAAGTTGACATATGTAAAATACCTTCAGCTCTTTTTTTAATTTGAGGAGTGCCTCAGCATGAAGGCAGAATACGACTGGCTTTGCACACATTACTGGAATTAAAACAGCATCCTGTATCTGTAATTTGAAAAGCAGGCTGGTGAGGAGACCTGTGGTCAGAGCAATGGCCATGCTTAAAAATGAGTGAACACACAACAGTATGTCCAGATTTTATATTCACTATTAGGGTTAACAGGAAATGAGGTTTAACCAAAAAGTATGATTTTCAAGACATGTTTTTAGAATTGTTTCTTTCTCCCCCCAAAAAAAGAGTCAGGTCACTTTGCCATAATTGATGTTAAACTTGATTTTAATAGGAGATGTTCTAGTTTATGTATCTAGTTTTCAGCAGTCTGCATAATAGAGTCTTGGCTAATTAAATTCTTGGCAGTGGTTCTTGTACTAATTGTTTGAAAATGTATAATGTAAGGATCACAGGCTTAGAGTCAAGTCGTAATGAAAAGTGTCAGGGAGAGAAAGAGGTACACAGCTTTGGAATGATAAATATTCAATGCAGTAGTGCTGGTGCTGTCCCAATGATAATTACAAAGGATTAATTGCTGCAGATATAAGTATTCAAATTGTATTGTCACTGGATATTTTAAGGACTTACTAAATTACTAAATTTATTTAAAGCAGTGAAAGAAAGTGTAGAGGAAATAGAAACTATAGAACAGAAATACACTTTGCAAAGACTAAACAAAATTTAAATCCTCTTAAAGCTTTTTATTTTTAAATTGTTTATTGTATTTGTTGAATCACTTTTCCAGACTCTTCACATATCAATAAATGAGGAAGCTCACAGATTAGAAAGTATACTGTTGCATACCATGTCCCTTATACCAAGCTGGCAAGAGAAAATTGAGTGTTGTTGAATCTAAGGCTCAGTGCTTTATGGATCTTTTTAGGAGCTCTGAGAAACTATTATGTGAATAAAAATGTTAAAAAGAGCTTCAAATACAAGAAACCTCTGTTGCTTAATAATCTGTTTTCTACTGCTCAGTCTGCTGCTCCATGCAAACTTGTCCTGGCAGGAATCCTTTCAGTGCTCTCTTACTTATTTCTACATGCATCACCAAAACCATGAAAGCCTCAGCTCATGAATTTGACCATGAGTCTGCACAGTAATTCTGCAAGATTAACCTCTACAGCTGCAAATGTTCTAATTTGGATTTTAAACCCACTTTTGTGCAGACAGTAGACTAGACAGGTAAGGAGTTTGTCTATGTTTGTCAATTAATATTTTTGGGGAATATGACGTAATTTCACTTTCCTTACAGTGAAAAAGTAGGAGGCATATGTCCAAATGTGTATTCTGAAATATAGGTGACTAGGATGTGTCTCTTAGAGTTTAAAGTGTGTGACACCTGGCAGTGTAAACACTTCCATCTTCAAGAAGAGGGGATGCTTGCAGAGATATGGGGGATGCCCTAATCAGAAAACAATTATCTAGGTTCTTGGTGTACCTAGTTAATTAAGGTGTGGCTTAATGACTGTTAATGAGCAGTCCATAAACACATCATATAAGATCATGTTTAGACCACAGAGAGGAAGGATAACAAGGAGCACATGAAGAGGCAGAGTGAAGCAGAGGATGAGGAGAGAGGAGAGAAACAAGGTAAGATCGCAAGAGAGGAGTCAGGAGAAGTTGGAACTCAAAGCATGCGCCAGGCGAGAGCCCCTACTTCATGATCATCCAAACAAAGCCTGACTTGAGCTAAGTATTTGAACCTTGCTAGTTAGAACTTGCTATTCTGTGTTTTAAGGAACTTGGGTTTCTTAGGTAAAAGATATGTCAGCTAGAAAGGAACAAGGAAAGGCTTATTCCACACTGAAAAGATAGGAAAGGTAACAAAGTTTTGGCTGTTGAGCCTTCTTTGATCTTTTTTACACATCTGAAGAAGACTCCACAGCCGAACGTTGTCTTTCTTTTTTTCTCTTTTCAGCATGAAATAAACCTTTCCTTATTCCTTTGCAGCTTGTGCATGCTGATGCAGCTACCTACTTGATTTACCTTGGTTATAGATGTCTTTCCTGCTAAGGGGACATTTTCTGAATAGGGACATAGACTCCCATTTATTTTGTGGCACCAGAGTTTGCAGAGAGAGAGATTTAACTGCAGGTTGTATTGCATTTATTTAGAAGGAAGCTTATATCTTATTTGGCCTCTTTAGGCATTATTTAAGGGTTTAATATTAATAGAAGTCTGTTTTTTTCAGAGTGATTAGTACATTAGGCCTCTAGAACACCTTGTGTGTACATACTGTAAACATAGTTCTTGAGGAATGACAGCAGCTGAAAGCTTGGGAGAAATTAGAATAGTTTATTGGGATGTGGAGATTAGGTGTAACCCGCTTGGCTGAGGGCATACCTCCCGGCCGTTGGATGGGGAGGATAGGACCCCCATGTGACCAATTGGGTAACTGCAAAGGTGGAGGAGGGATGCAGAAAACAAACAAGGAAGAGAAGAGGGTGACATTTGATATACAGATGCAGCCATTCAAAATGTGCGGGCGATACCGCATTATTTTCCGGTGCGCTGTACGCAGTCTACGGCGAGTTACCGGTAAATACCGCTAGATACCGTAAATTCTGCTATAATACGGCAAGCAAAATAATAGTATCCGGAATTTCCGCAAGGTGGAGCTAATAAAGCTCAACCTCTCATGTTTGAGCTGTCGCCATCATAGTCTTTAACGAAGATATTACTAATAGTATTAATAATGAATGACCTTGGACAAACTGTAAGTGTAAACTCAAAAGTATTGCCCTGGTCCACATTCTTTTTTTCATTGACCGTCTTTGTAAAAGTAACACCACAGCATTTCGCAATCACGCATTTGTTTCCAATCATGCAAAGTACAGTAATTTTTGAGAATCGATTCACCATGCCTTTCACATGCTCATAAAAGAGATTGATTTAGGAACATAAACATATTACCGTATGCAAACTGTACTGTATACAGTATGTATATGTATATTTAATGTCTTAACTGTGCCCGTTTAAGTATTGAATATTTATATGGAATTTTACCACTGAAGGGAAATCTTAGTGCCTGAGCATAAAAAGAATAGGAGCATACTGCAACGTGTGTGAAGGCCATAAACGATATTAATTTTGGAACTTAAACATACAGTATATGGCTGGTCTCGGTACTTTAAAGAAAACATACACACCAGTATTCCATTTCTCCCTAAACATTTTAAGCATCGAAGTTTTTAACTAACGTGATACCGGATTTAACAAGCATACTTTTAGAATTTGATTAAAAGGGAATATATTATGGAATCGCGTATCTCAAGAATTAATAACGATATGATTATATTCGTGTACTGCAACAGGGCTGTGTAGGGCTGTTTCGCCTCTCTCTTCATGCGACTTCCTTTGTAGCCCACTGGTCTACGTGCCCAATTACCAACTCACGGGTTGTGTGTTCAAATCCAGCTGGTGCTGGATTTTTCTTTTAACAAACATTTCTTTGAAAAAATAGAATAGCAATATTATGGACAATCAATTGACTTTTATATTTCAAAATATCACAACATGATCGATTCTAAGTCATTTTTGATAGCAATGAATAGTCGCCTTCTTCCCTTCTGAAAACGGTCCCTGCGTCCGCTTCCTGCTTCTATTGTGTGTGTGTGTGGGGGGTTATTAATCATATCTTCGGTGTCGCATCTCACAAGTGCAGCTGATCTTTTGCTGCTTGGGTGGGTCAACTATCACAAAGGTTTAGAGAGCCTAACATTTGTAATCATAGCCGGCCCAGGGACGCCAAATATGTAATCATAGCCGGCCGAGGGACGCCAAATATGTAATGTTGCCATAGCCAAAATGTAAATGTAGTGGCTCTCTGAAGGCACCAGTTCTGTAGGGTTTGGGCATTTACTGAGACAATTATTAATTGTAGCAGTAAATCACAAAATTGATTCTTTTGATGGCTTTAGAATCCAACCATGCGACATGACTCAAACAACGCACACACACAGGTACTAATACACGAGGATACATTTATTAATACATAAAATATGCATATAAACCTAACAGATCTTATCGAGAGGGTTATCAGAATACAAAAGATATATATTCATTCAGTTACAAAGAGTTACATATATCAAGAGGACATACGTTCAGTATATCATTCATTTAGACCGTTTCGTAAATGAACTTTTATAACTTCTACATTAGATACTCAAAACAAGTACATACGTCTTAGGAATTAAATTGATATCAACTGGTTGGGATAACAATTGAATTCTCAAGCTGTAATACATTGAAGTTGAATACTCATCCAATCTCTGGGGATTCAGATCTCCTGCGGGCACAAAGAAACAGTTGCAGGCTGTTGCTGTCCAATCCGCGCTCTCTGGCTAGGTGCCAGGCTGTGCTGTGCGGCTTGCGACGGTGCGCTGCAGATACTCACTGACCGGCTAGTTAGTGTTGGCTTTAACTAGCAAAGTTTGTGCACAGGAGAAAAGATGACTGTGGGTCCCAGCAAGTCAGGAAGAGGACCGGTTCGTTCCTGATGAAGAGCTAGTTCTGAATAGTGATCCTCTGGTTACTCTCTAGCAACCTCTGCTCTAGACTCTTAGAACAAAGGAAAGTTCTGGCACTCGGACACACTGGCCGTTCCGTGGTTGTCCAGGCTGAGTCTCAGGATGGTCAGGAGGCGCGCTGCGAGAATGTCCTGCCCTTGGGAGCCTTCTGCTCCTGGGCCGTCCTGCCCTGGAATTCTCCTTTAGAATTGTCCACAGAATTCTCCTGAATCCCTTCTGAATCTCTCAGGCTCTCTGTGTTGCCTGTTTTTACCTGGAGGAACTTCAGCTCATTGATTGGCTGAAAGTTCCATGGGCATCAGAGTCCCACGTGGGTTACTCGGCCCTACCAGTCCCTGATTGGTTGATCAAGGTGAGATATGAGTCACTTACTCCTGACACTTAGGAATGCAGTCCAGATGTCCAACTGGCACTCCCTAGACAGATAGGCGCCAATGGATGACCATTGATCATGATAGCCAGGCTTAGCTAAGTGCATCCCCATTTGGGAGCTGTCCTTTATCAAAGGAACCTTAAATCAGCCTGCATGAATAGTTTCTCTGTGGCTGCACCACAGAGATGAACAGAGAAATGGGGCCTGGGGCCTCATTTGGGAAACCCCAGAACACTTAATTCTTTCTTATTATTAAGCCTTGTCGCTACACATTTCTATTATCAACAAATTGTAAATTTGTAATAGAGTAAATTTTTATAGAGAAATGGAGGCTGGACAGTATGCGTTACAATATAAACATTTGTATTGATTTAAATCGTGTTTTAAACACGCAAACGCGTGTTTAATTATATGTGTTTTTTTTCATCATAATCAGACTAATGCAACATAAATTGATACAGTATCTTTGTCTTCTAAGTATCTTAATAAACTTTCAGCATAGCTTTCTACACGTTTAGATTTATTTTTCTTGGGATTTTGGGATCAAACGTGGAAGGTTTAGATTGTAATCGTTTTTATTTTTCAAATACGTTTTAGAAAAGTGTAATCTATACCTGCCCAGACTGTACGTCTTCCTAAACCCCGCCCTGACCACTTTCACTCCTGTCCTGCTCTTCCCCGCGCAACCCAGCCAGGCGCTCTTCGGCCTCTGCCAGAGACGAATGTATATTTAAATATTTACACCCGGCGCGGCACCGAGGGAGCATCTGCATTTATAACTTAGTTTTTAAAATTAGTTTATCAATATGAAGCATCTCCTTTTACTTTTAAGTCCCTTAAATACATTGAGCACCACTTAGATTACTTTTTGATACCATCCTTACACAAAGCAGAAACTTCTTGTATTTTCCGATGACATACAGTTCAAGTGGAAAGATTACAGATTTTAATCGTCTTTAATTTTGTTACCTTATACGTTTTAGGAACGTTTCATCTATACAAACACCACAAAACTATTCTCGATTGTATTTCTGAATGTTATGTTACACCTACAGTAGTTCACTGCTTTAAATACATCGAATTAAGAAAGTTAGGTGTAGCACTTTAGATCTTTTTTTCTGAACCGGGGAAAATCTTATCATGTTTCTCTATAACAATAATAAAAGACATTAGTTTACATATCACCTTTAAAAGTGGCATCTTAAAGCAATAAAGAAGATGGAAAAACAGTTAAAAGACGCAAACGCGTTTTTAATAAAATGCTTTTATTCATTCAGCAGAGAGTGAGAGGGACATCCAGCAGAGAGAGACACACACACCGGTTTCCATCGACAAAAGTCTGCATTTTCAGGAGTGTCTCTAGCCTCCAAATCCTCCCCAGTAATGTGTCGTACTGCTCCCGCTGCTGCCGAAAAGTCTCCACACAGGTGCCTTTTGCCGAAGTTGGGAGACATTAGAGGCTTGCCACACCCGGAGTGTTAAACCAACGCATTAGCACGTCAAAGCCCATTGAGGACCCTGGCGCAATAATTGTTTTGTCCCTTGATTTACTGATCTGCATTAATTACAGAAATCGAGTTCCTGCTCTTTGCAGACGACCTGGTCCTGAGCGCTGACAGTCAATCTGGACAAGACCAGAGTTATGGTTTTCCAGAAAAAAAGCCAGACCCCCATTAGTCTTCCTTACATCATCGGATTATGAACGAATAAAAGCATTTTATTAAAAACGCGTTTGCATTTGTCTTGGTATTTACTTTGTAATCTGTGGTTTACATCTACTGTATTGTTTTGAGATGCCACTTTTAAAGGTGATATGTAAAATAAAGTTTTTTATTATTGTTATAGAGAAACATGATCAGATTTTCCCTGGTTCTGAAAAAAGACGATTAAAATCTGTAATCTTTCCACTTGTATGTCATCTGAAAATACAAGAAGTTTCTGCTTTGTGCTAAGACATTAACGAGTACAACCCCCCTCTCTGCGGGAGTGCTGGCTGTGACGAATTAAACTGGTTTCACAGTTTAAATAATTTTCGTAGTTAGAAATTATGGAACGCTCTGTTAAAAGCAAGGAAGTTTTTATGTCTGTTGCAGTTTTTTTGTAACATGAATATAATTATATAGTTATTAATTTCTTGAGATATGCGATTCCATATTATATTCCCTTTTAATCAAATTCTAAAAGTATGCTTGTTGACTCCGGTATCACGTTAGTTAAAGACTTCGATGCTTAAAATGTTTAGGGAGAAATGGAATACTGGTGTGTATGTTTTCTTTAAAGTACCGAGACCAGCCATATACTGTATGTTTAAGTTCCAAAATTAATATCGTTTATGGCCTTCACACGCGTTGCAGTATGCTCCTATTCTTTTTTATGCTTAGGCACTAAGATTTCCCTTCAGTGGTAAAATTCCATATAAATATTCAATACTACAACAGGCAAAGTAAAGACGTTTACTGTAAATCTTTCTACGACAGACCAAAGGACCACAAGCACCCCTGTCGGTCAACTAATCACGTACCGCGCGTCATCGTGCGTCACAATGCGCGACTCCGTAGCCAATTACCTCCGGTACGTGTGTGTACCGCGCACTTTGAATGGCTGCATCTGTATATGGATATTTGATATATATGGTTGCTTACGTCAGAATTAGTGAAAATTGCAGCAGCTGTGTCGAATGAGCTCGGCTGCCTTCATTCCTTCCGAACTTTCATTAAAAACTCAATTTCACGAGGAATGACAGCAGCCGAAAGCTTGGGAGAAATTAAAATCGTTTATTGGGATGTGGAGATTTGGCGTCACCCGCTTGGCTGAGGGCCAACCTCCCGGCCGTTGGACGGGGAGGATAGGACTCCTAAAAGAACAATGTGGGACCCCCAATCACCAGTGCAGAAAAAACAATGATTATTGAACTAATTCGGCCAAGGAGAGAAAGTGCCTGCTTGAGGATACCAGGGTTAGTTTTAATGTATGCACGATAAGCCTCGGAGGACCAACGGCCGAGTTGTTTGATGAGATATCAAGCTGTTAGAAGGACGTCGTGGAGGTGAGAGAGGAACCAGTTGCGGGTCACGATACGGCCCTTCTCATTTACGAACAGAGGGTCAGTAGGCAAAGCTCTGGCAGAAGTGCGAAGATGTGCGTAATGGGATAGAGGCTCGTATGGGCTTATGTAGGAACAGAGTTTGAAATAATAGATGAGAGTGCCGGACCTGAGTTGGTCGGTTTTGCTTTTCTTGAGATAGAAAGTCAGTGTATCGGAAGATAAGATAGAGATGTCAGATAAGCAGGGTTAAGAAGAAGGATCGAAGGATGTGGAAGCAGCGGTTATTTCAATGCATCTTAGGAAGCCGAAGAAGGCTAACAAGAATAAAGATTCAAGAGTGCGGTCCACCCAGGGGGATTGGTAACCCGACCTGAGAACGTAGATGCAGGATTCAAGGATGTCTGAGGTAAGTGGCTCGTGTTGGTTCGGAAGTGGTTTTTCAAGCTTCTGAAAGCCTTTAAGAAGGAGAGAAATTTGAGGGTGGATAAGGGATGGACAGGTCGTGCCGAAAAGAAGTTTATGGAAGAAGTGGATGCCACACAGGTATACTTTGGTGGAAGATACTCGTACCTTGAGTGAGTTTCTCCAATAGCAAACGAAGGATAATACGGTGAGAATATCGAAAGAAGGGAATTTTATGTTCGCGGAGAGGTGGAAGGATTGGAAGCCCTTCCAGGCAGTCCAGTAGGAATTGAGAGTTCGAGGGGCAATCACTGAGAGGATAGTTTGCTGGGCCAGCTGGAGATAGTGGTGGAAAGGGTGATTCAGAGAAATGTGAGTTCCAAATAGGGAGGTACTGTGCATGGGTTCGGAGGCTGAGGAGGCTGCATCTGTGAAAAGCTGGATATCCTCGGCATCAGAGAGGAGGTTGTCGTAGAAGAGAGATATGCCTGATTTGCAGTCGGCTGAACGGCTTACGTGGTGGTAAAGAGAGGTCACGGAAGAGGCGAGGTTGAGAAGGTAGGAGATGAATGACCATCCTTGAGGAATGACACGCATGGCGTAATTGAGGTGGCCGAGCAGAGAGAGAAGTTCCCTCTTTGTGCAAAATTTGGGAGAAGAATAGGTAGAGATATACATCTGGATCCTGTCGATCTTGTCGCGAGGCAGGGAGGCGGAGAAATTGATGGAATTGAGGGTGATCCCCAAGAATTGGATTTTATGAGAGGGGCCAGTTGTTTTGTCCGTGGCGAGAAGTACCCCTATTTTCCTAAAAACGGAAATAAGTGTGGAGGAGACTCTTGCAGGTGGGGCATGAGGAAAGTCTATAGTAAGGAAATCGTCGAGAAGATGGAAGAGAAATGGAAGCTTATAGTTATTCAAGAGGATCCAGCAGAGAGCTTCGGCTAAGGTATCGAAAATTTTTGGGCTACTCCTACATCCGAAAGTAAGGCGGACTTCGAAGAAGTTGTTCCACCAATGAACTCCGAAGAGGTGCCAGAAGTCTGGGTCAAGAGGTATGACTTTAAAGGCACTGGAGATGTCGGCCTTAGCGAGCCAGGCACCCAGACCTGCGATTGTGATGAGAGAAATGGCGTGGCCAATTGTGGCATAGTGGAGGGAGAAGTCTGAGCTGGGAATAAGGCTATTGAGACTGGGCACGTGGTAGTTATGAGGGGCTGACAAGTCAATTATAAGGCATTTTTTAGTGGAATACTAAAAAAACAGACCGCTATACCGATGGGATTGATGCGATATGCAGGGAATGGGGGAGAGTCAAGTGAGCCAATCATAAAACCGTTCTCAACTTCGGATGCTAACAAGGAATCAATGGACTGGGGATCGGTGGTGGCAGATTGCAAATTTTTGCAGAAGAAAGAAGGCCTGTGCACAGGCCTGGTGAGAATCCAAAGGAAAGGCCGTCAAGTAAGATGTGGGTGGAAGAGGGGTCGGGGTGACGGAGCAGTTCAGAAGTAAGAGCGGGGATATCGATTGAGGTAGACAGAAAAGCCAGTAGTCATTTGGGAACACTGAAGGTGGAGCAAGCATGAAAGGGCCGGCGGGGGCAGGCAGAGCGAGCGTGAGCTTCGCCGCAGAAGCTGCAAATGTGAAGGAAGCGACAAAGGGAAGAGGTACATGTCGAGGAATTGAAGTTGTTGCAAATTTGTTGGCCTCTGATCATCACGATGGGGCGACCACTAACGTCTTTGGACTGAGAAGGTTTGAAGAAGACCTGGCGGGAAAATTGATGCTGTGGGGGAGAAGGGTCGAAGTCAGGGTTAAGCTTGGGGATTTTATCTGGGCAAAGATTTGATGAATGTGTGCAAGAGGTACAGAAGTTGCAGGAAAGAGCTCTGACATCGGTGAAAGTGCAGCAGTAAAGCTCGATATCGAGGGCTCCCCAGTAAGTGCGCTGGTTCCATTGGAGTAGGCGGGCAGCGGCCTTGGCCCGAGAACTGCTTATGGTAATCGTAGAACAGGAAGCCCTCGATACGGACAGATAGATCGGCGGATGATGGAGACGATGAGACGAGGTGAGAGGAGCGGGGGGGAGAGGACTGGATGAAAGGGGTAGGAGAGTCTCCTGCACTGCAGAAAAGGTCTTCATCGGAGCAGCGGATTTGCAGATCTATGAGAAGGGAGCACGGATTCGAGCTAGGTGAAAAAGAACCATGCAGAAAACGAATGAGGAAGATAAGAGGGTGACGTTTGATATATATGGAGACTGATTGCTTACGTCAGAATTAGTGAGAATTGCAGCTGCTGTGTCAAATGAGCTCGGCTGCCTTCATGCCTCCCGAACTTTCATTAAAAACTCCATTAATTTGTGTGTTGTATGTTTTGTTATGTGTAGTGTTTGTCTTGTCATTCTTAAACCATTTATTTAACCACCACAGTTATGCCAAGAGAATAAAGAAATCATGTGCCTCTAATTACACCAACTGCTTGGGTATTTTCTGGTGAAATCACTTACAAGTTGTGGGTTATTAATATTTGTTTTATTTATTGATTAAACTGCTAGGTCAATTCCTGATTTTCAACATTTTCATCAACATAACCCCCATTTCTAACATTATTTATTATTATGTAACTTAAGTACAGAAATACAATAAAGCAAACAGAATAGCACCAACTGTGGCTCCTAAATCAGTCTCTTTCTTTCTTTAAATAATTTTACACAGGGAATTTTATTTAACCACTTTGAAAATGTATTTAGGGGCTTATTTTTGTCACGATACGTAGTTTAGGACCCTGTGCAGATGGTATAATCCAGAAGTGACTAGAATAAGACTTGAAGGGAAACACAGCAGGAGCAGGATGGGATGGCAGACAGGGGGACGTGATGGCTGTGATCTGGTGCTCAGAGGGCGTGGTTCAAAACAGTCTAAATAGGGAAACCAGGACACAGTCCAATACCCAAAACCGGGAGGTCCATCCAAGACAAAGACAAGAGTAAAAACAAGGAATTGGGACATGGAACCAGGAAAATAGACTGACGAGGCCAGGCGCTCCAAGCCCCAGACTCAGCTTGTCTGGACGCCAATTGGAAGCCTATGTGCTCAAGCCACGGACATACAGTAGAGTGACTTGATGGTAGGCGGGCCTATGGATGTCTTTCTTCCAGTGCAGAGCGCTGAGGTTCTGGAGCACTGGGTTTAAATAAAGAACGGAACAAGGGTGGTAGGTGAACATGATAATGAACTAAACACAAAAAGGGTGGGAGCGCTCTTTAAAGGAGGGATGATAATTGTGACAATTTTCCCTACTTTTATGACAGCAAACAAATTGGCTAAAGAATGGCATAAAATACTGGGATTACTATAGTAGTAGTCTCCTGAAACTATTAGTCTCCTTAAAGTACCATGACAGACAGAAAAACTTACAATCACTACTAGAAAGTGAAGCAGATGCCACATATAAATGCAGATGCCACATATGCTCAATTTATTGTTATACAGTCTGTTATTTGAATTGCACACTTTTTAATTTCAAGTGTGGAATTCAATTTGCATAGATAAAAAGAACAGAATTTGAGCTCCACTTTTTGCCCATGTGAATCTCTGTATAATTATGTTAACAATCAGTCAGTAACATTATCTAATTGCCTATAAGAGCTGCATTTAGTAGCCACTTCAGGCCTAGACAAACCCTTCAAGCTCACTATGTCACCTTGCAGTAAACAACTCTTTCAATCCCATTAGACTGCAATCACCTCTGCATACTTTAAATCTACACAGCAATGTTAACAATCCAAGCATTACTTATTATTATTGGAATATACAGTACCATGCAATTTTTTTACACAGTTTTTCACTTTTTTATCTTGTTTTCAATATACTAACAATGAGGTTTATTTAACTGATTTGCATGATAAACACCGTAACAGTACAAAACAATAGTGTAAGAATCTTGTTCAATAAAAATGTTATTTTATTTTTTATACCTGGTTATGAGTAGATAATTATCTATCCTACACTTCCTCGTGGACATCATAAATACCAATAACATTCCTGCAGATCTGATGGACTGGGTTAAACTGAGCACTTAATATTTATCTTTAGAATCTTGATAAAGTATTGATAAACACAGGTTTGTTCCATTGAACAGGGCTACAGAACTAATTAACCTAACTTGAAAACAAAATCAAATTTTATATGCTTTTAAATTTCTTTACCAAAGAGCATCTTTAAAACATCTTACCCTCAAAAAGAAAGTCTTTATGTCCTGTGAGAATGATGTCTTCAGTTTTCTCAGTTACCTGAAATCTCTCTCTCAGATTCAATCCTAAATAAAGTGGCAGTTTCCAAAACCTACCCTTTATTCCACTTTCCCTTCTCCTTCACTTTTGAAATCCCGCTTAGAGTAGGATTTATAATTATAAATGTTAAGTTTCAAACATTATGAATGGTGAATGGAAGGGAATCCTTGCTGTGTATGTTTTTCTGTTTATGCCAGACATTGACCAATATGCTCTTATAGACAGATGCCTCATTCTTACCAGCTTGAAAGCTAGTTGGGGTTTGAAATATTTATTGTCTATTAAATTGTAAAAACATAATCCACATAGTTTAGTGATAAGACTTTTCTTCAATTACTTTAATCCACTTAATTTGCAGTTCCCTAATAACTGAGTCTGATGGCATTCTGTTGTTCTGTTGTTGTTCTTTTGTACTTTAGGAAAGAAAATATGATATTCTTTTTGACCATTAAAAAAACATCACTAGCTGTCACTCAAGATAGGTGTAAAGCCCAATGTACTTTTTCCAGAATGAACAGTGAAATACTAATCAGAAGACACATACAGGGAAGTGCATTTAAAACACAAAACAGGAAGCATTTTTATACAAGGACTTTGCTACCTTGAACACGCACACTGCCATGCTGTCAAAACTGACACCCTGGCTTATTTTACAAAACATCTAGCTGACCCTGAGATCATTAAGATACTACCATCAAGCAAGCTATACAGTATATGCTGAATGGCCTCCTCTCTTTTGCAAGCTTTCTGAAGTCTATATGAAAGACCCAACCTTCTCATTTCCACTTCATATTTGCCATTTCAAACTGACTGATGCAACTATATACAACATGTTCTCAATCTCTTTCTCTCTCTTTCATTCTTACTCCTAAATTCTTTCAACTCGTCCATTTCCTTCAATAACACTTTCGCTTAAAAGTCTTGTACACAAATTAAATAGTTGCCTATTACATTGTAAAATTCAATCTTTTCTTTTTTTTCTAAGCTCATGATATTCTTTGATCCATTATCTGTATTTCTGTGTTTCATATTGTATGAAAACAAATGACATAAAATATGATATCATGAATGTCCTTGGTTGTAATTCTTGAGTTTAACTTGAAATGTAATACTACATAATACTACACAGTACGTTGATAATGTCCACTATTAACTAAACAAGACTGGGAAAACTAAATTATGATAGTCTCAGTGACATTCACATTCTATCGTCTAAGATAATTATCATTGTTATGCACCAGTATAAAAATGACACACCATGCACCAGTTTATGCACCAGTAAAACCATGGCCTACTTTTTAAGATATTTGAAATCTAAAATGCACAAAAAGATGCTTTCTCAAACTTTTTGGACCAAGTACCACCCCTGATCAAACCAAAGCATCCAAGTACCACCTAAAACTCATCTTCTCATAGGAACCACAGAAAATCTCAATGACCAACATGATCACGTGCGCACATACACATATAATAAAAATAACACTGAGCACCATTTCAGTGAGAGGGGAGAGCCTGTTTAGTCGAGCAAAGTCTTGCAATGTCAGTGATGAGGGCAGTGAGCTTCAAACGCAGATGTGGCTCAGCATCCATTTTATTGTGGTACTTTGTCTTGATTGCAGTGAGAGCAGAGAAGCCTTTCTCATAAAGGTAGGTGGTAGCAAAACTGTCTTTGGATCCAGAAAACCAGCAGTGACTGTCATTTCAATTCTGACATCAAAGTCGCATCAAATGATAACTCGAGCAACTTGTCTTGTTCAGCACAGGTCAGATCCTTGGGTATTCCTAGGACATCAACAGTAAAGGGGTTCCTCATCCACTCTGGTGTGGCCTCAACTTGAAAATACTCTGAGAACTGTTCATCCAATGACAAGAGGTGGACTGCAATCACTTCACGAACAAGTGTCTCACCATATGTGTGTAGATTCTTCTCCAAAGTTGGGAAAGCAGAGACATCACTTGCTTTGATTTTATTAACAAAAATTAGCCAGGTAGGCTAATTTTACCAGCCACACTAGATCATCAAACAGACTTGCCAAGGGAGATTGCTGGTCATGCAAAAACATCTGTACCTCAGAGTGCAATTCAAATAGCCTAGTGAGCACTTTGCCCCTTGATAACCATCTCGCTTCAGTATGTAGCAAAAGCTATACCCTACCAGTTGATTTTGTCATGTTTTAGCAGCCAAATCATAATGCATATCTCTGTAGTACAGTGTACACAGGAAACATTTAGGGAGCTTTATAAGGTACAGTAGACCTGTTCACTTTCAGAAGGTATGTTGATCTACAGTTGATACTAATTGCATTTGCAAGAGGTCACCATACATGAACTCAGATTTTCTGCTGACCTGTCCATTAAGGCAAGAGCTTACTGGACCATAGCTGTCACACAATATATATTTCAGGACTAAGACGCTTTGCATCCCGTTAATCATTTGTCAAGTAGAAGCCTCTGAGGAAATGCAAAAACATTTGTACCTCAGAGTGCAATTCAAAGAGCCTCGTGAGCACTTTGCCCCTTGATAACCATCTCACTTCAGTACAGGTATGTAGCAAAAGCTGCACGTTTGCTGCCCAATTCATTACAATCCACACTGAACAGATGTTAATTCATTGGTTGAGCCTTGACAGAATTCACAACTTTGACAGCAGAGTGTAACAGATTTTAAATCATCAGGCATTTTCTTTGGTTCCAAGGCCTTACGGTGGATGCTGCAGTGTGTCCACTTCATATGTGGAGCAACCTCTCATATTCCTGCAGATACACCGCTGTGTCTATCTGTCATCACTCTAGCACCGTCTATACAAATTCCAATGCATTTTTTCCAGTCAATGCCATTCTCTTCGATAAATTCATTCAGAAGCTGAAATGTGTGCTCCCCTGTAGTTCTTGTTGGTAGAGACTTGTAGAACAGAAAGTTTTCATGGGACATGCCCTCAAACCCTTATCTAACATAAACGAGCAAATTGCCAAATCAACAACATCTACAGACTCATCTAATTGCAGTGAAAAACATCTGCTCATCTTAATGTGCTCTGTCAGCAGGTCGAGTTGTTTAGCAGGTTTCTCTCCACATTATACGTGTCAGCTCTTTTGTCAACGATAAACAAAGTTCTTCATCAATAGTGTGGGGCTTACTTAATTTGGCAAACCGCAAGCTTACATGGTAAGATGTTTCTTGGGCTTTGGAAACTGGAGTGACACTGTTCCTTATGGTGGACTTGCTTCAGATCTTTAAGTTTCCTTTGAAAAAAATCAACAGGCTTATCCTTCAAGAGCGCATGTTGCGTGGTAAAGTGCTGTCTCAGCTTTCATTGCTGAGAATCTCACAACACATTACCCACTGTGGTCTTGGTCTTGGTCTTCCTCTGTCCTGGTGTAAGTAAATCCCAAACTTAGATAATTTGGATCGTACCACATTGTAGCCATTTTACGACGCTTGCTAACACTAGCAGGTTCAGCAGCAGAGCTAGTGTTTGTGGCTGATGTATAATCCTCCTCATTCTGAACAGGTGTGCATGAGCTATCGGAGCTGGTATCATTACTATTGGCATCTATTCCTTTCAGCCATGACATAATACTTGATTTTTGCAAGGTATTCATTTTCGATCAATTGTTCTGTTGGTGAATGTGGTGCTGTTGGAGATTTTTTTCCCCTTAAAAGGCAGTCAGGAGCCCGTCTCTGAAGTTAAAACAAGTTTTTATTTCATGCGCATGGGAGCGAAACAGTGATGCTTAGTGTATTTTCTCAAACTAACCTAGAACAGTCCAATCTTGTAAGCTTTCCTGTGCTTACCAGATTGGCATTGTTCCAAAATCACGCGCATTCTCCTACCTCCCTATTTGCTGGAGATTACTTTTTTTAAATACAATTGGCCACTTACTGTATGTTCATAGCAAGCATTCATATACAATTGAATAGAATTACATAGTAGCTCTTGCTCTTGTGCGCTGTATCGTAGCTAAGTACATAAGCTGCATATTTGATACATAAACTAATTTTATTAAAATAGAAAATATGAAAACCTGTCCCAATTTTTTAGTGGACACAACAACTTTTCATGGTCATCTGGCGTACCACCATGGGGTGCTCCGTGTACCAAAGTTTGAGATCCATGGCTGTAAACTAAAAGCAAAAGTCACACAGTCAGTACAGTATATAAACTCCATAACTGCTGTTTATTAGGAGCCATTATGTAAACGAAATGATAAAATGTGTGAAGTTGAATGAGCTAAATATTAAATATTAGTTGAACTAAACCCTTGAAATTATCTGAAACTAGTAACCATCTTAGTGCACATCCTTATTCAAATAAGGGTTTTCTATGATCTCTTCAGAATTTGTTAATTGTGTCAATGGTATAAAACTACAAAAAATGCTTTATTGTCAGAAAAATGATTGTCTTAAATTATAAAATATATATATAACATAATATTATTGTACTGCAGCAAAATCAAATGAATGATTTTTAGTGACAAAATGTAAATCAATTGAGTAAAAATACTTTGTCATCACTGCAGTAAAATGTGTTTAATCTTGATTTTCTTAGTCTTTCATTTTCATAAATGAGAGCATTTTAATCTTATGGAACCATAAAGAATATGTATTTTTTAATCTGTACACAAAGCATTGCACATGTAAGCGATCTCGTTTATCCGCTTATTACAGCTAAAAAGTTATTTTCACAGCAGTGAAACTAGTATTTAAAAATGAACAAATTATTGAGACAGTACCGACTGCAAGAATGTAAAAATATAGAGCCCTAACAGTTGATTTCAACATGTTTTAGCAGCCAAATCATAACGCATATCTCTGTAATATACACAGGAAACATTTAGGGAGCTTGGTAGACCTGTTCACTTTCAGGATGTATGCTGATCCACAGTTGATACTAAATTGCATTTGCAAGAGGTCACCATACATGCACTCAGATTGTCTGCTTACCTGTCCATTCAGGCAAGAGCTTACTGGACCATAGCTGTCACACAATATATCTTTCAGGACTAAGACGCTTTGCATCCCATTAATCATTTGTCAAGAAGCCTCAGAGGAAAGATTTTTTTAAAAGATTCATGTCAAGGTATGGAACAATAAAATTGATCAAAGCTCATAATCAAACACCAGATTGTAATAAGACATGGGTGGATAGCACAACACTATACCACAGGAGCTGTCCATGTGCTCCAACCTAAAGATAGCCCCATTCAGTTGATAATGAAAATATTTATCTCTTAGTCAGTAATCTGAACTAATATGTATTGTACTGTAGATGTCTAGACATGTCTGCACTGAACATAATTCATTGTGCTGTTCTCGCACATTTATTTTTTTACCTTTTTAAGATTAAGAGTGTTTTAAACTGAACTGACATCAGATCATCAACTGTCAACATTAAATTTAAACAAAAATATGAGCAGGTTTACTGAGCTAGATAAACACTCCTTATTTCTACATTTTATTGCAGAGAACACTCTTTAGAAGAACAGGTACACCTATTACCCAATCACAATTTCCTACTACCAATTGACATACAGTACTGTGCTTAAAGTATTTTTAATTCAGGTAATCCAGCTCTAATTGTAAAAGCTCTTTTCTGAATTTAGTATTTAGCTTGAACAAGGTAAGGGACATGAAACTGTCTGTGTTTCAGTAAAAATAGAAAATACTGTTTGCAATATTTAATAGAACCTATTTTAAAAAAGTTATGATTATGTGTGGTAGATTATGTGGACAATTCCTCAGAGAGCTGCAGTAAATTTTTGTTGAATGTTTTGCTTTTTGTAGCAAATAATTTCCCCTGCACAAGGTTTCTTCAGGTAAATAATGTTATTTCAGGCTAGCCAGAGCTCACACTCCTTGGTCTCCTCAGAAACTGGGCACATTTGCACAAAGAGTCAAACACCTGTTAGGACTTGTTAAAGCTGATTGTCAAAACCACAGTTCTCCAGTTAACGGGTGCTAATTACGTTAAGCCCAGCATATTTAAACCCTGTTCTGCTACTGTTATGGTTCTCTGTCACTGAGTTACCTTTGGGGTAGTGCTCCCCATCAGTCCCTGTCAGTCTCCAAGCCTCTACTGGGCTCAGCTTTTGGATTTTCATCAGCCTGTGAGCAAGATGCGGCTTTCCTCACCTGCTCTCCTTGTCATAACAAATAATCCCTATCTTTGTACATTATTTTATGCATAAGACCTTTGTTTTGTTACAGACTATGGAGCTCTAGACATAAAAAATGTGCCTTGTATGTGAATTGGGGTTGGGAGATGGATTGGAGGCAGAAGAGAGTAAAAGGGTCTTGTTGGGGTAAGTTACTGTTGTTGTATTTTGTCTTGATTAGAGAATTCTAATTTTAGGAGTGGAGGGTATACATCCTTGCATTACACGCTTTACTTCTCCAATGCATCTCATGTCACGCCCTCTGCAGCCAGGGGGCGCTCCTTCTCTGTCCTGTCCCTAGTTTCCGGTCTGCTGTCCTTCCTGTCCCTCTCTTTCCCTTGGGCTATATATTTCCGGGTCTTGCACTCTGTCCTCGCTCAGCATTGTTGTTCGGATGTCCTGAGACCCGTCTAGTACCAGGGCGCCCCACGTCCGCTCCCTGAGGGCATAGGTTTCTATACGGCATTCCTGAACTCTTTGCACTAATGAGCCCGGGCCTTTTTCCCGTCTCGCCGCTACGCATATGGGTCTTTTTCCGCTCTCCTGCTCCCCACGGCTAGTCCCTTTGGACGTCCGTGACATCTCATTGATGTTGGTTGTAAACATTTGACTTATTTGTATTGATGTTTGCAATAATTTGCACCATTAACAGTGTTTCAAGGGGAAAAGCAGGAGTTAGTAGAGTAGGGAAAACCCAAGTGGCCGATTGGGTTGGCTGACTCGGCAGCCTGCGGGGCGTGAAAACAAAAACACCCCTGACTTGCAGAGAGTCGCTTGAGGGGCGCTGCCTCATGACTTGGAACTAGGCCCTCAGGGGTAGGGAAGGAAGAGGAAAACTCCTCTGACTCCTGGAGATTTGTTTTTGAGAGGTGCTTCCTCACGAGCAGGCTATGCCCTCAGGGGATTAAAAAGGAAGAGGAAGACTCCCCTGACTTCTTGAGGGTTGCTTTGAGAGGTGCTGCCTCACGACCAGGCTATGCCCTCAGGGGATAGAAAGGAGGATAGTCCCTTGACTCACTAATAGCAGCATAAGAAGTGTGGCCTCATGACTGGGAACGAATCCCAAAAGGGGGAAGAGAAAGAACCCGTAACTGGAGGAATCACTTTGAGAGGTGCTTCTCAAGAGGTTGAAAATGAAGAGAAAGCTGCTCAAGAAGGAAGTGAAAAACGTTCCCTGACTCGCTGAGAATTGCTTTTGAGGCCCTGCCTGGCAACTGGGATGAGCCCTCAGGGGACCGAGGGAATGAGAATTAGTCCTTTAGAGTTACCAAGAATAATGTGGCCGGGGGTCCCCTCTGGCTCAGGCTTGAGAACCTCCCCAGAAAGGGTCAAGGTGGCGCTGCCATCCTGAGGTTGGGGAAGAGAGCTTCACTTACCCCCCAGACAGAACCTGGATGCAAAGGCAACACAAAATAAAGAGGAGGAGGAGGGAATTCAAAACTTTAGATGTGTGTGTTCGTGTGGTTAGGGTTTAAATAGGAAAGAGAAATGCAATGAATGATAGAGGAAGGGGCGGAACACCCCCAGCTTCTCCCCCAGAACTCCACCAATCTGTTTCCATATAATTTATTATTTATTTTGCCCCTGATTTCCCTATGTACTTTAACCCTACTATTGAATGTGTCTCACCGACATGCTCATACCGAGGTATGGCAGAAGTGAGAGGTTCAGCTTGTCATGATCACACCTACTGTAAATGAATACATCTGGAATGGTAAATTACAACAATTTACAAATTAATGTGTTTGTTTTACTTGGATTTAACCTAGGAGAGGGTGTATTTAGCATACTGTATGAAACAAATTTAATTTCTGAGCTGAGTGTGGCATCAATAGGACCTCAATAGGTCAACAGTGTTGTCATAATGAATACCTTCTCTCTTGTGCAGCACTGAAGTCCAGCATTGTTCTTCTTTTAGCTGTCAGTTGTGAAGAGGGGGAAAAAGTGTAACATTAATTCAAATTTGAAACTACTAGGCAAGTCAAATCAATCATCAAACCACCTGGCTCTTGCTTTTACAGCAGAACTGCAGCATGAATGAAAATAATATAACAGTAGACAGGCAATAATGCCATGTTGAGTCTGATACATCTGTGTTAATGAGATTGAAATGTTGCCAAAAAAATTGTAATGAAAAAAATGAAAACATAATGCTAAAACACAAATGGGTTATAATGATTCCATTAGTACACTTTATTGTAAGACCATTGTTGCAATAGAAATAAACAATTCAAGAAATAGAAATAGTTTAATTCAAGTGACAGTAAAACGTATTAGCCACTATGAAATGTGGAGTGAGTGATAGCAAACCAGAAAGTAAAAAAAGACCTACACACTCCACCATGCTGACAAAAAAACACTGTGCAAACAACTTTTCACACTCCTTAATTTCAAATCGCTTTATTTTCTTGAACAATGCTGGCAATTTACCAGCTTTGCATTAAAACAGAATGGATAAAAAGAGACTATGTGTAATGCTTTGTACTTGAGCGGTGGCTCTGTGGCTAAGGATCTGCCCCTTTGGCTGGAAGGTTGCCGATTCAAATCCTGCAGCTGGCAGAGGAATCCTACTCTGTTGGCCCCTGAGCAAGGCCCTTAACCCCCACTGCTCCAGGGGTGCTGTACAATGGCTGACTCTGTGCTCTGACCCCAAGCTTCTCTCCCTGTCTGTGTCTCATGGAGAAAAGCTGGTGTATGTGAAAAGGTGAATTCCTAATGCAAGAAATTGTATAGGGCTAATAAAGAAACAGTATCATTATTATTATGAATAATTGTCGGTGAGGAGCTATTTAAGGAGTACATTTTCAGTAAATATCCTTTAAGAAAACTCAGTCCATGTCCAGGATGCAACTGTTGTTTTATATTTGAAACAGGATTTTTGAGCATCTAGGACAGGAATGAGTGGTATAAAGGGAGCATGCCTGGCTTGCAGATTCATCTTTAAAAAAGAGCACACAACACCTCCACCCACTATTGTTTCTCTTAAACACAGAGAAGCTTGTGCAGAGAGGTCAAAGTTCAAGCCTATCAATAACTGCTCTCAAAACGCCAGTACAAAGCAATAAAAAATGGAGTGAACCAAACTCAAAAGCTGAATTTCAAATAGAAAAACATTAAGCAAACATAGTTCAGGTGGGTAGCTGCATCAGCATGCGTAGGCTGAAAAGGAACAAGTTATAGGTTTATTCCATGCTGAAAAAAAGAAGAAAGAGAACACAACGTTTCGGTCGTGGAGCCTTCTTCAGGTGTGAGAGAGACAGGGCAGTAGGCAAAGGTAAAGTAGCGGGAGAACAAAGGTTGGGAGGGAGAAGGAGTGAGAGGCGGGAGCAGGGGACAGAAAGAGAGGCCAATCAAGAGGTGTGAAGTCAGAATGGGTGCAGAGAGGTGTGAAATGAAACTTCCAATGAATGGAGAAAATTTAAAAGAACAGTAGTCTGTCATTAAGGGAAGGGAGAATGTGTGATCCTAGCTGCAGAATAATTTTAGTTTCGGTGGTCTTTCTGATGTATGAGTTCGGAAAACCGTCTTTGAGAACACAGACGGAGAGATTAGAGTGGTCGTGGCCGTCAGAGGTGAAATGAGAAACAATGGGCTTGGAGAGATCTTTAATCTTCACAGCCCTGACGTGTTCTCTGAAGCGGTCTCCGAGTCTCCTTCCTGTTTCTCCAATGTAGATGGCTGGGCATTTGCTGCAAGAGATACAGTAAATAAGGTTGCTGGAGGTACAAGATGCTGTCTGGGTGATCCGGAATTGTCCTGAGGGGCCTTGAATGAGTGTGGTGGTGGCTGTGTAGTTGCAGGTGATACAGCGAGCTCTGTTGCAAGGGAAAGTGCCTGGTGTGGATGGTTGTTGACGGCGGTCAAGGGAGCTGTGAACAAGGAGGTTACGCAGATTAGGTGGTCGGCAATATGAGATGATAGGGCGATCAGAAAAGAGGGCCCCAATGGAGGGATCATCTTGTAGGATGGAAAAGTTGTGGTTAATGGTCCTGGGGATAGGAAGTGTGTTAGGGTGGTAAGGAAGCACCAAAGGAATGAGGTTGTTACGGCGGTAGCTCCTGATCGGGTTGATGGTCCGGGGGGTGTTTTTGGCTCGAGCAAGGAGCTTGTCAATCACACTGCTGGGGTATCCTCTGTTGATGAAAAATGAGTACATTTCGAGGGCTTGGTTCTCGAAGTCAATGTTGTCGCTGCATAATCGTCATAACCTAAGGAACTGTGAAAAAGGAAGAGAGTTTTTAGTGTGGTTGGGGTGAAATGAGCTGTACAGGAAGTAGCTGTGTGAATCCGTGGGTTTGTAATAAACTGAAGTGGACAGTCGGGGGTGGTTGATAGACAAGTGGATGTCTAGAAACGGAAGAGTGGTGGAAGATATGTTAACCGTATATTTGAGGGACGAGTGGAAGTTGATGAAATGGTGCAAGAAAAACTCAAGCTGATCGTTGGAGCATGTGGCGGCACCGACGCAGTCATCAATATATCGTTTGTAGAGGTCAGGAACATAGCCAGTGTAGGAAGCGAAGAAGCGTTCTTCTACCCAGCCGACAAAAATGTTGGCATAGCTGGGTCCCATTCTGGTGCCCATGGCAACTCCACTGACCTGTTGGTAAAAAATATTATTGAAAGAGAATGCCTTCAGTGTGAGGACCAATTCTGCAAGGTGTACAAGGGTGTGGGTGGGTGGATCAAGCACTGTGCGTTTGTCCAGCGTGTGCTTGAGGGCTGTAAGGCCGTCATTATGGGGAATGACGGTGTACAAAGATGTGATGTCCATGGTAAAAATGTAGCATTCGGTACCCTGAAATTGGAAATCACTAAAAAGTTGGAGCGCGTGGTTGGTGTCTTTGATGTATGAGGGAAGATCTTCAACCAGCGGTCTCATGAGGCTGTCGAGAAAGGCTGAGATGTAAGTAGTTGGACAGTTACATGCTGATACAATGGGGTGTCCAGGGGTGTCCGGTTTGTTGATTTTGGGGAGGAGGTAAAATTGAGATACCTGTGGATGTTCCATGATGAGCCGGTTTGCCTCCTGGGGGAGCTCATTACTGCTGATAAGAAGAGAAATGGTGGATACCACTTCCTTTTGGTATTCAGTGGTAGGGTCCTGTTGGAGAAGGAGGTAGGCAGAAGTGTCAGTTAGTTTTAAGCAAACATAGTTTTGCAGACAGAGACTGAATGTATTCTTAATAAAGCACCAATCTGAAGAATTTAATTAAAATTAACTGATTTTGAAAGTTAAGCTTAAACTCATGAAACAACTTAGATCTCTTTCTAAAGAGGGATCTTCCCAGATTACAGCTGAAAACATAAAACATAAAATCTTGACAAAAAGTTCAAATAGCGTATTGATGGATCAAATAAATTATTGAGATGAGCAAAAAAAATAAAATAAATCTTTGGAGCTCTCTACAGATCTCATTACCCTTTAAAGCCTTTATGGGAGAGTGCTGAAAAAAATGAACATGAATAAAGCAATATAGTGTAGAGCTTCCAAGACTGATGACTAGAAAATGAGCTGTGGTCAAGTTAAATCCATTAGGAGTATAAAGAAATAATATATAGAGAAATAATCACTACTTAAAAAGGTTGTTTAACTTGAAGCCATTATGGTGAAAGTTTAAAGAACTCCTTATTTTACTATCTCAACTATGAAGTTTGACTGTGTTGGAACTTGGTGTGTAAGTCATCTTTAGAGTTTGACAAGCTCCTGTTACAGTCTATTTAACTTTAAAAGATTTACAAACAAGATAGAAACCACAATACTCTACTCAGTTAGCATTGTGAGTGTACTGTGGTGAATCTAATCAAACCAAACACATATTCAAAATGTTGAGCATTTTACATTACAAATGCCAGAAAATACTGGATGTGTTTTTCAAAGTCAACAGTCAATTGAAATGGCTGTAGAATAGAACAAGTACTTAACCTACCTGTTCTTATTGTTTTATATATTTTTGCATGTTTGTGTAATTTTGAAGAACATGGGGATAGAAATCTCTTAATGATGTTAAAGCTTGGTTTTGCAAAACCTTTTTTTTTTTCAAAAAAGCACTAAAATATTTGTACCATTATAGGCATACTCTATTGTGCTACAGTTAATTTCTAGCATTAAAATGCCTTGGATAGCTGTACAACAATGACCTATGCAACGTGCGCTCAGCTGGTGAGTTTGATATGCTAATATTAGTATAACTTCTCCAGTAGTTACTGTATGGGTCACACTATGAAAAAGGTAGATGGCTTATGAGTTCAAAATTGAGAAGAATGCATGAACTGGATCTTCAGCCCTTCCATTCTTCAATAATGTTCACAGGTTTGAGGCTAGCTGATTGCTCATGTACAAAAAAGATGTTTTAAAGAATTATAATTATAGTTTTGAGATGACACACATATACAATCATACACTAGACTTAATTATCACTCATAGAGCTGATATTTATCATGCACTAGTCCATCCCATCAATAATATTTTCTGACCACTCTTTAATTACTTTTTAGATTCGACTGCCCTTGATACAGATGCAGCCATTCAAAGTGCGCGGTACAGTCACGTACTGGAGGTAATTGGATACGGCGTCGCGCAACGTGACGCAAGATGACACGGGGTACCGCGGTACATGATTGGTTGACGGACAGGGGCACTCGTGGTCCGTTGGTCTGTCGTAGAAAGATTTACAGTAAACGTCTTTACTGTGCCCGTTGTAGTATTGAATATTCATATGGAATTTTACCACTGAAGGGAAATCTTAGTGCCTGAGCATAAAAAGAATAGGAGCATACTGCAACGCGTGTGAAGGCCATAAACGATATTATTTTTGGAACATAAACATACAGTATATGGCTGGTCTTGGTACTTTAAAGAAAACATACACCAAACATGGTTTCATTATGACCAGAATCGGTCTTGAGATATTTTTAACTTGATTTACAGTATTTGAGAGGTATGTCTTGACACCGATACTACGTAAATACTGCTCACGTATATGTTTCTAGGTTTATATTATGCATTTCATACGGTCAAATTACTTTTGAGCAACTGATAAGAAGCGCGAAACAGTATTCCCAGGGCGTTCTAGTTTTCGTTTTGTTTTAAGGCAGTGCAGTGGATTGATTAGAGATATCAAGTACATACAAGTCATTTTTTAAATGTTGTAGTTCGTCTTGTAAAAATGTTCCGAGTACATCATCTGTCAACAATTACACAGTTTCTGTTTCCATATTGCGGATTTTGGTTACGTAATATTATTTTCTAATTTCACGTTGTGAATATATGATTTGGGCAAACAGAGCCTCAAAGAAGTACATTATGGGTTGTTGTTTTTTTTTGTTGCAGTTTTATCTCGAACAAGCAATGCTTAAACCTTTGTTTGATTCTTGTGAAACTATCCACACGACAGTTACCTACTGTAGGAGTTGACTTCAGTGATGTCACTGATGGGATGTTTCTAAAAATCCATCCTCTGTAAAACGTCTTCTCTAGTTGTCCTGCATATGTATTCGCTAATGAAGCTGTGTGTTCTGAGCCTGGTTCTCTACATTTCTGTATGAACCAGCTTAGAGGGCTATAGACAGCTTGTGTTTAAATTGAGTGTAAGGTAATTTATGCTTCTAAAGTCATGGTCAGCATTGTACTGTGCTGTAAACTTGTTCTGTGCCTAGTTACATTATTTAATAGCTTTATCAAATCTGTACATTGTCTGTCGATAATGTTTCTGTAGTGCTTTTTCAGCCCTCAGCATGTGACTGCGCTGGTGGCGCTGTGTGTTAGTTTCCTGACTCCCATGTCACACAGTCTGTGATTGAATCCCATGGAACTATGACTTTATTTTTTAACAAACATTTCTTTGAAAAAATGAAACGTTTCCCTTGGTCAGAGATTAAATAAAACCTCACTCGCACCAAACAAATTAATATTTCTAAATATCACAACATGATCAAATTTAAGTCTTTTTAATAACAATGAATAGTCACCTATGCGTTACAAAATAAACATTTATATTGATTTGAATCGCGTTTTGATTTAAATCGTAAACACGTGTTTAAATATATGTGTTTAAAGGCGATATACTGTATAAAAGCGCTGAATCTTATGGAATGTGTTCCGCCGGGGATTCAAAACATTTATTTTTTTTAATCGCGTATCTAAGGAAAATTGCAGTATAACTTTGTTCATGCACAAACAGTGGCATGTTACATTATAATTTGGGTGTCTCCTCTTGCCAGAAAGCTCTAAATTGCATTTTGAGTGTGGTTTTTGACTTTTTCTAAATTGCAACCCATAAATAAAGCTGATACAGTTTAGACTTACTGTATTCTAAACTGTATTACAACAGCACATTGGACAATGCAACGTAAATTGCAAAAATGCACTTGAAATCTGCCACTGTTTGTGCATGAACAAAGTTATACTGCACTTTTCCTTAGATACGTGATTAAAAGAAATACATTTTTTGAATCCCCGGCGGAACACATTCCATAAGAATCAGTGCTTTTATACAATATATCGCCTTTAAACACATATATTTAAACACGTGTTTACGATTTAAATCAAAACGCGATTCAAATCAATATAAATGTTTATTTTGTAATGCATAGGTGACTATTCATTGTTATTAAAAAGACTTAAATTCGATCATGTTGTGATATTTAGAAATATAAATTTGTTTGGTGCGAGTGAGGATTTATTTAATCTCTGACCAAGGGAAACGTTTCATTTTTTCAAAGAAATGTTTGTTAAAAAATAAAGTCATAGTTCCATGGGATTCAATCACAGACCGTATGACATGGGAGTCAGGAACCTAACCCACAGGTCACATGCTGAGGGCTGAAAAAGCACTACAGAAACATTATCGACAGACAATGTACAGATTTGATAAAGCTATAAAATAATGTAACTAGGCACAGAACAAGTTTACAGCACAGTACAATAATAAATGCTGACCATGACTTTAGAAGCATAAATTACCTTACACTCAATTTAAACACAAGCTGTCTTTAGCCCTCTAAGCTGGTTCATACAGAAATATAGAGAACCAGGCTCAGAACACACAGCTTCATTAGCAAATACATATGCAGGACAACTAGAGAAGACGTTTTACAGAGGATGGATTTTTAGAAACATCCCATCAGTGACATCACTGAAGTCAACTCCTAGGTACTGTAACTGTCGTGTGGATAGTTTCACAAGAATCAGACAAAGGTTTAAGCATCACTTCGAGATAAAACTGCAACAAAAAAAACAACAACCCATAATGTACTTCTTTGAGGCTCTGTTTGCCCAAATCATATATTCACAACGTGAAATTAGAAAATAATATAACGTAACCAAAATCTGCGATATGGAAACAGAACCTGTGTAATTGTTGACAGATGATGTACTCGGAACATTTTTACAAGACGAACTACAACATTTAAAAAATGACTTGTATGTACTTGATATCTCTAATCAATCCACTGCACTGCCTTAAAACAAAACGAAAACTAGAACGCCCTGGGCATACTGTTTCGCGCTTCTTATCAGTTGCTCAAAAGTAATTTGACCGTATGAAATGCATAATATAAACCTAGAAACATATACGTGAGCAGTATTTACGTAGTATCGGTGTCAAGACATACCTCTCAAATACTGTAAATCTAGTTAAAAATATCTCAAGACCGATTCTGGTCATAATGTAACCATGTTTTGTGTATGTTTTCTTTAAAGTACCGAGACCAGCGATATACTGTATGTTTATGTTCCAAAATTAATATTGTTTATGGCCTTCACACGCGTTGCAGTATGCTCCTATTCTTTTTATGCTCAGGCACTAAGATTTCCCTTCAGTGGTAAAATTCCATATGAATATTCAATACTACAACGGGCACAGTTAAGACATTAAATATACATATACATACTGTATACAGTACAGTTTGCATACGGTAATATGTTTATGTTCCTAAATCAATCTCTTTTATGAGCATGTGAAAGGCATGGTGAATCGATTCTCAAAAATTACTGTACTTTGCATGATTGGAAACAAATGCGTGATTGCGAAATGCTGTGGTGTTACTTTTACAAAGACGGTCGATGAAAAAAGGAATGTGTACCAGGGCAATACTTTGAGCTTACACTTACAGCTTGTCCAAGGTCATTCATTATTAATACTATTAGTAATATCTTCGTTATAGACTTTGATGGCGACAGCTCAAAAATGAGAGGTTGAGCTTTATTAGCTCCACCGTGCGGAAATTCCGGATACTATTATTTTGCTAGCGGTATTTACCGGTAACTCGCGGTAGACTGCGTACAGCGTACTGGAAAATAATGCGGTATCGCCCGCGCATTTTGAATGGCTGCATCTGTAGCTGCCAAGGAGAAGACTATTACAACATGACACATCAACGGGGGGTACTTCATTATATTTTATTAACACAATGAACAATGCTAGCTTCATCTCCAGTAATAATGTTGACAAAATCACACATAAGTATAATACAGTGGTCAGACTGGCCCTTGATAAAATTGCCCCGCTAAAGGCTAAGGTAGTCAAAACCACTAGACACTCTCAATGGTATAATGATCACACACGATCCCTTAAAGAGGAGTGCCCCAAACTAGAGTGCAGTGCAAATTGAGGTCTACTGGTTTGCAAGTATTCAAGTCAGCATGGACTGATAGCCTGCAACAATGTAAGAATGCCCTATTCAGAGCTCATTCAGCTTACTACTCTGAATTTATAGAAAGCAATAAAAATAACCCTCACTACCTATTTAACGGAATAGCTTATCTTACAAATAAGATCGATTCTATATTTCCATCTAGCTTTAGTTGTGACGATTTCATGAACTTCTTTAACAATAAAATTAACACCATCAGACTTCAAACACAATCAAATAAGCCACAAAGAAGTCTGGTACAGAAACAGTAAGTGCACATCTTTAGTGTTTTTCACTTAGTTAATAGAAAAGAAATTAATTATTAAGACAAAGTCAACCACTGTCTTATAGATCCCATCCCCACTCAGCTAGTCTAAGATTCCCCCGACGTACTAGCAGGAACTGTAATTAGTATGATTAACACATACCTTGTATCAGGCGTTGTACCTGATCAATTCAAGGTAGCGGTTGTTAGACCACTCCTTATGAAGCCAGATTTGGATCCACAAGTTCTTAATAGCTACAGGCCTGTCTCAAATGTCCCTTTTCTATCTAAAATTCTTGAAAGAATAGTTGTGGCCCAACTTCAATCGTATGTGAACTCAAATTTAATTGAGAAATTCCAGTCCAGTCTGGTTTCTGCCCAGGCCACAGCACTGAAACTGCATTAACAAGAGTCGTAAATGACATTCTGTTAGCTACTGAGGCGGGGAATGCAACAGTGCTTGTGGTTCTTGATCTTAGTGCTGCCTTTGACACGGTTGACCACTCTGTTTTGTTACACAGGCTTAGATTTGAGGTTGGCTTATGTGGAACAGTCCTTAAGTGGTTTGCTTCATATTTAACTAATCATTTTCTCATGTTCAAATATCTAATAATAATGTTTTAACTAATGTTCAAATATCTAATAATTGTACTGCTTCGTCAATGTCACCAGTTCAACTTGGGGTACCACAGGGATCAGTGCTAGGACCAATATGGTTCTCTCTCTACATGCTGCTGCTAGGTAGGATAATACGAAAACATAATATTAAGTTTTATTCATATGCTGATGACACTCAAATATACATTTCATTTACACCTAATTTACACGACAACTCGTCTATTATAAATTTAGTTAATTGCAAAAATGAAGTAAAGACTTAGATGTGTGTAAACTTTTTGTTACTCAAAAACTGAGGTTCAGTTGTTTGGAGGGAACAATACTGATAGGACTACTATAACTTCAGTACTTAACTCAGAGGATTTAAAAATGCCTCAAAAACTAAGCACATAACCTAGGCGTCATATTAGACACAAGGCTCTCATTTAACTCTCATGTTAAAACAGTATCGAAAACATCTTTCCTACAGTTAAGAAATATTGCAAAACTAAGGCAGTTTCACTCCACTCCAAGACACAGAGAAATTAACAAGTAATAGGTTTATTCCATCCTGAAAGAGAAGAAAGAAACCAGTTTTGGCCCTGGAACCTTCTTCAGGTTTGAGAAAGACAGGGCAGTAAGCAAAGGTAATGTAGCAGTAGAACAAAAGCTGGGAAAGAGGAGGAGCAAGAGTGGCCAATCAGGTGGTGTGAAGTCAGGATAGGTGAAGAGAGGTGTGAAATGAAACCTACAATGAATAGAGAGGATTTAGAAGAAAAGGAGTCTGTCGTTGAGAGAAAGGGGAAGGTGTGATCCTAGCTGCAGGATAATTTTAGTTTCTGTATTCTTTCTGATGTATAAGAAAACAGACAGAGATTAGTGTGATCATGGCCATCAGAGGTGAAATGAGAAACAATGGTCTTGGAGAAATCTTTAATCGTCACAGCCCTAACATGTTCTCTAAAGTGGTCTTCAAGTCTCCTTTCTGTTTCTCTAATGTAGATGGCTGGACATTTACTGCAAGAGATACAGTAAATAAGGTTGCTGGAGATGTCATCTGATTGATCCAGAATTGTCCAGAGGGGTGAATGAGTGAGCTGTTTGTCACAACAGCCAGAGACCAACTCTTAAGCGATCTAATCAGCACCAGAAATGGGTTATTATTAACAAGCGCCGCCGCACGCATTAACACAACTGCAAATGCTCTACCGTGCGGCACGCCATGCTATTTATACCATCCTAACCTGCTTCCCTTTGCTCGGTATTGAGTCTACTCCTTGAGAGCTCTACCTGGCGTTTTTCCTCGTACTTCGTTTATTTTGGATTCTGGACTCCCCTTCTGCCTTTTCGACTTTGGACCTCGCCTCTCGTCACGGACTGTTTGCCTCCTGTGTTCTCTCCAGATTACAACTTACCTTACCCCTTTTGACCACGACCTCGTCTCTTGCTTCGAATTGTTTGCTTCTATCGCTCTTCCTGGTAACTGATACACCCTTTTCCTTGGACCACGAACTTGCCTATGCATTGGATTGTTTGCCTGCCTTCACTCCTGTGTCTGCACAGGATCCTCGTATCTATACACCAGGGATTCCTAACAGAATACCGAGCCAAAAGATGGATCCCGCGGATGCCTTTCGCTCACTTTTCAATCACCATTCCCAAGCTCTCACCCAGCTTCAATCTCCGCTCCAACTTCTCTCTAAGCATGTCCCTCGGCTTCCGCCCTCCCCGTCTCTCCAGCTAGGGGAGATTTTCAGTGCGCTGATTTCCAGCTTTTTGCAGACCTGCTCCGGGCACGTTTTTCTCCAATCAACCCGGACCTGACTCATTTCCGGCTCACCTCACCATCACATAGGGTGACGGTTCACTGTATGATTATGTGGCTGAATTCCAAACTCTTGCCACAGAATCTGACTGGAACTTGGAAGCCCTGATTTGCCTTTTTTCTAAGGGTCTCTTGGAAGAACTAAAGGATTACCTGGTGCTCACACCTCTTCACACCCGCTCTCTCGAGGCGGCGATCACTCAGGTGGTTGAATTGGACACTCGCATTCGGCTGCAGAGAGCAGAGAGCCATCCAGGAAGCAGTCCTGGACGTCCCGTGGGTACTACCCCCGTAACCACTCTGCATCATGCACGCCTTTCCTCAGAGGAAAGGAAAGGCGCCGACGGGAGGGACTGTGTCTGGATTGCACTGCACCAGATTACCTTCTCTCTGCTTGTCCCTCGAGACCTCGGTATCCCTCTCGAACCCTTCCGCAGACTACTGTTAGAGTCAGTAGTTCTGTTTTTTCTCAAACCTCGTCTGGGCCTTTATTCCCGGCAGAAGTTTCTTGGACTGACTTATACCTTCCCTTTTAGGTTTCTGTTGACTCGGGGGCAGCAGGGAACTTTATAGACACCACTTTTGCTAAGAAGTGGAATATTCCCCTGGCTCCAGTCTCGCCCCCGATCTGCATTCAAGCTCTGGATGGATCAACGATTGCGCCTAGCAGACCGTTCCTCTCTGTCTAACAGTTGGTGCCACACATGTTGAGAATGTTTCACTCCTTCCCCTGGACTCACCTGCCTACCCAGTAATCCTGGGTCTTCCGTGGCTTAAGAAGCATGATCCTCATCTCCTGGGACAAGAATGAGATCATCGCCTGGAGCCACGTCTGTCGTGACAACTGTTGTCGCCCGCCGGTTAAGGTTGCTGCTGCAGTAACCAGTTTGGAGAAGCAGTCTACAATCCTGCCCCAATATGTGCATCTGAAACAAGTCTTTGATAAGCAGAAGGCTCTTTCGCTTCCCCCTCACCGTACCTACAACTGTGCTATAGAATTGCTCCCTTGAACCCTTCCACCCAAAGGATGGATCTACCCACTCACTCAGGCAGAGAATCAGGCTTTGCAAGATTATATGAAGGAGGCTCTGGAGTCAGGATTCATTCGTCCCTCCTCTTCTCCAGCCTTTGTGGGCTCCTTGTGGCCGTGTATTGATTACAGAGGACTGAACTCCATTACGGTCAAGCATCGTTACCCCCTGCCTTTAATTACATCCACTTTGGAGTCCATAAGTGGAGCCTCTATATTCTCGAAGTTAGATCTATGGGGGGCTTACAATTTAATCAGGATATGTGAAGGGGATGAGTGGAAGATGGCCTTCATGACCACACACGGACATTATGAGTATCAGCTGATACCTTTTGGTCTTGTTAATGCCCCAGCGGTCTTCCAGTCATTCATTAATGACATCTTTACGGACATTATCCGGAATTTTGTTTTGGTTTACCTGGATGACATCCTCATCTTTTCTGTCAACCCTAGGGAACATGTCCACCACGTCCAGGAGGTCCTGTCCAGACTCATTGACAATAAACTCCACGCCAAGCTCGAGAAGTGCATTTTTCACACCCCTAAGATTCACTTTCTGGGTTACATCATTTCTCCCCTTGTTGTAGAGATGGACTCTGCTAAGTTTGCGGCTATCAATGACTGGCCAGCTCCTCGTAATTTAAAGCAAATCCAACGATTTCTAGGTTTTGCTAACTTCTATAAACGTTTCATCCAGAACTTTAGCTCCGTCGTGGCACTCATCATGGCTCTAACCCGCAACAGACCAGGCTTGGGTAAATGGAACACGGAGGCTAACCAGGCTTTTTTGCACTTAAAACAACTCTTCAGCTCGGCGCCACTTCTACAACACCCGGATCCCTCTCAGCCTTTCATTGTTGAGGTTGACACCTCAGCCTATGGGGTTGGGGCAGTCCTCTCCCAGCGCAACAGAGAAAAGCACATTCCACATCTCTGTGCCTTCTTTTCTAAAAAGCTCTCCCCCGCAGAGGTTAATTACGATGTGGGTAATCGTGAACTCCTAGCTATCAAGTTGGCCCTGGAGGAATGGAGACACTGGCTGGAGGGGGCTCATCACCCCTTTGTCATTATTACAGACCATAAGAACCTGGCCTACATTCAGTCTGCCAAATGCCTCAACTTCCGTCAGCCCCGTTGCTCTCTTTTCTCGCTTTAATTTTGTTATCACCTATACGCCTGGCTCCAAGAATGGGAGGGCTGATGCACTCTCTCGGCTCCATGATCCCTGGGATCTAGATTACACACCGGAACCAATCATTTCACCCACTCACTCAGGCAGAGAATCAGGCTTTGCAAGATTATATGAAGGAGGCTCTGGAGTCAGGATTCATTCGTCCCTCCTCTTCTCCAGCCTTTGTGGGCTCCTTGCGGCCGTGTATTGATTACAGAGGACTGAACTCCATTACGGTCAAGCATCGTTACCCCCTGCCTTTAATTACAGCCACTTTGGAGTCCATAAGTGGAGCCTCTATATTCTTGAAGTTAGATCTATGGGGGGCTTACAATTTAATCAGGATATGTGAAGGGGATGAGTGGAAGAAGCCTGGGGGCGATCCGCTGCTCTATTGAGGATCAGGTCAGACGGAACTACAGTTCCTCTGTGCTGCCCCCTGGATAAGATTTTTGTACCAGACCACTTGCGTTCTGCTGTCCTGCAGTGGGGGCATGACTCCCGGTTTGTGGGCCATCCTGGTTGCAGACGCACTGTGGACCTCCTCACCAGGGACTTCTGGTGGCCTTCCATGCGATCTGATGCTGCAGAGTACGTCCGGGCTTGCCCGGTCTGTGCCAGGACCAAGACTCCGCATGCTAGGAAGGCCGGCCTGTTTCACCCCCTTCCGATCCCACACCGCCCTTGGTCCCACATAGCGGTTGACTTTATTACGGACCTTCTTAACAGTCAAGGTCATACGGTAATCATAGTGGTCTCCGATCATTTTTCCAAAGCAGCCCATTTCGTCCCCCTCCCAGCACTGCCCACAGCCCAGGAAATGTCACTGTTTGTGCAGCAGGTCTTCAGGATACATGGTTTGCCTGACGATGTGCTCTCGGACAGGGGACCTCAATTTGTCCAGGCCTTTTGGAAGGCTTTCTGTCAAGCTCTGGGGACCCATGTATCTTTGACTTCGGGTTATCTACCTGAGGCCAATGGTCAGGTGGAAAGGACCAACCAAAGCCTCCTTACCTTTTTGAGAGCCTTCACCTCCAACTCACAGGATGATTGGTCATCGCTGCTTCCCTGGGCAGAGTATGCCCACAATTCTCTTACCTCCACCTCCACAGGTCTCTCTCCCTTCCTCTGTTCATTAGGATATCAACCCACTCTCATCCCGGTCACCCCTCTGGACACAGCAGTGCCGTCGGTACGACTATATATTTCCAAGCTGCGGAGGACCTGGAGAATTGCGAGGACAGCTCTCATCAAGTCGACCCAGCGCCACGCCAAATTCGCCAACCAGCACCACAGACCAGTGTCTCGTTTTCGGAGAGGACAGTTCGTCTGGCTATCAACAAGGAGCCTACCTCTACGCCTGCCTTCCAATAAGCTCGGTCCTAAGTATATCTGCCCCTTCCGGATTCTCTCCCGGATCACCCTGGTTACCTTCAGTCTTGCACTTTCCCCCTCCCTCAGAATCCACCCGTCATTCCATGTCTCCCTCCTGAAACCCTTCTACCGCTCGCCCCTTGCGGCTCCCCAGCATCGCATTCAGGGGCGCCCGGCGTATACGGTCTACAAGATCCTCGACTCCAGATGGAACCGTGGTACCCTTCAGTATCTAGCCAAATGGGAGGGTTATGGCCCCGAAGAGAGCTCTTGGGTTCTGGAGAAAGATATTTTGGACCCTATGCTAATCAGTTAATTTCACAGGGACTATCCCGATTGGCCGTCTCGGGTGTCGGGAGCCATGACCGCCAGCCAGCAGAGACCAACTCTTAAGCGATCTTATCAGCACCAGCAGCAGGTTATTATTAACAAACGCCGCCACACGCATTAACACACCTGCAAACTCTACCGTGCGGTATGCCGTGCTATTCATACCATCCTAACCTGTTTCCCGTCGCTCGGTATTGAGTCTACTCCTTGAGAGCTCTACCTGGCATTTTGCCCTGTACCTCGTTTATTCTGGATTCTGGATTCCCCTTCTGCCTTTTCAACTTTGGACCTCGTCTTGGACTGTTTGCCTCCTGTGTTCCTTCCGGATTACGACTTACCTTATCCCTTTTGACCTTGACCTTGCCTCTTGCTTTGGATTGTTCGCTTCTATCGCTCTTCCTGGTTACTGATACACCCTTTTTCTTGGACCACGAACTCACCTATCACATTAGATTGTTCGCCTGCCTTGTCGACTACTCACTCCTGCGTGTGCACAGGATCCTCGTATCTATCCAACAGGGATTCCTAACACTGTTAGATATGTACTTGCAGGTGCAGGATTTTTTTGCAAGGGAAAATGCCTGGTGTGGATGGTTGCTGAGGACAGTCGGGGGAGCTGTGAACAAGAAGGTTACGCAGATTAGGTAGTCGGCGATATGAGATGATAGGGCAGTCAGAAAAGAGGGCCCCATTGGAGGGATCATCTTGTAGGATGGAAAAGTTGTCATCAAAACAGAGAAATTAATACATGGTCTTGTATACAGCAGCACTAAGAATGTGAGAATGCTGTTTGTGGCCTACAGTTCAGCATTCAATTCCATCATACCCGGTCAACTGGTGACAAAGCCAGTTGGATTAGGTCTGTGCAACTCTGTCTGCAACTGGCTGCTGGACTTTCTCATTGAGAGACCACAGGTGGTGGGGATAAGCAATAAAACATTAACACCACTCACCCTGAGCACTGGAACTCCACAAGGCTGCTGTCTGAGTCTAAGGTTGTACTCCCTGTTCACTCATGACTGCACTGCAAGACACAGCAACAACCGCACCATTAAGTTTGTGGATGACACCACTATAATAGGACTGATCAGTGATGATGACGAGTCCACTTACAGGGATGAAGTCATACAGCTGCTTAGGTGGTGTCATAGCAATAACCTCGACTTGAATGTAAATAAAACGAAAGAGCTAATAGTGGACTTTCGGAGACATAGGCCACTCACTCACAGCCCACTCAGTATTGATGGAACGGAAGTGGAAACAGTCACCAGCTTTAGGTTTTTGGGAATTCATATCTCTAAAGATCTAACCTGGACTGTGAACACTGACTCTATCATGAAGAAAGCTCAGCAGCGCCTTTATTTCTTGAGGTGCCTCAAGCGTTGTGGGATGCCAGTACCTGTGTTGGTGATCTTCTGCACAATCGAGAGCATCTTCACCAACAGGATCACCGTGTAGTACGGCAACACCTCTTCTCGAGAAAGAAAGGCACTGCAGAGAATGGTCAATATGGCCCAGAAGATTATCGGTTGTGGTCTCACAGAGATTAAACAGCTCTATGTGGACCACTGCTGTGGTAGAATTCTGGCTATCACAGAGGACAGTCACCACCCCGGGCATGAGCTCTTCACTACACTGCCCTCAGGCAAAAGATATAAGAGCATAAGGACATTTACCACTAGATTCTTCAATAGTTTCTATCCACAAGCACTGCGATTGGCAAACACATTTAGCCATGCCCCTCAGACCACACCTACACCATCTACAGTGCCTTGCGAAAGTATTCGGCCCCCTTGAACTTTTCAACCTTTTGCCACATTTCAGGCTTCAAACATAAAGATATAAATTTTTTATTTTATGTGAAGAATCACCAACAAGTGGGACACAATTGTGAAGTGGAACGAAATCTATTGGATTTTTGAAACTTTTTTAACTAACAAAAAAATGAAAAGTGGGGCGTGCAAAATTATTCGGCCCCCTTGCGTTAATACTTTGTAGAGCCACCTTTTGCTGCGATTACAGCTGCAAGTCGCTTGGGGTATGTCTCTATCAGTTTTGCACATCGAGAGACTGAAATTCTTGCCCATTCTTCCTTGCAAAACAGCTCGAGCTCAGTGAGGTTGGATGGAGAGCGTTTGTGAACAGCAGTTTTCAGCTCTTTCCACAGATTCTCGATTGGATTCAGGTCTGGACTTTGACTTGGCCATTCAAACACCTGGATACGTTTATTTGTGAACCATTCCTTTGTAGATTTTGCTGTATGTTTGGGATCATTGTCTTGTTGGAAGATAAATCTCCGTCCCAGTTTCAGGTCTTTTGCAGACTCCAACAGGTTTTCATCCAGAATGGTCCTGTATTTGGCTGCATCCATCTTCCCCTCAATTTTAACCATCTTCCCTGTCCCTGCTGAAGAAAAGCAGGCCCAAACCATGATGCTGCCACCACCATGTTTGACAGTGGGGATGGTGTGTTGAGGGTGATGAGCTGTGTTGCTTTTACGCCAAACATATCGTTTTGCATTGTGGCCAAAAAGTTCGATTTTGGTTTCATCTGACCAGAGCACCTTCTTCCACATGTTTGGGGTGTCTCCCAGGTGGCTTGTGGCAAACTTTAGACGAGACTTTTTATGGATATCTTTGAGAAATGGCTTTCTTCTTGCCACTCTTCCATAAAGGCCAGATTTGTGCAGTGTAAGACTGATTGTTGTCCTATGGACAGACTCTCCCACCTCAGCTGTAGTTCTCTGCAGTTCATCCAGAGTGATCATGGGCCTCTTGGCTGCATCTCTGATCAGTCTTCTCCTTGTCTGAGCTGAAAGTTTAGAGGGACGGCCAGGTCTTGGTAGATTTGCAGTGGTCTGATACTCCTTCCATTTCAAGATGATCGCTTGCACAGTGCTCCTTGGGATGTTTGAAGCGTGGGAAATCTTTTTGTATCCGAATCCGGCTTTAAACTTCTCCACAACAGTATTACGGACCTGCCTGGTGTGTTCCTTGGTCTTCATGATGCTCTCTGCGCTTTCAACAGAACCTTGAGACTATCACAGAGCAGGTGCATTTATACAGAGACTTGATTACACACAGGTGGATTCTATTTATCACCATCAGTCATTTAGGACAACATTGGATCATTCAGAGATCCTCGCTGAACTTCTGGAGTGAGTTTGCTGCACTGAAAGTAAAGGGGCCGAATAATTTTGAACGCCCCACTTTTCATTTTTTTATTAGTTAAAAAAGTTTCAAAAATCCAATAGATTTCGTTCCACTTCACAATTGTGTCCCACTTGTTGGTGATTCTTCACATAAAATAAAAAATTTATATCTTTATGTTCGAAGCCTGAAATGTGGCAAAAGGTTGAAAAGTTCAAGGGGGCCGAATACTTTCGCAAGGCACTGTACCTCATTATGATTTCTTATCTATTGCACATCTCCAGTCATTGTTTACACGTCTATATTATTTACATTCAAACTGTTTACTTGTCTACTTGTACATTGTCTACCGTTTGTTTGTATATTGTCTTGATGCACTGTCTGCACTTTGTGTTTTTACACTTGTTTTAACAATCGAGAGACTTTCTGTAAGTTAGAATTCCATTGTACCAGTACATGTACCGGTTACATATGGCAATTAAGTTCAAGTTCAAGTTAGACTACTGCAATGCCCTACTATCAGAAAGCACCCACCACTCTTTCAACATATAACACCAAATTCAGAATGCAGCAGCTAGAATTGTTACTAGGAACGGAAAGTATGACCATATAACCCCCATACTTCGCTTTCTTCATTGGCTTCTTGTCAGGTACAGGGTGGACTTCAAAATCATTCTACTTACTTACAGGGTTCTCAGAGGTCAGGCACCTGTCTATCTAATGGAATTTATTAATGAATACCATCCAAGTCTCCCACTTAGATCACAGAACGCAGGTCTTCTTTATATTCCACGCATTCATAAAAAACAGTTGGCAGTAAAGCCTTTAGTTAAAGGGCCCCTAGCTTATGGAATAGTTTCCCACCCCAAATTCGGGATGCCGAGTCAATCTCAGTATTCAAATCCAGACAGAAGACCTATTACTTCAGCCTAGCCTACTACATCTTACAAGCCTGCTGCAACCATGACTGCTGGTGCTATTGTACATGCCATTTTGTGTCTCTATGGTGGGCTATCAGGTAGATACATCTGTTCTGACCAAACTATCCTATTCTTCTCTCCACATGTCTGGATGGTGCCCGGGTTGGGGTTAACCAAAGTTAAGTTAATCCAAAGTTAACTTTGGATCCTAGAGGTTTTTTTTCTCCTTACTAATGAATTTTTGGTTCCTCGTCTCCATTGTCTTCTCGTCTTTTCACTTGCATTAAGCACCTTGAGGCAACCTTGTTGTGAAAGGCGGTATATACAACTAAATTGAATTTAATTAAATGAGTTTGCACATAAGTTGATTTACAGATCTGGAAAGGTTGACACTGCAAGGATCCAAAGGAATGTATGGAGGTATTTGTTGTCAGGAGAAGGGATTGAAAAGTGTCAACCTTCACTTCTTTCCAGTCCTGTAAATTAACTCATGTGCACTCATGTGTTACTAGTTTAGTAGTAGTGTAGAAGTGTTGCAAACATGTACAGTGCAATTTTGTACATTTTACCTGCAAATCATAAAGGAGGGTTCACATCACTAGATCACATCACATCACATCACATCCTTTTTTTAGTTTGGCACCTTGCAAAACAGAACAGAAAATGTTCTCTCATTACTGTTTGTTCACAAATCAGAAAGTGCTCCTTTGCATTCAAGATAGGACACATTCTTTGTAAAATAGGCAACTCTTACTCCCAGTGACACATTTAGCCAATGTACGCCTGGAATTTCCTCCCCTTAAAGAATTTGTTATATCTCTGCAGCAGAGTATAGCAGGAGCCTGATTCAGGTCTTAAATTGAAGCTAAGCAGACTGTCACTCGGCTTCCTTTTTTCTGCCTTCACTGAGTGTGTGCTGCAGTGGTTATGTTTTAGGTTAAACAATTGTTTTACAACAAAGTCAGCATCATCAAGGTGTATTTTTTAATTATATAATACTACAATAATACATAATATCACAGAAAGCAATGTCATGTCATTTGTATGGTTTTTACAGATTAATCTATTCATGTACTTTAAACATGTATTTCAGGCCTTAATACAACAATTTATGAGGTTTTGAAAATGTTCCCTAGGTGGCGAAATACCTTTATCAGTAAAAGACTGCTTTGGTGGTTTGGATTACTTGGTGTCTGTAATGCCCATTTGTAATACAAATATACTATGCTAAATTACATTTAGTGACTGCTCACTCAACCCTGATTTAGATCATTTTGCTTCATGGGAAATATTCAGAGTGTTGAAAACATACATACTCAATAAGCTAAATTACTTCTTGTATTAAGGGAAGCAAAGATGAAAACGAACTGTTGAGCAAAAACTGAAATGAACTTTGGCTATCCAATCTGCTTCCCCTTAGTATGATTTTTTTTTTCTGTTTGATCTTTTGTTTTCAGGCCAATTCAGCTAAATTAATAACCATAGACTTCTAGAAGAGACATGGTTTCTTGCTTTTGCAAGAACATAATTAAAATATTACAATTATTTCAAACATAACTGTTTGAAAAAACAGCCACTGATTTTATAGAGCTAACCCAGGGCAAGCGATAATTTAAATACAATGTGAAGTATATATCTTAATATATATTAAATACAAAATATATAAAAAATAAAATAAAAATATCAATATAATAATCTGCCTCAGCCCATTTATGTGCTTTTAAGATTCCCTGTCCAAAAAAGCTAAAACAAAGACATAACTTTCTGAGAGAGTCACTGTATTAAATGTTTAAATCACTTACAGTACATGTAGGTCCCCAAAGACAAAAAACAAATAAATTAAAACAATTGTCTGTGCTCAGTGAGCATGTTTTTTTATTAGTATTATTAAAAAAACAAAACATAGATAAATAACATCTACTTTCATTTTGTGCCAATATTACAGACAAGAAAGATGGTACGCTTCAGACTGCTCTTCCAGCATCTATATTTAGATTAACAGATAGCAGGTTTATTTAGGGATTTTGAAAAGGAATGTATTATTGATCCATAATTAATAACAGATCCAGACACTCTTGATAAATGCCAATGCCCAGAGAGGAACTGGGGCACCCATTGGCAGGGTCTTGGGCTTTCCAGATGGGGTTCTGAAATCTCTGGGGATAAAAGCCCTGGAAAAAGACAAATGAAGATATGAGATGTCAATTGGATCAAAATAATTTGATTGTCACTATCTTGATAAGTGTGGTGGTGACATTTAGCATTAATGAAGGCCAGAGAAAGTTAAAAAAACTGAGTGACCAAGAGCAAGAATGAAGCATTGAATCTCAATGAGACAAGGGGCAGGGATAGCTGTACTAAAATGTGCAGAAAGCCATTTTGGGGAAAAAAAACTACTATACAGTATATTACCTGTCTAAATTGAGAAATTCAGCCAACATTTTAAAGGATCTAGGAACATGCTTTGTAATTGCCATAAGATATACAGTAACATTGAATTTGGTCTGAAAAATATTAAATTAAAAAATCAAAAACATACTGTAAATGTATAATTTGTTAGAAGCTCAGAAAATACTTGTTTACATGAAATCTGGTAGCTGAACAATCCACTATGGCTTGGGAATAAAGGAAAACGGAGAAACCCTGACTGAAATGCAAATTACACATTCACTACAGTCCACTCAAATGAATATATTATGTCTTCCCTTATCAATACTGGAACACCCAGGAGAATCAACACTATGCATGCAATTTAACAGCATTGCAGAGCTCACTAAGACAGAAGCATATTAAAATTCCCCTTGAAAACAAAAATGGTATTCTCTCCATTTATGCTCTTCTTTTAAGCTATTTATATTCAGTCAACACTATTTAAACACTAAATAGGAATAAACTGGCTATGAAAATTACCTAGATAATGTCACTGATATTCAGCTAAGAAACAAATAACCTCTTTAAACCTTTGTTCAATGTGGAAAAACTATTAACCTCCTCAAAAGGAAATGAAGTGAAGAGGTCTTTTGCTCACCTTTTACTACAAATATCCATACATCCACCCAATTTGAGTCACTGGGGTTTATGGACTCTGAACATTTCTAACAGAATGATGACAACAGTGTGAGAAATAACCATTGTATTGTGGTTTCGCTTGGCTTGTTTGTATCTGGCTATAAAGGGAACCTAGCTGAAAAGATAAAGTCAGAGAAAAACTCATGCTGCTATGTCATTCCTTAATTTCAGCTGAAATAAAAGCCTGATGACCACTTCACCTCTGTAGCGTGGTTTCCAAGTCTTGTCCTTGTCTCCTGACGAAGGTTAATCTTACCCCTCCCCGTCAGCCTTCAATAACTTCCAATACTTCGCGATTTCTTGACATAAACCACTACATTTACAGGTGATGCAGATTTTCAACTCCTGTGTAGTTCTTTCCACCCCTGTATTGTACAAGAAACTCTCTTTTTCACAGTTCCTCAGGCTCCGACAACTATACACTGACAGAGGATACCATTTCATTAACAGAAGATACCCAACACATGTTTTTAGGGCCCTCTCCCGAGCCAAAAATAGCCAATAGGAATTCCTGGACCCACAACCACATTCCTTTGCTGCTTCCCTACTACCCTAACACCCTTTATATTACCAGGACCATTAATGACAATTACTGACCCCTCCTCTTTTCTTACTGCCTATTCATTTCACTGACCACCTAATCTGTGGACCCTTTTTGTTCACAGCACCCTTGACCACAATTGACAGCAATCATCCACACCAGGCACTTTTGACTGCAACAGAACCCGCCGCATCAAGGATAAATATACAGTATATCTAATACCACACATATTCAAGGCCCCTCTGGACAACCCAGATGACATCATGTAATTCTAGCAATCTCATTTACTGCATCTGCAGATATTTACATTGGTGAGACAGAAGGAAACTGGCAAAGCTGTTTCAGAGCTGTGAGCTGTGAGGATCAGAGATCCCCATTTCACAAAAAACAGCCATGATCTTGCTGATCTCTTCATCTGCATCCTCACAGAGGGGTTTCAGAACTCCTTTTACAGAAACCAAAATTAATTAGAAGACAAAAATATCAATTTATGTTGCATTTGTCTGATTGTGAATAAAAAAACACATATATTTAAACACACGTTTACGATTTAAATCAAAACGCAATTTAAATCAATATAAATGTTTATATTGTAATGCATAGGTAACTATTCATTGTTATTAAAATGACTTAAATTCGATCATGTTGTGATATTTAGAAATATAAATTTGTTTGGTGTGAGTGAGGTTTTATTTAATCTCTGACCAAGGGAAACGTTTCATTTTTTCAAAGAAATGTTTGTTAAAAAAAAAGTCATGGCTCTAGTGGGATTCAATCACAGACCGTGTGACTTGGGAGTCAGGAACCTAACCCACAGCGCCACCGGCAAGGTCACATGCTGAAAAAGCACTACAGAAACATTATCAACAGACAATGTACAGCGTGTACTATTCTTGTGTTGCGGTACATGAATATAATTATATCGTTATTAATTTTTTTAGATACGCGATTCCATATTATAGTGCCCCTGTCAGTCAACCAATCACGTACCGCAGTATTTTGCGTCAATGCGCGTCACGATGCGTGAGGCTGTAGCCAATTACCCGTGGTACGTGTCTGTGCCGCGTACTTTGAATGGCTGCATCTTTTTGGACCCAAAAAGTTTGGGAACTCCTGCTTTGCCAATTTGATTCACCCGTTAGAGTGGGTCCATCGTACTGTGAGGGAACCTGCGCTAAAATGAGCGGATTTAAGACGCAGAAAGTTGACAGTGAATGCAGAGTGTTCAACAAAGAATGGACTGCAAAATATGTTTTCACAGAGGTTGGAACAAAGGCTACATGTTTAATTTGTAAGGAATGTATCGTTGTGTTCAAAGAATACAATCTCAGTTGGCATTTTTCTACCACACATCAGCTATCAGTGGGGAGGAGAGCAGAGTAATGAAACCAATTCATAGATAGAGAGCTTTACTGAATATAGCCCAATTCTTCAGGGACCAGTGAGCTGATATGTGAATAAAGGTGTGAAGAGAGAAGCATATGAGTTTGGTTGGGAAGGGTTAGAGACTGTCACTCATTCTACTCCATATGTTATGTTTTCTCAGAGGTTGGAACAAAGGCTATATGTTTAATTTGTAAGCAATGTATTGTTGTGTTCAAAGAATACAATCTCAGTTGACATTTTTCTACCAAACATGCTAACTATGCTAGAAATCTGTCATGCGAGGAGTGGGTTAATAGAGCTTCAAAACTAGCCACTAGTTTACAGGCTCAGCAAAATGTATTTTTCCACCTTTCTGCTATCCAAGAGGCCAGCACAAAGGCAAGCTACCTGCCTGCATATAAAATTGTTAAAGCAAGCTGCTCTGTGAAGGGGAGCTTTTGAAGGAGTCTATGTCCCCTTCTCTAGACAGTTACCTGTCAAGTCAAGGTAATCAGTGAAGACTTTGCTTGTGAGTTGAATATCACGTTTTTATTCAATTTTTATTTTTTTATATTTAAAATATGATTTGTTTTCTCTAGGGTTATCGTCAACCTTGAACTAATAAGCCTATGTTGGATTTTAAACTTATATAGGCCATAGACTATCTGTAACAGAAGCCGGAAGTGGCCTGCTATACAGTTTCAAAATTTTATATGGCCCTTGGGCCAAAATAGTTTGCACATCCCTGGTCTAGGACGTCTATCTCTGCTTTAGAGCAGCAGAGCATTCTCTGGTCGTTATTAATACTGTGCTGCTGGAAGTCCTGTGGATCTGGATGGTAACATATGGAGTAGAATGAGTGACAGTCTCTAATCCTTCCCAACCAAACTCATATGCTTCCCTCTTCACATCTTTATTCACAGATCAGCTCACTAGTCCCTGAAGAATTGGGCTATATTCAGTAAAGCTCAAGCGTGCTATTCAGAGTCAGAGTCAATCGATGCAAATCATGTATTTCCAACCTCTGGAGAATGTGCCATTTTTTCAGCTAAGACTAAAACAGCATCGTCCAAGCACTTCATACTCAGTACTTTATTCATTAACCTTTGGTCTGGCTACTTCAGTAACATTACTATGTAATTTAAGGGTCTTTTAAAAAAAAAAAGTAAAACAAAATCCTCTTTTTTAAAGAGTTGCATGATGTGAGCACTTAACATCTTAATAGTATTCACCAACTAATCTGAAATTTGTAAAGACATTTGCCTCTACACTGTATATCCAATCATGCTTTGGTCTCAGCTACTGTACAACCCAACAAATATCAAATGTCACAACATAGAAAGTAAGATTTTAGTCATATATTTTAATGTTTATAGCTACTGTACAACCAAACAAATGTCAAAACCCAGAGGACATACATTGTAACAAAGGAGAAGTGCATCAACCAGGTATAGGAGGCACTTCTTTACACAAATGGTTATGAGAGTCTGGAGAAAGTTTTCCAGATGATTCTACACATATACACATATATACAAAAATACACATATAGTACACTGCGCACTGGCAGAAGTGCCAGAAGCCTGAAAAATAATTATTATAAAGATTTTTTAAGAGCTATTACTGCAATGAAAAGAAAAGGAAGAAACGAGTAAAAATGATAAATTGCAAGGACAAATTGCAGCTAAAAGAGTGTAACGTATTTCAGAAATGAAAGTTATTTTTAAAAATGACTTAATTAGATGAATATCTTATACACATACTTTCAATTTCCCTGACAAGATTTCATCTATATGGTACTTATAGGATTAATATATGATTAATCTCTGCCACAGATGGAATTATCAGACCTGTAAATGACAAATGATATTAAAATGCAAATGTAGCTGCATTTCAAAATGTAAAAAAATAGAATTCAAATGTAATGAAGATTCTCATTAATACTGCATACAGGTTAAAAAGGAAAATTATAGATGCATAACAAAACAATGGAAGTGAAGAGGTCAGGGGGATTTAAAGCTGATTTTCTATCTTTATTTAATACTTCTGTATCAGTAATCCCAGCTGTGACATCAACAGACTCAAATCACTCTTAATTTCCCTTTACTGCTCTTTAACTTTTAAAGAGTTACCCCTTAAAACATGTATCTCTACCACAAGGGGGTATTGTTGGGTATTTTGTCTCACAATGCCTTTTAAAAAGTCAGTAATGTACACATTGAAATGTTTACAAAGCTCTGTTTGTTTTATTTTAGCTTATCCATTTTATTTTTCATTGTATACTGGACATGTTTATTAAAGCAGATAAAAAAGTCTTTATGATTTGTAATAACAATTTTCCATTCTGTCCTCTGTCAATTTGTAATCCTTCCAATATCCTATCAACAAATTGTTAATATCCACATTGGGAGGGCAAGTACAGTACCTGTGAGCAAATTCATATATGGTGTCCACCTGTCAGAGCTACAGTATTCATGATTTGATAGCATGTATGTACAGTATAAATATGAGAAAAATGTAGTGTGTACTTATTATGAACAAAACCAAAACAATATCTACAGTAAATGCAAATAGAGAATCATACAAAAACGAGTTCATTACAAACATTACAACATGGTTGCGTCTGCTCAAAGTTGCCTGGCTGATTCAGGAGACACTGTTTTATTGGCATAATGGCTGAAAGCCAATTCACATCAGCAGAAGGTATGCTAGCAATTGTCATCTCCCAACCTGCAGAAAATTATTAAGTGCAAACTAATTTCACTATATTTTAACTTCACTGGGTATTACTTTTGTTAAAATTATTGGGACCAGCCACTCCCTCCTGTGCTGGGGCAATAACTACATTTAACACATGTCTTTATAAACAGCTTATCAAAGCAGAGCCCAAAAACAAGGACATACAGATCCAGCCATTCAAAATGCTTGAAGTACGCTGCGTTAAAACGCAGTAGGCATGGCGCAAATGACCACATTATCCCGCATGCAAATTAGATTATGATAATAGTATCTGGAAGCATCTTGTAAAACTACCAGGTAGAACTAATAAAGCTTAACGTCTCTTGTACAGCATTTGAGCTGTCGCCAGAAAATGCCCGGTTTCGAATCCTGGTCACTGTGGAGGGACAATCTTTTTCCAATTAAGAATTTAAGTTGTATACTCTTTAGACTTTGAATAATTTTAAACTGTGTATTACAGCATGTTAATCATTAAACACCAGCTGACACACGGAAGCAAACTGAATGTACTTGCAAGAATAGCGATTACAAATATTAAAAAACATACTTGCTTTATACTGTACAGTGTATTAAAACACTCTTTGGTCACTAAACTGTGAGTAATGCTGCTCACTAAACCTCATTTCCACAATTTCATGGGGGCAAGGTCACGTAGCTGATTCACAGCTGGATATAATTTATCTTGCAAAAATTCAGATATTTGTCAACATATTTACTAAAACTATCTGTAGGGGTTTTGTGCATTTACTGGGACAATTATTAATTGTAGCAGTAAGTCACAAACTTATTCTTTGATGGCTATTAGAAAACCGACCTTGTGGGACAATTCAGCAACGCACACATACGGATAATAATACACAACAATACATTTATTAATACATAAAATGTGCATATAAACATAACAGATCTTATAGTGAGGGTTAGCAGAATACAGAAGGTATATATTCAATAACGAAGAGTTACAAAGCAAGAGGGACATACATGCAGTATACCATTCATTTATACCATTTCGTAAATGAAGTCTGATTAGATTTCTACACTAGATACTCAAAGGCAAGTACATCACTCATAGGAATTAAATTGATATCAACTGGGGTTGAAGTAACAATTTAATTATTGAGCTGTAATGCAGAATGTTGAATACTCATCCAACAGATGAGTTGCATCCAACAGATGTGTGGATTCAGATCTCCCGCGGACACAAAGGAACAGTGGCAGGCTGTTGCTACGTTCAATCGGCGTCCTCTGGCCCGGTGCCAGCCAGTGCTGGTGTAGCTGGATGTGTGGAAGAAGGACGGTGAGATTCCTGCTGCAGCGCACTAGCAGTGGGCTCTCTGAAGACCAACAAGTTAGTTTTGGCTTTACTAGCGAGGGTTTGTGCACATGAAAAGTGACTGTGGGTCCAAGCAAGTCACACTCTTTAGATCGGAAGAAGACCAGTTTGTTCCTGATGTAGCGCTAGTCCTGAATCCTGAGATTCAGCTCTCCACAGTTCTGACAGTAGTTCACTCATTGATCAGGTGAGTGTTCGCGGTGGATTCACGAGGCTTGCTGTTGGGCTAACCTCAGGCGGATCCTTTGGTTACATGAGGCGACCTCTGTTCTCAACTCTTGTAAAGTCCTGGCACTCAGACATACTGCCCATTACGTGATTGTCTGAGAATGTCCTTGAGGAGCACTGAAGCCCTGTGCTGCCTGTTTTATCTGGAGGAACTACGGTCGTTCATTGGTTCTGCGGCCATTCAAGACCCACGTGAGGTTACACTGCCTTACCAGTTCCTGATTGGCTGATCGAAGTGGAGGATGAGAAACAATGCACTCTGACCTTAGGGTTGTAGACCTTGGGATGAGACTCTCCCTTGGAATCTCCCAGACAGTAAGGCGCCAGAGATGACCATTTATTAGGGTGGCTGGTGAGTCTCAGCTTTAGGAGCTGTTCCTTATCAGGAAGTTCTATCAGCTAGAAAAACACCTTAAATGTGAACCAAATGGAATGGCCTTTCTGTATCCAGCACCACTTAAATGAGGGAAAGAGAGACTGGCAAGGGAGCAGCAAACTTAATTCCTGTATTTTTAATAAGCTTTACCGCTACATATCCATCTCAGTAATCTCACTGTATTAGTCTCACTGAACACCCCAGTGCTCACTCAATGTTCACACTCCCAGTAAAATAAAAAAAACATTTTCCGCATTGTCACCACACACCAGGGGGGAAGGAGAAGAGCCTGCAGTCATTTTTTCACTGACAGACAAAGACAAAACTCTAAATTATTAATAATATCTTCCATGTCACATCAACATTGGGATGTACTATTTTACAAGTATAAAAAGAGGCGATAAACAAGGTGTCTCCTCTATAACTCTTTAGTTTACAGAGAAATTCCCCCAGAGCCTCACAACATTTTCCGATAATACTCTACATGTGTCTAAGTTTTAGTTTAGCAGGTTTTGAGCACATTGTTTAATGGGGATTGCCCACATACAACATTTGTTTGAGTCGGGAATGCCATACCATCTCTATTGGATTTAAATCTGGGGATTCAGCTGGAGTTTTCACCCAGTTTTCACAAGCTGTCTCTTGTTGACTTCCTGTTTATTTTCATCTTCATTATTTGGTGTGAGAGAGTCTCCTTGGTTTTGGCCATAGTCCGTCTCCTTACCACAGCTATAGTGCAGTAAGTTGTCTGTCCCGAAAAATGGTACAGATAAATGTGCACTATACTGACTAGCTAATATATGAAGAGGGCTTCACAGCTGAATTGTTGTGTTTTATCTCTTCTCTTTTCAGCATGGAAAAATCCTTTTACTTGTTCCCTTACTGTAGCTACTGCATGATTTCTTTTTCCCTTCCAACTAAATGAGGGGAATTAAATCAGTCAGAATCTCAGAGTGCCAATTATAAAGATAACCCTTCTACTTTCATTTGTTTAACTTAAAAAAATTAGCAAAGAAAGTTTGTAATGTAGGGAGCTCTGAATGAGTTTGTCCAGATCACGGTTTCAAATTAAAAAACATAAAACCTTAGATTGGATGAGAACGTCATAATTGTTTCGCAAGGATGTGAACTTTGAGCGTTTTGTGATATTTAGAAATACCAACAAATTCAATACAGTGTTGATAATAACAACAGTAGTGGCAGTTTGAAATTATTCATTGTTATTAACTTAATCACTTAATCACTTAGCTTCGAACATGTTGTGATATTTAGAAATATCAAAAATGTCAATATAGTGTCCTTAATATTTGCTATTTTAGTTTTTCAAAGAAATGTTTATTTGTTAAAAGAAATCTCATGGTGAAAGCTGGGCTTGAACACCCAACCTCAGGCATATAAGGCAAACACTTAAGCCATTACCCCGCTAAATTACCCCATTAAATCCTAAATTAATATCGTTTATGACCTTCATACGGGTTACAGATGCAGCCATTCAAAAAGCACGGTACAAACCCGCGGTACGGGAAACTACCCACAAGCCACCGCAGGGCACCGCGGTAAGTGATTGGCTGGCCAAAATGACCGACAGGGGCACTCGTGGTGCATTGGTCTGTAGTGAAAAGATTTAATCATTTAATCTGTTTACTGTGCACATTTTAATCCGCTTAGTATTGAATATTTATATGAAATTGTACCACTAAAGGGAAATTTTAGTAGCTGAGCATAAGAAGAAGAGGAGCATAAAGCATCTGAAGGTCATAAACGATATTAATTTAGGAACATAAACATTACAGTATGTAAACTGTACTGTGTATGGCTGGTCTTGGTAGTTTAAAGAAAAAATACACGCCGGTTTTCCATTTCTCTCTAAACATTTTAAGCATGAAAGTTTTATGAAATGGTACCCAAATATGCGATTGCTGTATAGAATTAATTTTAATTTAAAAAAATTATTTAACACAAAAATTAAGATGTTTACATCTTCCGCCTGAGAACATAGTCACCCATTGCTACCCAACGCAGAAACATAGCCACTAATTAGCAAAGAGAGAACATTAGCTAGCCAATATGATAAAGAAATAAATGATTATTTTGTTTATTTCTTTTGCACGTTTATTTTGAGCATTTCCATCGATTGTACAAGCACTTGGCAACTGTCCAATCCCTAGTTCATCAGGCATTTTCTTTTACACTGCAGGCATTCTCCTGGTGTGGCGCCGGTCTGTGTCTTCTAGGATATAATGCCAGCGATTTTTTGCTAAATTTGGGTTTCCAATAACGCCGCAGCAAACTCTTGTTTTTATGTCCACTTTAACAGACAATCTCCTTTGCTTTTAACCGAGCGTTTAATAATTTCCTAAAATGAAAGTGATTTACTTTATTTCCCTCACAGGATCAATAAAAGTATCTTTCATCTATCTAAACTATGGGACAGAATTCTGGGGTCTCCCTATACCAGAGATTATAGTAGGGCTTCAGAATGGTGATTGGCTGACACCATCTGACACCCCTCTGAGGAAAAAAGATGTGTTGATCTGCTATACATACTGTACCAGGAAGAGGATTTCTTTATATTCGAAACGTGTATTTTAAAAGTTTAATTAAGAAGTAAAAACCTTACAGCGTACACAGATTTCTAAACTGATCAGGAGGAAGAAAAATCACCTGTGCATAAAAAGTGGTTATTAACTATCGAAACCTGTTTTATTTATTTTATTTTTATTTAGAATAAGACTTCCCGTCACCCCAATTCCCATTTAAATCACAAACCCGTGTTTAATTAAATGTCTTTTAACGTAAATCGTTATCTCTGTCTTCTGCATAATAATGTTCACCACTCTGTCCAGCAAATTAATAATAAACTTTATTTTATATAGCATTTTAAACGAATAAGTAATTAGATTGCTCATAAACCTAATCACTTATTCTACATAAACACAGCATAATTACTCTCTGAAAATGTTTTTTCTTTTTATTTAGGCTCAGATTTCAACTATAGATCATACACTAATTACTAGCAGTAAATACTGATGTTTTGCTCCCTCTTACCACAAAAATATTAAAAACAATGTATTGTAGCTGGGATTAACTTTTCTTAGAACGTGTCTCTACCTGCTGCGACTCAGACACGGAATGGTTAAAGATGGTGTAGCGGTGAGGCTTATTAATAAGGCAGAATTAAGTGTTTCGGTGCTTTCCCAAATGAGGCCTCATCTCTCTGTTCATCTCTGTGGTGCAGCCACAGAGAAACTATTCATGCAGGCTGATTTAAAGATGTTTTCTTTTGATAAGGGACAGCTCCCAAAGGGGGATGCACTTAGCTAAGCCTGGCTATCATGATCAATGGTCATCCATTGGCACCTATCTGTATAGGGAGTGCCAGATGGACATCTGGACTGCATTCCTAAGTGTCAGGAGTAAGTGACTCATATCTCACCTTGATCAACCAATCAGGGATTGGTAGGGCCGAGTAACCCACGTGGGACTCTGATGCCCATGGAATTTTCAGCCAATGAACGAGCTGAAGTTCCTCCAGGTAAAAACAGGCAACACAGAGAGTCTGAGAGGACTCAGTGGAGACTTTTTCGGACAATTCTAAAGGGAATTCAAAGGAGAATTCCAGGGCAGGACGGCCAAGGAGCAGAAGGCTCCCAAGGGCAGGACATTCTCGCAGCGCGCCTCCTGACCATCCTGAGACTCAGCCCGGACAACAACGGAACGGCCAGTGTGTCTGAGTGCCAGAACTTTCCTTTGTTCTAAGAGTCTAGAGCGGAGGTTGCCAGAGAGTAACCAGAGGATCCACCCGAGGTTAGCACCAGCAGCAGGCCTCGTGAACAGGTCGGAACTGTGGACAGCTGAATCACTATTCAGAACTAACGCCTCATCAGGAACAAACCAGTCTTCTTCCTGACCTGCTGGGACCCACGGTCATCTTTTCTCCTGTGCATAAACTGTGCTAGTTAAAGCCAACACTAACTAGCCGGTCAGTGAGCATCAGCAGTGCACTGTCACAAACCGCATAGCACAGCCTGGCACCTAGCCAGACAGCGCGGATTGGACAGCAACAAGCCTGCAACTGCTTCTTTGAGTCCGCAGGAGATCTGAATCCACAGAGATTGGATGAGTATTCAACTTCAATGCATTACAGCTCGAGAATTCAATTGTTATCCCAACCAGTTGATATCAATTTAATTCCTAAGAGTTACGTACTTGTTTTGAGTATGTAATGTAGTAGTTATAACCAAGTTCATTTACGAAACGGTCTAAATGAATGATATACTGAACGTATGTCCTCTTGATATATGTAACTCTTTGTAACTGACTGAATATATACCTTTTGTATTCTGATAACCCTCTTGATAAGATCTGTTAGTTTACATGCATATTCTATGTATTAATAAATGTATCCTCGTGTATTAGTACCTGTGTGTGTGCGTTGTTTGAGTTATATTGCATGGTTGGATTCTAAAGCCATCAAAAGAATCAATTTTGTGATTTACTGCTACAATTAATAATTGTCCCAGTAAATGCCCAAACCCTACAGAACTGGTGCCTTCAGAGAGCACACTACAATGGCGACAACTAAAGATTGTCTTTAAATCAATTGTTGTCAGAATATCCCCACTTCCAAAATGCTGGGGGAGTGATGACGGCTGGTCATCTGCCACCGCTGTAACCAGTCCAGCCCCAGGATACATTCCTCGTGGACTTGGGCAAGGTAGAAGGGGTGTTCCATCTGGAACTGGGCCTCAAACATCTGCCATGGGATCTCCCCATTATAACGGCTCTGTCAAAGTGCAATGAAATGCAATATGCTGGACAGTATGCTTCTCAAAGCGTTTTACAGGATAACAACAAGAACAAAAACAATTTAACAAGTCCTGGGAGGAAGAATATCATCAATATTAATAATAATTATAAACTTTATTTTATATAGCACCTTTAAAGTTGGCTTTTAAAAAAAACTTTTTTTAAATGAATTTGCATTTGCACACAGAGCAGTGTTTACTTGAACATGGAGATGCCATACTGAATAATTCCTGCACACAACCATTGCAGCGGAATTTGCATTGTTTGGCAGGGCTATGATTCATACAAGTGGTGGTGGATTTGGAGACAAAATGTATTTACATTGGGTTGCTGTAAGTGGCACTAATAAGCCCAAAGCTCTACTTATTATTTTACAAAAGAATGCACCTGACAAGCTTGACAGTATGCTTCTCAAAGCGCTTTACAGGGTAACAACAACAATAACAACAACAATTTACAAGTTCTGGGAGGAAAAATATAATCAATATTAATAATAATAATAAACTTTATTTTATATAGCACCTTTAAAGATGGCTCCTCAAAGCGCTTTACAGGATAACAACCGATGAAACAACATTGGTTGGGGGTTGAAAATACCTGTGAAACCGGTTTGCTCACAATGTCCTGTAGACACAGAGTGTTACACCAATGCATTAGCATGTTAAAGCGATTCCATTGAGGAGCCGGGCACGACAATTGTTTTGTTCCTTGATACAGTATCTGATCTACAAGGCCATTTGAAACAAAACAAAAACTAAAAATAAGATACAATCTACAGACATTCACAACATAAACATATCTTAAAACATTTACATATATTGTTAAATTATTACTTTAGATATATACTTTAGGTTACTGAAACAGCCAGTTAATAAAATCGTTGCAATTTTGTTCTTGTTTGAAGGTGGGGATATTCTGACAGCAATTGATTTAAAGACAATCTGTCAAAGTGCAATGAAACAATTATTACGCTGGGTGAACGTTCCGAGGTCAAATTCTTCCGCGACAGGGGTACCTTTAAAGCACGTACAGTTATAATTCAAACTGAATTAAAAACTACTCCCGCAGAGAGTGATGAAAACCGCGCAGCGTCAGGCGAATGCACATTAATATGTTGGGCTTTTGGGTATGGTTGGGTTTGCGCCCTACAGTTCAACCTGCGGTACCGCTGTGTACTGTACATACAGTACGAACATGTGTTATTTTGAAATATAAAAAATGTCAATATACTTTAGGAGAAAATTGAGTATTGGTGTGTATTTTTTCTTTAAAATACCAATAACAGCAACATACAGTTTACACAATATGTTTATGTTCCTAAATTAATATCGTTTATGACCTTTATGACCTTCGTTATGCTCTTCTGCGTTTTATGCTTAGCTACTAAAATTTCCCTTTAGTGGTAAAATTCCATATAAATATTCAATACTAAGCGGATTAAAATGTGCACAGTAAAATGATTAAATGATTAAATCTTTTCACTAATGACTCCACATTATCTTCCGTGTCGCATTAACATTGGAATGTTTTTTTTTACAAGTGTCAAAAGTAGTGATACACAACCTGTCTCCTCTATAACTGTTCAGTTTACAGAGAAATTCCGCCAGAGCCTCACAACATTGTCCAATAATACTCTTCTCGCGTCTAATTTTTAGTTAAGCAGGATTTGAGCTACAGACCATAACAGACCAAAAAACAGAATCCACCTGCGATTCGTGTGTTAACAAAATGTGTTTACAAAGAAAGTGAAATACAGTAATACTACCAGCTATATAGATACATAGATTTGGAAATTTAGATCCTTAAATTAATATCATGATTAATTTATTTAGATACGTGCTTACATATTCTCGATTATAAAACAGATAATTCCGGTCCTGGAATCTGACTGGCTGACACCCTTCTGAAGCGGTACCATAATCTCTGGTATACAGACGCCCCTGAAATTTGACTTGTTACTGTGTGATAAATTTAAAAGCGTGGATAAAAAAGCTTGGATTCTAATGTATCTGGTACAAGTATCTTTTAAAACAGTCTTTGTTGTGCTCTTGAGGATCCTTGTTATATTTTGAGCTCTGGTTGAATGATAAGTATCGCAGTTTAAATAATTTTCGTTGTTAGAAATTATGAAACGCTCTGTTAAAAGCAAGGGAGTTTTTATGTCTGTTTTACTAAAAGAAAATGCCCGACGAACTAGGGATTGGACAGTTTTTCAGTGCTTTTACAATCGATGGAAATGTTCAAATAAATGTGCTGAAAAAGTAATTTATTCCTTTATCATATTGGCTAGCTAATGTTAGTTGGATCAATGAAATGCTGTGTTGTTACTTTTTGTTGATGAAAAAATAAAGTATTTTCATTTAAAATGATGGTTTTGAGTAATATCTTCGGTAAAGGCTTTGATGCATAAAATATTTCTGCATAATTAAAATATTTATGATAAAATAGGTTGTGTACTTTTGCACAACTGAGCAATCTTGCTTTCATAAAATATACCAACTTTTTAATGACTGATGATTAACATGCTGTAATACACAGTTTAAATTTAAAAGCTCAAATGCTGTACATGAGAGGTTAAGCTTTATTGGCTCCTCTTGGAGGTTTTACAAGGTGATTCTGGATACTTTCCAGTATGACGTCAAATGACGCGATACACTGCATAATACTGTGTGATAATACGTTTTGATGCGACACGCCCACCGAGGTATACCGCGAAATACCCCACCCATTTTGAATGGCTGCATCTGTATGTCTTCTTTTTATGCTCATCTACCAAAATTTCCCTTTAGTTGTAAAATTCCATATAAATATTCAATACTGAGCAGATTAAAACGTGCACAGCAAAGAGATTAAATGATTAAATTGTTTCACTCACACCCAATGCACCACGAATGCCCCTCTCAGTCATTTTGGCCAGCCAAATCACATACTGCGGTACAATGCAGTGAACTGTGGGTAATTTCACATGGTACGGGGTTGTACCGTGCATTTTGAATGGCTGCATCTGTAAGATGAAAAGTATATTTTTAAGATAACATTGCTATTTGATTTCCTTCTTTGCCATTATTTTAAAAAATTCAGCTTCAGCATTTCAAATCATTTCTTGTTTCCCATGAATAAATATGAGTATAGGATTGCACAGTAGTACCATGGTCGGTGTTGCTGCCTCACAGCACTGGGGTTCTGGGTTCAGTTCCTGGGGTACTATCTGCATGTAGTTTTTATCTTCTCTCCATGTTTGTATGTGATTCCTCTGGGTGTTCCAGTTTCATCACATACCCCAAAGACATACTAGTGCAGGTTAATTGTCCCTGTTGTGAGTGTTAATGTATGTGTGCTCTGTGAAGGACTGAAGTTCCATCCGGAGTGTATCTTGCGTTGCTTGATGGGATACGGTCTGGCTTCCCCTTAACCCTGTATTATAATTGGGTATCTGTAATGTACAGATGCAGCCATTCAAAATGAGTGGGGTATGCTGTGGTACATCGCATCAAAACACGTCATAACCCGTCAGATCATACTTTACCGCATGCAAATTACATTATGTTAATAGTATCTGGAATCACCTTGTAAAACCGCCAGGTGGAGCTAATAAAGCTTAACCCCTCATGTATTTGAACTGTCACCAGAAAACACCCGGTTTTGAATCCCGATCACTGCTGAGGGACAATCTTTATTCAATTAAGAATTTAAGTTGAATACTGTAGACTTTTAAATTTAAACTATGTATTACAACATGTTAATCATAATACATTAAACAGTTGGTATATTTTATGAAACAAGATTGCTATGTAATAAATTGTTACACTTTTCCCCACATCTTGTAAAAATATATTTTCATTGTTCAAATATACATTAAATCAAAAAATAAGTTAAATATGCAATTAAAGAAAAAATAGGGTAAAATAGAATTAGAAACATATTTTTACCAGATGTGGGATATGTAAAGTGCAACAATTTATTACAGTGCTAAATTTAATATTATTGATTACTAATAGTTTATGCTAACACCTAACTTTCTTAATTAGATGTATTTAAAACAATGAACTAAGTGTTCATAGCTTTATCTAATGATGGTATCAAAAAGTAGTGAGAAACCTGTGCTTAATGATAATTAAGGGACTTAGAAGTCAAAGAAAATAATTTACGTTGTTTAATTTGAAACACTAAGTTATGAATGCAGACACAATTGGTGTCATTCACACTCCCACTATAGAATGGCCATTGTGCAATACTGAGCTCCACAACTCCTCCCTCTCTCGGTGCCACTTCCCCATCTGACGGATAGCAGTGGGCGGCACGCTAATTTCAAAGCCTCTGATTGTGGAGAAAAAAGACCTGCTGATCTGTTCTACATACCAGGAAGACAACAGAATATGATTTTTCTATTAGAAACGTGTGTTGTATTTATGAATTTGTGTATTTTAAACGTTTAATTAAGAAGTAAAAACCTTACAGCATATACAAAGATTCTAAGGTGATCTAAGCGAGGAAGAAAACACACATAAAAAGTGGTTATTAACTATCAAAAACTGTTTTTAAACCTAATTCTAAAGACCTCTACTTGTGAAAATGTTTACAGCCTTTACATAAAACTTTATACACAATATTGCTGACAGCAGGAAAATTCCTATTCTTTACTCAGCAGCTTATTAAAAACAGCACCCATGATGTTCAAACCGATTTTTTTACACAGAAGACTGACACAGCTTTGCATTGTGAATCTCTTTTTCTAATAAAACATTTGTCAGTCTGTCCGTGGGGGGATGGGGGACTGTCTTTCATTGGAAGGCTTCCCAATTCTACTTTGAAAATGAAATAGAAAAAAAAAGTTGTTAAACCGGTTTCATTACAAACAGTTTTTCCAGTGGGGCAATTTAACAGATGCCTCAAGCCTTTAAAAGGCTTCTTTGAAAAACTAAAATAGTAAATATTATGGACACTATATTGACATTTTTAGAAATTGATTAATAGGGGAAATAATATGGAATTGTGTATTTTAAGCAATTGAATGGAATTGGAATTGCTTAAATCCTGCTAAACTAAAAATTAGACACAAGAAGAGTATTACTGGACAATGTTGTGAGGTTCTGGTGAAACTTCTCTGTAAACTGAAGAGTTTAAGAGGAGACACTTGTGTATCACCTCCTTTGAAACTTGTAAAAAAGGAACATTCCAATGTTAATGCAACACAGAAGATATTTTAATAATGTAGCGAATTTGGGTTCGGTGAGGACGGACACAGAGACTCAGGCATTGTGGAGTGAAGAACGGCTCTTTATTTTTTTCGGCACAACCAGGCAGCCAGCACTCCCTCGCGCCAGCCGAAAGAGATAGAGACCGCCAGAGAGAGCAAGCGAGAGAGAGAGCAACACACAGGGGTGCGAAACCAGGGAACTATTTACACAAAAACGGGCAATCCACCAGACTGTACGCCCGTTTCACAGTGGGTCAGCTGCACTGGTCAGTGGTTTTCCTAATCCCCTCCCTGAACACTACCACTCCCGTCCTGACTCTCACCGCGTACCCTAGCCAGGCGCTCTTTGGCAGCAGCGCAGGGCAAATGCGCTACATTAATGTAGGGCTTTCGGGCTCATGGGTTTGCGCCCTACACCCTGCGGTTCCTCTGTGTACATACAGTACGAACATGTTGTGATATTTAGAAATATAAAAAATGTCAATATAGTGTCCTTAATATTTGCTATATTAGTTTTTCAAAGAAATGTTTATTTGTTAAAAGAAATCTCAAGGCAACAGCTGGGTTTGTACCTCCAACCTCAGCCTTATAAGTCAATTACTTAAGCCATCACACCACAGACGCAGTGACATACAGTAGCAAGCAGTGAAACTGCCGTACACATATCAATAGAAAGTCTCATACTACTGTTTGTACTACAGTACATGAATATAATTATGCCGTTATTAATTTCTTAAGATACGCGATTCCATATTATATTCCCTATTAATCAAATTCTAAAAGTATGCTTTTGTTTACTCCGATAACGAACGTATTCGCAGAAAAGCTTAAAACTATCACTTTTTTCACAAAGTATATAAATGTACAGTAATATGGTCAGAAGGAGCACGTAAAAACGTTTCCGAAATAACCACATGTAAGACTTTGATGCTTAAAATGTTTTGGAGGAAATGGAATACTGGTGTGTATTTTTTCTTTAATCTACCAATACCAGCCATATACAGTACAGTTTACAAAATATGTTTATGTTCCTAAATTAATATCGTTTATGACCTTCAGATGCATTAGGCTCCTCTTCTTTTTATGCTCATCTACTAAAATTTCCCTTTAGTTGTAAAATTCCATATAAATATTCAATACTAAGTGGATTAAAATGTGCACAGTAAAGAGATTAAATGATTCACTACCGACCAATGCACCACGAGTGCCCCTATCTGTCATTTTGGCCAGCCAATCGTGTACTGCGGTATGCCACAGTGGTTGTGGGTCGTTGCGTGCGGTATGGGTTTTTACCTTGAAGTTTGAATGGCTGCATCTGTATGTCTCAAGTAAACGGGCCTTCAGATATTAGTTAACAATGCTTTGTATCCCTCATTCCAGTTCTGAGATGAATTTTTCTTTTTTCACAATTGCTTTTGTTGTATGAACTCAGTTCAAACTTCACCTTTTAGATGAAGTACAAAGTTAAAATGAAACGATTTGATTTCCTTAGAGTGACGAAACGCATCAGAAGCCAACTCAAAGAGGAACTGCTGTAAAAGGAAATGTTTTGATTACTGCAAGCAGGATATTCTTTTGTTTAAAATAAAGATATTGATAAATGTTTATGTCCTTGTAATGTCTAAACACCCTGATGGTTTATGAACTTCAGAATTTTGAATAGTTGAGGTTTTCAAACCAGGTACTGGAGGAATACTGAGACCTCTCCTTTTTGCTTCAACCACAATCTTAATCTAAGCTAATTGAATTCAGTTTTCTATTTTAGGTATACTTGTTAATTTGCTTTCAGTTCTTAAAAGGTCAAATGGGATTTGTAACTGGTATCAATACAGTACTAATTTTCATAAGTTTCATTCAGATGTGCTACCTGAAATATAACCAATTGGGTATGCAGAAGGAAGAAACCCTCAACAGTGTCATTCCATCCTGTGTTTGTAAGAGCCGTCAAATCAGAAGTAATGGCAAGGATACTGAGAAGTAAAAGATTGTGTGAAATTGATGGAAAAGTAGATAATTTTTGACACTCTGACTGACCACAGAGACAATAAAAGTTTAAATAATCAAAAAAGTCAGTTAAGTAATCAGTAAGATATAGAGCTCAGCAGGAATAGAAACCAGCAGACACATTGTCTTCCAGCACCAGTAATGTAAACCACTGCTGTAAAAAAATTGTTGGATGATAGAAGCAAATCTTGTTTTCTCTTTTTGCACCATGTAACATTGCACTTGCCCAAGGGACCATTGTGACTGAATCAAATGCATCGTTAGTCAAAGCACTCCTCATGCATTGTCTGCATGGCAGATTAAAGAGTGCAGGAGAATCTGAGACAGGTGTTGGATATTTAAGAGCAGTGGAACATCTGCTGGCAGGATTGAATTGGAGACTTGTACCTGTTGTCCTTTGGTGCTGGTATTCTGGACACAGTTTGAAGGTGAAGTGCTAACATTTTCTTTACTTTTTGCCCTTATCTCTATCAATGTACAGCTGTTAACTTCAAACCAGCTACAATGCTATGTATTCAGACTGTTGTATATACTGAAGACAGCTGTCTGTGCTGAAGGTGTTTATTTGTCCTTATCTATCCTCAGAGCCTTATGTAAAAGGAGTTCAGTAAAGTAGCTCAACTGTGATACTATTTATCTTTATTTATGCTTCTACTTTAACATGGTGGAGCTCTCTCTGTTCAGGTATCTACAGTATGTTCCTTGCAGTGAAAGAATGTATGTTTCTTGCAGTGCTTCAGAAGTGAATCTGAGCTGTAACTGGTTTAAGAAAATGGAAAGTACATTTCTTGTATAAATGGACCTTTTAGAAATAATACATATCTATTTTTTTCAGAACAGAACAGTGTATTGGAGCATTGTCAATGCATGATGTACATTTTTCATCACCCCAAAAAACATTTATATAAGATATATACTGAAAAGCTTTCTATTTCTGTATATTCTTTTAACTAGATAAAAGTATTAAATATATTGTCTGTTGAACCTAATATCTACTACTTTTAAACTGTACTTTATGCACATAATTTGTCAGAATGTTTGTTATCCGATGAAATCAAAATTGAGTATTTGCAGTGTTTACAAAACCAGACAAAAGCTATTTGTTTTAATGCTGGATTCAAATTAAACATCACCCTACCTTATTTGAGACAAATGCACAATTTTGCTGATGTTGGCAAAGTGTCAATAGAGAAAAGTAATTTACAATTTGACTACCCCTAACTAAATATTATATTTAAATTGTAATTTAAAATTGATTACAAATTATTTCCTTTGACCTCTAAAATGTATTGCACATCAAAGGAAGCCCTTTAAAATCATCCTTGGTGACAGAAAATCTAAGTAAAAATGATTAAAACTTTAATTATAATAAAATAATACTTGCATATTTTCTACAAACCATGTTTTTATACATATGACACATTTGTGGGTTGTAAGTTAAATAAATGAAGGTGCTAAATACAAAGCAGGAAACATTTGATTTAACTTTTGCCAGGTGTTTATAAATGTGAGAATATACTGTAAGTTTTTTTATCCCAATATAGTTTTCAAGCTGCTCCTGGCATCAATATGGGACACTTACTTTACCAAATCATTGTTGGATTTAAGATGTTGTATTTGTATTGTGTCATACATGATACACATACTGTTTTTTCTTTGTTCTGATTGCTGTATTAAGCTTGTCTTCTAATTGTAAAAGCGGTTCTCCTGTCACACTTTTTTCTAGTGTGAGATCCCTGAGGGGGGCTTGTAGGGATTAGTAAAGATTTGCTGTCTGTTTGCTGATTTTGAACAGAGCTACTCCTCACTCTAGGATTGGGAAAAAGGGTATTCATGGGGGGAGCCTTTCACCAGCTCTTGTTTACTTATCCATATGTAAAAACTTAAATGAGATTTTGATTTTCATAAAAAAACATACTGATTAAATTAGTTTAAAAATGAAATTAGGATTTAAAATATCAGACTTCTGTCTGTGATCAAAGTTAAAACAATTGTTAACAACAGGAAAGACATCTTTAAAGAATTCAGAACACACAATCTGCCATCTCATATATAAATCTGGTTTTGTGTTTACTGCAGAGGGCTTATTCATGCCTTTGGCTGCTAGCAGAGATGACATTTGTGGAGTACCGTGGCCCTATACTGATTTGCAGTGAAAGCCTTGAGGGGTTGAGCCATATGCTGCTAATGATGATAGAAGTACTGTACGTATCCTTCCAAAGTCCTGAACAACAGAACTGCTTGTTTAAACAGCTGGTGTGACTCATCCTTGCAACACTCTCTAGATAAAGAAAAAGGTTGGGCTGAACTCACCTTCATTTTAAACACTTGGTCATAATAATTGTTATACTGAAGTAGTTCAAGTAGTTACTGTGTCAGTATGCATAGGCTGCAAAGAAACAAGTAAATGTTTATTCCACGCTGAAAAGAGAAGAAAAGAAACACAATGTTTCGGCTGTGGAGCCTTCTTCGGGTGTGGAACCTGAAGGACCTACTGTTCACGAAGAAGGATCCACAGCTGAAACTTTGTGTTTTGTAAAATATTAATATTACTACTGTTGTTTTTTCTTATTCTTTTTATTACATTGTTATTTATTAATAGGACTATTTAACTACTCAAAAAAAAAACACTTAAAGCTCATGCAATGGCTCATTTGCATTGGCATAGACCTGCCTTTTTAATGGGATACCTGTGTCTGGAGAGTCTTGCATAGATCATCACTCCTGGGGACAAATTGTGAAAGACATCCTCTCATCTCATCCTTCACATCAAGCTTTGATCTCTGCTTTGTTTTTATTGATCCAAGTATCAAAAATCCACACTGACATAAGTATGTGGTTGCAAACGGTAAAATAATTTTCAAAGCTTTATGTGTGAGCTCACATACGTGATGAAACAGCTTGGTATGTGGATGAAACAGCAGGGTCCAACCAAAATTATGTTAAGTCATGCCCACAGCTCCGGTAGGTCTGATGCAAAAAAATTTCATTATTGAGATCAATCAGTTTGTCCTTCTCCGTCACAGTTAAGCTGTGGGGCATGTTTGTGTTAGATGCCTTCAAAAAGGGATCCCTGATCCAGTCTTTGTCAGTTTTCAAGTCAAGTACTTACTGAAATTATCAGCAAGCACAGTGACATAGGCACAGATTGTTTGAGAGATGTCCGCTGCTTCGGCCTCTCCATCATTCAGTTCTGTAAAGCAGGAGAACATTGCGGTCACTCCATGCCTTACTCGTTCATGCCAGCGTCAAATCTTTTCTGTAAATCCTTTGATTTTGTCACACACATCCAGTACGTTTGTGTGTGGGCCCTGCATACTGGTGTTAAGCTTACTCAGGTCATCAAACACATCAGAGATATATGCAAGTTTAGCGTTCCATGTTCGATCCTTGAAGACGATGGTCAAGTTTGAATTCTGATTGTCACGATTATAGTCCCCCCCTCCTTAAGGGTGCTCCAGCCCTTTCACTAGACTTAATTCTCTGCACCTGATCCCTTTTCACAGCCCACCTTAAAAGCCATGCGCTGACGCTCATCCCGGCTCTGCATCTGGTTTCCGCACCGTGCGAGTCCGGGACCTGGAAGCGCCTGGTCCAGTTAAGGTTTTAATCTCCGTTCCCATTCCCTGTCTGCCAGTTCCAACCCGGTTCATGGTTTTTAATTCCTTGTTTTGATGGATCTCCTGGCTTTGGACTTAGTCTTGTGTTTTTGGATACCCTCTAAGGATTACTCTTTTGGATTGTTTGCCTCGGCCACACCTCCCCCGTGCACCAGCGCACTTTGGACACGCCCCCCAGTTTTCAGCCCCGTATTCCTGCATGACGTTTTCCCAGTGTTTCCCCACTTCTTTGGATTGTGTCGTCCGCATAGAGTCCGGAAAGAACTGATCGTTACACTGATCAGATAAAAATTGGGCTATCTCAGCTCAAACACTCGACACAAGACAGATCTGTGGGAGAGGCAGCATACCACCAAGTGCAAAAGCAGTCCTTGGTGATCGGCAGCACAAAGAGCGGAAAAAATGCAGGCATTCAAAAGCCGTGTCTTAATGAAGTTCACAAAAAGAGCAACACTTCATTCAAATCTGGGCATAGTCGATGCGAGTGCTTCTCTGTGCAAAACACAACGTGTTGACTCAATATTGTGTGTAACTTGCCTAATTTCTTGCCTAGAAATTAATCCCTTCTTAGAGCCTGTCACTGCCTAAGCTCCATCTGTGCATATGCCGAAACAGTTCTCCAAAAGAAGACCTTGGATGTTATATATCCATCCAGTGTTTCAAACATATCTCCCCCTGTAGTTCTTTGTGGTAAACTGAAACAACCATAAAAATCCTCAACAACCTTACTCTCCCAAACGTAATGGATAAAAACTAAAAGTTGACCTTGACTTCCCGCATCAACCGATTCATCAACCTGCAGTTCATACACAGTAACAGTTCTCAGTCTATCAATTAGCTGTGCTTCCATGTCAAGTGACATTTCCGATATTCTCCTTGAAACAGTGTTATTAGAGATTGGTGTTTTCTGTACCCTTTTTACCTGCTCTTCTGGGGTATTAGGACCCACATACTGTAGACTGCAGGGAGAGTGCCCCCTGCTGGCCCCACTAATACCTCTTCCAGCAGCAACTTTAGTGTTTCAATTGCAACTTGATGACAAAAGTGCAGAGCTCCGTATCTTTTATACACCCTTTAGATGTTACAGCCACTAGTGGCTCCCATTTGGGATTTGTTTGGAACTGAGATCTTTCATGGAGTCGTGGAAGGTTTAGAAGGAGTCAGAGTATATATTGATGATGATCATCTGCAGAGACCGAGGAAAAGTTAAAAGAGAGAGTTTGCAAAGCTCTTAAAAACAGTGCAAAAATATGGTCTCAAATTAATTAGAGAGAAATGTCAGTTTTTCCAGGCAGGACATCACATTCCTTGGAGGCAGGCTGACACCCGCTGGGGTGCTACCAGATAATAACAAAATCAAAGCAATCAGTTACAAGTCTGTGCCATGTGACAAGAAAGCACTACAGAGAGCATTAGGCATAGTTAATTATTTGGAAAAGTTTGTGCCAAACATAGCCTCTAAGACCATTGCCCTAAGAGAGCTAATTTTGTCAAATAGTGGTCATGGAAAAAGATGATGAAATGAAAAAACTTAAAGAAATACTTCTCACTGTGTCTGTGCTGGTTTTCTTTGACCCAAGCAGAAAACATGGGTCTCTACAGATGCATCCAAAGATGAACTCAGAGCTGTTCTGCTCCAGGAATATGAAGAAATCTGGAGACCTGTGGCCTATGCAGCAAGATTACTGACAGACACCAAGAGACATACACACAGATTGAGAAAGAGTGCTTGAGTCTTGTGTTTGGATGTGAGAAGTTTCATTCTTACATCTTTGGCCTACCATTCAACGAAATAGAGACTGATCATAGGCCTCTTATCACTGTAACAGCTGGGAGGCTGCAGACAGTTGGTTCACAAGAGCTGGAAGAAATCACCAGTCATATTCATATAGTTATAGAGACCATTCCTGTCAGGACAACACTGAGACAAAAAAATAAGAAGGGAAACTGCTACAGACAAATATTTGCAAGAGGTCATAAGGTTAATGCAGGGTGACAGGCCAAAACAGGCCTGTCCTCAATACTATTCTCTTCGTGACACATTGGCAGTGGTAGATGGGCTGTTGTTGAAAGACAATCAGATTGTGATTCCTACTTCACTGAGAAAGGAATTACTTCAGAAGCTGCACCAAAGACATGTGGGTATTGAAAAAACCAAGTGACTTGCAAGAGAGTCTGTGTATTGGCCAAGAATTAATCAAGAAATCAAACACATGATTGCAAGCTGCACCACATGCCTTAAGCATCAAGACAGACAACAAAAAGAACCAATGATCATGGATACACCTCAACAGCCCTCAGAGAAGGTGGGAACAGATTTTTTTCACTTTGAAGACGAAGACTACTTATTAATGATTAACTATTTCTATAATTACCCAGAAATTACTAGCCACCCTGCCATGCGAGTGATCACTCATATGAAATCAATTTTTGCCAGGCATGGCATAGTCAATGTGGTGGTCTCTTATAATGGCCCCCAGTATGCCAGTAAGGAGTGTGCACAGTTTCCCTGCTAGTATGGGTTTCAGCATGTTACTGTCAGTCCATATTTTCCACAAGCTAATGGGAAAACAGAACAAATTGTAAAAAAAAATATTAAAAAAAGGCACAAAAAATGAGGATCCGTATTTGGCACTGTTAGCATACAGGGCAGCACCTCTGGAGTGTGGGAAGCTTCCAGCAGAGCTTCTAATGGGTCGGCAGTCCCGTCACCTGTTATCCAAAAAATGAACATACTAAAGCAGTTTTTCTACTATGACCGCTCGGCAAAACCATTACCTCCACTGAAAGCGGAGGACAAAGTCAGGGTGTTTAATGCAGAGCAGAGAGAATGGAATTGTATGGGCACTATGCTTCAGGAAATAGCTTCAGGATCTTATGCAGTACTAACAGATGGAGGTGCGGTTGTTAACAGGAATCACACACAGCTGCTAAACACTCCTGACCAGGTTCTACAGGGCAGCCAAGAGGGCCCACCAGAGGAACACCAGACTCACCTAATGCAGCAGAAGGTAGCCGAGGATGAAGCTACAGGCTAAATGAATTGTCAGGGGCCCTGTTGGAGTCTAGATAAGGTGCCTCTCAGGAGATCAGGGAGGACTGTAAAAGCACCGGAAAAGCTTAGTCTCTAAATGATAAATACTGGATTTTCTTTTCAATATCAACATATGCTTGTGAAGTGGGGTAAAAGGAATGCAAATGTTGACAAGTGTGTTGTTATTTGCACTGTGTACTAGGTAATATCACGGGACAGTCATGTTATATTTTGGATGTAAGTTATTATTATTATTATTATTATTATTATTATTATTATTATTATTTTACTTTTATCATTATTTGTTCCAGATTCTGCCTTTGAATGTTATGGCTTATGTGTTCCTATTTCCTTTAATTCAAAAGCTGTTCATTTTCATGTATGATTTTTTGTCAAATAAGTATCTGATGCAGGGGAGATGTAAGGATATGTGTTAACATAAATGACCCTCTTGGGTTTCCTTAGGGAGTATATTAAGTGAAGACAGCAATGGAATAAAGTCAGTTACTGAACAGATGCAACATTGCGTATAGTTTAGATTAATTACACCTTTGTTATACTGAATCTGTATACTAAAAAACAATTTGAAATGTTGTCCATCTTCTAGGGAGAATATAGAAACATTTGTTCCCAGGCTATGGGCTGTTTTCATGAAGATATGTTTGCCTAAGGCTGTGTATTTAGCACTGTTCTAATTTATCACAACTGAGACTCTTACAGGTTTGTAAGTAAATTTATAAGCATTTCACATAGACTACTTTTTTGCATTTCCTTTACTTCCTCACCCAGGAAGCATATGGTAATTATTGTTGTCCGAATGTTATAGAAATATAAATGGCATTTATAATGAAAGTTTGGGAGGGATGACAAAGTTCAATCAGAACTTGTTCAGTCAATCAATCAGCTATTATTAATGAGCAATCACTGCTGACCTTAATCACATATTCACCTTAAACATTATAATACTTTATAAGTTATCCTCTTTTCTCCATCACATGCGTCTTTTTGCACAGCATACATTTTTTCATGTTTTCATCCCACCTTTTTGATACTGAAGTGTTTTCAATTTGCAATCGATATTCTAATTTGCTGCTCTTCCGAACAGTTTTGTATTTCAGTCAGGAATCTGCCGCTCCTTACCTTCAGTCTCTACCCACAAGTGTTCTACCTGCCTTTTTACAAGATTCCTTGCCTTTCCAAAGACTGAGATCTGCCATTGTCAACCTGTCATTTTCAAAACAAACAGTCTGTTGACCATTCTGTTATTCCTCCTGAAAACCCTGGGTGCTTTGGATGAACAAAAATTAACTGTGACGTTCTCAAATCCTGTCTCATCCACACTGAAACTTTTCCTGCCATTATCAACTGGACTGTAGCAAATCCAAGGTATACAATAAATAATTCCTGGGCTTCCAGTAAACTTCCTCATCTTGCAGTGATGTCATCATGACATCATGCAACACTCCAGACTGGTACAAAGACCAGATCTGTTCATGCCTGCTGAGCCTCTCTTGCTTTTTTTCCATCACATTTACCACAAAAAAATGTGCAGGAAACTGAACAAAAAGCAAGGGCGCGAAAAGAATAGAATGATAAAAAGAATAATGGCACTTATCTGTCTTCTCAGAAACCTGTTAAAAGATATTCACATGAGAACAGTTTTTTACCCTACTTCTGAAGTTCATAAACAAACTGGTTATTCGGTGTGCTTCCACATCTGGTGATTACTTCAGCACACGGTAAGACAGAAGGATCCCTTATCTACCATTACTGCCAACATTAGGACCATCTATTCTACCTTCTTCCCACATTTCTTTCTTCTTTCACCACTCTTTCACAGTATGTACTGTATCTGTTTTTCTTTATTCTGCTTCCTCTTGTTTTCTTAATTATCATGTATTACCTCACTCCTATGAATGTCAAGCCTTATCCGCATTCTTTCCTTTATGTTCTTTAATTTTACCTCACCCTTTCTCATATACTTTCTTCTGCTTCCATTCCTTGGCATCCAATTCAGTCCTGGGTTCATTCCTCTCAGCCTCTGTTGCTCCTAATGTCATCTCCACAGTACCAGGTCTATCCAGTGTTCTACCTCCAGTTCAGTCAGCAACTTTTATAAGTTTTAATACTGCCACCCACATGTTCCTAAGCCTGGTGTCCAATTTATGCTCAGGTTCCTCCTTCTTGGTTCTCAGGCTTTGCTGCTCCTGATGCCATCTCCATCTTCCTCGAGCCAGCTGCTCCATTCCCTCATTAAAGTTACTTTCTTTTATAAGGCAATACCAGTTTAAACCCCAGAACGACACTCTCAACTCACAATAGTAGTCCCTGTTATCATGCCAGCTCCCCCGCATCCTTCGTGACTGCATCCAATTGTATCTTTCCACCTTCTGTCAGTTAAGTTTTGCACATGAGGAACGTCTGTTTCTGAGGGTTACCCCAACTATGTCATGCAGATTATATCCCATGGGTGTTTTTTTATTTCACCTCTTCTCAATCTTGTGTCATCAGCATGATTCTTACTCTACTCTTACCTGAATTGCAAAGGAGATTATCAAAGTCAGTGGTTAGCATTGTATTGACCTTCATCTCTCCTGATCATTCCTCTACTTTATCCAAATGGTTTTCAATTTTTGAAGCTGCTTCTTTTGGGGGCCACAAGTGGAAACAATTGGTTATTTGGGTTCCATTTTCCAAGATAACATTGCCCTTTATAATCAAGAAAAGAAGATCTGAAGAAGATCCTCTCAGCTTATCATGAAATCCCTCAGTCATTTCTCTTCCTCTTATGAATCAATTTCTAACTGTTACAGGTCACATCCCAGGTCATTTCAATATTTTCTCTGTTTTTCACTTTCAGCTTCAGAAGTTCAAGAACTTCTATGTCTGGAGTTGTACTTTGTACCCTCAGTTCTTTACTAGACCACCGAAAAACTATTTTTCCACCTCTCCTCTAATGTACATTTGCTTTTGGATCTCTTACTTTCTCTTCTATTGTAAGGAAAATACTAAGCTGACCAATTTCTCAGACTGGTTATTAAACCAATTAACTGACAGTATCACAAAATGTTCTAAATTCCAGATTAAGTACAAAATCATATTCACTTTGTGAAAGTAGTGTGTGGCCACCATGTTGTTGAGAGTTGACTTGAATTTTGACCTTAGGCAGCCTTTCGTGCTCACTGATCATGGTAATGACTAATGTAATGCAATGTATGAGTGAAAGAGTACAGGTTGTGTATCAGACATTTCACCCCAGAAATTCCAAAGTGATCTGCATGCTGTTATCAAGTAAGTTGTATTTGTCTGCAAAAATGTTTTGAGGTTTAGAGCAATATTTCTTTTGGATTTAAAAAGCTGCTTTCACAAGCTTGTTTGTTTACAATATTATAGGGTTGTTTTACCGCACCATAAGTTTTGTTGCCTTGTTCTGAATCAGAGAATATTGCACTGCTCATACCTGGAAAGTTTGTCTAGTTTCTAATGTAAATTGGGGGTTTTACACATTACTTTGTACATTTTACTTTCATGGCAGTTTGAAATGTACTCATCAATGCCAATTCTTTCTATCTCTGAAATATAAACATGGCAATGCAGTTTTCCATCAGCCCTTCAGAACTTCTACTCCATTATCTTCAGCTTCACAATTCTCAAGGAGCATCTCTCACTTTTCCTCTTTCCACTAATGAAAAGTCTCAAACTGTCTTGGTTTCTATAAAATCTGCAAGAAGTTCTCACAAACATTGCTGCTGAACAATTCTGGCTGTCCTTCCTGATTGAAGGTTCCTCCTCAGCAACTCATCAACACATTCCCGACTATCTCATGAAGCAACTTGGCCTCTGGTTATTCGAGGCTTACCTTACCTTCTATCCAACTGTCAAACAACCCACAATTCAAGCCATACATTGCAGAACACTTTTTTCACCTTCTCTATGCTTTCCATAATTCTGCATTGGTGCTTTGAGGTACATGTTGCTTCTTTTTGAGAGTACTAACCTCTTCATCCTATGGCTAGGAGGTTAGCCTTTGGCCAAGCGGGTTAAGCCAAATTTAATTGTTTTATTGACTGAAACATTTAATCATCCTTTCAGTACATGTAATACTTGGATGTTGTTATTCCTAATGAAATAATATAAAATGGGAATATTGACTCACACGTAACATTTCACAGTGTTTAAGCACAACCTGTTATAGGAAAGACTGTTCAAATTGTAAAGGAAATAGATGTATAAGATGCATTAAAAAACATTTGGTGAAATGAAGAAACAACTTTGTTCTGTAGATTAACTTAACTTTTTATAAAATAAATATGGAAATATCTTGGGGCTTGAAAGTGTATGGTTGAAATTTAACTTCATTTGGACTGTGTCTTTTGTTACACCTTGTGCTTTAAACATCATAAACCCTTGGTAGAAATTCTTGAAATTCATGTTTTCCTGTTTAGTCTAGAAATATTATAATGCCAGTCTCACATTCAGTGCCTTTATTGTAGGATGAATTCCATTGATGTTGCATTTTGTTGAATTACAAACAGTATATACACATTTTTAAGTAAATATTTTGACTAAAAACTGAAAATAATACCTTTTTATTAGTAAAACTGTGAAGGTGAAAACATGGAGTTTTCTAGTCATTGGATGAATATTATATATTTTGCTTATTTGTCAAATTCAGCTTTGACAGTTTTCCTTTATTAATTATGCATTTCTCTAGTTCACATCTGAGTGTAAAGGAAAGCTTCAATAATGAAGTGCAATAGTTTTAAACTGTCTCAGAAGAGCTGGTGCTACCCCTGTTAGGATATAATGCAAATAACTGTATAGAATGTATTGCATATATGGATAGTATGCTCAGAAATAACTTAAAACATCCCATCTTAAAACACTAAAGTTTCCCATACTACATTCACAACAGCTGTTAAAGTTAAGGTAAGGAAAGACTTGTTTACTGTCACTAGAAATTTTCAGATAAAAGCCTCTTAGCTCAAATAAATGAAGTGATATAATGGTTAGATATTAGATATTTTTTCTGTACTTCAGGTACAATAGCTTGATGGTTTTTCTGAATGTCATTATACAAAAAGAATTATATAACAATTAGATATGGGACTATACATTTCAGAAACAAAAGCAGATCATAAATATTGCTTTTAATACTATTTTTACAAGCTATAAAAACATCCAGTGCTATTTTCAGGTACATTAAAAAAGTGAAACTCATTTGAGAATCTTATTAAAATACAACAAAATACTGGAGTGCTAAAAAGCTTTAAAACATGGATAAATATGAATCTAGACGTATTTCTAACTGTGTATCTGTAAACAATATGATCTCATTATACAGTAATAAAAAAGAAAGAGTTGTGTTTTCTAGATCAGTGAACATACTATTATCTTCTTCTCACATGGTTGTCTATGAAAGATGAGAAACGTGATTTGGCAGGGATTGGAATCATTGAGAAGATGTGTAGAGATGGCACATACAGTACTTGTCTATACTATAATTACAGTGGTTGGAACATGTTTAGTTTTAGAATAAAGCTTTGTGACTGGTTAGCAGATGTTAATATTTGTTACTAAAATACTGCTAACAATTACTGCTAATAATAGTAGAACATTTTTTTCACCTTAATGGTAATGGAATAATGGAAATGAAGATACAGATTCAGCCTCTCAGAACACGCAGTATTTCTTCCAGATATGTTACCTGTAACGGTGCCAAAGACAATCGATAGGTGGCACTTACGGTGCATTAGATGTTTGTGAAACGATTGCTTCTTCTAATCTGTCACTCTGCTGTGCATGTTTAAATCTTCTTATTCCATACAGTATATGGAATTCCATATACTGTATGGCATATACTGTATGACAGTATAAATACATTAATTCCATAAATGCTTGTTTTGACTATTAAGTTTATATACAGATGCAGCCATTCAAAATGCGCGATACAAACCCGCGGTACAGTAATCTACCCTACGGTGCCCCGCGGTAAGTGATTGGCTGGCCAAAATGACCGACAGGGGCACCCGTGGTGCATTGATTGGTAGTGAAAAGATTTAATCATTTAATGTCTTTACTGTGCACATTTTAATCCGCTTAGTTTTGAATATTTATATGGAATTTTACCACTAAAGGAAAATTTTAGAAGCTGAGCATAAAAAGAAGAGGAGCATAATGCATCTGAAGGTCATAAACGATATTAATTTAGGAACATAAACATTACTGTATGTACGTAAACTGTACTGTGTATGGCTGGTCTTGGTAGTTTAAAGAAAAAATACACACCAGTCTTCCATTTCTCCCCAAACATTTTAAGCATGAAAGTTTTATGAAACGGTACCCAAATATGCGATTGCTGTATAGAATGAATTTTAATTTTAAAAAATTATTTAACTCGAAAATTAAGCTGTTTACATCTTCAGCCTGAAAACAGTCACCTGTTGCTACCCAACACAGAAACACAGCCACTAACTAGCAAAGAGAGGACATTAGCTAGCCAATATGATAAAGAAATAAATGATTATTTTGTTTATTTCTTTTGCACATTTATTTGAATATTTCCATCGACTGTACAAGTACTTGGAAACTGTCCAATCCCTAGTTTATCAGGCATTTTCTTTTACGCTGCGGGCATTCTCCCAGTCTGTGTCTTCTAGGATATAATGCCAGCGAACTCTTGTTTTTATGTCCACTATAACAGACAATTTCCTTTGCTTTTAACCGAGCGTCTAACCCCTCTGATTGGAGAAAAAAGATGTGCTGGTTTGCTATACATACTGTACCAGGAAGATGATTTCTTTCTATTCGAAACGTGTATTTTAAAAGTTTAAGAAGTAAAAACCTTACAGCGTACACAGATTTCTAAACTGATCAGGATCGTTATCTTTGTCTTATCCATAATAATGTTCACCGCTCTGTCCAGCAAATTAATAATAAACTTTATTTTATATAGTGTTTTAAACGAATAAGTAATTTGATTGCTCATAAACCTAATCACTTTTTCGACATAAAGACAGCGTAATTGCTCTCTGAAAATGCTTTTTCTTTTTATTTAGGCTCAGATTTCAACTATAGATCGTATTATTATACACTTTCTTGGAAAAATGTATTTTATGTAAACCATGTTTGCTATTAATTCATTTAGGGCTAGAATATGTTCATTGTCTTCCAATCGAGTCGCGTTGACATTAGAAGCTTGCCACAATTAAAAGAAGCAATTAAACATAGTGTAATTGCTCTCTGAAAATGCTTTTTCTTTTTATTTAGGCTCAGATTTCAACTATAGAACGTATTATTATAAACTTTCTTGGAAAAATGTATTTTATGTAAACCATGTTTGCTATTAATTCATTTAGGACTAGAATATGTTCATTGTCTTCCAATCGAGTCGAGTTGACATTAGAAGCTTGCCACACCCGGACTGTTACACCAATGCATTAGCATGTTAAAGCGATTTCATTGAAATACTATTAGTAATATCTTCGTTAAAGACTTTGATGGCGACAGCTCAAACATGAGAGGTTGAGCTTTATTAGCTCCACCTTGCGGAAATTCCGGATACTATAATTTTGCTTGCGGTATTATAGGAGAATTTACGGTAATTCGCAGTATTTACCTGTAACTCGCGGTAGACTGCGTAAAGCGCAACACAAAATAATGTTTTAACCTTTTCTATGAATGCTTGTTGTTGTTATTGATGTAAAAAAGTATTTTTTTAAATCCAGTGAATAGGGAATATTAATATAGGATGTGTACACTGTATTGAAATATGTATTTTTTGTATGTGAGATAATATGTTAAATGTTAAAATAATATTATATGGTATTCAATCAGAGTATAATAATCTCTTTGATCATTATTAAACAATAAATTCCAAATGCTTGGATTTTGTTCAAGGTGATATGTTACTGTTTTCACAGCCTTTGCTTTCTAATTAAAATGCCTATTTATGAGACACGATGTTTCAGATGTCAATAACAAATGACACAGACCCATGAAACCACAGTCATTTTCAAACATCTCAATTTGTGAAAGTTTTCACAACTTTTCTTTAAACAACATATTGTACCTGGTTCCATTTTTACATTTGTTTCAATAAAGCAGATCCCAGGTGTAAGCAAATTTATAACAATTCAATTTCTCACACAACAATAATTCAAAAGCTACGTATACGAAACACCTGACCACATAAAGAAGAATAACACAAACTCATTGGGTTTAATCTGTCTTTAATTTGTGAAACTCTTTCTATATTCTCTGTTTTATTCAGATAAGAATAAACTACATATGCAATTCTTTTACAGGAAGAAAGCATGTTCATCAAAGTACTGTATGCCATTGTGTTACATATGGAGTTTGCACGTTGTCTCTTGCTTGCCTTGGCTTTGTCCTGGATATAGTGGTCAGAAAATAGATGGACTGGTGGATTTATACTTACAAAAACGTTCCAATTTAAATGACATATAGAAGATATTATAGATATTAATAATGAATGAACATGAATGAGTTAGCAAACATGAATTCTCCACTGAATCTACTATAAACTCAAGTTATAGTTTTCACAAATGTTCTTTGTTACCTGATCGCAGTGGGGGGTGGTTGTGTGGGGGAAGGTTTAGGCTGTAACAAAAATTGCACTCTCTTGTCTGAAGAAACTTTGGAGCAGTTGCAACCATTTTTTATTATCAATTGTAAATTTATTATGAGGTGCCATTTTAATTGTATATATCGCAATATATTACGTTTTCAGCACCTTCTCTAAACTCCTTCAAATCAAGACTCAAAACCCTCTTCTTTTGAAGAGCCTTTACTTAACTGGTTCCATTCTTTACCCCTCTGCTCCTACTATAATTTGTATCACCATCCACGGTCTCTTCTGTGTATTGTAATTGTGTTTTATATTGTGTATTCTTCTTATTTATTGTTGTCATTCTTTAAAGTGCTTTGAGAAGCCGCCTTTAAAGGCACTATAAAAAAATAAAGTTTTTATTTATTATTATTAATACATAGTTTAAAATTAATAAAAGTCTAAAGAGTGTACAACTTAAATTCTATAATTGGAAAACAATTGTCTCAAGGGGCTCAGCATTGACTAAGTTTCAAAACCAGATGTTTGGGTGACAGCCCAAATGCTTCCACACAACACATTAAGCAATTACTGTTCCCCCTGGCAGTTTTAGAAAGTAGTGCATTACCACAACAGAATATTGTTTTGAAAGGACAGTGTGCTGCAGTAACTTGAGGTGTGCAGTAACTTAATGGTGCAATGTGCCCTATTATTCAACCTGCATTCTAAATGACTGGATCTGTAGATTTCTAGGAAACAATACATTAAGAAAGCACCAGATATGCATACCATTTCATCCTCCTGTCTGAACTGTTACATGCATCAATTTGCTCCTTCTTTTATTGTTGCAAAAAATTGGCGAAACCAAGTCATTGTTTTTGATCGCTCCAGTTACTAGATTTGCATAAGAGTTTAACATAAACAACTACAGTACACTGGTATATCTCAAGTCCTGTACACTCTCCAGTGTTGTGCTCTCTCTTCACAGATGGCAGTATTTCTTCCCATTACATTTTCATTTTTCATTTGCTGATGACACCACTGTAATGGAATTAATTAGGAATGCCAACAACTTTAGCTTTTTACTGAAGTTGACACACTGTTCAATGTTTACATGAAGCTCCAGTAAATGTTTTCTCCAGTGTGTTTTTTTTCTTCTCTTTTCAGCATGGAATGAATTTACTACTTGTTCATATGTTAAATATTATGTGCTAAAGAATAGGCTAAAATGCATTCATTTTCAAAGAATGGGTAAATAAGAGATGACTCTGCACCTGAAGGTCCTTGGAACAACTGAATCTAATCACGGTGTTAATGACTCTTAACAACACAGAGCAATTATATGAGCATCACCAAATACAAAACACACTTACAAAAGAGTTCAGTATATAGTGAGTTTTTAATCAGTCTTAAGAGACTTGCCTGTTTTTTTTCTTCTCTGCAGACAATAGAGTGGAGATGGAGTTCACACCACTACAAACCTGCATTATTAACAGAACATTTTAGCTTGAATTTCTAATTTCACCATCTCCATAAATAAAAATGCAACATTATAAAAACACCATATGATCCCCTGAAAATGAATTAAGGCATTCTATTGTTACTTTACTCACAACTTTAAAACCACCCATATTACCTAAAATAAATTATGTGTAATTAGGTGTAAGATCTGATTGACTGCTTTTCATTTGTATTAAGACAGCACAAGCCTTCACATTCAGAATATCAATATTTTTCTATCAATTTCTATCAAGGTCTTACAGAGATCAGAACTGGTGATGTTATCTGTCAGATGTCTAGACAAGTGACAGCATCAGCACTGATTGAGACCTGCATTTCACCTCCAAGCTTGGAGGTGATACACTTGCAGACAAATTAAAAGCAGTAAATATTTTAGGTAGTGACCATATCAATATTTTAGTCCAAAAATCTAACTCCCTGAGGACCCGTGAACCCTGAAGGTCGCCAGGCTTGTTGTGTGAGAATCAGTGCTTTTTGTTACATCACAGATGGGCCTTCTCTCTTTTGCAAATTAGTGCAACACACCACATCATTCCAGCCACACATATTTCATTCTGCTTCTCCCGAGGGCTTCAAAACATCTGATGACAAAGATACATTGTATTTATTTACACTATTAACAATATCTTTTGAAGGGTGTGTTAAGTCCTGTGGAATCCACATTCATATTTCAGACATAATCTAAATATTAACTCACACTATTCATTCACATACAGTAATTTGTGTCCAGTCCTAGACCTTAGTGTTCCACAGTTTAATTTCTTACACTTAAAAAAGAAACTATGAGATTAAATTGGAATTTATAGTATAGATTATTATCAATGCATAGGCAAAGTAGATATTAAGCATAATCTTGACAGTAAGGCTGCTGTCAATGAGTCCGAAAAAGGTATTTCACACAAGCTCTTGAAAGCTATTGCTTCTGCAAATATTGGGCACTTCAATGGAAGCCAGCTTTCTGCAGGAAATGTGTAAGAGCACTAGACAGGGGATAGGCAAGAGGGGCAATTACATGATTTATCCCATTTCTGTCCAACAGTCTGTGAAACAAACAGTAAACGATTTTACCTTCACTTCTTGATTTGAAAAGATATGGTTTAATTACCTAACTTTGAGTAAAAAACACATCTTAAAATGACATATCTGCATTTGTTGTGTATGCGTTTTTCATACTTCATTATTTAAGCAGTATTTAAAAAAATATCTCACTCTCCCCTCTTTGAAACCATATTCTCCTTTATTCAGCATGGTCATCAATCAGTACACAGTGTTTGAAACAGTAACAAAAATAATACTGTGAGAAAGGAATACTGGATGACATGACAGCTTTTAGTAATCAATGCCAGGTGCAATTCAGAAATGATGTTTATGCTAATGTGTAAACTTACTCACATCCTATAATGTCAGTCACTTGTTGTGGGGGTTGGAACTCCACTGGCCTTTAGTGAGGTTAGCACTACTAAATATTACACAGGTGAACAATTAACATGGCAGGGAACAAAACAATAAAAAGCAATCGCTACCCTGCCATCAGGCAGAAATAGACCAGAAATAATAGGCAGTAAGATGAAATGTGTAAAAACGTTTATGGTGGAAGACATTGCCTCAGAAAAAGACAGCACTAACTTTCCAGGCATGAGGATTCAATGATCATTGTAGCTAATTTGTTGTAGTAATTAATTAACAGCAATTGTGCTGATATGAACATGTTGAGTGTATCCATTAAGATTTTTTATCTTCACACAGAATTCTCTAATTATTATCCTTAAAACTATTTCACAATGAACTGATGAGCTCCCTCCAGAGCTACATTCAGCACACAGAAGAAATACTTTTATCCCAGGAAATTAATAGTGCTACTGTACAGTCTCATATCTCACTAACTGCCTGAATGCCACCTTTAAGAAAATGTTAAATTTCCTGTATAAATAATGTGCACATTAACTTTTTCCCTCATTGAAAGTAAAAAGTAATGGATCAATGATGTCATATGAATGTTTTTGTGGCTTAGAAAAATTAGTTTGGTCTTTTGGGCTACAGGAGGGTTAGTGCTGATTACAATCTACAATCTGGTACAATCTGCTTTACACTTTTATGGTGCAGTGCAGTAGACTTGATCTTTTTTGTTTTATTTCATCATTTAATCATGTTGTTTTCAACTTCATCATTACTGCTCTTACTACTATTATTTTCACTGCTATTGTTATTACTGGCTTTGTATTTCAGGAATTAGTTTCTGAGAGAGCTAATACATATGGCTGTTTCAAGGAGGGCTATTCCTCTAATGAAAAAAGTTTATAAAGTTGTTTTTTTTTATTATAGTACATTACAGCAAAAAACTAAAGTATACATATAGCCTTACTCTCTTCTCTATGGTAGTAGGTTATGAGGGGAAACAAAATATTGCTTTAGCGGTAACCTCAAAAAAGTCTTCACAGGTGAATATTACACAGATATCTGCTGTGAGCAATATCATGTAATAATGCAAATTTGCCTTTGAAAATTTAAAATAAAAGCATCATCATAAATGCTTTTTCTAAAAGTTCTAATTTCAATTATTTCAATAAAAGCACTAGCAAGTATAAATCTTAAAATAGGGCAATATACACATACGCTAGACTGATGCCGTATATGTATGTAATACCTGTTAAAAGTAAGAATAGAAATAAAGATTAATTTATAACTATAGAAACCCATTCCTGATAAAAGCAAATAAACAAATTAGAAATAATAATGTTTCTTTTGTAAAGTCGACAAAACCGAGCAGACTAAGGAATTGTACTAGGATATTTTTTTGTAAAAAATACAGCCCTTTTAGCTTGTGCAAATTAATGTGGGGTCATTAAATTTGAAATAAAACAAGAAATCATTAAACCAATGAGACTGCTGAAAGTGGAAAGGACCAATCTTCTTCTACAATGCTTGCTAATGGAATGACATTTGTATAAAACATAGGGTTTAATATCCATCTCTAACACAGTCAATTAAGTTTAATGTGGAGTCATATAGTTTTATGCTTTCCTCTCACACTCTTCCCATTATGTCAGTCCTTCTGGGTTTGGGTTTTATCAAGGCGTTGAGTAAATGTTTAAATGGATTGCTCATCCAGCACCCTAATGTCCCATCCCATAAAATTGTAATTGGTGTACCATAGAAGTGAACATTTTATGTTGGAGATAATCCGTGCCCTTGATTAATGCTTCTGTAATCAATTGGTGTCTGAGAGCCTCCCAGTCATATCCTTTAAAAGAGAACAGATGGCCTTTTAAAAGATTATGGCAAAGGGTACAGGGGAGGTCACTGAGGCTGGAGATCAAGTAGGGGAGTCAAACCACTTATTCTCATACAAATGCTATAATGATTAAGTAGATGAGACTTTAATCATTTCTATATTCTTTCAAAAATGCTTCATGTGTGCATGTGTTTAAAAATGAACGTGCCTTTGATAGAACACAGATGATATCAAAACTCAGAGAATATGCTGTTGTCTTTGAAAACATTAATCCTGAGGTCAAGAATATTTAGAAATTGTCTGGATACATCACTGCAATCAGACATACAGTATCCATTTACACAAATCATAGCACAGGTGTAATGTTTTAAAGGTCATTATCCAGTATCTCCAAAAACCAAACAAAAAAGTAAATAAAACTGATAATTAGATAAAATTCTAATTCTGTTTAAAAATGATTATTTCCTATCATTTTGTTAAATAAATGTATTTAATAGTAGGATCTCAGATGAAAAAAATCCAATTCTTTTAATACAATTATTTCAAATATATTAAAAATAAATATACTTTGATGTTTTTTAAACATATACAATTTGATCATCATTTACAAGTTCTTAGGTTTATTGTACTGCTCTACACTGCTGTTAAGCTATGAGAATACAACAGATATTAACACCATCATGTTTTGAGTAACATAATATATTTCACAAGAATTCTACGAACCAGATGAGGGCTGAATAGCCTTCTTTCTCTGCATAATATGAAAGTATTTTCACACACTACTGTACATTCCAAACAGTAGTTCAACTTGGGGGCATGAGGTCTGCTCCCAGGATCAGTTCCCCCAAGTTTTTTTCAAAAAAGCAAAGAATAAGAATTGTTAATTTTTGAAGATGCCTGCGTGTGTTTGATAGAAAGCCTCTTTCCATTAATCTAGGAGTAAATTCTTAATTTAAGCCCTTTTGGACGTTACCTCAGGGAGCACAGTGACACAATGGTTAACATTGCTGCTTTGCAGCGCTGATACCTTAGGGTCAATGCTTGACCTGGGGTGCTATCTGTATGTTCAGTATGTTCAGTTTATATGATCTCCCCATGTTTGCATGGGTTTTCTCAGGGTGATCCGGTTTCCTCCCAAAGATATGGTGGTACAGTAGGTTAATTGGCTTCTGTGAAAATTGGCCCTGGTGTGTATACAGATGCAGCCATTCAAAATGTGTGGGCGATACCGCATTATTTTCTGGTACGCTGTACGCAGTCTACCGCGAGTTATCGGTAAATACCGCGAGTTACCGGTAAATACCGCTAGCAAAATAATAGTATCCAGAATTTCCGCAAGGTGGAGCTAATAAAGCTCAACCTCTCATGTTTGAGCTGTCGCCATCAAAGTCTTTAACGAAGATATTACTAATAGTATTAATAATGAATGACCTTGGACAAGTTTATAATAATACGATCTATAGTTGAAATCTGACCCTAAATATAAAGAAAAAGCATTTTCAGAGAGCAATCACACTGTGTTTATGTAGAAAAAGCGATTAGGTTTATGAGCAATTTAATTACCTATTCGCTTAAAACGCTATATAAAATAAAGTTTATTTAAAGATGAATGATAAGTGTCACAGTTTAAATAATTTTCGTAGTAGGGCTTGGACAGATTCCAAGTGCATTTTTGCAATTTACGTTGCATTGTCCAATGTGCTGCTGTAATACAGTTTAGAATACAGTAAGTCTAAACTGTATCAGCTTTATTTATTGGTTGCAATTTAGAAAAAGTCAAAAACCGCACTCAAAATGCAATTTAGAGCTTTCTGGCAAGAGGAGACACCCAAATTATAATGTAACATGCCACTGTTTGTGCATGAACAAAGTTATACTGCAATTTTCCTTAAATACGCGATTAAAAAAAATATTTTTTTTGAATCCCCGGTGGAACACATTGCATAAGAATCAGCGCTTTTATACAGTATATCGCCTTTAAACACATATATTTAAAGACGCATTTATGATTTAAATCAAAACGCGATTCAAATCAATATAAATGTTTATTTTGTAACGCATAGGTGACTATTCATTGTTATTAAAAAGACTTAAATTCGATCATGTTGTGATATTTAGAAATCTAAATTTGTTTGGTGCGAGTGAGGTTTTATTTAATCTCTGACCAAGGGAAACGTTTCATTTTTTCAAAGAAATGTTTGTTAAAAAATAGAGTCATAGTTCCATGGGATTCAATCACAGACCATGTGACATGGGAGTCAGGAACCTAACCCACAGCGCCACCGGCGCAGTCACATGGTGAGTTCTGAAAAAGCACTACAGAAACATTATCGACAGACAATGTACAGATTTGATAAAGCTATACAATAATGTAATTAGGCACAGAACAAGTTTACAGCATTAACATTCATCCTAAACTTCTGTAATAAACTCCATTTATGATATTTAAGGTTTCTACAAAATGTGTTCCTTGCTTTTGATATAAATCTCAAGGGAACTAGAAGAAACACTTTAATGTTGTACCAGACTGCCTCTTGTTTTCTAAGGAGCTCACTAGATGGTGAAAACAATTAGTCCTAGAGTTCTTAGGTTATTACAGGCTGTCAACCCCTTTCCTGTAGCTTTAAACTCTGCATGTTCCTGCATTTTAATTGCTGTTTTATTGACAGAAACAAAAGAAGAGATCTATGTGTTTGTAATAAATCGTATTCATCTATCTTAATACACAGACAGGCAATGTTAAAAATACACAGAGCTGTATTCAGATCATTGTCTCCAGTACATTTGCAAAGGATTATTACAATAGTTTTATCACTATTTTTAAGTTAGTAGGGACTATGGACTGCTTTTCTGGAGACTGGAGACTCTAATGAAAGTGTCCCACAAACCCCAAACCCTACCACTTTTTATCCATGGCATTTTCCTGTCCCGGCTCCTTGTGATGTACTTGTACCTGCTGCTCCAGACAAACTTGAAGACCATCCCTTGCAGTGTTCATCTGAGTCTGGCCAGCATGTAAACCTAAGCAGGACAAGCAGTAAGTAGGATGTCTGCTTTCAACACCATCACTTTTTCCATGAGGGACAGTGACCTCTTTTTCCACAGACCCAGCTTCACATTCACCTTGGTAATCTCAGTGGGCTGCCAGTTGTGAGTTGCAGGGTGATATGGCTGCTGGCAATAGTACCACCTGTCTGTATGTGGTGCAGCAGTTGGCCAGGTCAACGAACATTTCCTTCCGTTCTGTGGTTCCGTCAGAGCATAGAATTTGATTGCTCTCAACTTCTGCCCTCTCCAGTTGATGTATGCAACCAGGATCCAGCCCTGCACACGGAGAAGGTGTTGCTCAGCTTAATTTCTTGGTTTTCGAGAAGGATCTCCACCCCGGAAGAGTGTACCCCTCCTATGCTCCATTATGATTCTTCCTTGGTCCATTCTCTGGAGAATGTCAGCTTGTTGCTTTCATCCCTCAGGTGTGGAGACTGCCTGTCTTTTCACTCTGTCTCAGCGAGAAAGGAGAGGAAAGGAAAGCACCGGTTCCCATCCAGCTCATCTGCTGCTTGGCCTTAACCCGATAAGCTCAACCCAAAGTGCTAGCAGCTCAAGCACTCTTCAGGAAGCTTCGATTGCCTTCTAGACCTTTGGAAAATCAATGCTGCATTCAAGCCACACACAATTGATCTTAGCTAAGATCAACTGTCTCATTTAAGACAGCAGTGTTTGTAGGTTTGCTAATATGCATTATTATCATGCAGCCTTTTCTTCTCCATAGAACAATTTAAGAGTTTGCTTTTTACAGATTTGCTGGACAGATTTTAGAGGAGAAATATATTTTCTATAACAAGAATTGCACAAAAAAATTTATTATTCTAAATAAGGCCTTATTAGTACATTGAACAATTTTAACATGGCATTCCTCAAGTTCATTTTTGTGCTTTAACTATATCCTAGCATTATTTACCAATTTACATTCTTCCCCAAGAGTTGAATTGGAGGCATTTCTTGATGACTTTTGCATTCATTGGGATGTGGTGAAAAGGTTTAAATATGATTGTGCTATATTATCTCACAACATACATACATTTAATCAAGTTATCTTACTAAATTGGACATTTTTCATTTGAATTAGAATTAGTAAAGTGTTAATTTTGTTGATTAAAATTATGATGAAAATGTTTGTCAATGACCTCTTTTCACTTTAGTTATGATGAAATGCTCAGGAAATGACACAATGACAATGACGAAGATTTAATTGCTTTACATTTTTGTGTGACTGAATTATGACTTGTTTAACAAAAAATCAAACTGAAATGAATTTCATCACATTAATGTTCACCATTCACCATTCACATTCTGCCCCTGCTAAATGGCAGGCTGTCTGTAACAGCTAAATATCTGGGATTTGGCTGTATGTGGACCTGTGTTAATTTAGTCACCGTTTTTTCAGTTAGTCATAGTTTTAGTCACGTTGACTGAAATGTCTATTACTCATAGTCACTTTCTAATCACCGACTTTTAATTTAGTCTAGTCAACTAAATTTTGGCTACAATTAATCTTAGTTTTAGTCATTTATGTTTGTAGTAAAATGTATAAAGGTTTTAGTTTTTAGACTAAAATTAATTCATTCTTTAGTTCCTTTCTTTTTTTAGTCTGGGAAAAGTTGTGTCCATTTTATTTTACAATTAATTCTGTTCTGATTAAATATCTTTATAATTGTGTGGCATCTTTCCATTTACCACATTAAGCAAGAAACTAATGGATAAATCAGATTAGGAACTGTAACCATTACTCTAAGAACACATTTCATATATCTGATTCTGTCAAGAAGCACAAATGTTTGTTCTACAATCTAAAGTGTATTCATCCCTAGAGACGTCAAATATGAAAGTGAAATCTTATACAGAGACTGTGAGGATATCTGTTTTTGAACTATTAATAATAATTCCCTACTTTTAAGTTTCAAAGCAATATTATTAAGTTATCCACTAGATAACTGCTAATATTGAATTTGCAGTAACTTTATGGAAATTACTGCATCGGGTACTTCAAAATATTAAAAACCTCACAGAACAAGCAAAATATACATTCTTTAACTCACTGGTGTAATATCAGTAAGTACATTTATGACAGTGTAGTGGTTTGATGGGTTTACTGAGACAATTATTAATTGTAGCAGTAATCTAGAGGTTGTTCGTTGGGGCTTTTAGAAAATCAATCGTCAGAACAACTAACAACGCATACACACGGGTTCAATACACGGGATACATTTATTAATATAAATTGTGCACCAAACATATACTAGTCTGCCTGGATACGAGCGGCAGACCTTACTGTGAGGGTTATCAATATACAAGGTATATAATCTCGAAGAGATGCAAACACAAAGAGATACACAACAGAGAATATATGTCAATATATATCGTTCGGTTACCAAATCGCTAATCAGTGTTATTACCCACTGTTACTCTAAACTCGGAAGTAAATACATTACTCATGAATTAAATTGATAACACCTTGTGTTGAGGTACAATTGAATTCTCAAGACGCAATTTAGAACATGGGGTTTACTTATCCACTGTGTATGGATTTGGAATTTCCCGGCACGAACACCAAACCAGCTGACAGGCTCTGTTGCAGCCTCTGTTTCAGCGGTTGTCAAATGGGCGTTGTGTCGGGGTCCTCTGGCTACTGGCCAACCAGTCAAGGTGCAGCTCGGAGTAGGACGGGCGGCGGGATCTAACTGCGGCGCGCAGGGCAGTCGTTGCTCCGAGGGGATCTACCAGCAGCCCGGCTGGCTAGTAGAAAGTCTCTATGCACATCCTCACAAGTCACTCTTTTGCCTGGGAAGAAGCTGGTTCGTTCCCGGTCCAGCGCTGCTTCTGAATAAGCTATTCAGGTTGTCGACGAGGGTCCAACTGTAGGCTGCCATTGATCAAGCAGAGCATTCACGTTGGTAGAATTCTGAGTACGTACGGGATCCTCGGCCTCGCGCTTAGAACAAAGTCCAAGTCCTTTTGCAGACAACAGCAGTTGTCACGTGATTGTCTCTGAGGATGCGCGAAAATGGCCAAGGAGAGCCCCGATCTGAGCTTGCGCTCCCTTTTTGACCAAGACACAGATGTGTGCTGATTGGTTGAGAGTTTGGCGGGCATTGGAGACCCACGTGGTATTACCACGCCCTGCCAGTCCCTGATTGGTTGGTCAAGGTGAGATAGAAGTCACTTACTCTTGACACTTAAGAATGCAGTCCAGATGTCCATTCGGCACTCCCTAGACTGATAGGCGCCAATGGATGACCATTGATCATGATAGCCAGGCTTAGCTAAGTGCATCCCCGTCTGGGAGCTTGTTCCTTATCAAAAGAAAACATCTTAAATCAGCCTGAATGAATACTTTCTCTGTGGCTGCACCACAGAGATGGAGGGTGAGATGGGGCCTCCTTTAGGACAGCATACCAACACTTAATTCTGTCTTATTAACAAGCATTGCCGCTACAACAGCATGTTATTTAAGTTAAAAAAACTACCATATAGTCTAAGACACTGTGCTAGTATCATGTTGCCAAAGTGACATACCTGTGGTTCAAGTTGTCACGGTGCTTTCACTCTACACACATTCTTCTCAAGCATAAGACAGAATGCCTGCATGCACTAAAATTCTATTATAATATTTTCTTGGATAGCTAAACATCCAACTACACAATTAAACTAAATGCAATTAATTCACGTAACAAATATGAACACAAAATTGCATTTTATTTCCAACATAGCACCATTACAAAGCTGATCTGCACATGTATAACCACCTCTCACATTTTAAAAGAGTAACTCGATTCTTACACATTAATCACTCACCAAGACATAAAATTAGTCATTTCCTTTAATGTCAATTTTAAAATAAAAATTATTTTGATTATTTTTCTATTTAATTTGTTGACTAGCCACAACGTTAAAACGGATGTCTTTGTAAGTGCAGAGAAGTTTTGGTGCTGTTGATTCATATGGTGCTTTACATTTGTTGTAGTTTTTTTAAAATATAATGTATTCTGGAATGTTTTACAACAGCTTCTCCTGGTTTGCGCGTCATATTTGAAGTACTACTAGACCTCATATACAGTACAATTATATCTTTTTTCACAAAAATTCTTGTGTTCACAAATACAGTTTTATACAGAACTCACTTGAAAGAAAGAATAAAATTAAGCTTTAAAAAGATGAATGGTACACAAATCAAAAAAACTCTGAGGTGGGCTACATGACTAGTGCAATTACAGAAATGAAATCATCATCATCGTTGAGCTGGTTGAATAAGAAAATGTTTCACAGCAGTCCTGCATTCAAATCCACTGGGCCAATGGGATATAGTTTGCTGACTATATGGTATATGGTAAGGCTTGAGTGTCATTTGTGGCTATCTAGCTGTGCAAGGTGATAGCTCTCCTGATATTCCAATTTTGTAGTAATGTCACTGCTCAATAAGGGAGAAGTCAGGTTCTTGAAATTAAGTCAGAAGCCTATTTATGAACTGACAAAATGGCTACACATCAACAGCAAGTACAAGATTGGCTTGTTCACTTAACTCCAGGGTGCATTTTCACGTGTCTCATATCTTCATGCTGCTACAGTAAAAGAGCCTTCTTTACACTTTGGAGATGCTCTACAGGTGTTCTTCAATCTCATCACCATTCACATGTTTGTTCACTGAAGTGCCACTGAACAACAATGACTACTTCTTGGGTTTCTCCAAAATGTTAATTTAATTAATGAAGATTTGCTTGCTGGATCTATTTCCTTTGGCAGATGTATACCTCCTTGGAGGCTATATTATATGTAATGTGTAATTGGAAAGAAGTTCTGTGCAGTCCAGTAAATGAGAAGAGCAGCCTGCAACATAGTCCTTGCCTCCCGTTACTTTGTTTCTTTTAGTAGTTCGTGTTATAGCACATACATGACAAAATTGGCGACGAGAACGGGATTTGTATCTCCTGATGTGATTCACGTCTAGGGATAACAGGGAAACCTGAAAAAAAAGAAAGAGAGGAGAGGAAGGTGAAATGAAACACGCTAACCATTAGCAAAAAGGGATTGCGTGAGTTCATTCAAATACATATAACAACAAAAATGTTGAACATTGGAACTATTATCACATTTGATAATAGCACTGCAGACTGGGCAACTTACATGAAAGAGTGGAACTGTACTGCGAAGCAAATGATGTAGCAGACGATAACAGAGTGTCTGTCTTGTTGACTGTGATGGCCACAAAGACGTACAGGTGGCTCTGTAGTTTGTTAACCTCTATCAAACCAGCAGACAAAATGTTTAAGGAAATCGTTGACACTTTACATGGGCATTTAAACCCAAAATCTCTGGTAATATCCGTAAGGTTCAGATTCCACAAAGGGAACCAATCTAAAGGTGAAAGTATTCAGAATATATGGCAGAGCTGCGCAGACTTTCAGAGCACTGCCAATTTCGAGCTGGACTGGCAGATGCATTAAGACACAGACTTATGTATGTGGGATGCATAGTGAGAACATACAAAAGAGACTGTTAACAGAGAAAAATTTAAAACTAGAGCGTGATCTGAATATTGCAATATCTATGGAGACAGCTGAAAAGGATGTATTAGAGTTGCAACAAAAAGCATTAGAATGTGCAACAAATAAAATGTCAGTCACTCCAGGGAAAAGGCAGAAATATTACCGCTGCGGTAATAGTCCCATGATGCAAACGACTGTTGGTTTAAGGACAAAGAATGTAGAAGGTGTCATAAGAAAGGCCACATTGAGAGTATGTGTGTAAATCAGGGAAAAAGAACACACATAACTATGACGGAATACATAAAGAGAAGCATAAAACTACTGATGTGCACCAGGTGAACAAAAATGAATCAAATACAAGTGAACTCAGTTCAGACACTGATGACCTCTCTTGTCTCGAGCTGCATAACATTATCGAAGCAGATCGCAGGGTAATTTGGATAACTCCAGAAGTGTTGGGAGTTAAACTCAAAATGGAGTTAGACACTGGGTCCACTTTATCTGTTCTCAAAAATACCGCTGCAAAAGACTTCAATAATATTGAAAACATATACAGGGGAAAAGGTGTCCCCAAAGGGCAAAACAGCAGTGAATGTGAAATACAAAGACGAATATGAGCAGCAAGACATCTATGTACTGGAGAGTGGATGCCCTGCATTACTCGGATGTGAGTGGCTATGAAAAATACTGATGGACTGGCATGCTATAAAAGCACTAAATGTGTTCCCACATGGCACTACAAGGATATCAGTAAGAGTTTGGCTCAGGTACTAGCAGACGCTGAACAAGTGTTTGAGAAAGGGGTAGGAACACTAAAAGGAATTAAGGCAAAAATTGAACTGAAAGAGGACACTATTCCAAAGTTCCATAAGGCTCAACCTGTACCTTATGCAATCTGCCCCAAAGTGGAAGCAGAGTTAGAGAATTTGGAGAAGTCAGGAATTCTATCTAAGGTAGAGTGGAGTGAGTGGGCCACACCCATAGTCCCAGTGATGAAGAAAGGGACTATGACATTTAATACAAAGGGACCAAACTACATGGTAATGTAGGCGGCTTGTCATGCTTGCCACTAAAGGGAGACAAGAAGCGTGCACATCTGCGGGGACTAAAATTGATTTAGCCCAAGCTTACCTTCAAATGGAAATGGAGAATACGTCAAAGAAGTTAAACGCACATAAAATGCTCTACCAGTACAACCATCTCATTTTCGGAATTGCATCGGCCCTTGCCCTCTGACAGAGGACCAAGTGCTGCAAAGCATTCCTGGAGCAAAATGTTACCTTGTCGACATAATTGTGACAGGGAAAAATGATGAGGACCACCTAAATAACCTACAGTAGGTCCTGGCTAGGCTGTGTGAGTATGGATTCAGAGCCAATAAAGACAAGTGTGAGTTCTTCAAAACGGAGATCTCTTACTGTGGACACATGATAGACAAGGATGGTCTCCAGAAGCCACAAGATAGAATTGAAGCTGTACTTAAGGCACCACAGCCACAGAATGTGTCCCAACTGCATTCATACTTAGGACTTAGAACTACTACCATAAATTCCTACCCAACCTTTCTACTGTGCTGCACCCTCTAAATGCACTGTTGCAGACAGGGTCACTTTGGAAGTGGACAAACAGGTTTGATCAAGCCTTCCAAAAGACGAAGAGACTCATAACTTCTGATGTAGTGCTCGGGCACTTAAATCCATTCTAACCCATCAGACTGGCGTGTGATGCATCACCATATGGAATTGGCGCTGTGCTGTCACACAAGTTTCCAGATGGCTCAGAAAGACCAATAGCCTTCACCTCCAGATCACTGACGACTGCCGATCGCAACTATGCTCAAATAGACTGGGAAGCCCTTAGTTTTGTATGGGGTGTAACTCCTAATATGTTCAAAAGTTCACCATTGTTACGGACCATCTGCCCCTTGTCTCAATATTCAACCATAGGAAAGATGTCTCAGTGATGACGTCGGCATGGCTGCAGTGATGGCCATTCTTCCTGGGTGCCCATCAGTATGAAATTGAATACAAAGGGACCAAACTACATGGTAATGTAGGCAGCTTGACATGCTTACCACTAAGGACTACAGAGGAGTCAAATGCTTTTGATTCAGCTGATGAATTCCACACCACAATTCTCAGTCAGTTACCTGTCACAAATGCCCTCACTCTGCCACATACCATCCTGTCACCACATACTTAGCAGAGAGATTTATATAGACTTTCAAGAAAGCAATCAAAGAAATGGACAATGAAAACATGTAACTGCAGCACGAAATGGACAACTTCTTAATTGTGTACAGGAATGCAGTGCATGCTACCACCAGCCAAACTCCAATGATGATGTTCCTCAAGAGAAACATGAGATTACACATGGACCTCATCAAACCAGATGTCAGGCGAGATGTTGAAAAGAAACAGTTTGCACACATGAATGATAAAACTACAAGAAGCTTTCATGTGGGTCAGAAAGTCTTTGCACGAGATTATCGGACTGACAAGTGACAATCAGGAACAATTACCACCAGAACAGGCCCTCTGACATACACAGTAGAAATTGGAGAAACTACTTGGAGACGTCATGCAGACCAAATAGTGGACGCACAGGTGAAATCCATTCCATCATCTGTCTCTGATTCAAGTTGCCATGATAAAGATGCTCTTGAAATCACAACTCCAGTCTCAGCCAGTGTTAAGGACACTGTCCAGCATGATAGCATACCTGATGTGACTGTTCCCAACCAATCCGAGGCCCCAAGTCCATGAGGCTTGCAAAGAAGTGACCCCGAGAGGTATAGAAAACCTCCACAAAGACTTGATTTGTAAAAAAGAAAAGGAAAAAGTGAAAGTTTAATGTTCTGATACATACTGTTTGTTTACTTTTCTATAAGGTTAGTTTAAGTTTAATCTGATATAACTTGTGTGTTCACTTTTTTTTGTATGGTTAATTTAAGAGGAGAGGAAGTGTAATGTATGTAGATTTGCTTGCTGGATCTATTTCCTTTGGTGGATGTATACCTCCTTAGAAGCTATATTTTATGTAATGTGTAATTGGAAAAAAATTCTGTGCAGTTCTGTAAATGAGAAGAGCAGCCTGAAACATAATCCTTTTCTCCCGTTACTTTTTTTCTTTTAGTAGTTCGTGTTATAGCACATACACGACAGTTCAGAAATTTTCCTCTGGTCATTTCTAAACCTAATTTTTTTTACATTTCCATGTAATCATTTTTCAGTTCAGCCATTCACTTGGGTGGGGAGTTGGTAATTGGACTTTTAAAAAAAGCTGCAAATTCTGCTGCTCCACATAGTATACTGTAATGGCTTTAAAACCACACAGTACTGTACTATATTTACTCTGTATACTGTATATATACATACCAGTTATATTAAACTACAGTTGATTACTGCTCAGTACCATATAATGCACAGTACTGCACAGTCCAAAGACATATTAGTGTCACGGCCCTAGGTTGGCCGTATTTTTTTTTCTGGTTCGTTTATTGGATTAATCTGGGTAGAAGGCACTTCCCGTTTTATTGGACGTTGAGCTGCTGGCCCTGCTACCATCTTGACGGTGAACTTGTCTTTCACTTTTTACAACCATTTAGAAGCTGAGTTTCTCTTTTGGACTAGCGTGGAGTGTGAGTTCTTTTACTCACCTAATTTCAGTGTGCATTAATGGTGTCCGTGAGTGTGGACTTTCGTTAGGCAACTAAGGCTTATGCGTTTCCATGGTTTGATCTTCTGCTAATCAGTTTTGTCCCTGTATTGTAATTTTTGTTAGATAGAATAGTGAATTTAGGTTGCGTAAGACCTTTCTTTGGCTCTACCACTTGTGTTTTTAGGGCTTGAGTTAGGTTTGTTTTTTTCCGTTATGGCAGGGTACTTAGTTTTGCTTGTTGTCTTTTCTTTTCATTGACTCACAATTATTGTTTTGGGTAAATAACAGAAATGAACCAATACCTGCGTCACTCCCAGTTGTCCTGTCACCCTATATCTGCCCCTGGGGAACAGGTTCCAGTGTTTAAATCAACTACTGTTTTATGTCCACAGCTTGACCTTCATCAAGCTTATGTCCTTCATCCCCTAGTGACTGAGTGAGAAAAATTAAGATGGGGTCATAACATTGGCAAGGTAATTGTTTCTGGGAAAATTGGCTCCAGCTTGAGTGTGTGTACTGTACTGTATGTGGATAAATTATTATAAGTAGTAAAGGAACAAGTAATAGGTTTAATCCATGCTGAAAAGAAAAGAAAGGAAACAACGTTTCGGCCGTGGAGCCTTCTTCAGGTGCTGAAGCAGCTATCCACCTGAATTATTATAAGTGATGGTTTCGTGATTAAGGAATTTTTCGCGGAATTCTTTAAGTTAAACAAAGGGTTATTTAACCAGAGAACAGCTCATTGATAAGTTAAAACCAAACCATGACAGAGAAGACAGATTAAGTGTGCCATTTACTCACTCTGTTGTTTACTAGTGTGCACTGTTTCGTTATTCGAAATGTATTAGACCAATGCAAACTCAAAGATCCTCACTGATTTGACTTACTATTTATCTCATATGGCAGAAACAGAAAAAGAAGACATAGTTAAACTGATTGGAAAGCATTCTGTTTTATTATCACACACTCCGACTCATATAGGTGTCATACAACTTTATACTGTAGAAGTGGGTACAGTATCCTGCTAAACTAGAGATGTTTATTGCCATATGCACAAGTGCAATGAAATGCATATTTGCATGTATGCTCCAATATCAACAATACAAAGACATTAAGGAGACACCAAAAACATAAATACAGAACAGCAGCAACAACAACAAGTTAAATAACATACATCTTAGAAAAAAACACGTCAGCATGAGCCAGTGGCAGGGGTAGAGTTCAGTAACCTGACAGCTTGTGGGAAGAAACTGTCTCTAAACCTGGATGTGCCTTTATGCTCCTATAATGCTTACCAAAGGGTAGGGGGAAGAAAAATGAGAAACCAGGATGACCGGTATCCTTAGTGATACTTCTAGCCTTCCTAGGACAGCAAGTTGTAAAAATATCTGAAATAGAGCGGAGCTGTACTCCAATTATGGACTGGTCTGACCTGATCACCCCCTGTAATGCCTTCCAGTCAGACAGCAAGCTGCTGCCAAACCACACTGTAATATCACATGTAAGCACACTCTCAATAGCACACCTGTAAAATGTGGTAAGGACAGTTGAAGATAGACCACATTTTTTCAACTATCTGAAGAAGTAAAGGCGCTGTTGTGCCTTCTTTGTAGCTCCAGTTACATGCTCAGACCATGTTAAACCATTAGTGATGAAGGTACCCAGGAACCTGAAGCTGGTAACCATCTCAACAGCCACCCCATTGATGTGGATAAGGGTGTGGTCTCCACCCTGCTTTCTAAAAGCGATGACCAGCTGCTTGGTTTTGCTGACATTGAGGGAGAGATTATTGTCAAGGCACCACTCCACCAGGTTCCTGATCTCATCACTGTAGGCTATCTCATCATTAGCAGTGATTCAGCCAGATGGTAGTATCATCAGCATATTTGTAGATGGAATTGGAGTTGTATCTGGCCACATAATCGTGTGTAGACAAGGAGAACAGCAGGGGGCTGAGCGCACAGCCCGGAGGGGCACCTAGATTGATGGTCACAGTCTGTGCCAGTCAGGAAATCCTAATTCACCTACATAGAGAGGTGTTGATGCCGAGGTCATTAAGCTTCCTGACTACTCTGGGAGGAATTATTGTGTTAAATGTGGAGCTGTAATCAATGAATAGTATTCTGACATATGTGTCTTTATCATCCAAATGAGCCAGGACAGTGTGAAGAGCCAGGGAAATTATGTTGTCAGTGGACCTGTTACGCTGGTTTGCAAACTGCATGGGGTCTAAGCATTCAGTTACCATTGTGTTAATGTGCCTCATGACCAGACTTTCAAAGCATTTCATTATGATGGATGTGAGTGCTACCGCTCTGTAATCATTAAACAGGTTGCACTATTTTTCTTTGGCATTGGAATAATGGTAGTTTTTTTTAACTACCATTAATGGTAATGTAATGGAAGATTGTAAAAGGACTTAAGGACCCATCCAGGAACATCATTCGGGCCGGTTGCCTTCCGTATGTTCACCTGTCTGAAAGTTGCCCTGACTTCAGGCTCTGTGACACATGGCTGGATTATCAACTGCCAGGAGTTGATAAGATGATCCGACTATCCAAAGTTTAGGCGAGGGGTGGAGCGGTAGGCGTCTTTGATAGTGGTGTAACAGTGATCAAGAGTATTCGCACCCGTTTTTGGGCAGGAGACATGCTGGTAATATTTTGGAAGAACTTTAATCAGGAAACTGATTAAAGTCTCCCGTGACAACAGATACAGCATCAGAGTAAGCAGTTTCATAGCTGTTAATTGTGGCATGTAATGCTGTTTTCACATCCAACTGGGGTGGAATATACACTGCAGACATAATGACAAAGGACTACATTTTACTGTAAGATATTCCAGGTCCGGAGAGAAAAATCGCTTCACAGTTTTCATGTTTTCACGGCCTTTTTTCTTACCAGCCAAACCAAAGTGATCCATGTGATAGGTGGGGAATCCATCAAGCTGAACAGCTGAGTCAGGTGTATTGGGGGTTAGCCAGGTCTCGGTGAGACACAAAATATAGCAATTAATAGATGTCCTGCTGATGGCTTAACCTTCCCCTTAGCTTATCAATTTTGAACGTTGCACGTTGGCCAGCAGGACACTCAGGAATAGGGTCCGGTAGCCATGGTGCTTCACTCTCGCTTGAAGTCCTCCCCGTCTACCGCTGTGTCTGTTTCATCCACTGCCTCTGCTCTGAATCAGGTGGGGGTTTTATATGCAGAGGCACCCAGGATAGTTCAAACAAGCATGGAGTTTCCCTTGTTTATAGAGATGCAGCCACTCAAAGTACGCGGCACAAACACGTACCGCGGGCATTTGGCTACGTCATCGCGCGTCGTAATGCGTCATACCGCGGTACGTGATTGGTTGACCAACAGGAGCACTCGTGGTGTGTTGGTCGGTCGTAGAAAGATTTACTGTAAATGTCTTTACTGTGCCCGTTTTAGTATTGAATAGTTATATGGAATTGTAACACTGAAGGGAAATCTTAGTAGCTGGGCATAACGTTTGTGAAGGCCATAAACTATATTAATTTTGGAATATAAACATACAGTATTACAGTATGTAAACTGTATACAGTATAGCTGTTCTTGGTATTTTAAAGAAAAAATATACACCAGTATTCCATTTCTCCCTAAACATTTTAAGCATCGAAGTCTTTAACTAACATGTGAAATAACATGTGTATAAAAAGTGGTAGTTTTAAGCTTTTCTGCGAATACGCTCGATACCAGAGCAAACAAGCATACCTTTAGAATTTTATTAATAGGGAATATAATATGGAATCATGTTTCTAAAGAAATTAATAACAATATAATTATATTCATGTACTGCAACACAAGAATAGTATATGCTGTACAATGTCTGTTGATACTGTATGTTTAGGGCTGTTTCACCATTCCTTATGTGACCTTATGAGTGGCGCTGTTGTCTTAGTGCTGGACTTGTAAGTGTAAGTTGGTTGTTCAAATCCAGCCACTGCCATGACTTATCTTTGAACAAACATTTCTTTGAAAAAATAAAATAGCAATATTATGGACAATTAATTGACTTTTTATATTTCTAAATATCACATGTTCGAATCTAAGTCATTTTTTAATAACAGTGAATAGTCACCTTCTTTTCTTCTGACAACGGTTCCTGCTTCTATCGTGTGGGATCCCTTTAGATCTCCCTTCAGATTTAAAAGATATTAATATTATCTTCGGTGTTTCATCTACCCAGTGTAGCTGATCTTTTGCTGCCCACGCATGCTTACACAAGCTCCCTGGGTAGACTATCACAAAGCTTTAGAGAAATTTTTATTATCAACAAATTGTAGATACAACGTTTACATTGGCGTTATTAATTTTGCACTTGAGCATATGGAGGATTGTCAGCTGTCACAGAGAGCAGACCCCCCCCCTTAGGCTGCGCAAACTATTTTTAATTTTTTTTGTAAAGAAATGGAGGTTGTACAGTATGAATTACAATATAAACATTTACTGTTAAAATTGAAATCAACAATTGATTTAAAGACAATCTGTCAAAGTGCAGTGAAATACAATATTGTTGTTGTTGTTGTTGTTTTAGTGTGCTCTCTGAAGGCACCAGTTCTGTAGGGTTTGGGCATTTACTGGGACAATTATTAATTGTAGCAGTAAATCACAAAATGATTCTTTTGATGGCCTTAGAATCCAACCATGCAATATAACTCAAACAACACACACACACAGGTACTAATACACGAGGATACATTTATTAATACATAGAATATGCATGTAAACCTAACAGATCTTATCGAGAGGGTTATCAGAATACAAAAGGTATATATTCAGTCAGTTACGAAGTGTTACATATATCAAGAGGACATACGTTCAGTATATCATTCATTTAGACCGTTTCGTAATTGAACTTGGTTACAACTTCTACATTAGATATTCAAAACAAGTACATAGCTCTTAGGAATTAAATTGATATCAACTGGTTGGGATAACAATTGAATTCTCGAGCTGTAATGCATTGAAGTTGAATACTCATCCAATCTCTGGGGATTCAGATCTCCTGCGGGCTCTCTGGCTCCGTGCCAGGCTGTGCTGTGCAGCTTGCGACGGTGCGCTGCTGATGCTCACTGACCGGCTAGTTAGTGTTGGCTTTAACTAGCACAGTTTGTGCACAGGAGAAAAGATGACTGTGGGTCCCAGCAAGTCAGGAAGAGGACCGGTTCGTTCCTGATGAAGAGCTAGTTCTGAATAGTGATTCAGCTGTCCACTGTTCTGACCTGTTCACGAGGCCTGCTGCTGGTGCGAACCTCGGGTGGATCCTCTGGTTACTCTCTGGCAACCTCCGCTCTAGACTCTTAGAACAAAGGAAAGTTCTGGCACTCGGACACACTGGCCGTTCCGTGGTTGTCCGGGCTGAGTCTCAGGATGGTCAGGAGGCACGCTGCGAGAATGTCCTGCCCTTGGGAAACTTCTGCTCCTGGGCCGTTCTGCCCTGGAATTCTCCTTTGAATTCCCTTTAGAAAAGTCCACAGAATTCACAGAATTCTCCAGAATAGTCTCTCAGGCCCTCTGTGTTGCCTGTTTTTACCTGGAGGAACTTCAGCTCGTTGTAGTCCCACGTGGGTTACTTGGCCCTACCAGTCCCTGATTGGTTGATCAATGTGAGGTATGAGTCACTTACTCCTGACACTTAGGAATGCAGTCCAGATGTCCATCTGGCACTCCCTAGACAGATAGGCGCCAATGGATCACCATTGATCATGATAGCCAGGCTTAGCTAAGTGCATCCCCCTTTGGGAGCTGTCCCTTATCAAAAGAAAACATCTTTAAATCAGCCTGCACGAATAACTTCACTGTGGCTGCACCACAGAGATGAACAGAGAGATGAGGCCTCATTTGGGAAAGCACCGCAACACTTAATTCTGCCTTATTAATAAGCCTCACCGCTACATTGTTATTGTTGTTTTTATCCCATAACGCACTTTGAGAAACCACCTTTAAAGGTGCTATATAAAGGTGCTGATTCTTATGGAATGTGTTTTCTTTCTTCTTTTTTTCAGCATGGAATAAACCTATTACTTGATTCTTATGGACTCCTGGTCCCACCAGTGATTAAAAAAAAAACATGGAATCGCGAATCTAAAGAAATAACAGTATAACTATGTTCATGCACAAAGAGTAGCATGTTACATTATTAATTTGGGTGTCTCCTCTTGCCAGAAAGCGCTAAATTGCATTTTGAGTGTGTTTTTTTTACTTTTTTTAGATTACAACCCATAAATAAAGCTGATACTGTTTAGACTTTTAATTATTTTAAACTTTATTACAGCAGCACAATGTGCTTTTTCACAAAACCTCCTAGAGTAACGAAATGTCTTGTGTTGTACAGCTTTTCAGCCTGGCTGGGGTACGCGGTGAGGGGCAGGACAGGAGTGGTCATCGCCCGTTTTCCATGTAAATAGTTCCCTGGTTCTGCACCCCTGGGTGTTTCTCTCTCTCTCGCTCGCTCGCCCTCCCTCTCTCTCTCTCAGAGCTGCTCGCTTGCATGGTGACATACCGCATTTCCCTCTGAATAGCGACTAATAAGCAGTGAAAACATTTGTTTGTCTTTCCTTGGGGGGAAGGGAATCTGATCTGATCTGCAAGGCCCTTTGGCTACAAAACAAAGATACACTCTACAGACATTCACTACAGAGACATATCATAAAAAATTTACATATATTGTTAAATTATTACTTGTTTTTCAGGAAGTAAAAAAACACTTGAATTACTTATCCAGTCTCTCAAAATAAAATTATTTTTCAAGCAATGTAATGCAAGATGCTTTCTAACGTCGGGCAATGTGATTTTTTTAATCTAACATTGATATATTAAAAAGTCATTCCTAATAGCAATTATTTACATGTATAAACTTATAAAGGTTGTATTTTCACACAGTTAAGAGTTATTTTTTAGTTATACATTAGTTCTGCAAGCTCTGGTGAGTCTGTCTTTTTTGATAAGTTTCAAAGGGAAGTAGGTTCGTATTCGTCTTCCCTGACGCAAAACAGGGTCAGGGGGCAGGGTGTGTGGGGAGGGTGTGTGGGTAAACTTTATGTTACGGATTCGGTAAGAGAAACCAAAACCAGTGAATGAAGCCACTTGCAGGAGCTGATAAAGCCTAGCCCTGATCCAAAAAAAGCCGTAGTCGAAGAAACGAGGCGAGAATCCAGGGGAAGCCAGAGATCCAATTAGGGAACGAGTTACCGAAGCCAAAGCGTGATTCAAAACCGTAGACAATAGAGTAATCCTAGAGTCCAGGGGAAGCCAGAGATCCAAAACAGAGCGTGAGTACCGAAGCCAAGCCGTGAGCCGAAAAACCGTCATCAAAGGGGAAAAAAACGTAATCCTAAAACCGAGAATGACACAAAGCAGAAGAAGGAGTAACGCAACTAGGAAGCTCGAAAGGAAAACCAATACTGAGCGAGGAGGTAGGAAAAGACAGGTGTTTAAGTACAGGATGAGACAGGGGTGTGGTGGTGAATAAGAAAACTGAAAGCTAAACTGATGGAGTAAGGCTACGCCTTCTTCTGCCTCTTCCGTTGTCGGGAGGCAGGGATCGTAACATTTACCCCCCCCTACGGGCGGCTCTTGACGCCCTAGCGGGACAATCAGGGAAGTTGAGGTGGAAGTCTCGGATGAGGTTGGGATCCAGAATATCCTTCTCCGGAACCCACGAACGCTCCTCTGGACCGTAGCCTTCCCAATCGACTAGATATTGCAGGGATCCACGAGACCATCGGGAATCCAGGATCTTATTGACAGTGTAAGCAGGGAGTCCATCAATTACTCGAGGCAGTGGGGGTTTTTGTTGTGGTTTAGACAGGGTGGATCTGTGAAAAGGCTTAAGGAGGGAAACATGAAAAGTAGGGTGGATCTGAAGGGTAGGAGGCAAGGCCAGCCGATAAGTTACTTGGGTAATCTGGGTGAGGACACGAAAAGGACCAAATGTACCTGGGAGCAAGCTTGCCAGAAGGTTGCTTTAGAGGAAGGTTACGGGTAGACAACCAAACAAATTGACCACGTCGAAATCTGGGCGGGATTCGACGGCGCCGATCAGTCACCTTCTTCTGCTGAGCTACGGTGCAAAGAAGGGTGGCTTTGGCCTTTCTCCAGAAGGTCTGCAGGTTTGTGATATAGTCCTGAACAGATGGGACCTCCGTGTCGGGATGGGAGTCTGGGAGAAGAGGAGGCTGATACCCTAAGGCACACTTAAAGGGAGACATGCCAGTAGATGCAGTATACAATGAATTGTGTGCATACTCTGCCCATGGAAGCAAGGACACCCTTATCATGAGTAGAGGAGATATAGGTCCGTAAGTAGGTCAGCAGTTCCTGATTCATGCGTTCCGTCTGACCGTTGCCCTGAGGGTGATAAGCAGAAGTAAGTGAAACTGAAGTGCCCAGCGACTTACAGAAGGCCTTCCAAGATCCGGAGACAAACTGAGGGCCCCTATCTGAAACAATATCTTTAGGGATGCCATGCAGATGGAAGATATGCAGTATGAACAATTCTGCTAGTTCTCGAGCCGTAGGTAAAGAAGGCAGGGGAATAAAATGAGCAGATGTGTAGAAGCGGTCTACCACTACCATAATAGTCATGTGTCCTTGGCTAGGTGGAAGGTCAGTAATAAAATCAACTGAGAGGTGGGTCCAGGGACGGTCAGGGATGGGTAAGGGTTGAAAAAGGCCTGCCGCCCTCATCCAGGAAGACTTCATTTGAGAACAGATAGAGCAGGCTTGGGCATACTCCTTGACATCTTTGGCCATAGTTGGCCACCAGAAGTCTCTGGAGATTAAATCCAAGGTACGTTGGAATCCAGGGTGTCCAGCGAAACGGGAGTCATGTCCCCATTGTAAAACTGCAGATCTGACTGGATTCGAGACAAATAATTTGTCCTGAGAGCACTGAGGAGGTACCGTCTGTCCCACCAAGGCTCGTCGAACAATTACCTCAATGTCCCATCTTACAGCTGCCAGGAACTTACCAGAAGGGATGGGTTCAGGAATCAATTCGGCCTCAGGAGGGTCGTGGATCCATGAGAGAGCATCTGCTTTGATGTTCTTAGAGCCTGGAGTGTAGGTGAAAAGGAAATTAAACCTGGTAAAAAACAGGGACCATCTGGCCTGGCCAGGACAAAGACATTTGGTATTGCAAATACTAAATGTTTTGTGATCAGTGTAAATCAAAAATGGATGATGAGCACCCTCTAGCCAGTGCTTCCATTCCTCCAATGCCAACTTAATGGCCAAGAGCTCACGGTTACCAATGTCATAGTTCATCTGTGCAGGGGATAACGTCTTAGAGAAGAAGGCACAGGGGTGAAGAATCTGTTTTTCTCCATGACATTGAGAGAGAACAGCACCCACACCATGGCCAGAAGCGTCCACTTCGACCACAAAAGGCAAGGAAGGATCAGGGTGTTTTAGGATGGGTGCTGTTGTGAATAGGTGTTTCAGGCGCTGAAATGATTCTTCTGCTTGAGGGGTCCATTTACCTTGTCTCGGTCCTTTCCGAGTTAAAGAGGTTATTGGAGCGACCACCGAGCTGAAGTTTCGAATAAACCTCCTGTAAAAGTTAGCAAAGCCGAGAAATCGTTGTATGTGCTTGAGATTCTTGGGTGTGGGCCAATCAGTAATTGCGGAGACTTTATTCGAATCCATTTCCACCCCTTCTGGAGAGATGATGTAACCTAAATGAATCTTAGAAGCATGGAAGGTGCACTTCTCCAGTTTGAAAAAAAGTTCAAAAAGTTCATAAAGTTTAATCTTAATGAGCCGGGAGAGTACTTCTCTGACATGGAGAACATGATCCTGGAAGGAATTAGAAAAAATTAGAATGTCATCCAAATAAACCAAGACAAATCTTTGTAGCAGATCACGAAAAATGTCATTAATAAAACACTGAAACACTGCTGGGGCATTAACCAAACCAAAAGGCATGACCAAATATTCGTAATGTCCATGGGTAGTCATGAATGCCGTCTCCAACTCATCCCCTTACCGAATGCGGATTAGATTATAGGCCCCTCGTAAATCCAGTTTGGTGAAGATCTTGGCCCCATGCACAGACTCAAGTGCTGCCGGAATTAGAGGCAAAGGGTACCGATTCTTGATTGTGATGTCGTTGAGGCCACGATAATCAATGCAGGGACGGAGCCCACCATCCTTCTTTTCCACACAAAAAAACTGGCACATGCAGGTGAAGTGGATGGAAGTATAAGTCCAGCCTTCAGAGAATCTTGTATGTAAACTTTCAGGGCCTCAGATTCAGAATTGGAGAGCGGAAATATACGACCTTTAGGAGGGATAGTACCTGGCAAAAGGTCAAGGGCACAATCATATGGTCGATGAGGTGGGAGGGCCAAGGCCTCCTGCTCATTAAATGCTTCCTGTAGATCAGAATATTGAGGGGGTATGGTAAGAACACCAGAAGGGGACGTCGCCATGAGTGCAATTCTTACGGGTAGATGACAGCAATTCCTAATACATCTGGGTCCCCAAGTTAAAATTTCATTACGGGACCATGAAATGTTAGGATCATGGTTAGCCAAGGAAAGCCTAGTACAATCGGATGTGTTGGGGTCTCAAGGAGATAAAACCAGATATCTTCCACATGGGTGGCGCCAATCTGCAACCTTATAGTTTCAGTTTGCCACCTAATAAGTCCTGGAGATACTGGGGAACCATTAATAGATTGAACACGAAGAGGTGGAGTCACCAGGGTCAAGGGTAAGTTCCAAGTTCGAGCGATGGAAGCGTCTATAAAGTTTCCTGCCGCTCCTGAGTCAATAAAAGCAAGAAGAGGCTTCCGTTTATTACCCCAGAATAGTGTAGATAGAATAGAAAATCCTGAGGAAAACTGAGGGGATTGAGTTATCTCACTCACCTTAGGATCTTGAGAAGGTGGGCGGTGCCTCAAGGATGAGTATGAAGCAGGGCAGTCAGCTTTAAAGTGTCCTAATTTTCTACAGTACATGCAGAGACCCTCTCGGTGGCGTCTCTCTCTTTCTTCAGGGGTTAACCGGGTGCGGGCTATTTCCATAGGTTGTTCTGAGTCTAAAGTTCTGGTAGGTGACGGCCGAGGAGCCTCTAGTATTGGTGTCCGAGATCTTTCTGTATTCCTCTGACGAATTCTAATTCCAACACCTGGGAAATTACTTCCTCCAAGGTTCTGCCCAATTGCGGCATATTCACCAGGTGGTCCTTTATTTCTTCACTAAGTCCTTGACGAAAAAGAAAAATAAGGACCTGATCATCCCAGTGAGTCTCTGCTGCTGCTACTCGAAAATCTATGGCATAATCTTGTGCAGACCTGCGGCCCTGGTAGATGGAGGAGAGGCGGAAGGCGGAGTCTTGCCCAACTAAGGGATGACAAAAAAAACCCTTAAATTTTCCTAAAAAGAGATCATAATCCTGAACTTCGGGGGCCCCACGATCTAGCAGGGCAGTAGCCCATTCCAAAGCACGGCTGGTTAATAGTGAAACTATGAAGGCAATCTTGTCCTGAGGAGAAAAAAAAGTTTCCGGATGGAGCCTGAAAACCAGCGCACACTGTGCTAAGAAACCCCGACATTTCGTAGGGTTGTCGTCAAACCTAACAGGTGGAGTAAGTGGAAGAGGTCGAGGGGCAGGTGTAGGAGCTGGCGGGGGCGGAGCCAAAGCGGCAGCTCCAGCATTGCTTTCTTGATTGCCGGTGGGCGGCATTGCCGACAGGTGCGCGGAAATCTGTTAGACGGAAGCCTGCAACTGGAGTAAGGCTTGCCAGTGCTGATCCAAAACCGAGCGAATCTCCTCTTGCTCCGCTGGGTCCATGTTAAATGGCTCAGTATTCTGTTACGGATTCGGTAAGAGAAACCGAAACCAGTGAATGAACCCACTTGCAAGAGCTGATAAAGCCTAGCCGTGATCCAAAGAAAGCCGTAGTCGAAGAAACGAGCCGAGAGTCCAGGGGAAGCCAGAGATCCAAATAGGGAACGAGTTACCGAAGCCAAAGCGTGATCGGAAACCATAGACAATAGAGCAATCCGAGAGTCCAGGGGAAGCCAGAGATCCAAAACAGAGCGTTAGTACCGAAGCCAAGCCATGATCCGAAAAACCATCGTCAAAGGGGGAAAAACCGTAATCCGAAAACCGAGAATGACACAAAGCAGATGAAGGAGTAACGCAACTAAGAAACTCGAAAGGAAAACCAATACTGAGCGAGGAGGTAGGAAAAGACAGGTGTTTAAGTACAGGATGAGACAGGGGTGTGGTGGTGAATAAGAAAACTGATAGCTAAACTGATGGAGTAAGGCTACGCCTTCTTCTGCCTCTTCCGTTGTCGGGAGGCAGGGATTGTAACACTTTCATACTTGACTGAGAAAGCTTTAGGGAACAGGTTTTAAGGCTTTCTGTCATTCCCTTCCAAAGTTCAAAAAGGACATTGAGTGTTTCCTCAAGTTTCAAAGGGAAATAGGTTCGTATTAGAACAATTGGCACACCTGTAGCTTTTTCACGAAACCTCCTAGAGTAATGAAATTCTTGCGTCGTACAGCTCTTCAACTAAATATACAGTATTTATCGCTTACGCCTGAAATTGGAGCTGCTCGCCTACGCGGTGACGTCACTGCATTTCCCTCTGAATAGTGACTAATAAGCAGTGAAAACATTTGTCTGTCTTTGATTGGAAAGCACGACTATTCTAGTCTGGGAATGCCCATTGTCTTTTCACTGATAAACTTGTGTTAACAAAAACCACAGTACGCTTAAGTATGCTTAAGAGTTGTCAAACAGGTTTTTATTTATTTTTCGGGACAGCCAGCCGGCTGTCGAGTGGTCACCGCGCAGACGAGCACCTCAAATGTCCTGCCCCCACTGTGACAAGAATATACTGTCAACAAAGCACTGAAATCTTTCGAGCAGATGAACAGGTGTTTCACAGACGTAGGCATAGTACATAATTCAGGCTTTTTTTCATGAAAAAGCTACATTTTAGCAAAGCCATGTTCCATAAAAGTACGGTGATTAAAAACCATTAATACTTTCGTTGGAGTTTAAATAAAGTTGAAGTTTTCTCTTTTGGCTAGACTTGACTATTTAGCCTTGAGATTATGTTTATGTTTATTAATCTTCCTTGTTATGCACTAAGAATGATAAGCACCTCACCACGCCCGCGCGTCAACAGAGAGAGAGAGAGACACCCACACAGTTTTTCATTGTCAAAAAGTAATTGTTTTTTACTTTTGTACAATTTTTTTTTTTACATTCCTCTTGTTTAACAGGAATGTTTTGTTTCTGGACAGACTGTTAAACTAGAGGAAAAACACTCAATGTTTGGATTCTCGTCTCACCTGCCCTGTTCTTTGTTTTCCTGTTATTTGCTGTGTATTCCTGCTGCGATCCCCTCCTGCCCTCACACCTAAAGAAGACTATTTTACATTTCTTTGTGTGGTTCATGGTGCAATTAACCCTTGCTAGTATCTTTGCGGCCTTTTGAATGTCTGTGCTGTCCTTTGAAAGCGATATGATCTCTGGTTCTTTGACAAAATAAGGCTCGCCAGATAATGTGAAAAAGATACGAATGGAAACCTGTTTTTATAGCTTTTAAAGTAGTGCAATGTGTAAGCAGGAACACATCATTATATCATTATATCTTAAAAAAACCTAATATAGCACCCAAACAAATGCAAACATGTTTTTAATAAAATGCTTTTATTCATTCATAATCTAACTCACATAACTCACATTGTCGAATGCCCCCCACCCCATTTAACAATTTTAGGAAGACTAAGGAAGGACTAAGGAAGTTGTCATCTGTTCTTGAAGCTCTGTGACCTCGGTGAAAAAAACACTCGTTTTCCATGTATATAGTTTCCTGGTTCCGCACCACTCTCCCCCTCTCTCTCTCTCTCTCCAGAAACAGCTCAGTGAGCTCCTCCAGTCAAGAAGGCTCTATTGTACACAGAGGGGGGCGGGAGGGGGGAACAAGCTGATACTCTGGCTTCTCTCCAGATACAGCTGAATGAGCTCCACCAGTCAGGACAGGAGGCTCTACTGTACACAGAGAGAGGTGGGAGAGGGCAACAAGCTAATTCCTTGGCTTCCCTCCAGACACAGCTGGATAACCTCCTCCAGACAGGAAATGTGGCTCTACTGTACACAGAGAGGTGCGGGAGGGGGAACAAGCTGATACCCTGGCTTCTCTCCAGACACAGCTATATGAGCTCCACCAGTCAGGACAAGCAAATAAGATACACTCTACAGACATTCACAACAGCGACTGTCAGAAGATAGGACACAGCGACTCAGACACCCGTTGAATGGAAAGGGGCACTTTAATTTTCTGTACGGCTAATATTAAAGCCAATACTTTAATATTATTTTCTGTATGTTTATCAATAGTGGGTACTGACCTAATTCGGCCCTGCACCCGTTGTTAGGTGTTTTTCTCTGTACACGGAGGATGTTTCTACAGATCTCCATGTGCAGAGTTTCTGTGGGGTTTTTGTCCCATTGAGTGTAATCCTGGTCTGTGAGGAGACCCCACACTTCACTGCCGTATGGGGCAATTGGTTGGATTACACTTTCAAATATTTGGAGCCAGATTCTTGTTGGTGTATTGATGTTGAAGAGCCTCCTTTTTATTGCATAGAAAGCCCTCAGTGCCTTCTCCCTCAGTGCCTTCACTGCCAGGCCAAAACTTCCAGGTGAACTGATGGTATATGTGATACAGTATGTGATATGCCGAGATATGTGTAGCTGGATGAGCTCTCCAATGTGTTGTTGTTAAGTATGAATTTGTACCTGTTTCCCTGAGGTCTGGCTTTTTTCTGGCAAACCATAACTCTGGTCTTGTCCAGATTGACTGTCAGCACCCAGGTCTGACAGTGCTGCTCCAGCAGTGCCAGGTTCTGCTGCAGCCATTGTTCTGTGGGCGACAGCAGGACCAGGTCATCTGCATAGAGAAGGAACTTGATTTCTGCGTTGTGTAGTGTGAGACCAGGAGCCGCAGACTGTTCCAAAATTCCTGCTAATTCGTTGATATAGATATTAAACAGAGTTGGGCTCAGGCTGCAGGTCTGCAGGCCTGGGCTCAGGCTGCAGCCCTGTCTCACCCGACGGCCCCACGGCCAGTGGTGGTGATGTAATTAATAAATCTTTTATAACCAGTGAAATCCAGGAAACACTCAATGTCCTTTTTGAACTTTGGAAGGGAAACACAGAAAGCCTTAAAACTTGTTCCCTAAAGCTTTCTCAGTCAAGTATGAAAGTATACCCACACACCCTGCACCCTGACCCTGTTTTGCGTCAGGGAAGACAAATACGAACCTACTTCCCTTTGAAACTCATAAAAAAGACACACTCACCAGAGCTACTGTATAACTTAAAAATACCTCTTCACTGTGTGAAAATACAACCTTTATAAGTTTATGTATGTAAATAATTGCTATTAGGAATGACTTTTTAATCTATCAATGTTAGATAAAAAAACACATTGCCCGACGTTAGAAAGCATCTTGCATTACATTGCTTGAAAAATAATTTTATTTTGAGAGACTGGATAAGTAATTCAACTGTTTTTTAACTTCCTGAAAAACAAGTAATAATTTAACAATATATATGTAAATGTTTTATGATATGTCGCTGTTGTGAATGTCTGTAGAGTGTATCTTATTTTTAGTTTTGTAGCCAAAGGGCCTTGCAGATCAGATCAGATTCCCTTCCCCCCATGGAAAGATAGACAAATGTTTTCACTGCTTTTTTAGTCGCTATTCAGAGGGAAATGCGGTGACGTCACCGCGCAAGCGAGCAGCTCCGAGAAAGAGAGAGAGAGGGCAAGGGAGCGAGAGAGAGAGAGAGAAACACCCAGGGGTGCAGAACCAGGGAACTATTTAAATGGAAAACGGACGATGACCACTTCCACTCCTGTCCTGCCCCTCACCGTGTACCCCAGCCGGGCTGAAAAGCTGTACAATGCAAGACATGTCATTACTCTAGGAGGTTTTGTGAAAAAGCACATTGTGCTGCTGTAGTACAGTTTAAAATAATTAAAAGTCTAAACAGTATCAGCTTTATTTATGGGTTGTAATTTAAAAAAAAGTAAAAAAAATGCAATTTAGAGCTTTCTGGCAAGAGGAGACACCCAAATTAATAATGTAACATGCTACTGTTTGTGCATGAACATAGTTATACTGTTATTTCTTTAGATATGCGATTCCATGTTTTTTTTAATCCCTGGAATCAAGTAAAAGGTTTATTCCATGCTGAAAAAAAGAAGAAAGAAAACACATTCCATAAGAATCAGCGCCTTTATATAGCGCCTTTAAAGGTGGCTTCTCAAAGTGCTTTATGGGATAAAAACAACAATAACAACAACAACAATATTGTATTTCATTGCACTTTGATGGATTGTCTTTAAATCAATTGTTGATTTAAAGTTTGACAGTAAATGTTTATATTGTAACGCATACTGTACAGCCTCAATTTCTTTACAAAAATTTAAAAAATCGTTTGCGCAGCCTAAGAGGGTGGGGTCTGCTCTCTGTGACAGCTGACAATCCTCCATATACTCAAGTGTAAAATAATTAATGCCAATGTAAATGTCGTATTTACAATTTGTTGATAAAAATGTTAAGTTCTCTAAAGCTTTGTGATAGTCTACCCAGGGAGCTTGTGTAAGCATGCGTGGGCAGCAAAAGATCAGCTACACTGGGAAGATGCGACACCGAAGATAATATTAATAACCTTTTAAATCTGAAGGGAGATCTAAAGGGATCCACATGATACAGGTTCCTGCTACTGGAGCGATTCAGAGAGAAAGACACTGTTATTTGTTGTTATTAAAAAATGACTTACAGATGCAGCCATTCAAAATGGGTGGGGTATTTCGCGGTATACCCCGGTGGGCGTCTCGCGGTATCACACAGTATCACGGGGTTAATCGCGTCATTTGACGTCATGCCGGAAAGTATCCGGCATCACCTTGTAAAACCGCCAGGAGGAGCCAATAAAGCTTAACCTCTCATGTACAGCATTTGAGCTTTTAAATTTGAACTGTGTATTACAGCATGTTAATCATCAGTCATTAAAATGTTGGTATATTTTATGAAAGCAAGATTGCTCAGTTGGACAAAAGTACACAACCTACCTTTATCAGAAATATTTATGCATCAAAGCCTTTACCAAAGATATTACTAATAGTATAAATAACGAATGACTTTGGACAAGCTGTATACTCAAAGTATAATTTCTTTAGCACATTTGTACAAGCACTTGGAATCTGTCCAAGCCCTACTTTGTCAGGCATTTTCTTTTACTTACGGACATAAAAACTCCCTTGCTTTTAACAGGGCGTTTCATAATTTCTAACTACGAAAATGATTTAAAATGCAACACTTATCATTCAACTAGAGCTCAAAATATCACAAGGATCCTCAAGAGCACAGCAAAGAGTGTACTAAAAGATACTTGTATCAGATACATGAGAATCCAGGCTTTTTTATCAACGCTTTCTTTTCCGTATACCAGATATTATGGAACCACTTCAGAAGGGTGTCAGCCAGTCAGATTCCAGGAATCGGTACTTTAAAGAAAAAATACACCCCGGTATTCCATTTCTCCCTAAACATTTTAAGCATTGAAGTATTTAACTAACATGTGAAATAGCGTGTGAAAAAGTGGTAGTTTTAAGCTTTTATGCTAATATAATATGGAATCGCGTATCTAAAGAAATTAATAACGATATGATTATATTCGTGTACTGCGACAGGGCTGTGTAGGGCTGTTTCGCCTCCCTTTTCATGCGACTTCCCTTGTAGCCCACTGGTCTACGTGCCTAATTACCATCTCACAAGTTGTGTATTCAAATCCAGCTAGCGCTGTGACTTTTCTTTTAACAAACATTTCTTCGAAAAAATAGAATAGCAATATTATGGACAATCAATTGACTTTTATATTTCAAAATATCACAACATGATCGAATCTAAGTCATTTTTGATAACAATGAATAGTCACCTTCTTCCCTTCTGACAACGGTCCCTGCTTCTGCTTCCTGCTTCTATTGTGTGTGTGTGTGGGGGGGATCCCTTCAGATCTCCCTTCAGATTTAAAAGGTTATTAATCATATCTTCGGTGTCGCTCAGCTTACCAGTGCAGCTGATCTTTTGCTGCCTAGGTGGGTCAACTATCACAAAGCTTTAGAGAACCTAACATTTCTATTATCAACAAATTGTAAATTTGTAATAGAGTTAATTTTTATAGAGAAATGGAGGCTGTAAACTATGCGTTACAATATAAACATTTATATTGATTTAAATCGCGTTTTGATTTAAATCGCAAACGCGTGTTTAATTATGTGTTTTTTTATCATAATCAGACAAATGCAACATAAATTGATACAGTATCTTTGTCTTCTAAGTACATTAATAAACTTTCAGCATAGCTTTCTCCCCTTTTAGATTTATTTTTCTTTGGATTTTGGGATCAAACGTGGAAGGATTAGATTGTAATTGTTTTTATTTTTCAAATACGTTTTTAGAAAAGTGTAATCTATACCTGCCCAGACTGTACGCCCGCTTCACTGTGGGACAGCCGCACTGGTCGGCAGCCTTCCTTAACCCCGCCCTGACCACTTTCACTCCTGTCCTGCTCTTCCCCGTGCACCCCAGCCAGGCGCTCTTCGGCCTCTGCCCGGAATGAATGTATATTTAGATATTTACACCCGGTGCGGCACCGAGGGAGCGTCTGCATTTATAACCAAGTTTTTAAAATTAGTCAAGCAATATGAAGCATCTCATTTTACTTTTAAGTCCCTTAAATACATTGAGCACAGCTTTCTCACCACTTAGATTACTTTTTGATACCATCCTTACACAAAACAGAAACTTCTTGTATTTTCCGATGACATACAGTACAAGTGGAAAGATTACAGATTTTAATCGTCTTTAATTTTGTTACGTTATACGTTTTAGGAACGTTTCATCTATACAAACACCACAAAACTATTCTCGATTGTATTTCTGAATGTTATGTTACACCAGTAGTTCACTGATTTAAATACATCGAATTAAGAAAGTTAGGTGTAGCACTTTAGATCTTTTTTTCTGAACCAGGGAAAATCTGATCATGTTTCTCTATAACAATAATAAAAAAACTTTATTTTACATATCACCTTTAAAAGTGGTATCTCAAAGCAATACAGTACAATACAATAAAGTATTACTGTATGTATATAAACTGTACTGTGTATGGCTGGTCTTGATAGTTTAAAGAAAAAATACACACCAGTCTTCCATTTCTCCCTAAACATTTTAAGCATGAAAGTTTTATGAAACGGTACCCAAATATGCGATTGCTGTATAGAATGAATTTTAATTTTAAAAAATTATTTAACACGAAAATTAAGCTGTTTACATCTTCCGCCTGAGAACAGTCACCCGTTGCTACCCAACGCAGAAACACAGCCACTAACTAGCAAAGAGAGGACATTAGCTACCCAATATGATAAAGAAATAAATGATTATTTTGTTTATTTCTTTTGCACATTTATTTGAACATTTCCATCGATTGTACAAGCACTTGGAAACTGTCCAATCCCCAGTTCATCAGGCATTTTACCGGTCTTGCGCCGGTCTGCGTCTTCTAGGATAAAATGCCAGCGAACTCTTGTTTTTATGTCCACTATAAAAGACAATCTCCTTTGCTTTTAACCAAGCGTTTAATAATTTCCTAAAATGAAAATGATTTACTTTATTTCCCTCACGGGATCAATAAAAGTATCTATCATCTGTCTGAACTATGGGACAGGATTCTGGGGTCTCCCAATACCAGAGATTATGGTAGGACTTCAGAATGGTGATTGGCTGACACCATCTGACACCCTTCTGATTGGAGAAAAAAGACGTGCTGGTTTGCTATACAGTACTGTACCAGGAAGAGGATTTATTTCTATTCGAAACTTGTATTTTAAAAGTTTAAGAAGTAAAAACCTTATAGCGTACACAGATTTCTAAACTGATCAGGATCGTTATCTTTGTCTTATGCATAATAATGTTCACCGCTCTGTCCAGCAAATTAATAATAAACTTTATTTTATATAGCGTTTTAAACGAATAAGTAATTAGATTGCTCATAAACCTAATCACTTGCTTTTTCTTTTTATTTAGGCTCAGATTTCAACTATAGATCATATTATTAATAACCATAATAACAACCAACCAACAAAAACAACCATATAAACATAATACCAACCAAAAACATAGATAACAACCACAATACAAAATCAAATATATCAAACCTATACTCTCGCAACTTCCTCCAATTATCATACTCCCGTCCCGTATGCAAAACCAAACCCTCCTCCCATCCCAGTTTATCCTCTTTATCATAAACAAAATCCACCTCAATTTTCAACATAAAGCATTACACAAAATCAATACCTCAACACTCCATACTCAACAACGATAATTCACAAACAGCCAGAACATGTAACTCCACATTCCCAAACAGGCCTCATTTCCATAGCCCCGCCCCTTATGCAAAACCAACATCCCTCCCCTGTTCTCTCTCTCCCCTGGCGTTTGCAATCGTTTTTATTTTCAAATAAATGTTTGCAAAGTCATGTATTTTAAAAATCTTAAGATTTGTATATTTATATCTTTATTTAGTGGTTTCATTAGTGACAAAGGCTAAACTTTCTTGGAAAAATGTCTTTTATGTAAACCATGTTTGCTATTAATTCATTCAGGGCTAAAATATGTTCATTGTCGTCTAATGAAAGAAGGGTTCCTTTCGCCGTAGTTAGTTTGAAATTAGAAGCTTGCCAGGCCCGGATTGTTACACCAACGCATTAGCATGTTAAAGCGATTTCATTAAGGAGCCTAGCCTTTAACTAGTAAGTACTGTACTTACTGGGTTTTTGAGGGGGGGTGGTGTCTTTCTTTGGAAATCTCCCCTGCTTCTACTAAGCTCTACTAAGCCAGAGCCGACCTCTACGCCGCCCACGTGTTATGCTCTTCGTTAATGTCTAAGCCGGAACACATCATTATATCTCATTTTGTATTTCTTAAAAAAAAAATCGTTTGCCCAGCCTAACAATAGTATTATTGTTATTGTTTTTAACCTGTAAAGCGCTTTGAGGAGCCACCTTTAAAGGCACCATATACAATTAAGTTCATTATTATTACTATTGTTAATTTGCTGGACAGAGAGGTGAACATTATTACACAGAAGACAAAGATAGCGATTTACATCGCATTGTGCATTGTGCTGCTGTAATACAGTTTTAAATAATTAATAGTCTAAACAGTATCAGCTTTATTTATGGGTTTTAAATAAAGGCGATTTAAACGCGATTTAAATCAATATAAATGTTAATATTGTAACGCCAAGGTGACTATTCATTGTTATTAAAATGACTTAAATTTGATCATGTTGTGATATTTAGAAATATAAATTTGTTTGGTGCGAGTGAGGTTTTAATTAATCTCTGACTAAGGAAACGTTTAATTTTTTCAAAGAAATGTTTGTTAAAAAAAAACAGTAGGATTCAATCACAGACCGTGTGACGTGGGAGTCAAGAACCTAACCCACAGCGCCACCGGCAAGGTCATGTGCAGAAGACTGAAAAAGCACTACAGAAACATTATCAACAGACAATGTACAGCGTGTACTATTCTTGTGTTGCGGTACATGAATATAATTATATCGTTATTAATTTCTTTAGATACGTGATTCCATATTATATTCCCTTTTAATCAAATTCTAAAAGTATGCTTGTTGACTTTGGTATCTCATTAGTTAAAGACTTCGATGCTTAAAATGTTTAGGGAGAAATGGAATACTGGTGTGTATTTTTTCTTTAAAGTACCAAGACCAGACATATACTGTATGTTTACGTTCCAAAATTAATATCGTTTATGGCCTTCACACACGTTACAGTATGCTCCTATTCTTTTTATGTTCAGCTACTAAGATTTCCCTTCAGTGGTAAAATTCCATATAAATATTCAATACTAAAACGGGCACAGTAAAGACGTTTACTGTAAATCTTTCTACGATAGACCAACGGACCACGAGTGCCCCTGTCAGTCAACCAATCACATACCGCGGTACCGCACGTCATCTTGCGTCACAATCCGCGACGCCGTAGCCAATTACCTCCGGTACGTGTCTGTACCGCGCACTTTGAATGGCTGCATCTTTAGATTCGAACATGTTGTGATATTTAGTAATATATAAAAGTCAATTAATTGTCCATAATATTGCTATTTTATTTTTTCAAAGAAATGTTTGTTAAAAGAAAAATCATGGTATGAGCTGGATTTGAACAACCACCTTCTCACTTATAAGTCAGGCACTTAAACCATTACACCACTAGCATGATCACATGAGAAGTGCTAAAACAGCCGTACACATATCAATAGATACTGTATGTGTACAGTATATACTACTGTTTGTGTTACAGTACATGAATATAATTATATCATTATCAATTTCTTTAGATACGTGATTCCATATTATATTCCCTATTAATCAAATTCTAAAAGTACTGTATGGTTGTTTACTCTGGTCTCGAGAGTATTCACAGAAAAGCTTAAAACTATCACTTTTCTCACAGAGTACTGTATACTGTATAAACGTCCAGTACAGTACGTGGTCAGAGGGAGCAAGGAGCATGTTAAAACGTTTCCGAAATAACCACATGTAAGACTTTGATGCTTAAAGTGCTTAGGGAGAAATGGAATACTGGTGTGTATTTTTTCTTTAAAATACCAAGACCAGCCATATACAGTACAGTTTACATACAGTAATATGTTTATGTTCCTAAATTAATATATTTTATGAGCATGTGAAAGGCATGGTGAATCTAAGATTCTCAAGAATTACTTTGCATGATTGGAAACAAATGCGTGATTTGATCAACGAAATGCTGTGGTGTTACTTTTTGTTAATGAAAAAATAAAGTATATTCATTTACAAAGACGATTACAAAGAATGTGAACCAGGGTAATACTTTGAGTTTACAGCTTGTCCAAGGTCATTAATTATTAATACTATTAGTAATATTTTTCGGTAAAGACTTTGATGGCGACAGCTTAAACGCTGTACATGAGAGGTTGAGCTTTATTAGCTCCACCTGGTGGTAATTCCGGATACTATTATCTTACTTGCGGTATTATGTGGTATTTTGCGGGATTATATGGGATTATACGGTAACCTGTGTTATACAGCGACAGGCATACTGCGTTTTAACGTAGTATAACCCGATCGTTTTGAATGGCTGCATCTGTAAAAACATAATTGTTATACATGGGAAGGTAGCAACTAGCATCCAGATGTTGCCCTGGATATCCAGCACATTACATGGGCTTAAGAAGGCCACTAATTTTTCAATCAGTCAGACCCCCCCAATCTCAATCTGGCAGTAAAGCAGACATTTCAAGGCTTTTCTCCATTTATTCAGCACTCTGACATTTATTTTTTAAGCTACCGCTACCAGCCATATACAGTATTTATAATCCTAAATTAATATTGATGATGTTCAGAGGGTTTATGGTTATGTTATTTTTGTCAGCTACTAAAATTTCCCTTTAGTTACAAAATTTCATTTTAATGTCAAAATTCCAAATTATGTGGATTTAAAGATGAGAAACAGTAGAGAAACAGGTTAAAATAAGCAACTGTTTCACTAACATCACAAGTGCCACCTCTCGTCTTTTGCCAGTGAATCTCATAATCATACAATGCACTGCATTACAGGTGTCACGTCTCAAAGACATGACATGCGTTTTGAGTGGCTACATCAGTAAGTTGCAGATCTAGGGCTATGTCTACAATCAGTCTGCTATTTGCCAGGCAGAAAGTAAATACACAAATGGTGAATCTCATTGACAAAATTAATTTCTGTAGGAATTTTCTTAATTTACTCAAAAATGCAGAGCTATTTAGTCTTTGACATGGTGGATTAGTTTTGTGAGTGTTTTGTCATTGCAGACTGAAATGAAAAATAGGTCATTGATGAACATTTTCATCATTATTGTTGATGAAATTAACACAAAATTATCATTCTAAGCAGGGATGATGCTTGACCACAAATAGTTTTCTTGTGAAACTCCAGTCTTGGCCTCTTAGAACATAAATAATATAGTTGGCTGGTCTCACTACAGATGAAGGGATGTGCTGTGTTGAGAACCTCCACATTCCCTCCTCTGACATCACGGGTCCTGTCCTCCTTTCTGCTTGAATCAGTCGTGAGGGGAAGCAGGGGGAGCTTGGAATGCTGCTGGTTGTTATTGAACAGTACTTCTATTGTAGCTGTCTGACGTTACATTAGGCATCCTTTCGTAGGAAACTGTGAGAGGATTTTCCACTCCTGTCTAGATGAAGATGGAGGAGAGTCAGCTGGCTTTGGTGTCAATATTTTTTGCTCTGTTTTTGATTTTTTTAAATATATCATATATTATATATAATATTTAAATCACTATATGAAACTAGAAAATATAGTCATGTACTGAAACTAAAGCATTTGTGCTTTTTAAACTATTATGCATATTCTTATTATTTTACATTTGAAATACATTTAAATCACTTAGGGTATTCTAAAATGTATGAAGACAGCAGTCCATTCTGTACAAATTAGGATGTATGCCATCAAAATGATATGCAAATTAACACAAATCTGGCTCATGATGCTGTAGTCATGATTAAACAGCCCATATTACACATTATTTTACTGCAAAAAATGTTTGAAAGGTTTTATTGCAAATTAAAATGTGTGAAACTACAGGCACATTCTTGTTTTATCCTAATGATGTATCCTAATGCTACATTAATCTACACAGGATTAAACCCTATAGCTGTTAATGATCTTAGGCTCCTGATACTGTGTTTGAGAAGAGTCATAAATTACCAGAGATGATTTATTGCTAAGACAACTTCAGATGGCTGTTTTTGACTTTTGGGGCATTTTGCTTAATAAGACTATATAATAGTTTCACTTGTTTACAACACCAGCCATCTGTTATAATCACCTTTAATAACAGATAACATTTTTTTAAATATATTATGCTGGCAGCAAATAAATTCTAATTTCCAGCTTATTATGCATGAGCTGCTCTGTGCTGAAGCACTAATTCTCCTTTAGGTCGATTTATTCCCTTTCATAACACTACCAACACTACACCAAAATGATCACTTTAATCAGAGCTGGACATTGGATTTAATGAATATTTTATGTGTAGAAACAAATGGATACAGTCCCTGGCAGCCTTTATTGGTTTTATTCATACTTTTTTGCCTTTTCCACTGAACTCTGGAATAGGAAGAGGCAGACCTGCCCCCATTCTATTCCTGCCATAGAAACATAGAAGCACACACCCCAAAAGGCCCAGTTTTCCACTGAGGCGGATGCTGTAGAAATGGATGAGGTAATCATTTGTGTTAAAAGTACTAAAACTCAATGCTTACTGTAAAACCAGTATTTTACACATTATTTAAATATATTATGGATAGTCTAAAACAGCAATCACACTTCCCTTTTAGAGCTTTGCAATATATGCACGATTTACTTTCTGGCCAGAAACACACAAAGCAAAAACTGAAATATAAAACAAAGAATGTTTCATGTTCTATGTAAGGAGCGGAGTGGTGGCTCTGTGGGTAAGGATCTGCACTTCTCGTTGGAAGGATGCTGATTCAAATCCTGCAGATGGCAGATGAATCCTACTCCGTTGGCCCCCTGAGCAAGGCCCTGAACCCCAACTGCTCCAGAGGTTCTGTATAATAGGTGATTCTGTGCTCTGACCCCAAGCTTCTCTCTGTGTCTGTGTCTCATGGAGAGCAAGCTGGGGTATGTGAAAAGACAAATTCCTAATGCAAGAAATTGTATAGGGTTAATAAAGTGGTGTTATGTTCACATATTATTACTGTAGTTGGGAATAAGAAATACATTCTCCAAAAGGTCAGAACTGATTCCTTGGACCCTAACTGGTATATTTGTTTAAAAACACTAGAAATATATAAATAAAATGGTTACAATTTCCAAAAATTCCCTTTTCATTTTGAAAATTTTAATATATAATATACATATTAATAAGATTTTAGTGTTCAAGAATTAGATTATTTATTGAATATTTAATTATTAAAAATATATATTAGACATACAGTAATGGCTTCATATTTCATATTTCAACTTATTCAACATATTTAAAAGTAAATTAACACAAAAAGACCATATTCAACAAAACGTTTGAATTTGTTCTGTACTGTAACTTGCCTTATGGTATTGTGCATTAGTAACCAGGAGACACTGCCAGCAAGTTGTCCTGTATGTTTGGGGAATTAGGGTTCCTAAGCTAAAGCAGCATCAGTGACTATTGAGAATGTATTGGGAACTGTTTCATAATCACAAACTTAGAATAATCAACTAAAATAAACAACATCAATCCCGCCTCTGGATCCAGTGGATGTCTGCAATTTATCTCTCTATACCTATGCATGGTCCACTGTACTGAAAAGGGAAATAAAACTGTAAAAAGGTTGTGTCCAGCCTGTCATTCCTGACATTGCAAACACAATTGGAAGATCTTATCTAGCTGTTTCTTGAACAAAGTTAGACTCCCGCAACTCTTTGTGTAATGCAGTGTCTTCAATGTTGATTCTGGAGAATATAACTGAAAAATAAAATACGAGACACTCCCACAGGGAATGAAATATTATTTCTGAGAATCATTCATATCCACAAAGACAACATTTGATAATGATAATGGTAACACTTTATTTGAATTCTGCTACATAAATACTTCATAATTCCTTAATAAATGCTACACGTCACAAGTTTGTAACCACATGATGTTACTGCACTTAATGCATCTTACTTTTTTCAGTAAACAGGAGCCGGAGGCTAGCCATGGAGAGACCGGAGAGATGAGAAGACCCTATGCGAAGTGGCAGGAATGGAGCAAACACAGGGTTCACTCTGGGATCAAGGTAAGTACACCAAGTATTGGTGTTTGGTTTGTAGGACTTGAATGAATGTGCCTGAGTAGTTCCTGCTGTAAGCTTGCCATTTTGCTGTCTTCTTTGCTCTTCAATTCTTTAGTTGAACAGATTTTATGTCGTCTTTACATGTGAACTTTCAATGTGAACTTCCACTCATTTCAAATTACTGACCTCATTTCCAGTTCCACTATTTCATTTAAATATAAATATTAATAACTTCACATATTTTAATATTATGTACTGTACCTTAAGAAAGCAAATGTATTAATTATGTATTTTTAAAAAAGTTGCTTGTAAAATGATTATTGTGAATGATATATCAATGATATACTGTATCAGTAGCAGTCTAAGGGATTCATAACATGTGACAAACAAAGGGATCCAAGTTTAACATACAGTAGTTATACAGTACGAAAGGACCTGCAAAAGCGTTCAAAGTGAGTAGATGAAGCTGTAAGTGTCCATCAAAGTGTTTAAAAGAAGATTTAATGCTACAATATACCAACATGTGAAGCCTACAAGTCAACTGGCATTACCATTGTTGTAACAGAAGAAATAAGGTTCTTGATCCCGAGATGAAGTGAAACAGATGAGTTTATTGCATGCAAGGAACAATAAAGCCGAAGTCTTGTTTCCCGCAAGAAACAACAAAACCGAAGTATTGTTCAACGTACTGTTACAAACTTTTGGGTTATATAGTGTTTTCTTCTCCGTTTCTGACGTCACTCGGTCTGATGGTAAAGAGGGGGGTTCATGGTATTTGGCCAGTTTACGATGTTCTGGGCAAATGGTCAGTTTAACATTACACCCAGGGGGGTTCCTAGCTGGCATCTGCAATCCTTATCAGTTAACCCCCTTTCCTGCCATAAACCCCTGCTTGTGACTTGGAAGTCTAAACCCCCTACAGAAAAGATTAAATTCAAACCCCCGTCTTCACATCTTTCTTCATTCCCCCCTTATAAAATATGGCATACGTCAGTGTAGCCTATTTTTATACATACAATGTCAGGGCAGATCTTTCCTTTCTTGGCGAACAGGTATGTATTGCCATGACATTGTACGTTCCTCGGTTATGGCAAGATGTGATACATGTTTTTGTGCACGTGATGATTACAATTATACATATAAACAATACTACTCCTACAGATAAACACTATAAAAAGGTTCCACCCCAGGCCCCAAACACAGACTTTACCCAAAACCCAATTCCCCAATTTTCAGTATAATAGTCCTGATATTTCTGTCCCTCATTGTAAATGTGTTGGGCCAGATCTGAGATGTGCTCAGAATTATCAGGGATATATGTGCAGCATTCAGTGCCAATTACTGCACAAGTTCCTCCTTGGGCCGCCAGTACATAATCTAAAGCTAGTCGGTTCTGCATGGCCACTGTTCTGAGGGCTACCATCTCATCATTAACAGCCTTCAGACTAGATGAGGTAGAATTTGCTAATTCTTCTAAAGTCAAAGCCATTTGAATTAACTCTCGACTCAGAAAGTTCATGCTGGCTTGTGGAAATATTATACCTAAATAATATTCCCAATCAGCCAATTTTCTTTGTGGTCTGTGGTTAGGTCCGAAGGGGGTGTGGGTTTGAACACGGATATGAGGAACCACATATCCTAAATAACATGAGCCAGACCACTGGGCTGGCAACCATGGGTAGGCTCGTTTTCCACAAATGAAATATGTTCCGTTTGGCGCTCCCCATGCCTCTGAAAATAAGAAACTTATACCGAATTGTGGGGTGTGCCGATCCCATCCTGGAATTTGGAAGGTAGAGGTGGATATATTTGCAGAGATGGTAAGGTTGCAACGACTCCATCCAACCAAGTGCAGACCATTAGTGTGCTGAAAACATATGTTTCCCTCACGTTCCTTATTGAGAGTCAGGTATGGTGGTGTATGGCTTCTGTTATATTTAGGAGCGTAAGAGCCTGTGAAACTCGTGGGCTCTAAGCCTCGCTCCTGTAGATACTGTAATGTTGTGCAGGTTAAAGTCGTGTTATGGCAACCCCCATAGTTTGTCATATTAAAATCTCCTAAATTATCCCTCCAAATGATCATGCCTATGACTTCCTCGAGACGCCAAGGAATGGCTCCCATAGGAAGTCCTCCCTGTACATATTTGGGTAATGCTGCACACACCCAGCAGGCACTTTGGTTGGTTTTCTTAGCTGTCAGATAGGAGAGGCCTAAAAAGGAATTAATTCCATGTTCTCCTTTGTGGGAGAGATGATCATTAATCCCTGCGGAACATAGTTCTACAGCAACAATTATCATTATTGACAGAAATGATTTCATTCTGAGTCTGTAAATGGGGATGAGGCTCGTCGGCAGTGTGGCGCGTGGATCCAGCGATCTTTTCCTTCCACTCGAACCGCAGACTCGGTTGTCAACAGGATCTGGTAGGGTCCGTCCCACCTGGGCTGGAGAACCTGTGAAGGAAATTTCCTGATCCACACCCACTCTCCTGGGATGAGGTTGTGCCCTCCTTCAGGTGGTGGTCCCCACGCCTCCAGGACCTGCTCGCGGGCTCCTTGGGTGGCCTCTGTCAGCTACTTGCAATAATACAAAGGAATGGTTGATCCCTCTGAGGAAACCCCAGTCTCAGCACCTGTAAGAGAACTTGTTTCAAATTATTAAAGGCGGCTTTTGCTGCAGGAACCAAGGCAATCTTGTCCTTGTACTGCACTCCCCCCTTAAGCAGATCTGTTAAGAGTTGTGCTCACCCTGCAAAAAACATATTACCCAGGCCCTGTTAAAATTCCACAATGCTAGACACAAAAGGGCCTTATCATAACTGCTTCTATTAGACACTCTAAAGCTGAAGCAACTCAGACTTGTGGGTTTCCTCGTCAGGGGAAGCACTCAGAATACCATCAACATACTGAGTGATCACAGCCAGTTGAAGCCACGTGATACCCTGTTCTGCATAGTCATTCTTTGTAATGCATAATATTTCAACCCAATAGATCTGGGATCAAACCACCCATTAAAATCTGGTACTTGGCAAGTAAAACTTGCTGTCCCAATACTCCTGTGGCCTCCTGCCATCTTCCCATATACATTGCTCTATAGTACACTGTTGAACAGAGGAGTGAAACAAGCAGGACAGTAGTGCTCCAGTATCCCCTAACAGAGAAACCAACATTCCATTAACAGTACATTTTTATCCACTGGACTGGGACAGACTTAGGGAGGCTACAAGGGATTTACAGGATCTAATCGTTAGGTAAACAGATTTTCTCACAAGACGTTATTCTCCCCAGTCTCGATTCTAAACCTACAGCGTTTCAGCATGTCTGGTCTCGAGACATTCGAATAAAACCAAATTGTTTCCACTATTACAACTAATTGTATAAATTACAATTTATAATAATTTATAATAATACAAAAACTGTTTAACTACTTTTACGTCCACCTGTACTGTACTTATACGTTTCAGACGCTCTTATATTTTCCAATCTCCTTAAGTTGATTTTCGTCAAGTCTCTTTAGTTACGTCTCTAGCCAGTCCCGCTGGCTAAACACACTCACACCGTCATTTAGTAGACCAAAACTCACAGTTACACACATACATGCCGGCACACAAATTCATAAAACACACATACACATCGAGAATATATTTTTCTCTTCGTAATACAATGTGCTGTATTCTTGTTTTACTTTTACATGAATCCTTTTAATTCCTGAAGCGCACTCCAGGTTCGCTGCATTTCTAATTTCGGGTGCGGTACTTTAGCCCACCGGTCAATATCTTACGGTTTTGGATTTGATCGTATGGGGGAAATCAGGGAAGGTAGGTGCGATTGCAGACCCCCTCGACGGGGTGCGAGACAGTGTTAGAGTGGCGCTGTCATCAACGGCGCCAGCCCCTGCTACATCAAGTCCTTTCCCACTTCGAGTGAGAGTACAGATCTGCGGGCGCCCTCCCTCTAACAGGGGAGACCCTGATCCGTTTTTATCACACTCATACCAAGTGTTATCCCACTCAGACCCCCCTTCTCCATATGGCCACTGAGGGAATTGATCCCAATTATTTTCGTTTCCTGCCTGTTTGTTCCCCTGTGGGAGAGCAGGACATAACTTAGTCGCTGGCTGCAGCACATTTACCAGTGCAGCGTGACCAGGAGTTAATTCCTAATTCGTTTCTCACTCTCCTGTACTGCCTCTTTTAGCTTTTTTTTCCTATACTCTTTCGTAGTGAGTAAAGTATATTTTTTTTTCCGGGTTTTTATTTTCCCCGTAAACACACTTTTAAGTCACATCCCAATTTCTTTCTTTTTCGTCATGTATCTGCCACTACTGGTGCCGGCCGTGCACCAGGGTGGGAGCTACATGCTTGTGCTTTTGCCAATCAATACTCATATATGCTTTCTTTCCAGGCGTCTTCGCCCCAAATTCCCTCTGACAAGCTCAGCTTTTTCCATATTTTTCTCCTTCTTTTCCGTCAACTTACACTTTTCCGATATTTAAACGGACCCTTCCACCACTTTCTCAAACCATCAGTTAGCGCACATGTTCGGTCTCTTTAAGATTTACTTTTGTCGTGTGTTAGGTAACAGCTCATTCAGTAGGGGGATGTTTTCACTTGGAAAAACCTGTGCATTCCTGCACTCATTCAGCTAACGGCGTCTGTTACCTCCGGATCTAAATACCTCTCAGAGACTTTAGAGAGGATTTACACCGCACTGTTCACAGGTAAGAAACGAGACCTCGAAAACCCCCTTTCTTGATCAGTAATTCACCATCCCCAGAACGCCAGCATCGCTGCTTTTGCCCCGGGGTGGACTTACGCACTGAGCTCAATCAGGGCGATTCTCGGGTCTCAACGTCCTTTAAATCCTGCTACTTAATGCTTTGCTCTTTTATTATGAGGTGTGTTTATGTTAGTGTCGTGCGTGTGTATATGTATTTCACAAACAAGGAAAACACCAAAAACATACATACATATATCTCCTCCACTCCTGCTTCCTTTAAAACAAAAAAAAACCACGCCACGCCAATCTGTGCACGATCAAGGCGTAGCTAATCTCAAGACCCCGGGCGTAATTAAAGCCCACACCAATCCTGGATTATACGTGCATTTAATGCACCACTCAGCTCCAGAACCCCGGGCGCAATTAAGGCCCACACCGATCCCGAGCCACAGAACTCCGGGTGCAATTAAGACCCACACCAGTTCTGACCTTCAGAACTCCGGGTGCAACTAAGACCCACACCAGTCCTGAACTACGTGCATTTAATGCACCACTTGCTCTAGAACCCCGGGCGCAATTAAGGCCCACACCGATTCAGAGCCTCAGAACTCCGGGTGCAATTAAGACCCAAACCAGTTCTGAGCTTCAGAACTCCGGGTGCAATTAAGACCCACACCAGTCCTGACTTCACGGTAAGGGTCCAAAACCCGTTCAAAACTCCACGCGCAATTAAGGCATACACCAGCTTCGAACGCCTGTACACAATACCGCGGAACCCCTGCCAGACCAAATTCTGGGCTTACAGCAAACAACCCATTACATACACCGGTGCCTTCCCCGGGCCAGAGGAATTCAGAAACTCACGTTTACTCCGTCATCTCGGGCGATTCTCGCAGGGAGCAGAGATTTCCCAATCGGTCAGAGAGAGTCGGGACTTTTAAATAAAAGAGGAGTCCTTACCTCTTAGTTATGTGCGCGCTGACCGTCTCTCCTGCCGATGGGAAGTTCTGCGCCTTCTGGAGCATCCTGCGACTACGCCAAATTTGTTGTAACAGAAGAAATAAGGTTCTTGATCCCGAGATGAAGTGAAACAGATGAGTTTATTGCATGCAAGGAACAATAAAGCCGAAGTCTTGTTTCCCGCAAGAAACAACAAAACCGAAGTATTGTTCAACGTACTGTTACAAACTTTTGGGTTATATAGTGTTTTCTTCTCCGTTTCTGACGTCACTCGGTCTGATGGTAAAGAGGGGGGTTCATGGTATTTGGCCAGTTTACGATGTTCTGGGCAAATGGTCAGTTTAACATTACACCCAGGGGGGTTCCTAGCTGGCATCTGCAATCCTTATCAGTTAACCCCCTTTCCTGCCATAAACCCCTGCTTGTGACTTGGAAGTCTAAACCCCCTACAGAAAAGATTAAATTCAAACCCCCGTCTTCACATCTTTCTTCACCATTGAAATTAATTTTTGATTGAATTGATTTACAATTTAATATCAATTTACAACAATGTTATACGTCCATCTAAAGTACAAACTTCTGAATGTTATCGCTATAGCGGGAATCTTGTTTCGATATACCATTAGGCACAAGCTAGGCGGGGATTTTCCATCACAAGCCTTATTGCAATTAAAAATTAGTGATCTTACACTCAATAAGTACATCATTATGTGAAGTAATGTAAGCTTTCTTTTAGCAGGACATATGGAGACCTTAAGAAAAAACACCTGCAAACACGCTACTAGCCAAAGTGTCACCTGAATTTTACCTGTGTCACCAGAGTATAAAAAGTCTCAACAGAGCCCGGACACCCTCCCCCCCCCAAAAAAAAACAGGTACAGTTTAACTTCTTAAACTAAAGCTTCATTTTCTAAGAACAGTGAGCCTCTATAATTGAATCCAACGAGTGCCTGAGTCACTGTGTCCGTCCAATATAATAATGCCACAAAATGTATTTTTTGTGTAGCAAAAAACAGACATGCTTTAACAAAATATACTTACTAATCCTGTCCCTGGCAATCTACCTGAATGCCCAACTATCTGAGAAGCCCTTATTGAAACCAAAAGAACCACAATTGAATGAGTTTTGATAATAAGAGAGAGAAGAGAGAAATAATAAGAGAGTCCCCGTTACCCCCATTTTGATTTAAATCGCAAACACGTGTTTAATTAAATTTCTTTATTGATTCACAATCTGACAATGCAACATAAAGTGTTATCTTTGTCTTCTAAGTATCTTAATAAACTTTCAGCATAGCTTTCTCACCATTTAGACTTATTTTTCATACCATCACTAAACAAAGCAGGAGCGTATTGTACTTCCTTTTGGGATCAAATGTGGAAAGATTAGATTGTAATTGTTTTTATTTTTTAAATACATTTTAGAAAAGTGTAATCTTTACTAAAAAGCTGCATTTATTTAATACCACTTGATAGTTATATTAATAGAGATAAGAATTCAAGTTGATACTCTTTAGACTTTTAATTATTTTAAACTGTATTACAGCATCATACACATTAAACATGAAAAAGTTGGTATATTTTGTAAAAGCAAGATTGCTCAGTTGGACAGTATAAAGCAAGTATTATTTTAATGTTTGTAATCGCTATTCTTGCAAGTACAAACATAAACTGGAATGCTACAGAACCCTAAACAGACAATACACACTTTTAGTTTAGCAGGATTTGCGCGATAAGCACATTGTTTAATGGGGATGACATTACCCATGTTTATTATCACTGTACAAGACTACTTCAGCCTGCGTAGTCTGCAAAAGAACAAGTAATAGGTTTATTCCATGCTGAAAAGAGAAGAGAGAAAACGCAACGTTTTGGTGTTGAAACCTTCTTCAGGTGTGAGGGTCTTCAGCTCAAAATGAAACGCTAAAATGTAATGTAGTCTCTGAACGGGTTAAACTTTGATTTGGGCTTGCTTGATGTCACTGCCTTTCATATGAAATCCTGCTTGAATCCTTCTAAACTAAAAATTACACACAAGAAGCATATTATTGCACAATATTGTGAGGCTCTGGAGAAATTTCTCTGTGAACTGAAGAATTAAAGTGTAAATTGTCTCCTCCTTTTAAGCTTGTTAATGCAACACGGAAGATATTACTGTATTAATGATATCATGGTGGTTTGCGTCCTACACCCTGCGGTACATACAGTACGAACATGTTGTGATATTTAGAAATAAAAAAATGTCAATATACTGTAGTGTCCATAATATTTGCTATTTTAGTTTTTCAAAGAAATGTTTTTTTTTGTTAAAAGAAAACTCATATCGATTGCTGGATTTGAACTCCCAATTTTACACTTATAAGTCAATTACTTAAGCTATCACACCACAGACACAGTGACATACTGTAGCATAGTGGTGAAACAGCCATACACATATCAATAGAAATTCTTATACTATTGTCTGTGCTACAGTACCTGAATATAGTTATATCGTTATTAATTTCTTTAGATATGCCATTCCATATTATATTCCCTATTAATCAAATTGTAAAAGTGTGCTTTTGTTTACTCCGATAACAAGCGAATTTGCAGAAAAGCTTAAAATAATCACTTTTCACAAAGTATATAGGCGTACAGTAATATGGTCAGAAAGAGCATGTAAAATAGTTTCTGCAATAACCACATGTAAGACTTTGATGCTTAAAATGTTTAGGGAGAAATGGAATACTGATTTGTATTTTTTTAAAACCACCAGTACCTGCAATATACAGTTTACTGTACATAATATGTTTATGTTCCTAAATTAATATTGTTTATGACCTTCAGATGCATTATGCTTTCTTCTTTTTATGCTCAGCTACTAAAATTTCCCTTGAGTTGTAAAATTCCATATAAATATTCAATAGTAAGCGGATTAAAATGTGCACAGAGATTAAATGATTAAATCTTTTCATTACCAACCAATGCACCACGAATGCCCCTGTGAGTCATTTTTGCCAGCCAATCATGTACCACGGTACAGCGTGGTGGATCGTGCGTAGCTACGTGCGGAGCTACGTGCGGTACGGGTTTGTACTGCAAACTTTGAATGGCTGCATCTGTATGCTGTACTGTTTTTTGTTCACACTGTAGTAAATACAAATGTCTCGAAAGTGTAATAGTGTACTGAACCGAGCTATATTAAAAAACAGTTAAATATAAGTGCGTAGGTAATTTACTAAAGTGTATGACTGTAGCGGCGAGGCTTAATAATAAGGCAGAATTAAGTGTTTCTGAGCTTCCCAAATGAGGCCTCATTTCTCTGTTCATCTCTGTGGTGCAGCCACAGAGAAACCATTCATGCAAGGTGATTTAAGGTCCAAGGACAGCTCCCAAAGGGGGATGCACTTAGCTAAGCCTGGCTATCATGATCAATGGTCACCCATTGGCGCCTATCTGTCTAGGGAGTGCCAGTTGGACATCTGGACTGCATTACTAAGTGTCAGGACTAAGTGACTCATATCTCACCTTGATCAACCAATCAGGGACTGGTAGGGCCGAGTAACCCACATGGGACTCTGATGCCCATGGAACTTTCAGCCAATCAATGAGCTGAAGTTCCTCCAGGTAAAAACAGGCAACACAGAGAGCCTGAGTGATTCAACAAGATTCAGATCCAACAATTCTAAAGGGAATTCAAAGGAGAATTCCAGGGCAGGACGGCCCAGGAGCAGAAGGCTCCCAAGGGCAGGACATTTTCGCAGCGCGCCTCCTGACCATCCTGAGACTCAGCCCGGACAACCACGGAACGGCCAGTGTGTCCGAGTGCCAGAACTTTCCTTTGTTCTAAGAGTCTAGAGTGGAGGTTGCCAGAGAGTAACCAGCAGCAGGCCTCGTGAACAGGTCGGAACTGTGGAAAGCTGAATCACTATTCAGAACTAGCTCTTCATCAGGAACGAACCGGTCCTCTTCCTGACTTGCTGGGACCCACAGTCATCTTTTCTCCTGTGCACAAACTTTGCTAGTTAAAGCCAACAATGAGCATCAGCAGCGCACCGTCGCAAGCCGCACAGCACAGCCTGGCACCGAGCCAGAGAGCGCGGATTGGACAGCAACAGCCTGCAACTGTTCCTTTGTGCCCGCAGGAGATCTGAATCCCCAAAGATTGGATGAGTATTCAACTTCAATGCATTACAGCTCGAGAATTCAATTGTTATCCCAACCAGTTGATATCAACTTAATTCCTAAGAGTTATGTACTTGTTTGAGTATCTAATGTAGAAGTTGTAACCAAGTTCACTTTACGAAACGGTCTTAATGAATGATATACTGAACGTATGTCCTCTTGATGTGTAACTCTTTGTAACTGATTGAATATATATCTTTTGTATTCTGATAACCCTCTCGATAAGATCTGTTAGGTTTATATGCATATTCTATGTATTAATAAATGTATCCTCGTGTATTAGTACCTGTGTGTGTGCGTTGTTTGAGTTATGTCGCATGGTTGGACTCTAAAGCCATCAAAAGAATCAACTTTGTGATTTACTGCTACAATTAAAAATTGTCTCAGTAAATGCCCAAACCCTACAGAACTGGTGCCTTCAGAGAGCCACTATGATTACATATTTGGCGTCCCTGAACCGGTTTTCTCTACATTTATTTGGCGTCCCTGGGTGGGCGTGGCAAGACTGAAATGAGTCAACCAAGCGGAATAATTCAATATAAAACGCCGCGGGTTTCATACACGACAATACAGTGTGCTGAAAGCCGAAAGAAAAAGTTCCCCTTGCTCTTTAAGCAGTGCTTGATTGTTTTGTGATCTTTTGCGATCTACCGGGTTGATTGCATACTTGATCTTGTGGTTTTCTGTGGTAAAACTGTGATTTCATACTTAAAAGTAATACTCTTTAAGTTTAACGATGGTTGCTAAAAGGTCTGAATTCGAGTCGCTATTAAGCACTCTCTCTAGCAGCGACAGGTCTGACCACGATCTCTTCCATATCTCCGTCAGCGGAGAAGCTAGGAGAATAAATCTCCATTCTCTGAGAGAGCTAGCGAAGGACATAGAGAGATTTGACCCCGCAGTGTCAGAGAATAATATCGAGAGTTATATTCAAGACCTCAGGTATAACCTGCAGTACCTGCCAAACGCCACAGAACAGGAGAAAGTGTTTCTGGTTAGAAAAACTACCAGCAGAGCTGTACATGAGTGGATGGCTAGGCAGATGAAAGAAGTCTGTAATGACTTTGAGCAGCTTTGTCAAGCACTTATCGAAGAATACAGTGCGTTTATTGACCCGACCGCTGCGATAGCCGCCGCTCTTAACATTAAGCACGAGAGAGCAGAGTCCCCTCGCGAATATTACGAGAGACTTAGACGAACTTATTTTGCAGGGCGAAATGATGAGGGTTGCGAAGAGAACACACATTTCAAGGGTTTATTCATTGCGAATCTCCACCCGTCAGTCAGAAAGATGATCTTAATGCATACAGATGCACAGACCATGAAAATGACTGATATCAAGAGATTCGTGCAGAAAGCCTGGGAGTATGATGTCCAAAGTCGCTCTGAGCAAAAAGCTGTTAAAGCGACTGTGTTCGCCGTCAGAGCCAGCAGGGTTAATTCCCCCCTGCTCGAAGGAGCACAGGCTCCTGAGCTGGCTAAGCCCCGTTCCAAAGCACTCACACAGGACCGCACCCAGCGTCCTAAGTGCCATGAGAACACCGGGGGAGGGAAAGGGCTAGAAAAAGCTGAACAAAAGGATTCAGTAGCCGCCCGCCTGGCCAGGCTTGAACAAGCTATATTAGGACAGGGACAACCGCTCCCCAAGGCTGCCGGAAGCGTGAATGAGCTGATACTCTCCAATGGAGGAGGCGGAGACCCGCCCCCTCTCCCTCCCGCAGTCTATCTGATTGAGCGGAAGGGTTCCTGCCTGGATAAGGTCAGCCACTCCCAAGTAAGTGCTGACTCCACCCCTGAAGTCACAGAGCAGGCAGTAAAACGCAGAGGAAAAGCAAGAAGCTTTTACCTCAAGGCTGCCATGGGAGATGTCTTACCCAGTGAGACACTGATTGACACTGAGGTTGAAAGGTGTTTGATGTCACACGGCAAGCTCAAACGGGTTGAAAAAGAAAAGGGCATGCGACTCAGAGAGGAACCTTTGGTGGATCACCAGAAAGGCAAGGTGTGGAAACAGGTCAAGGCTCCTAAGCCTTCTGTACAGAAGGAAAGGGGGGCCAAGAGGCAGACTGTGCTCACACAGTGCCCACCGAACACAGAAGCCCATGCGGAGATTCCTTCTGTTCCCTCTGGACAAGAAATAAAAATATTTCCTTGTTCCCCGGATATACAGGGAAGTCGTGTCCCGGCTGAGGTCCCAACAGCCTCCATGCCACAGGAGCGGTGCTCCAAGCAGCCGCCTGATCCACCAGGTAAAGCACACACCTTTTACGTCCCTAAAGAGGAGCAGATCTCCCCACCTGGCGATGAGAAGGAGCTTTCCCTGTGCACCCTGGCACCCAAGAGGGTTCAGGAACACCACCCCGCAGTGGTGGAAGGGATCCAGATGGCAGGAGAGCAGGTTGGTGATGTAGCCCTCACCCTTAGCGCTGAGAGGTCCTCTATTAGTGAGGATCTGCTTGAGCAGCTGTCACAGGGCCACCGCCAGGTGCCCCTGGTGCAACATTCACAGGTTAGACAGGAGGTCCAGCTGGACGCTGAGACTACTGCGCTGTGGACACACCTGATCCCAGATGCCGATTCCCTCTGCTGTGACCCAGGGAACCTGCAGTCAGGTAACATTATTTCTCGTAACTACCAGGTAGTGAGTAAGACTGACCTGATTGCTCCTTCCTCAACGGCAGGGTTGCCAACACACCCAGTCCCCCAGAAGGGACAGGGAATGAAAGCCGAGCCGGTTTTCTTACAGCCACCAGCTCAGTCTGTCAGTCTGAGTCTGACCAACAGTGGTTCACCCAGACTGGAGCTGGATGGTCAAGCCACCCGCCTGCCAGTGCAGGACATCGCAAAGAGGGGTGTCAGAACCCCAGCCTGCACTGACATGGGCCTGGTGAGTGATAGTAAGTTCAAAGACAGTGAACTAGCTATCCCAGTGCTGGGGCAGCTCCCTGAACCCCTAGCGAGGGAAGGGGGGAGCGAGCAGGTGTCCTACACCCACGCCCAGCGAACGATTGTAAACATGCCGATAGAGGGATTCCTCAATCAGGAAGTGTGCAGGGTGGAACTGAACAGTGAGAATGGGGTAACAATCCCAGATCACTCAGGTGCTCCAGATGACCACTCAGCCGAGGGTCAGGCATGCTCCACCGCTGCACCGCCCCCTGCAGGGTTCCTAGAGCACAGGCATGAACAAATCGAAAAAGCAGATGCCCTGGAAAAGGAGGAGCAGCATCAGCCGCTGCGTCAGATCTCCCCAGATTTCCAGGAGGTTGGTGCCCAAGATGCCACATGGCATACTGAGGAAGACACCATGTACATGCTGCGCCAGCTTAGAAAGGCAACAGTCACCCAGAAGGAGATGACTGGGATCAGCCACCCGAAAAGACTTTTGGGAGGACTGATTGCTGCCGCCACTGTTGCACGTTTGCTTTTTCTGGTAGGTTTGTGTGCTACTGGCACTCTCACCCTGACTGCCCCAAGAAGGCAGGTGTCAGAGATGCCAGAGGGTAGTGACAGACTGTATCAACAGCAGCAAAAGTTGGAAAGCTTAGGGAAAACCCTACAGGCAATTTCCTATGCAACAGGGTTAAATCTTATTCCCCAACCAGTGGACATGATTGCCGGTGTTATACAGTGGGTTTATGCTTGTGTGCAAAAGGCCAGAATGTTGACACAAGACCTGTTAAGGGAGTTTAGTGCCACTGTAGCCAGTCTAGCCATGGCACAATTCCCAACCCACTTGATTCCACTCTTCTCAGTAGAGGAGTATGTGACATTAACCCCATCGCTCATAGCTCACCCAGAAGGCAATCCAAGATTGAATTCGGTTCCAAATCTTGAGATGGGTATGGCTACCAAAGCTATCCATTGGCTGTGTCTAAACGATTCACCAATGAAGGGTGTAAAGCTACTAATGAGCAGAGGGAGGTTAATGAACCCCATGAAGAGCAGGTGGGAAGTAAATGGCTGGTCAGCACACCACATTTAACTGACACTATGACTTGTGACGGGCATGATACAGCTACCGCAATGCAGCTACCTAATCAAACAGTTTTCCTGTAAGTTCCCGAGGAGGCCATAGTACAGCATGGTAACTTAACACTGTACGGTCTGGAACCAGACGATATAAGACCAAACTTGAGGTCTTGGATGCCTTCAGGTGCCACACTATTGAATTGGATAGAAATCCAAGAAACAGTAAGCCCTGAAGAGGTACAGGTAGTTAGTTTGCTTTAATGGAACAAACCTCCAAACCACCCTAGCAGATACCCAACACAGGTGTTGTGGTTTATCGGGGGGGCTGGGAACAGGAACTGTTGTTATTGAAACACTACTGCCAGGTAGCTGGATCATGACTGACAGTGTACTCTGAATGATGTAGTCTCACATCAAGATGTACTCTGGGTAGCATGAATGAGTCAAAGGTAGCATGTCAAAAGAAAGGAAGTGACTTCTCCCCAAATATCTACTACAGAGGTATCAGATATTGACAGTGAACTTCCTCATGTGTAATTCCTAGACTGAGATAATGTCTCCTACCGAGTTTATACATACTCCAGATGTTATTCATCCTGTTTGTATCCAATGCTGGTTCCGGTATGAATTCTCGAGGAGTAATGTAGACATTTAAGATTAATGTTCTAATGGCAAGGGACATCACTTAACTCTGTTTTGTTTTGAAGGCAACAACGCCTCAGGACCTCGTGACCTTCAAAAAGGGGGGATATGTAGCGGCGAGGCTTAATAATAAGGCAGAATTAAGTGTTTCTGAGCTTCCCAAATGAGGCCTCATTTCTCTGTTCATCTCTGTGGTGCAGCCACAGAGAAACCATTCATGCAAGGTGATTTAAGGTCCAAGGACAGCTCCCAAAGGGGGATGCACTTAGCTAAGCCTGGCTATCATGATCAATGGTCACCCATTGGCGCCTATCTGTCTAGGGAGTGCCAGTTGGACATCTGGACTGCATTACTAAGTGTCAGGACTAAGTGACTCATATCTCACCTTGATCAACCAATCAGGGACTGGTAGGGCCGAGTAACCCACGTGGGACTCTGATGCCCATGGAACTTTCAGCCAATCAATGAGCTGAAGTTCCTCCAGGTAAAAACAGGCAACACAGAGAGCCTGAGTGATTCAACAAGATTCAGATCCAACAATTCTAAAGGGAATTCAAAGGAGAATTCCAGGGCAGGACGGCCCAGGAGCAGAAGGCTCCCAAGGGCAGGACATTTTCGCAGCGCGCCTCCTGACCATCCTGAGACTCAGCCCGGACAACCACGGAACGGCCAGTGTGTCCGAGTGCCAGAACTTTCCTTTGTTCTAAGAGTCTAGAGTGGAGGTTGCCAGAGAGTAACCAGCAGCAGGCCTCGTGAACAGGTCGGAACTGTGGAAAGCTGAATCACTATTCAGAACTAGCTCTTCATCAGGAACGAACCGGTCCTCTTCCTGACTTGCTGGGACCCACAGTCATCTTTTCTCCTGTGCACAAACTTTGCTAGTTAAAGCCAACAGTGAGCATCAGCAGCGCACCGTCGCAAGCCGCACAGCACAGCCTGGCACCGAGCCAGAGAGCGCGGATTGGACAGCAACAGCCTGCAACTGTTCCTTTGTGCCCGCAGGAGATCTGAATCCCCAAAGATTGGATGAGTATTCAACTTCAATGCATTACAGCTCGAGAATTCAATTGTTATCCCAACCAGTTGATATCAACTTAATTCCTAAGAGTTATGTACTTGTTTGAGTATCTAATGTAGAAGTTGTAACCAAGTTCACTTTACGAAACGGTCTTAATGAATGATATACTGAACGTATGTCCTCTTGATGTGTAACTCTTTGTAACTGATTGAATATATATCTTTTGTATTCTGATAACCCTCTCGATAAGATCTGTTAGGTTTATATGCATATTCTATGTATTAATAAATGTATCCTCGTGTATTAGTACCTGTGTGTGTGCGTTGTTTGAGTTATGTCGCATGGTTGGACTCTAAAGCCATCAAAAGAATCAACTTTGTGATTTACTGCTACAATTAAAAATTGTCTCAGTAAATGCCCAAACCCTACAGAACTGGTGCCTTCAGAGAGCCACTATGATTACATATTTGGCGTCCCTGAACCGGTTTTCTCTACATGACTAAAATGTGTATATACTGTACCGTGCTTTATTTGACTAGAATACTTTGTTACTTTAACTGCTTTCACAGGTTCATCAACAGTTAACGTTAAAACGTCATCCAGTGGCACATCAACTGATTAAGTAGCATGACAGCGGAGTCATCTTTCACATCATCGGATTAATCAGAAACCATGGAGTTGAAGAAGAAACATTCAGATAAGAAAGGTAGTTTCAAAAGAGGGAAGCAAAAGAAAAAAAGGCAAATTATAAGTAAGGTGCAGATTAAATATTTACACTCATTCTGTTTGTGTAGTAGCACATTGATCTGATATTTTTAATGTGAGTTTTAAAATAGTTATTTAGTGAAGATGGTACTATTCTTAAATATACATACTGTAGTATGTTGTTTCTGTTTTCATTACACAGTGAAAACTGTCAGCGGTGTTATTAATCTTTATCGGAAAGGCTTTCCATGAATTTAAAAAGTCTTCTTCAATGAGAAGAGCTTTTGAAGAAGTAAGTGTTGATCACAACACCATTTCCTTAACAGCACTTATTGTAGCATTGCTTTCAGCTGTACCTGAAGTATTTCCTGCATTATAAAACATTGATGAGAAAAAGGAAGCACTAGGTGACTGCAAATGATTCTGATTAAAAAAAAACAAATAAAACAAAATGGAAAACATCTTCCATTAGTGTACAAGCTTAATTGAAAGTTGTAGTCGGAACAGCACCAATTGCAGCAAAGAACATGATATTTATTCAATTTAAGGAAGCTGTGTTTTTTTTTACTTATTTTTTAACATTTAATTTGTTGTACATAAAAATAGCTACTGCATTTGTTACAAGAAATCCTGATATTTTTTCCAAATTGTATGTGTATTTCCAGTGACTGGTGAGGCATTTGTTTTGTTTGAAAATATGTTTATAGTAATGCTTTATAAGGGTGCACATAAATATGTATATATAATATGTTTAATAAGTAATTGATCTGCGCGAATTTAACATTCAGTTAATATTCTACAAATAGTTTATTAAGAAACCATTGGTGTAAAATTAGATGAATGTCTTTTTCTGGAAAAAAAAATATTTTGATTAGCATATTAGATATTAATGTGTGTCATTGAGAAGTACAGTTTTTATTTGTTTTTTGTTCTGTTTGGTTTTCGATTTGGTTCAATGGAAATGTTTTTAAATTTGCTGTACTTTTCATACACTACCCATTTAGAAAAACTAATGTTATTTACATTAAAAACAAAAGGATTGCACAAGTGCAAAAACAGTTAACTACAGATAGATACACAATACAGTATGTAGAGCTATGTCAAATGTCAAATATGTCATGTTGTAACTACTGTATGTCGGGTATGTCCTTTTATTGCATGCATTATGTCTCTTTCTACTCCGTAAAGCTGTATATCACATGACATACAGTGAATGTCACATGCTTCATATTGGATGCTATAAACAGTGCCAAATCCAATGTCCAACGTCATGATCTGTTATGTTATTTGCACATGTTCCTAAACACGTTATTTGCACATGTCCTATAAAGCATTATACGAGTGGTTGTAACATGTTGTGTAGCATTTATGAAAGGATTATGAAGTCTTCATGTAGGAGTTACCAACATAATTTTACTATAGTCATGCACATATTATGAGAGCTCAGCCCCTCAGGACCATAGCGCAGGACCATATTCCACAGATTCCTCTATGGAATGAGCTGCTTCTCAAGAACCCGACCAGTTATGGATGCCAATTGGTCAGGTGAAAAAACAGGAAAAGGAAGCTTCCAGAGTCAGTCTGTGGAAGTGGATGGTTGATGCTGATGGTAGAACCCCTGCATTGACTTTTGAACCATTTTTGGAAAGTTTTTGTAAAAAGTCTAAGATGGAGGACTCTTTACTTTTGAAGTTGAAAATAGTATAAGAGACTGAGTTGGAGACGATTGGTATTTGGATGCAAATAAACAGTGTACCTGCTCAGGCATGGCATAGAAGGAACTTGAAGAAGTTTAGTTTAGAAGCTTGATGAAGAGCTTAGGCTATTTTGTTGGCTTGCTTTTGCTGTTTTGAATTGCCTGCACTATACTAAATGAATTGCACTGAAGTGTGTTTTAAATCTTATTGCTGTGTGTTTGGTTTTTGTTGGTCCTGACCCACCTATCTTTTAAGATCCTGTTATAACATAAGTATGTCACAATATCTTTTATGACAGGAAGTAATACAAGTTTCTATCAGAAACTGGTAATTTACTAACAATCCATTTTATACAATTGTTGAAAACACTTTCCCTGCATTTTGTAAGATTTTAAATAGATTAAGAGGAAAAAGGTGAATGGAACCTATTTAAATCACCCATGATATACAAATGACAAATAGAGAAAATACTCCAAAGCACTTCATGTAAGGGGGGGGGGGGGGGCATTTCATCATTAATGAACTGCACCACCCATTATGCTCCACCAGCTCCGCAACACAGCAGATCATGGAGAAATGTGAAAATTGTGTTGCCAAATGAATTTTTAGAAAAAACTACAGTCTGACCAGATCATATAAGCCCAGGATGAAATTCTGGCAGGACACTGGAGTTAAAACCCCTATTTTCTATGGGAGCTTTAATGACTAGGTAGACAAGAGCTCATGTCTCAAAAGAATTACAGTATCTCACAGTAGAAACTGGCCAGCAACTGGTGCCCTAGTTAAACCATGCAGATGGTGCTCCCCCCCACCCCCTCCACTTCTTTTTGGTAGAGTGTTGGGTAAAACATTTCAAAGGATTTTATTAACTAAAGTTTAATTATTCAGTTTGACCATCCATCTGTTGAACCAATGTCTTAGATCAATTAAAAAAAGAGACACAGAATTGTCATAATATAGTTTTACACTCTAGCTGGATAATATTTCAGTCTGCTTTCAAACAAACAAATAATGATTAATTTAAATCAATTTATTGTATTTAGTGTATTTTTTCTTGAAAATCCAAAATCATTCATTTCACTCTCTTCTCTTGTAATACAGTCTTCTAATGTATTAGAAGATCACATGATGAGTGTTGAAAAAGCCCTACAGAAACAGTATCAACAGACATTGTACAGCGTGAACTATTCTTGTATTGCGGTACATAAATATAATTATATCGTTATTAATTTCTTTAGATACGCGATTCCATATTATATCAGCAGAAAAGCTTAAAACTACCACTTTTTATACACATGATTTCAGACTTAAGACTTCGATGCTTAAAATGTTTAGGGAGAAATGGAATACTGGTGTGTATTTTTTCTTTAAAGTACCGAGACCAGCCATATACTGTATGTTTATGTTCCAAAATTAATATCGTTTATGGCCTTCACACGCGTTACAGTAAGCTCCTATTCTTTTTATGCTCAGCTACTAAGATTTCCCTTCAGTGGTAAAATTCCATATAAATATTCAATACTTAAACAGGCACAGTAAATTCATTCAGTATACATATACATACTGTATACAGTACAGTTTGCATACAGTAATATGTTTATGTTCCTAAATCAATCTCCTCTTTTATGAGCATGTGAAAGGCATGGTGAATCGGAGATTCTCAAAAATTACTGTACTTTGCATGATTGGAAACAAATGCGTGATTGCGAAATGCTGTGGTGTTACGTTTACAAAGACGGTCAATGAAAAAAAGAATGTGGACCAGGGCAATACTTTGAGTTTACATCTTGTCCAAGGTCATTCATTATTAATACTATTAGTAATATCTTCGTTAAAGACTTTGATGGCGACAGCTCAAACATGAGAGGTTGAGCTTTATTAGCTCATCCCTGCGGAAATTCTGGATACTATTATTTTACTTGCGGTACCACGAGGTATTATGCGAGAATTTAGGGTAACTCTTGTTAGGCTGCGTCAAGCACACTGCAAAATAATGTGGTATCACCAGCTTGTTTTAAATGGCTGCATCTGTACCTATTTGGTTGGAGGCAGTAAATACACAAGATTATATTCAATGTTATTCCAGTAGAAGGTGCTTTTTCTGAAAACTCCTTCTTATTAAAATGACTAGGACACTATGGTCTAAGAAACATGGCTGGCTCACCCATATATTGTGAACCTACTGTAGATAACCCTAGAATGCCAAATTTGAGGAATAAAATTAAATTAAATAGTGTGAAAAAGTAAAGACTTTAAAAATACAAATAAAGTACTGATGATGTCACCTCTTCAATTCATGTGTCTTTACGAAGTGAATGTGTATTACAATTTAGTTCTAAACATACAGTACATGAATATTTAATATGTCAAACATGCTTTTTCAACACTCATCATGCGACCTTGCCAGTGGCGCTTTGGGCTAGGTTCCTGACTTATACATCATACGTTGGGTGTTCAAATCCAGCTGGAACCGTAACTTTTTTTTAACAAACATTTCTTTGAAAAAATAAAACAGGGTTAGTGTTAGGGTTACTGTCAAACTTTAAATCAACAATTGATTTAAGGACGATCTGTCAAAGTGCAATGAAATACGATATTGTTGTTGTTGTTATTGTTGTTTTTATCCTGTAAAGCGTTTTGAGAAGCCACCTTTAAAGGTGCTATATAAAAGCACTGATTCTTATGGAATGTGTTTTCTTTTTTATTTTTTTCAGCATGGAATAAACATATTACTTGATTCTTATGGATGCCCGGTTCCGCTGGGGATAAAAAAAAACAAACCCATGGAATCGCGTATCTAAGGAAATAGAAGTATACCCTTATTCATGCACACACAGCGGCATGTTACATTATTAATTTGGGTGTTTCCTCTTGCCAGAAAGCTCTAAATTGCATTTTGAGTGTGGTTTTTTACTTTTTTTAAATTACAACCCATAAATAAAGCTTATACTGTTTATACTTTTAATTATTTTAAACTGTTTTACAGCAGCACAATGCCCAATGCACAATTAAGGAGCCGGGCGCAATAAGTGATAAAAGCCATTTGGCTGCAACGAATGTGAATTCTGTCGGGCATTGCCAGATTGTGAAAAAATAAAAGTATTTAAATCAGGATGGGGGTTAAGGGAGTTGTCTCTATGACACTCTCCCTTATAAATAAAACAAAAACTAAAAATAAGATACAATCTACAGACATTCACAACATAGACAAATCTTAAAACATTAACATATATTGTTAAATTATTACTTTAAATATATACTTTAAGTTACTGAAACAGCCAGTTAATAAAATCGTTGCAATTTTGTTCTTGTTTGGAGGTGGGGATATTCTGACAACAATTGATTTAAAGACAATCTGTCAAAGTGCAATGCACTCTGCTCTTGGCTGCTGGCAAGGGTGCAAACCTGTAGAAGCAGCACCTGTATGGAGACTTTTCGGCAGCAGCGGGAGCAGTACGACGCGTTACAGGGGAGGATTGGGAGGTTAGAGACACTCCTGAAGATGCAGAAGCCGGAGACAGTGTCTTGAGCAGCTGGTACCCAATGAGTGCCTCCCCCCACCGCGCAGGTTGCAATGCCTGGTGGAAGCTCTGCCCCCCACAGAGCACACACCGCCTCAGGACACTCCATCCCAGCTGCTCTGCTCACCACCGCCCAGGACCTGGCTGACGCTGTCTCTGCCGTCTATCACCCCTCAGGAAGCACCGTTTACACAGCGGAATTCACAGACGCCAGAGGAACGAACAGTTCTCCCAGATATCCAACTGTTGCCCATCACTCAAGAAAAGGAGGAGGGGGGGGTAGTACTTGCAGTGCATCGGTATAGATGGGAAAGCCAGAGCCGACCGCTACGCAGCCTCCTGTTTGGGGTGCTTATCATTCTCAGTGCATAACAAGGAAGATTCATAAACATAAACATAATCTCATGGTTAAATAGTCAAGTCTAGCCATGTGTGAGTCTAGTCTCACAGAGCTTCAACAACAGATGACAACTTGTGAGTTCGATTAAGAATGAATAAAAGCATTTAATTAATAACGCGTTTGTGTTTGTCTGGGTGCTGACAAAGTAAAAACCAATTACTTTTTGACAATGAAGAACTGTGTGTGTGTCTCTCTCTTTGCTGGCATTTGTAATCGTTTCTATTTTTAAAAACATTTTAGCAAAGTAATGTACCATAAAACTACTGTAAGACATATTTGGGTTAACATCTTCAGTGTTCAGTGTGTGGTAATTTGTTTGGTGCGAGTGAAGTTTTATTTAATCTCTGACCCAGGGAAAGGTGTGGTGTGGACGGCTGAGGAGAGAATGTAGGCTCGCACTGTGTCCGTTATTCTTGATTCTTTTTTTCTTTTTCTGGTTTGGTCGGATAGTTTTTGTTTTTGTTTTATCAATAACGTTTGATAATCGTCCAGTGAAAGCTCTGTTGTCCTTCATATGAATGCCTGAAACATTTTACCGAACACAGGATTTTACAGTATTTTTTCTTTAAAATACCAATAACAGCAACATACAGTTTACATAATATGTTGATGTTCCAAAATTAATATAGTTTATGACCTTTATGACCTTCTTTATGCTCTTTGTTAATGTCTAAGCCAGAACACATCATTATATCTCATTTTTTATTTCTTTTTTTTTATAAATAAAAATCGTTTGTCCAGCCTAACAGTATTGTTGTTATTGTTTTTATCCTGTAAAGCGCTTTGAGGAGCCACCTTTAAAGGTGCTATATACAATAAAGTTCATTACTACTATTGTTAATTTGCTGGACAGAGAGGTGAACATTATTATGCAGAAGACAAAGATAGCGATTTACGTTGCATTGTGCATTGTGCTTCTGTAAGACAGTTTAAAATAATTAAAAGTCTAAACAGTATCAGCTTTTTTTATGGGTTGTAATTTTAAAAATGTCAAAAACCGCACTCAAAATGCAATTTAGAGCTTTCTGGCAGGAGAAGACACCCAAATTAATAATGTAACATGCCACTGTTTGTGCATGAATAAGGGTATACTGCTATTTCCTTAGATACGCGATTCCATGGGTTTATTTTTTTGAATCCCCAGTGGAACCGGGCATCTATAAGAATCAAGTAATATGTTTATTCCATGCTGTAAAAAAGAAGAAAGAAAACACATTCCATAAGAATCAGCACTTTTATATAGCACCTTTAAAGGTGGCTTCTCAAAACGCTTTACAGGATAAAAACAACAATAACAACAACAACAATATTGTATTTCATTGCACTTTGACAGATCGTCCTTAAATCAATTGTTGATTTAAAGTTTGACAGTAACCCTAACACTAACCCTATTTTATTTTTTCAAAGAAATGTTTGTTAAATAGGAGACTCATGGCTACGGCTGGATTCGAACACCCCACTTGTGATTTATAAGTCGGGAACCTAGTCCACAGTGCCACTGGCAAGGTCACATGATGAGTGTTGAAATAGCCCTACAGAAACAGTATCAACAAACATTGTACAGCGTGTACTATTCTTGTGTTGCGGTACATGAATATAATTATATAGTTATTAATTTCTTTAGATACGTGATTCCAATATTATATTCCCTTTGAATCAAATTATAAAAGTATGCTTGTTGACTCCGGTATCACATTAGTTAAGGACTTCAATTGCTTAAAATGTTTAGGGAGAAATGGAATACTGGTGTGTATTTTTTCTTTAAAGTACCCAGACCAGCCATATACTGTAACTTTATGTTCCAAAATTAATATAGTTTATGGCCTTCACACACGTTGCAGTATGCTCCTATTCTTTTTATGCTCAGCTACTAAGATTTCCCTTCAGTGGTAAAATTCCATATAAATATTCAATACTTAAACGGGCACAGAAAAGACACTTAAATCTTTCTACGATCGACCAATGCACCACGAGTGCCCCTGTCGGTCAACCAATCATGTACCACGGTATTTTGCGTCAAGGCCGTAGCCAATTACCAGCGGTAATGTGTTTGAATAGCTGCAACTATATGTCTGAGAGTACACAGTTATTTTGCACAAAAGGGTAAGATTTAGGAAAAACCCAAAGAAAAGATCCTTACTATTTAATTACTCACTATTTGGATGAGGGAAAGAGTTTTGAGATTATCGTTATGGTGTCTCCATGTTATAAACTGTAATGCTCTCACTTTCTAGTCATTTTGCTTGATTTTCCTCTTTCAATCCACTTATCCCCTATCTGCTACCATTTTTCCTGTATTTTAGGTATGCATTACTTATTAGCTAGTAATAGGTCAATATCACTACAAACTGAAACTTGGTACAATTTTTCTCCAGTACATTTCCAAGACAACCTAATGGAGGTACTGAAAATTGTTTTCAGAACCTTCCCTGGCCTTAATTCTGAGAAGTTAACAGCAAAATTAATCAAAACAGAGCAATCAACGAATGCATTCTTAATGGATTGAAAAACAGTGTAAAGTGTGATTCTCTAATTAACCTATGCATGATAGTTCAAATATATTTTTTTGTTTTTCTTTGGGGAAGGAACAAAGGAATTTTCAAGTTGGTGAACAATCCTGTAGGATTATAACTTGCAAAATGAAATGTAAGGTGAGATTGTACGATCCTTGCTTAGAGAACAAGTGCCGTCCATTGACACCCTGTGGTCGTTCAGCCATGGTATTTCTTGTTGCATGTCTGTCTGTAGCTTGGCAAGCGTGACTGGCAAGTATTCAGTACAGGAACACTTCGTATTTCTGAGGACAAGGGCTGGAAATGCATATCTGTATATCTAAATTCTGTAACGACAGCACAATTTATTAGTGGAGCACTTAAAAGGTGAAATTAACATCATACATATGCTGAAACTAATCTTTCCAAATATTGGATATTGGTGACTTGCCCCGTGAAAAATAGTTATTAAATATTTTTTTTTAAGAATTAAGTAAGACAGTACTGAAAGTAAAACATACACAACACAACACATATCTGTTTTAAACAACAAATTAAAGATGGCATACATATAGATTTTATATTTTACATTTTTATGCAAGATGTTTCAAATACCTTTTCCTTAAATACATATCTATTTTATATTATTATTACACTCCAGAATATTACTTATACATTTGTTAATATTAGTACTATTTTAAATACACCTAGTTTGTACATTGTGTGGTCTCTATGCTGAATATGCCAAGAAGATTTAAAATGCCAATTTAAAATGGCAAAATGGCCAAAATAGAAATAATGTTGACTGTGCTGTTAAGGAAAAAATAAAAATGAATACAGATGTGTTATTTCTTGATTCTTTCCATGAATATATTTAAGAATAAAATCCTAAAACTTGTCATTATACCTGATAGAAGAGCATTCAAGTACTTGAATATCCAAATACTACATGTCAAGGTACTATGAAACTGAATGGTTTAAATGGTTGTCTAGGGACACCTGTCTTCATATGATAAATATATTATTATGAGGGCAAACTATATTAACAGCAATAACTTCCCTGTAATATGATCATTAGAGGAATGCAGAATGACAACACATCAGTATTAATTGGTGATAGATGTTGTCTGTTATGTCACATTAAAGTCATCAGTCATATATCATTAATTTGTGCATACCTGAACTGACTTAATGAAGCAATTATATGTTTTACTGTGCTAAGTTTCCCAATATAAATTCCTGTAAATTGACAGTGTACTTAAAAAATTAGCAGCAGTTAAATGTTTATTACAATTATAAATGTGTGTGTTTTGTAAAGACCTACGCTAATGTGTTTTTTTTCTGTACAGTATTTTGTATTTTATATCAAGTGTGGAGCTATTAAATGTTTAGTTTCATATCTGCAAAAACGAATGCTTCCTGCACTGCAAGGAGAAAGAGCAGACATGTTTCTCCCAACAGTGCAGTCTTCAAGCCATTCATACCTCAACACGCTGTCAGTTCCACAGTGCCTGACAGGTGCAAGGGCATATCTTTCACTGATGCTACTGCAAACCTGTTGGCATCTAGAAAATCATAGGAACCACTGTGTTGCCAAGAGCAGTGTTGCAGGGGAGCTGGAGCCTATCCCAAAAGGCAACGTGTGCAAGGCATGGCAAGGCCATCTTTGGCAGATCTCAGGCATTTAGACACCACCTATTGGGAAGTCCCAAACAGAGTGCATTTTTTTCATGACACAGGCTCAAGCCTGTAATGTGTGGATCGTAGAACAACCTAAGCAGCCCTCAAATAATGTGATTGTGTTTCTCAAGAGTCCAGAATGTGATGTTGCACTGGAGTTTCTGACTTTATACAATGTTGTGAATCAAAGCAATTAACAATAAAGAGACTAGAGCTGCAAAGCCCATGAAGTACTGCAGGAGACAGAGAGTTAATTTGAACTGTGGTAAAAATGTATTCATCAATAAATTGAAAACATTGAAGGGAAACTGTGAGACCCAGAAAGACAGCAGAAGCAAGCTTTCCTGGATATCAAAACATTGGACAAAGAAGGTGAAAGGTCAGAAGGTCATTTTTCAAAATGTCAAGAGATGTGTTGTTCAAGGTAATTAAGTCTTGAAAAGACAAACAGCGCACCCAAAAATGCTGATGTGCTTTCCAGTAAAAATCAGTAATGACAACACTTCTTGTATCTTGGGCAGAATTGATTCTAACACATCAATTTTATTTTTTAAAATGATTTTCTCATTGCCTTGGGTTCGTCAACCACATTAAACTATGCAATCTTGTGTAGGTTATTGGGAAGAGAAACCAATACAGGATATACTGTATTTATATGAATCCCTTTCTCCACAATATTATATTTTGGAAGAGGTAAAGTACAGTATATTGACAACATTTTTTATTGGTGGAGGAACTATAATTGTTTCATAATTATTTAAATTCTTGAGAATTGGATAATTTGGAGAGAATACATTTTGTGGATTTATGGATTATTAAAGTCTAAAATGCCAGATTACAATATTTTATTAAGTGCTAATAGTTTTTATCTTTTACAATTAAAAAACAATGTATCATACAGTCAATTATGCAGAGTGAAAAGAATCAATTTTAAAGTGGAATCTGACTTAATTATAAATTAATGAAAGATTTTTATGTAATGGAATAAAAGGGCACTAATATTCAAAACGAAGATGAAAATTTTCAGAAATAGAGAAAAGCTTTTACAACTCATTTACAGATGCAGCCATTCAAAACGCGTGAGGTACACCACGGTACCATGTAGTGGGCGTGTCGCATCCTAACGCGGCATGACACAGTATCACGCGTCATATGACGTCATATCGGAAAGTATCCAGAATCACCTTGTAAAACCGCCAGGAGGATCCAATAAAGCTTAACCTCTCATGTGCATTTGCATTACATATGCATTTGATCTTTTAAATTTAAACTGTGTATTACAGCATGTTAATCATCAGTCATTAAAAAGTTGGTATATTTTATGAAAGCATTATTCCTCAGTTGGGCGAAAGTGCACAACCTACCTTTATCATAAATATTTTAATTATGCAGGAATATTTTATGCATCAAAGCCTTTACCGAAGATATTACTAATAGGATTAATAATGAATGACCTTGGACAAGCATTACGCTTTTCCACATTATTTGTAACCGTCATTTTAAATGAAAAGACTATTTTTTCATCGACAAAAAGTAACACCACAGCATTTCGTTGATCTAACTAACAAGGACGGGACATTAGCTAGCCAATAGGATAAAGGAATAAATTACTTTTTTTGTTTATTCCTAAGCACATTTATTTGAACATTTCCATCGATTGTACAAGCACTGAAAACAGTCCAATCCCTAGTTCGTCGGGCATTTTCTTTTAGTATAACAGACATAAAAATTCCCTTGCTTTTAACAGAGTGTTTCATAATTTCTAACAACAAAAATTATTTAAACTGTGACACTTATCATTCAACCAGATCTCAAAACATCACAAGGATCCTCAAGAGCACAACAAAGACTGTATTAAAAGATACTTGTATCAGATACATTAGAATCCAAGCTTTTTTATCTACGCATTATCTACGCTAAGAATTAGTCTTTAAAATTTATCACACAGTAAAAAGTCAATTTCAGTGGTGTCCATATACCAGAGATTATGATACCGCTTCAGAACTGTGTCAGCTAGTCAGATTCCAGGACAGGAATTATCTGTTTTATAATCGAGAATATGTAATCACGTATCTAAAGAAATTAATAATGATATTAATTTAAGGATCTAAATATCTAAATATATGTATATATATAGCCGGTAGTATTACTGTATTTCATTGTCTTTGTAAACACTTTTTGTTAGCACCCGAATCGCAGGTGGATTCTATTTTTTGGTCTGTTATGGTCTGTAGCTCAAATCCTGCTTAAATAAAAATTAGACACAAGAGAGTATTATTGGACAATGTTGTGAGGCTCTAGCGGAATTTCTTTGTAAACTGAAGTTATAGAGGAGACAGGTTGTGTATCGCTTCTTTTGATGCTTGTAAAAAAAACATTCCAATGTTAATGCGACACGGAAGATGATGTGGTGTATTGGTCGTTAGTGAAAAGATTTTATCATTTAATCTCTTTACTGTGCACATTTTAATCCACTTAATATTGAATATTTATATGGAATTTTACCACTAAAGGGAAATTTTAGTAGTTAAGCATAAAACGCAGAGGAGCATAACAAAGATCATAAAGGTCATAAACGATATTAATTTAGGAATATCAACATATTATGTAAACTATATGTTGTTGTTATTGGTATTTTATAGAAAAAATGCACACCAATACTCAATTTCCCCTACAGTATATTTACATTTTTTATATTTCAAAATAACAAGTTCGTACTGTACTGTATGTACAGCACACAGCGGTACCGCAGGTTGAACTGTAGGGCGCAAATCCACCCGAACCCAAAGCCCAACATATTAATGTGCATTCCCCTGGTGCTGCTCGGTTTTCGTCACTTTCTGCGGGAGTGCTGGCTGTGAGCATCTCCATGTTCAAGTAAACACTGCTCTGTGTGCAAATGCAAATGTATTTAAAAAAAGTTTTTTTTTAAAAAAAAGCCACCTTTAAAGGCGCTATATAAAATAAAGTTTATTATTATTAATATTGATGATATTTTTCCTCGCAGGACTTGTAAAATTGTTGTTGTTATTGTTGTTATCCCGTAAAGCGCTTTGAGAAGCATACTGTCCAGCACATTGTTTTTCATTGCACTTTGACAGATCGTCTTATAATCACTTTTTGTTAGAATACCCCCCAAGACGATATTCCCCCCAAGAGGATATAGAGGATATCCCCCAAGAGGTATCCAGGTAACAGTGAAACGGGCGTACAGTCTGGGGAGATTGCCCGTTTTCCATGTAAATAGTTCCAATAAATTGTATATGGCCAATAAAGTGATCTTATCTTATCCTACAAGAGACACCCCAGCAGTGCTCAGCTGCTGATTGTGGAGGCTCCAACCCTGTAACCTTCCCAATACACTTAAAGGTACCATGCTAAATAAATATCACATCACACCAAACATATAACAGAAAACATACATACAAAATATAGTCCCCCACATTTTCTAAAATATATTTTCCTTAAAAATAATTACATTTTTAGTTTTGTGTAATTGCTTTTTAAACACGTATGTCACTGTAGGGATGGGGAAACCAGCTCACCCCCAGTCCCAAAGAGGGCACTTTGGAAACAGGCCAGTGGCCATTTTGTGTCTTTTTCCCCAGAGTTCCCCTGCCACCAATTGCAGACCGTAAGATGGGTCCCATCACAATAATATTATATAATATCCAGTATTAAATATAACAAGTGCTGAGAAAATATGATATAATAAATATATACAGATGCAGCCATTCAAAGTGCGCGGCACACATGTACCGTGGGTAATTGGCTTGCGCAATACCGTGGTACGTGATTGGTTGACCGACAGGGGCACTCGTGGTGCGTTGGTCGGTCTTAGAAAGATTTAAATGTCTTTACTGTGCCCATTTTAGTATTGAATATTTATATGGAATTTTGCCACTGAAGGGAAATCTTAGTAGCTGAGCATAAAAAGAATAGGAGCATACTGTACCGGGACCAGGCATGATGTCTTCCAGAGCACAGTGACTTTCTCCAAGCGCAGGCTCAGGTTGAACCGTCGCTGGAGTGCTCAGCTCAGCTGATCAGAACAAGCCCTCAGAACTCTGGGACAGATGTCGTCTGGTTCTGTGGCATTACCCTGGTGCAGCCTCTTCAGGTCCCTCTTCACCTGGTCAGCCGTGATGGTCAGCCTGGCCTGGGGGATAGTGCTCATAGTGCTTTCAGTGCTGCAGTTGTTAATGGCGGAGGTGTTGGAGAGTGGCAGCTGTGGGAGATGGGGGGCTGGTGAGTAGCTGTCAGGGGTTGTAGCTGTAGGCGGCCATGATTGTGGGGGGATGGAGGAGGTGTTGGGCAGTCGCAGCTGTGAAGGGTTAGGGAGCGTGTGGCTGTGGGGGGATGGGTGTCGAGCCACAGAGGACCCTGAATCAAACCTGTTAAAAAACTGGTTCAACTCGTTGGCCATCTCCAGGTTCCCCTCCATTGCACCCCCAGCCTGTTTGAAGCCAGTGATCTACAGTAGGTACTGAATGAGGATGAGGATTTTGAAGTTGACTCGATACCTGATAGGAACAGGATGTGCATTTATTAATTCTAGAAAAAAAGCCTTTCTTGATTTCTCTAGTTCCTAGTTTCTCTAGTTCCCTTTAAAATAAACTATTATTCCACAATGCAGAGGATTACATGGACAGTATTTACATATGATATTTGTGATTTAAAGAAATTAACACAAGCAGCTTTTGGGGATTTAAGTGTTGGCTGAGTTATTGCAGGATAAAAGACTAGAGATGTTGGTAAGAAAAAGATAATTTTGGGAAAGTTGAGGAATACACTGATAACAAGAACACTTCCTAATGGGGTTATGCATACTTTTGATGAAGATGATGAAGTTGTATTTTAGATTTTGTGTAGTTGCTAGCATTGAACTGTGTGTTGGATGCACATGAATTGAAGGAATGGACTAACATAGCTGACTCTGATCCACAGAGCAAGCATATTAAGATGTTTATAATTAGAGGCAATTTGTTTAAATAACTATGTATGGATACTGATGTGCAAGAGAGGTGGAAAGGCTGTTTCCTTAAGCCAGCACTATAAAATATTTTATTCTCAGTGAGATGCTGCCATTTCATAGTGGGTTTCTAACACTGTGTATAGTTCCATCCACACAGTGCCTTTACTTCCATCAATTTTCTAATCTCTTTATCCAGTACAGAGGATTTGGAGCTTATCCCAGTAAGCAACAGACACAAGGCAGAATACACCCTGAACATAGTGCCAGTCCATCACAGGAAAGGCAGACACAAACACACACACACCAGGGCCAGTTTTCCCATAAACCAATTAACTTACCAGTATATTTTGGAGGGCAAGAGGAAATCATATCACACATATGGAGAAAAACTATGTAACCCAGAGAGAACATGCAAACCCCACACACACAGAATGACGGGAATTGAACCTAGGACCCCAGTGCTGCAAGATAGCAATGCTAACCACTTCGCCACCATTAGAAATTGATATTTTAATTATCTTTCTAGTTTACAGGTTTGCATGCATAATTTAATTTTGAAAGCCACTGAGACATCAGGTACTACTGTTGTATTTATGAAAAAGAAACATAACAAAAAGCATACTAACAACTGTGCCATCCTACTCCTTAGTTTATACATTTTATTATTTATAAACAGTTAACGTTGTTAGCAAAATATTTTGATTTATATTTTACCCTATTTTTTCTTTAGTTTTGTATTTAACTTATTATAATGATAGTCAGATTTAATGTATATTTGAACAATGAAAATATATTTTTACAAGATGCGGGGGAAAGTGCAACAACTTATTACAGCGCTAAATTTAATATTATTGATTACTAATAGTTTATGCTAACACCTAACTTTCTTAATTAGATGTATTTAAAACACTGAACTAAGTGTTACATAACATTCACAAATACAATCGAGAATAGTTTTGTGGTGTTTGTGTAGATGAAACGTTTCTAAAATGTATAACATAACAAAATTAAAGACCATTAAAATCTGTAATCTTTCCACTTGTAATGTCATTAGAAAGTACAACAAGTTTCTGCTTTGTATAAGGATTGTATCAAAAAGTAGTCTAAGTGGTGAGAAAGCTGTGCTTAATGATAATTAAGGGACTTAAAAGTAAAAAGAGATGTTTCATATTTCTTGATTAATTGTAAAAACTAAGTTATAAATGCAGATGTGATTGGTGCATTAAGCGCTCCAGGCAGCAGAACTGAGCTGTGTGCCACCTCCTTTTCTCGGTGCTGCACCGGCTCTAAATATCTAAACATATGTATCTATTTAGCAGGTAGTGTCACTGTACTCCACTTTCTTTGTAAACATGGAAAAACAGATTCACAACGCGAGGCTGTGTCACTGTGTAAAAAAACCTGATTTGAACACCCTATATTGTAATGAGCTGCTGAGCTACTGTAAGAATAGGAGTTCCTGCTGTCAGAGGGGGTGGAAAGTGCCCATGGTCATTTAATTAGTATTACAATTCACTCTGAATTGAACCCATTCAGAGCCTACATTACATTTTAGCATTTCATTCAGAGCAGAAACCCTCACACCTGAAGAAGGCTTGAGTTTTCTCTCTTCCCTTTTAGCATGTGCACAATGCTGTAATAGAATTTAAAATAAATGTTTTAACAGTATCAACTAAACTCCATTAATGTAAGTATCGAGTGGTATTAAATAAATACAGCTTTTTAGTATAGATTACAATTTTCTAAAATGTGTTAAAAAAATAAAAACGATTACAATCTAATCTTTTCACATTTGATCCCAAAATCCCAAGAAAAATAAATCTAAATGGGAAGAAATCTATGCTGAAAGTTTATAAAGATAACAATTTATGTTGCATTTGTCTTATTATATAAATGTTTATATTGTAACGCATACTGTACAGCCTCCATTTCTCGATAAAAATTTCAAAGATCGTTTGCGCAGCCTACTAGGGGGGGTCTACTCTCAGTGACAGCTGACAATCCTCCATACACTCAAGTGAAAAATTAATAATGCCAATGTAAATGTCGTATTTACAATTTGTTGATAACAGAAATGTTAAGTTCTCTAAAGCTTTGTGATAGTTTACCCAGGCAGCAAAAGATCAGCTACACTGCAAAGATGCAACACCGAAGATATGATTTATAACCTTTTAAATCTGAAGGGAGATCTAAAGGGATCCCCACCCCACACACACACACAAACAATAGAAGCAGGAAGCAGAAGCAGGGACAGTTGTCAGAAGGAAAGAAGGTGACTATTCATTGTTATTAAAAATGACTTAAATTCGATCATGTTGTGATATTTAGAAATATAAAAAGTCAATTAATTGTTCATAATATTGTTTTTCTATTTTTTCAAAGAAATGTTTGTTAAAAGAGAAGTCACAGCACCAGCTGGATTTGAACAGCCAACCTGTGGATTACTAATCCAGCACCTAGACCACCAAGCTACCAGCAAGGTCACATGAGCAGAGGTGAAACAGCCCTACACATACAGAATCAACAGACATTGTAAAGTGTGTATTACTGTGTTGCAGTACACGAATATAATTATATCGTTATGAATTTCTTTAGATACGCGATTCCATATTATATTGGCAGAAAAGCTTAAAACTACCACTTTTTATACACGCTATTTCAAGTTAGTTAAAGACTTCAATGCTTAAAATGTTTAGGGAGAAATGGAATACTGGTGTGAATTTTTTCTTTAACGTACCGAGACCAGCCATATACTGTATGTTTATGTTCCAATATTAATATCGTTTATGGCCTTCACACGCGTTACAGTATGCTCCTATTCTTTTTATGCTCAGCTCCTTTCAGTGGTAAAATTCCATTGAAATACTCTAATGGGCACAGTAAAGACATTAAATTTACATATACATACTGTATACAGTACAGTTTGCATACAGTAATATGTTTATGTTCCTAAATCAATATCTTTTATGAGCATGTGAAAGGCATGGTGAATCGGAGATTCTCAAAAATTACTGTACTTTGCATGATTGGAAACAAATGCGTGATTGCAAAATGCTGTGGTGTTACTTTTACAAAGACGGTCAATGAAAAAAAGAATGTGGACCAGGGCAATACTTTGAGTTTATAGCTTGTCCAAGGTCATTCATTTTTAATACTATTAGTAATATCTTCAGTAAAGACTTCGATGGCAACAGCTCAAACATGAGAGTTGCTTCACCTTGCGGAAATTCCGGATATTATTATTTTACTTGCGGTACCACATGGTATCATGCGGCACTATGTGAGAATTTACGGTATTAATATGGTAACTTGCGGTAAACTGCGTCAAGCGCACCGCAAAATAATGCGGTATCGCCCGCTTGTTTTGAATGGCTGCATCTGTAAGTGGAATGAGTATTAGTGAAAGTGAAAGGAGGTGATAACAGAAGAATTGATTATTGGTCGATAGGGCTTTATCAGCCCAGGCCAGTCAGTAATGTAAGAAAAGGAAATAGGGTTGGTCCTAGGAGATAGGTTGGTCCTAGGAGAAGCCTGCTTACTGCATCCCTGGTGAAAAGACACTGCTAAACAAACCCCGTAGGTCAGAAAAAGGGAATCTCAAGTATGGAGAAACCGAATTGCGAGCCTCCTAAAAAGGGAACCAAATGGGTTTTGAAAGACAGCCCTCAGGAGTGCCAGGGGTGCACAATGGCAAGCTCGAGGGTCAATGTGCTGGACAAAGGAACAAAATTGTGAAAAGAATAAATAACCCAGACAGCCCAAAAAGCAAAAGAGAGGCAAGTGTCAAAGGTGTCCCAAAGATCAGGAGAAAAGGCTGTCCCAGAGAGAAGCCAGAAAGGCGGCAGGAGAAAGGGCAGCCAGAGAAAAAGCCAAAAAGCCAGGGCAGATCTCTCTAGAAACTGAGATTGGGCTGCTAGGCTGGGAAGGATGTGTGCACAGGAAAAGCTCTGGGGTCCTGGACGAGGGAAGCTGCTTCCTGAAGGAAGGCCAGCAGGAAGAGTCCAGGGTTCCAGGGCAGGGCAAACTGGAGTGTTGAGTGGAATGCAGACACGAAACTGAGACTGCTGCACTGGGCAACATGGAGAGTAGGCTTGGAGCTGAGCCTGCTATATAGAGTTTATCGGTTGGAAAAGGGAGCGTTGTGTACAGAGAAACAAAAAGGGAACTGGACAAGTTGAAAAGCAGATTTGAGGCTGAAACCGCCGCTCAGCGTGAATTGTTGACTTGAGCTGAAAACTGCTGGGATCGCAGAACTGGTGGCTTGAACAGGGAGCCTCAGATACAGGAGAAACTGAATGGCGAGATTCCTGAAAAGGGGAACCAAATAGGTTTGAAGGACAGACCTGAGACTGCAGCTGCTGCACAGAGTGAGACGAGGGCTAAAAGTGCAGGCTGATTGAATGGAGAAATGTAGAGGGTACGAAAGCAGTACTGCCAGTAAGGAAAACCAGGGTGAAATAAAAAGATGACAAAGCACTATCAAAACAGTACCTCAGCATTAACTAAGAAAATGATAAATGAGATAATTGCTAATTAATCTGACCAGATTAAAAAAGGGATCTGGTCAGAGCCGGAAGCCCTGGAAAAATGTGAGCCCTCATAAGAAGGCAAAGGTGTCTCTGGGCAACCACTAGCAGAAAGGCTGTCATGACAGATGCACTTTACAGTCTGATAAAAAGTTTTTCACATAGTTTATTCAAAAATTTTAAAAATGTAAAGATCTTTTGGTTAAAGATAATTGTGTCACAAACCGCATTCCTACAAGCATCTCTAAGCGCCAACTCCCGCGCACTAATTAATCAATTCTCATTCTTCACGCTCTTCCCTATTTATACCCTCTCACTCCACTCAGTCCCAGGTCACTATTGAGAATAACCTTTGGCTTTCTCTTGTGTGCATAACTACTCTCGACCTGATTTCTGGCTACCCGGCCTTGTTTCCTCATGCTTCAATGTCGTCTCGCCTCTCGTTTTGGATTTGGATACTCTTGACCTGACTCTTTTTGATACCCAACCTAGCTCTTTTAACTCAACTATGACTTTTTGCCTTTTGCCTTTGGGATTTGGGATGCTCCACTGTTCCCACCTCCTCCACTCTCCCAGCATTTGTTCTCCTATGCTATTTAATCTTTGCTGTCTGTCCTGTCTCTTTTTCACACCCGAAGAAGGCTCCACAGCCCAAACATTGTGTTTTCTTTCTTCTCTTTTCAGCATAGAATAAACCTATTACTTTTTCATATGTATAATATTACATGTACACTGTATATAGCATACATATCCAGCCATTCAAAATGTGTGAAGTACACTGTGTCAAAATGTGGTAGGTGTGGCACATCACAACGCATCATACTGCTTCATACCGCATGTTATGATAATAGTATCTGGAATCACCTTGTATATCACCTTGAGCTAATAAAGCTTAATGTCTCCTGTACAGCATTTGAGATGTCACCAGAAAACGCCCAACAACGTGGCAAGCTGTGGGTAATTTTGCGTGGTACAGGTTGTACCATGCATTTTGAATGGCTGCATGTGTATATTATGTAATGCTAAATATCTGATTAACTCAGAAGTAAACTTATTTGTGATTACATATCTGGCTCCAGTGCAGTTTCAAAGCTGAGAGAACAAGGACAAAGATTGTTTGCTTCATGAGATAAATAAAAAGTTATAAAAAATTACAGAAAATGTCTTAAAGGAAAACCACCGTGGGTTAGCCTTGAAATGTGCCTAAAAAATACAGTCAGGACATTTTACACTTTGCATCTTACTGATGACTAATTAATAAACATAAGCGTCTCAAGAATTCAATTGTACCTCAACACAAGTTGTTATCAATTTAATTCATGAGTAATGTATTTACTTCCGAGTTTAGAGTAACAGTGGGTAATAACACTGATTAGCGATTTGGTAACCGAACGATATATATTGACATATATTCTCTGTTGTGTATCTCTTTGTGTTTGCATCTCTTCGAGATTATATACCTTGTATATTGATAACCCTCACAGTAAGGTCTGCCGCTCGTATCCAAGCAGACTAGTATATGTTTGGTGCACAATTTATATTAATAAATCTCGTGTATTGAACCCGTGTGTGTGCGTTGTTAGTTGTTCTGACGATTGATTTTCTAAAAGCCCCAACGAACAACCTCGTGATTACTGCTACAATTAATAATTGTCACAGTAAACCCATCAAACCTCTACAACAGTAAATACAAGATGGTAGAATGATGCTGTATTATTATATGCATTATTATAATGCAAGGAGAAGTAACAGCAGAATGTGGAATTTTACAACATAAATTCTTTCAATATAAATCACGTATTGTATGTTTGAAGGAATTAATAACCCCCTTTTGAACTGCTAATTAGGGGGCAACTATCTATAGTTCTTTGACGCATGGTTGCCATAAGAAAAGAAAGAAAAACAGCTCTGAAGGAGTCCAATGTGTGTTTTCAAGTCACAAAATCACTGTTTAAACCAGGAAAATACAATAAAAGTAATGCAGGTTTCTATTGAGATGCACATACATTCCAAACAATCAGTTTTCACTGTGGTCAAAGCTATGGCAAGACATAACTTTATTCCATAGGGGTCTCAATTTCTTTGTCAATCACACCTGATACTACTGATCCCCAGAGTGGAAAGAAACTTAATAGCCTCTGTTTAATCAATAGAGTTCTGTTTTTTTTTTTTTCATTTCCACTCTGCCAGCCTTGATTACCACCTACTGAAATATAAATCTGTCCTGAAAGACAATCTTTTCAAGGACACATGCAATACTGGAGTATGACAATTAACGATATATGAGAATCAAGTTTATTTAATAGCATGTGTAAAAGAAAAGGTTCCCATGTCCATACACTTTCTTTTGAGGCGTCTTCAATTAGGAACTTCACCACAAAAAAAGAGCAAAGTTCAAGTTCAAGTTTATTGTCATTATACTCATCCACAGGTATTTGGTATGGTGAAATGCTATTTAGCTATCTCTTAGACGGTAAGTAGTACAAAAAACAACAATACAATGGTATAAGAAAAGAAAGACAGATACAACAGGCAATGTGCAAAACAACAACAGGCAATATGCAAAACACAACAGGCAAAACAACATGTGCTCTATTCATATATCAAATATCACTTAGAAATGTAAATCTTAGAGTTTTGTCAGGGGTGGAATACAATTAAAATTAGAAGCTTAACCTGTAGTACTTCTGGTTGGAAGATGACGTCCTTTGCAAAGGAAGTTCAACATTTGTTCAAACCTGCAAATCAAAAGGTATCTCCCACTCTTGAATTACACTATGTGTCTGTGTTTGTTATATTTTCCTTACTTTCTGGGGTTAATTTCACTAGTCTGCCCTAATCTATCTGAGGATGTTCAGGAGGAGCCCTGAGGCTGAAAGTCCAGCAGGCGCGCTGCGAGAATGTCCTGCGCTTGGGAACTGTTCTGCAGCCGCTCTGTGTTGTCTGTTTTTACCTGGATGAACTGCAGGTCGTTCATTGTTTGAAAGTTTCATGGGCATCAGAGACCCACGTGGGGTTAACCTGCCCTACCAGTTCCTGATTGCCCCCTGACCTTAGAGTTGTAAACCAACTTTGAATAACACCTTCCCTTGGAATCTCCCAGACTTTGAGGCTCCAGATGACCATTTATTAAAGCTGCTGGAGAATATCAGCATTGGGAGTTATTCCTTATCAGGACACTCAATCAGCTAGAACAACACCTTAATTGTGAACTAAATGGAATGGCCTCTCTATGTCAAGCACCACTTAGATGAAAGAGAGAGGGACTGGCAAGGGAACATAAAACATAATTCCTGTATTTTAATAAGCCTTGCCATTACAATAGGATCATTTAACAGATGTGTCATCTTTTTTTTTGTTGGAAGCTGAAATGAAGTTATTAGAGTTATGAAAAATAAATAAGCAAAACTCTATGACAAGTGCAAAGTGCCTATCTATCCCTCAGGTATTTCTTTTTTAGTGACACAGGACATTCATCAGATTGCACAAAAACGTGTTCCTAGCGAGATGTTAAAGATTAAAAAGGTAATTTTGAATGCACAAGAGAAAAAGTCCAGTGAAGTACCTTAGATTGTTCCTACTGGCCAGGCAAGTCAAGATTAGCTTCCGGCTGCATTAAAGCAATTATACATTTTATTCTGCAGCTATACAAATCCTATAATGAAAATGCCACTTTACAGTGATTGACCTCCAACCATTACCTCCATTCATACAAACATTAATGGTGTTTCTTGGTAAAACAAAAAGGTGAAGGCACACAAAGACTGTAGAGTTTGTTATTTAAAATAAAAACATTCAAAACATGTTTCAAAAACAGACTACGCAAGTAAACTCATTTATATAAAACAAAAAAGGCTTTTAAGTATTAAATTACTAACTATGACATAAAATGAAAATCTGTCAGCAAGCTGGATTTTCTTTGTAAAGGATGAGTACTTGTTTAGAAACAAATGCAGCATTGAGTCTGAAGTGATATTCACTAGACAATCTTTATGTGTACTTCAAAATCATGAACTACGATTTATTTAAAATTCTGCTCAATAAAAATCATTGTAATGTGCATCTACATTCAAAAATATCCACTTCTTCTGATCTAATAAACATTAGTTTAACTTTCTTACAGCTTTCGCAGGCTTAGCAAATGTCAGTTTTTTTCTTTTTAAATTCTATCTGTAATCAAATTCAGCTCTATAAATTACTAAAAGCTAAATCATGTGATGACAGTCTATGTATGTCACTAATGGCAACCCAATTTGAAAATGCTATTTACTTTTATGAGAATTTGCATTTTAGTCAGGTTTTATACAATAAAATGTTTATTGTATATTTATTACATATTATTTATTTTCTCCAATAATAAAACAAACAGAGAAACAGATTTACTTTTTTCATTTGTTTCAATTATTAGATTTAGATTCAAACTACCGTATCAAATACTTCATCACCTTGTAAAACCGCCAGGAGGAGCCAATAAAGCTTAACCTCTCATGTACAGCATTTGAGCTTTTAAATTTAAACTGTGTATTACAGCATGTTAATCATCAGTCATTAAAAAGTTGGTATATTTTATGTAAGCAAGATTGCTCAGTTGGACAAAAGTACACAACCTACCTTTATCAGAAATATTAATGCATCAAAGCCTTTACTGAAGATATTACTAATAGTATTAATAATGGATGACTTTGGACAAGCTGTATACTCAAAGCATAATTTCTTTAGCACATTTGTACAAGCACTTGGAATCTGTCCAAGCCATACTTTGCCAGGCATTTTGTTTTACTTCAACGGGCATAAAAACTTCCTTGCTTTTAACAGGGCGTTTCATAATTTCTAACTATGAAAATGATTTAAAATGCGACACCTATCATTCAACTAGAGCTTAAAATATCACAAGGATCCTCAAGAGCACAGCAAAGAGTGTTTAAAAGACACTTGTATTTATCAACGCTTTCTTTTCCGTATACCAGATTTTATGGAACCACTTCAGAGGGGTGTCAGCCAGTCAGATTCCAGGAATCGGCACTTTAAAGGAAAAATGCACACCGGTATTCCATTTCTCCCTAACGATTTCAAGCATCGAAGTATTTAACTAGCATGTGAAATAGCGTGTGAAAAAGTGGTAGTTTTAAGCTTTTCTGCTAATATAATATGGAATCGCGTATCTAAAGAATTTAATAACGGTATTTGTGTGCTGCGACAGGGCTGTGTAGGGCTGTTTCGCCTGCCTGTTCATGCAACTGTCTTGTAGCCGACTGGTCTAGGTGCGTGACTACCAACTGGCAGGTTGTGTGTTTGAATCCAGCTAGTGCTGGACTTTTCTTTAAACAAACATTTCTTCGAAAAAATAGGTAAGCGATATTATGGACAATCAATTGACTTTTATATTTCAAAATATCACAACATGATCGATATTTGCGATATTTTGAACATATCTTCCCTTCTGACAGCGATTCCTGCTTCTATTGTGTGTGTGTGTGCAACAGAGTAAATTTTTATAGAGAAATGGAGGCTGGACAGTATGCGTTACAATATAAACATTTATATTGATTTAAATCGTGTTCTGATTTAAATCGCAAATGCGTGTTTAATTATGTGTTTTTTAATCATAATCAGGCTAATGCATTTCTACATTTTCTGTATGAACCAGCTTAGAGGTTCATACAGAAAGACAGCTTGTGTTTAAATTGAGTGTAAGGTAATTTATGCTTTTTAAAGTCATGGTCAGCATTTATTATTGTACTGTGCTGTAAACTTTTTCTGTGCCTAGTCACATTATTTTATAGCGTTTTTATTGCGTTATTAAATCCGGTGGCGCTGTGTGTTAGTTTCCTGACTCCCATTATTTAAACTGCGACACTGATCATTCATCTCTAAACTTTATTTTATATAGCGTTTTAAGCGAATAGGTAATTAGATTGCTCATAAACCTAATCGCTTTTTCTACATAAACACAGCGTGATTGTTCTCTGAAAATGCTTTTCCTTAAAGCGATTCTATTGAGGGAGTAGCCCAGCTACCACTTAACACTGTACTTCCTACTTTGAATACCTGTGAGACCGGTTTAATTCGTCACAGCCAGCACTCCGGGAGTTCATATTGCTTGACTTATTTTAAAAACTAAGTTATAAATGCAAACGCTTCCTCGGTGCGCTGCTCTGGTACGCCGGGTCTTACACAGTGCCTGTTGGCAGTAAGCGTTACAATATACATACCCAACACTGCTTGTACCCATCTGTCATGCAAATAAAACACCTTGAATTGAATTGAATTGAGAGAGGGGGGTAGTGGGACAGATATACTGTAGACAGACTCAAGGCAAATAAGATACTTATGGGTACGCAGGCATTCACGAAAGCAACATACGAAACATTTGCACGTACTGTATAGTTAAGTTATTACTTGATTTTCAAAGTGCAACGAAATACAATATTGTTCTTGCTGCTGTTCTGGTTGTTTTTATCCCGTAAAGCGTTTTGAGAAGCCACCTTTAAAGGCGATATATACTGTAAAACCGCTGATTCTTATGGAATGTGTTCCACAGGAGATTCAAATTTTTATTTATTTATTTTTTAATCGCGTATCTTAGGAAATTATTTATTGTCTTCATATTTGGCCAGGGCTTTAAAGAGAAGGCGCGCCAAAAAATGTCGGTGCCGTCGTCTCCGCTTTAAAGGTACCCCCGTGCTGGAAGAATTTGAAGCGTTTTAAGCGAATAGGTAATTAGATTGCTCATAAACCTAATCGCTTTTTCTACATAAACACAGCGTGATTGCTCTCTGAAAATGCTTTTCCTTAAAGCGATTCTATTGAGGGAGTAGCCTAGCTACCACTTAACACTGTACTTCCTACTTTGAATACCTGTGAGACCGGTTTAATTCGTCACAGCCAGCACTCCGGGAGTTCATATTGCTTGACTAATTTTAAAAACTAAGTTATAAATGCAAACGCTCGCTCGGTGCGCTGCTCTGGTACGCCGGGTCTTACACAGTGCCTGTCGGCAGTAAGCGAATTTGCCCTACACAGCCCTGTCGCAGTACACAGATATAATCATACCGTTATTAAATTCTTTAGATACGCGATTCCATATTATATTCCCTTTTAATCAAATTCTAAAAGTATGCTTGTTGACTCCGGTATCGCGTTAGTTAAAGACTTTGATGCTTAAAATGTTTAGGGAGAAATGGAATACTGGTGTGTATGTTTTCTACCGATACCAGCCATATACTGTATGTTTAAGTTCCAAAATTAATATCGTTTATGGACTTCACACGCGTTGCAGTATGCTCCTATTCTTTTTATGCTCTGGCACTAAGTAAAAGGAGATGCTTCATACTGCTTGACTAATTTAAAAAACTAAGTTATAAATGCAGACAATCCCTCGGTGCGCTGATCTGGTGCGCCGGCTCTTACACAGTGCCCCTCTCTCCCTCAGTTCAAATGGCAACTTTTTGACTTCTGACCTATCGGGTTTGATCTTGCACTTCCAACTCAATTACTGTTTCAGTATATCGATCTATGCACCTTCACTTCTGTATTCCCTCAGGAAACTAGCGTCACATCCATGACTCTGCATGGGATCCACACCATCATACATTACATTGTAACATAATACTGAGCCAAAAGAAAAAAAAATGGATCCTGCTGAGATAAATTTTATCCGTTCTCTTCTAGATCAATATTCTCAAGCCCCGATGTCCTTACAAACCTCCATGCAACAATTATCTGCTAAGCTGAACAACCTTTCTGTTACACCTTCGGTTACACCTGCTCCTGCTGCTGCTGCTGCTGCTCTAGTATCTGTTTCAAATTCAAGATCCGCCTCTCGGTCTGTAACTATCATGACACCAGAAAGATATGATAGAAGACGGAGTAAGTGCTGTTGGTTTTTAGCGCAGTGTGGATTAATTTTTTACTACACGCAGAAAAGTTCTCCACTGCTCAGAAGAAGGTTACTTTTATTGTCACCCTTCTCACCAGGAGAGCGTTGGACTGGGCACCTGAATTAGATTGTTATAAACTATTTAAAGACAAACTAAGAGCAGTTTTCAACCCCTTTCATTCTGAACTCTAAGCTCCAAGCTGCCTCTAATAATCTCATCAAATCTCACTCAGGGAAAACAGACTGCTCGTTAGTACACTATACAATTTTGCATCTATGCCACAGAGACATCCTGGAATGATCAACCTCTCATCTTTCAGTTCTGTCAAGGCCTTTCTGAAGACCTAAAGGAACACATACCGTAGCTTTGGTCCCCTGCCAGAGAAAGACATTGGATGAAAAACTCTCACAGATAGTAGATCTGGATAACAGGCTCAGCCTTAGGAAGTACAACAAAACACAGACCCGGATCTTTCAGCCTTCACCAGCCTCATCATCAGATTCCAAAATTACATCCCAACCCATGGAGATTGGCCATTCACAACTCTCAATTGAGGAAAAAGAGAAACGCCAGAGAGAAGGCGATGTTTTTATTGTGGCCAGCTGGTTTATCTTCGGGCTTCCTGTCCAGTAAAGCCTACAGGCTGGGCAAATTATTTTTTTAATTTTAAAAAAGAAATAAAAAATAAGATACAATGATGTGTTCCTGCTTAATGTAGACATTGCATTACTTTAAAAGCTATTAAAAAAACAGGTTTAAATAGTTTAAAACCACTTTTTATGTGCAATAAATGGGTGATTTTTCTTTGTGTATACTGTAAGTTTTTTACTTTTTAATGAAATGTTTAAAATACTTAAATTTCATAAACTCTTCCTGCTTTGTAGGACAGATCAGCAGGTGTTTTTTTCCCTATCAGAGGCTTTGAAAGGGGGAGGTGACACCGAGAGAGGGAGGAGGCCCGTAGCTCAGTGTTACACAATGAGTGTTCTATAGTGTGGAGTGCGAATGCCACCAATTGTGTCTGCATTTATAACTTAGTGTTTAAACAACGTAAATCATTTTCTTTTACTTCTAAGTATCTTAATTATCATTAAGCACAGCTTCTCACCACTTAGATTATTTTTTTATACGATCGTTAGACAAAGCAGGAACTTATTGTACTTTCTAATGACATTACATGTGGAAAGATTACAGATTTTAATGGTCTTTTATTTTGTTATACATTTTAGAAAAATTTCATCTATACAAACACCACAAAACTATTCTCGATTATATTTCTGAATGTTTTGTCACACTTTGTTCTTTGTTTTAAATACATCTAAACAAGAAAGTTGGGTGTTAGCATAAACTATTAGAAATCAATAATATTAGATTTGGCACTGTAATAAATTGTTGCACTTTTCCCTGCATATTGTAAAAATATATTTTCATTGTTCAAATATACATTAAATCTGACTATCAGAAAATAAGTGAAATACAAACTTAAAGAAAAAATAGGGTAAATATATTTCAAAATGTTTTGCTAACAATGTTAACTGTTTATAAAAATACAATTGATTTACTAAGGAATAGGATGGCACAGTTGTTAGCATGCTTTTTTAATGATTTTTTTTTCATAAATACAACAATAGTACCAGATGTCTCAGTGGCTTTCAAAATTAAATTATGCATGCAAATCTGTGAACTCGAAAGATAACTAAGCTATCCACCCATTTTTAATGGTGGTGAAGTGGTTAGCATTGCTATCTTGCAGCACTGGGCCTCTAGGTTCAATTCCTGTTATCCTATGTGTGTAGAATTTGCATGTTCTCTCTAGGTACCATGGGTTTTCTCCAAATGTGTGATACAGTTTCCTTTCGCAGTCCAAAACATACTGGTAGACTAATTGGCTAACAAGAAAACGGGCCCTGGTGTGTGTGTTTGTGTCTGTCTGCCCTGTGGTGGACTGGCCCTATGTCCAGGGTGCATTCTGCCTTGCATCCATTGCTTGTTAGGATAGGCTCAAAATCCTGTTTCCTAGATAAAGAGATTAGAACATTGATGGAAGTAAAGACATTGTGTGGATGGAACTATACACAGTGTTAGAAACCCATCTCTCTTATGGATATCAGTATCCATACCTAGTTAGTTATTTAGACAAATGTAAACAAATATAAACATCTTGATCTCTGTGGATCAGCATCAGCTATGTTTGCCCATTCCTTCAATGTATGTGCATCCAACATACAGTTCAAAGCTAGCAACTACACAAAGTCTAAAATACAATCCTAATTTAAGTATCTACAGTATGTAAATATACAGTCTGTTAACTTCATCATCTTCCTCTGCAGTCTATAACATCTCCTGTCATTTTGTCAAAAGTATGCCAAATATCATATGTAAATCACAAATATCATATGTAAATACCGGCCATAAAGTACTCTGCATTGTGGAATATCACACTGATTAAATTTCTTTTAAAGGGAACTAGAGAAATCAAGGAAGGCTTTTTTTCTAGAATTAATAAATGCACATCCTGTTTACTGGGATAATTACATCCACACTGAGCAATCTCCAATATGTTCAGAATTTGACAGTCAGAGTCCTGATCGGGTCGCAAGCAAGCAAGCAATCACATTACACCTGTCTTTGAGTCCTTGTACTGGCTTCCTATCAGGTTTCAAGTCAACTTCAAAATCCTCATTCTCATTCAGTGCCTTTCTGGTTTATTATCTGTTTACTTCCCAGCTTGTAACCTTTGTCTGTCTGACTCTGGTCTTCTAGCTGTCCTCAAGAACATCTACATTCTTTGGGTGACAGGGCCTTCTCTAGCTGCACCCCAGAGATCTCGATTTGTATCCCCACTGATATCAGAGTCACCTACCCTGAGTGCATTTAAATGTAATCACAAAACCTTTCTTTTCAGAAGTCTTATTTAGTGGCTGTATCTGCTTCTTTTTCAAATTCCAGCAGCACTTCTAACTGCTTGTCTTTCTTATACTGTATGTATTTACTTTGTAATCTGTGATCGTTATAACTGTTTTTACACCAACTGTATTGCTTTGAGATGCTATTTTTAAAGGTGCTATATAAAATATTTTTTGCTATTATTGTTATAGAGAAACTTGATCAGATTTTCCCTGGTTCAGAAAAGAATATCTACAGTATACTAGTTTGTCACTCTTCTCACACCGTCTTTGCTAAATGGCTTTGCATACTAATCTAATCAATCTAACTACCTATTTTTTGTGCTTTCTCTGTCCTGCTAGATTTATAATTATTCTGAAAACCTTCTTCTTGAAACGAGTCATTTATAAATACCTGTTTTCACTGTTAACATCTTGCAGCAAGTCTGTGACAAAATATACACTAAGCTCAATCCTGCTTCATTCTGCTTCCAACATTGAATAAAAAATTCTTTAGATTTCTTTATTTAGTGGCTTCATTAGTGACAACTGCTAAATTACTTTCTTGGAAAAATGCATTTTATGTGTTGCAAAAAACTGACTTGCTTTAACAAAATATACTTACAAATCCTCCATGAAGCCCTCCATTAAAACTATGAATACTGCTTACTGAATTGCTCTGTTTTTCATGTGTGCTAATTTTCTGACTCTATCCTATCAAACCTTCACAGTCTCCCTACCAGAAATACACCTGATTATTCAAGCCCCTAACTCTATGCCAAATCTGCTTAAGGTTCATATGGTTTTGGTAACATCTTTTTGTGAATGTTTGTATAGCTAAGCTTTTGCTTTTCCTGCATCCCTCTTCTGCACTATGCCTAGTCATGGCTTTTTTTCTGTTTGCTTATTTCAAAGTAACACCTGCTCCATTTCTAAAACTTTTTGCTCATGTATTTTTACATTTATTTACAGTACATCTCTAGCACTTTAATGTCATAAATTTTTATGTGCCTTAATTTGTAGACTGAATTGTTGTTGTTTTAGCCTTAAAAAGCTTAAGTTTTCTCTATCTTTTGTTTCTTGTCCTACAGACAACTGTTATTAAACTGTTATTATTGATCACTGAACTATTGACATGACTTCTTTCATTCACCCTTTCTTGAATGTCTATGACAAGTAGAAATAGTGCTGTCTCTGGTGCTATCTTTTGCAGCTGCAATTTCACTGGTTAAATAAATAAGAAATTAGTCTGCTCATAAATCTAATCACTTATTCTACATAAACACAACATAATTGCTCTCTGGAAATACTCTTTTTCTTGTTCGTTTTGGAGACCTTGATCGAAACTCATTTGAGATATCAGAAAGGATTTATTTTCTATGTTTATTTGAAAAGAAATGTCAATGAAATGTCTTTTCCGCGAGCATAAGAATCACAAAAATAACAAAAACACAAAAATCACAAAATTTAGGTTATAAAAATAAGGTTACATAATAATATATGTAATAGAAATTGAATAAAACTCATTATGAGTAGAGCTGCAATGTGTCCATGGTGTATGCAGGTCGTGCGATTATGCTGAATACAGTGAAAACTATGTGTCCATGTAGACATTACAGGTGATTTGCTAAAGGAGCTGCAGGTTGGCTATTTAGCAGTCATATTGCCTGGAGGTAGAAGCTGTTCCGTAGTCTGTTGGACTTAGACTGAATGCTTCGGTACCGTTTACTGGAAGGTAGGAGGGAAAACAGTTTGTGACTGGGATGACTGGGGTCCTTGAGAATGGACCTGGCCTTCTTCAGACATCTAGCTGAGTAGATATCCTCGATGTTTGGTAGCTCACAGCCGGTTATGAGTTGCGCTGACTTCACCACCCTCTGCAGTACTTTGCAATCCCGGGTGGAGCAGTTCCCATACCAGGCAGTGATGCAACCAGTCGGGATGCTCTCAATAGTGCACCTGTAGAAGTTGGCCTGGATATGTGATGGCATGCCAAACCTCTTTAGCCTACGGAGACAGAATAGGCGCTGCCGTGCTGTTTTGACCACGGTGTTGGTGTGGTGGGTCCAGGTTAAGTCCTCTGAGATGTTAACTCCCAGGAACTTAAAACTGCTGACCCTCTCCACTGCAGTCCCATTGATGTATATAGGTGTGTTATCTCCTCCCTGGTGTTTTCTATAGTCCAAGTATCTTGCTGCTGACTACCACTGAGAGTAGCATTTTATCATCTAAAAATAATCTGTTTTTGAGAAAATACCTCACTTCTATAGAAATGTTCAGTAGCTGAGGTCTTTAGTGAGCAACTCTAATTTCTTCCTCTTCACAGACCATATGACTGCGCCATAGATCTTTTATCAGGCTCTCTACCCCTAAGGGTAAAATCTACCCACTTTCAAACGCTGAATCAAAAGCCCTAGAAAAATATATTGAGGAATCTCTTCGTGCAGGTATCATTTGCCCTTCTACCTCCCCGGTGTCTGCAGGTTTCTTTTTTGTTGAAAAGAAGGATGGTTTTCCAGACCCTGTATTGATTATAAAGCCCTGAACAAGATCACACTTAAGAATCATTACCCTTAATACCTGTGGCTTTGGATTCAGTTTGAGGAGCCTCTATCTTCTTGAAATTGGATGTCCGTGCAGTGTATAATTTAATACTCATTCGAGAGGGTGATGAATGGAAGACTGCCTTCATGACAACACACAGTCACTGTGAATATTTAGTTATACCTTTTGACCTGGTTAATGCTCCTGCCCTATTTCAAACTTTTATAACTGATATTATTAATAAATAAAATAAATTATATTTTAGGGATATTATTAATAAATATGTCTTATCTTTCTTAGACAACAACTTGATTTATTTTAGTGACACTCAAAGTCACATTCTTCATGTCCGGGAGGTACTGTCCAACCTCTTAAAAAATAATTTATATGCCAAATAAGAAAAATGTAATTGTAATGTAATGTAATTTTCATATTTTAAGGGTCCAGTTTCTAGGTTACATCATTTCCTCAGCAGGAACTCAAATGGACTCAAGTAAGGGTGAGTAAAGTAAAGAACCTCAGGCAAATACAAATTTGCTCACTTTTATAGACGACTTATACATGATTTCAGTTCAGTGGTGGCAAGGGCCCCAGTCAAGGCAAATGGAACCCCCAGGCTGAACAGGCGTTCCAACACCTGAAACAACTTTTTGTCTCTGCCCCACTTTTTCGTCATCCCTACCCCTCCCTACCTTTTGTAGTAGAAGCAGATGCTTCAGCTTATGGAGTGGGTGCGGTATTATCTCAACGTGTATGTACTTTTCCCTGAAAACTTTCTTTGGCAGAATTCAACTATGACGTGGGCAACCGTGAACTCTTTGCCATAAAACCAGCCCTAGAGGAATTGACACTGGCTGGAGGGGGTTCAGCATCCGTTCATTATTCACAGCAACCACAAGAATTTAGCTTTTTTGCAGTCTGCTAAACGCTTGAATCCTCGTCAAGCCTGCTGGTCACTATTCTTTTCTCGTTTCTGTTTTTTTATCACCTAAATCCCCAGTTCTAAGCACACTAAGGCTGACGCCTTCTCCCAGGTCTATGACCCTCCGGAAATAGAACAGCACCCCGTACCTGTTATTCCATCTCATAGATTTATCACTTTAATTCATTGAGATCAGATCATTCAGATTAAGCGGGCCTTGGTTGGACAATCAATTTCTCATCAATGTCCAACTGACAAATTATTTGTTCCTAACTCTGTAAAGACCTCTGTTTTTCACTGGGGTCATGACTTGCGTTTTGCTGGCCATCCAGGGGTTCATCATACTTTTGAGCTCATCTCTAGAGACTTTTGGTGGTCCTCTATCAGGGAAGATGTGACCCAGTACGTCAAAGCCTGTACCATTTGTGCAAGAATTAAGTCACCCCGCCTTCATCCACCCGGCCTACTGCAGCCTCCAATTCCTGAATGACCAGGGTCACACTTATCACTGAATTTCATCATAGATCTTCCGGCAAGCCAAGGCAATAGATGTATATTGGTAATTGTAGACCAATTTTCTAAATCAGCCCACTTTATTCCCCAACCTGGTCTACCCATGGCACAAGAGTTGGCAGACCTTGCGTTATCCATGTATTCAGATTACACAGCAATCCCAAAGATGTTGTTTCAGACCGGAGACCTCAATTCATTTCAAGCTTTTGGAAGGCATTCTGTAATTCATTTGGTACATCTGTTTTGCTCACATCCGGTTATCATCCACAAGCTAATGGCCAAAATTAATGTATCAACTAGGACCTCCAGACTTTCCTGTGTGCGTACATCTCCAGTGTTCAGTACAATTGGGCTTCGCTATTACCATGGACTGAATACGCCCACAGTTCCCATTATACTTCGGCCACTGCTATGTCTCCATTGTGTTGTGCCCTCTCTTTCTTGCTTATTCTGTTCTGGACTCTCAGGTTCCTTCTGTTCAACAATATATTTTTCACCTCAAAAATATTTGGGAAAAAGCAAAGAGGGCACTCATCAAGACTAACATCATTCAAAAGAGGGCCATGGCCATTATTTTGTTTCATGTTAATTTTATTTGCTTTGGCAACACTGATTGAATCTATTGGTCATGCTAATAAAGCAACTTGAATTGAATTGAATTGAGAGAGAGCAAGCACCAAAGAGAGCAAGAGAGAGCAACACACTGGGGTCTATTCGGGTAGTTACACAGGAAGAGGGTGGTAATTCGGTACAAGTATAACAGGTGTGCAAAAACAGGGAACTAATGAATTAAAGAACTAAAGAATTAAAGAACTAAAGAATCCAGGCGATCTCACCAAACTGTAAGCCAGTTTTGCAATGGGTCAGTTGCACTGGTCAGTGGCTTTCCTGCACTACAATAATACCTTCTGTGTCGCATTAACATTGGAATGTTCTTTTTTACAAGTGTAAAAAGAGGCGATACAAAACATGTCTCCTCTATAACTCTTCAGTTTATAGAGAAATAAAGCCAGTGCCTCACACATTGTCCTATAATACTTTTCTTGTGTCTAATTTTTAGCAGGATTTGAGCTACAGTATATGAATATAATTATATTGTTATTAATTTCTATAGATACGTGATTCCATATTATATTACATATTAGTAAAATTCTAAAAATGTCAATATAGTGTCCATAATATTTGCTATTTTTGTTTTTCAAAGAAATGTTTATTTGTTAAAAAAAAACTCATAGTGACAGCTGGGCTTGAACACAGAAAGAATCATGTGGGAAGGTGTGAAACTAAAGCAGACATTTCCAAAGAAAGTGTACTACTGTGATAATTTGAGCTACAGTATATGAATATAATTTTATCATTATTTTCCTTAGATATGCAATTCCATATTCCAAAAGCATGCTTTTGTTTACTGCAATAACGAGCGTATTTGCAGAAAAGGTTAAAAAATAGATAAACTTAATATAGTCAGAAGGAGCACATAAAACGTTTCCAAAATAACCACATGTAACTGAATGAAAGACTTTAATGCCTAAAATGTTTAGGAAGAAGGTGGAATACTGGTGTGTATTTTTTTATTAAAACTACCAATACCAGCCATATACAGTTTACATTATATGTTTTTGTTCCTAAATTAATATAGTTTATAAGCATGTGGAAGGCATGGTGAATTGGAGATTCTCAAAACTTACCTACTAATTGGAAGCGAATACATGATTGGATCAACGAAATGCTGTGGTGTTACTTTTTGTCAATGGAAAAATGAAGTATTTTCGTGTTGCAACAGTTTAACGGATGCAGACAGTTACAAAGAATACGGTAATACATTGAGCTTACAGCTTGTCAAAGGGCATTCATTATTAATACTATTGTAGTGTGCACTCACGAGGCACCAGTTTTGTAGGGGTTTGGGCATTTACTAGGACAATTATTAATTGTAGCAGTAAGTCACAAAATGATTCTTTTAATGGCTTTAGAATCCAACCTTGCGGTATAACTCAAACAACGCACACACACAGGTTCTAATACATAAGAATACATTTATTAATACATAAATTATGCATGTAAACCTAATAGATCTTATCGTGAGGGTTATCAGAAAACAAAAGGTATATATTCAGTCAGTCACGAAGAGTTACATATATCAAGAGGACATACGTTCAGTATATCATTTATTTAGACCGTTTCATAAATGAACTTGGTTATAACTTCTACATTAGATACTCAAAACAAGTACATAACTCTTAGGAATTAAATTGATATCAACTGGTTGGGATAACAATTGAATTCTCGAGCTGTAATGCAGTGAAGTTGAATACTCATCCAATCTCTGGGGATTCAGATCTACTGCGGGCACAAAGAAACAGTTGCAGGCTTCTAAACTGTCCAATCCGCGCTCTCTGGCTCCGTGCCAGGCTGTGCTGTGCGGTTTGTGACGGTGAACTGCTGATGCTCTCTGAAGACTCGCTAGTTAGTGTTGGCTTTAACTAGGAAAGTTGTGCTCAGGAGAAAAAATGACTGTGGGTCCCAGCAGGTCAGGAAGAGGACCGGTTCGTTCTTGATGAAGCGCTAGTTCTGAATAATGATTCAGCTGTCCACAGTTCTGACCTGTTCACGAGGCTTGCTGCTGATGCTAACCTCGGGTGGATCCTCTGGTTACTCTCTGGCAACCTCCGCTCTCGACTCTTAGAACAGAGGAAAGTTCTGGCACTCGGACACACTGGCCGTTCCGTGGTTGTCTGGGCTGAGTCTCAGGATGGTCAGGAGGCGTGCTGCGAGAATGTCCTGCCTAAAGGAGCCTTTCTGCTCCTGGGCCGTCCTGCCCTGGAATTGTCTCACATCCCTGGAATTCTCTTTTGAGATTCTCCTTAGAATAGTTCTACAGGCTCTCTGTGTTGCCTGTTTTTACCTGGAGGAACTTCAGCTCATTTATTGGCTGAAAGTTTCATGGGCATCAGAGACCCATGTGGGTTACTCTGCCCTACCAGCTCCTGATTGGTTGATCAAGGTGAGATATGAGTCACTTACTCCTGACACTTAGGAATGTAGTCCAGATGTCCATCTGGCACTCCCTAGACAGATAGGTGCCAATGGATGACCACTGATCATGATAGCCAGGCTCAGCTAAGTGCATCCCCATTTGGGAGCTGTCCCTTATCAAAAGAATACATCAATCAGCCTGCATGAATAGCTTCTCTGTGGCTGTGTCACAGAGATGAAGAGAGAGATGGGGTCTCATTTGGGAAAGCACAGCAACACTTAAATCTGTCCTATTAACAAGCATTGCCGCTACACTATTAATAATATCTTCCATAAAGACATTGATGCATAAAATATTTCTGCATAATTAAAATATGTATGATAATGGTGGAAGGTTGTGTACGTTTGTCTAATTGAGCAATCTTGCTTTTAAAAAATATTACGACTTTTTAATGTTTAATGATTAACATGCTGTAATATACAGTTTTAAATGATTGACAGTCTAATTACAAAAAGATTGTCCTTAAGCAGTGACCGGGATTCAAAACCGGGCATTTTTTGGCGACAGCTAAAATGCTGTACATGAGACATTAAGCTTTATTAGCTCCACCTGGCGGTTTTACAAAGTCTTACAAGGTGCTTCCAGATACTATTATCATAATCTAATTTGCATGTGGTATAAAGCAGTATATTGTACCACGCCCACCATGTTTTACTGCAGCGTACCTCGTTCATTTTAAATGGTTTCATCTGTACACCGTTGATAAGATTCTGGATTCTCATTGGCACTTAGGCACTCTTCAGTATTTGGTAGACAGGGATACAGACCCAAGGAACACTACTGGGCTCCTGAGAAAGACATTTTAGACCAGGATCTTATTCAGGATTACCATCGCCAGTTCCCTGACCGTCCATCAAGAGCATCAGGAGTCACCCCTCAAGGGGAGGTAATATTAAGAGTTCTAGGTGTTCCAACAAGTCAGCCTCAGCCCCTAGTTTAAGAGGCCGTTCCTCTCATTTAATTAGCTGACCAATCTACTGATTGTCTCTCCACCACACCCCCACTCCAGGTTTACTCAAGTTCAGCTGGTGTCTCCTCCTATGCGCAGTGTTTTGGGTTTGTTTTGGGTTTGTCTTTGCACATGAATTTTCTTGCCTTGGGCGTGCTTTTTTCGGTTTGGTACAGTTGGTACAGTGTTTGGAGTTTGCTTTTTCTCTCGACCTCCTCTTTCAGATCAAAACTTTTCAGATAACCATTGGAGTTTTGGACTTCGGCTCTCTTTACCTTCCTAAGTAATCACATCTTGACTAGGCACCTTTTAAACTTCTGACCTACTGGGTTTGATCTCGCACTTCCAACTCAACTACAGTTTCAGGATATCAATCTGGGCACCTTCACTACTGGATTCCCTCAGGAAACTAGTGTCATATCCACACCATCATAAATTGTGTTGTAACATATGACACATTGCAGACTCTGGACAGGAATGTTTAAACACAGACAAAACTCCACAATAATTGGGTAGTTCAAGAGGTTTACTTTTTATTTAATTAAATTAAAAATAGTAAAAAAGTAAAGATAAAAAACAAAACAAAACTACCCCCCATAACTGTATTTCTCCCTTTTTCTCCAGATTCACAGTCACAGGCACTTTCTCAACAGTCAACAGCCATCCGTCTTCTTCCGCAGGAAGCCGCCTGCTCTGTAGTTTCGGTTTTGTTTTTCCCTTTTTAGAATTTGCCTTTCTCGGTCTCTCTGTTTTTTTTATTCTGGTTACACTGTGGTTTCAGAAAGTGTGCATAGTTATTTGATTGTTTCAGGTCTGCATCCTTTGTCAAGAAAGTTTAAAGCCTATACAAATAGTTTGAACCTTCTTCAGGTGAGAAGAACATTTACCTGTTCCTTTGCAGCCTGTATGCTGATGCAGCTACCTACTAGGTCTGTCTGACAGTCCTCTTACTTAATAAAAACTCAGAATAAAGATCTAATTTTCAAAAATATTGGTTGCCTAGTGGTGGCTTACTGTATTCAAAATACCAGTCAATATATATATATATTAATCTGGGGTTTTGTTTTTGAGCTTTCTGTTTCCACAAAAATAAAACAAATCTGAAATGAAAATTTATTCTGGCTTTGTTTTGCATAGTTTGTCTCCACATGAAGACAATGTGCTTCGTGTGTTACACATTCACTGTCAAGTTCAACTGGGGCACTCAGTAGCACATGAAGACACAGTTTTCGGTTAAAGATCAGTTTCATTCATGCAGGTGAACAATGTAGTCAAGACAGAGCAACCACACAAAATAATGTAATTTCAAAATAATTTGATTTAATAATTTCAAAATAATGAAAAACAAGCCATTAAAATCAAATAAGCTTTTATTCTAAAAAATGAAAATAAGCTATTGTGTGGTTTGTATTACTTCAGCTACTTAGTGAAAATCAAACTACAAAAGAGAGAAAACCATCACAGATTTCCTGAATTATCTCCATTCTCACCATTCACATCTCTTCTGCAATTCCTTTGCTCCAGAATTATTCACTCTTACTCTAATCAATCCTTTCTCTCTGCTGCACTGACATAGGTGAGGCCATCCTCTGAACTGTCAATCTAGTGGCATAATGGAAATAGAAGCTGACCAGTCAGTGCTTCAATTACGTTTGCTCTAGAATAGGAAAGGGAGAGGTTTGGAATTAAATGATGGTTAGTGAATAAGATAAAAAGAGTAATATAACACATTAGAAATAAATGAAAATGTATGGGTCAGATTTTAAGCAGTCTTTCAGATACAATTCCATACCACAAAAGCTCAGGCCTCTACCTTAATTTATACAGTGCAAATTGTCAAGGTTAACATTTTTGTTTTGAAATCCCAACTTGTTTTGAAAGAAGCTGATGAAATAATACATATTTGTCTTTTTCTTTTATGTTTGAGTTTCAGGGAACTGTGGAGGGCCTAGACTCGTTATTATTGGCTCCCAGAAGAAGAGGACTTACACTCTTGGAATCAAAACTGGATCGCTGTGAGAGAGGTGGGATTAGTATTTAATTCTACAAAGAATATTTTAGTGAGACACAGTTAAGCCCCTTTTTGATGATTATTCCATTTTCTTCTTTTTGTTTTTTTTCTAAATGTAATATCTTTTTGAAGTGCTGTCTCTGATGATGAGTGTCAGATACTAGGCAGTCTGATCACTGAACCCAGTGGCAGTCTGGGCTTGTAGCCAGAGGCAAGGCCCTGGGAGCTTCAACAACTTCAATTGAGATACTTTCTTCATATGGTGAACAGCTCCTTTTTATTTCCCTATTGTGATTATAGATACAGAATCCCCCTTTTAATTACAAACCTTGATTTTGTCTTTATAAAGCTCCTCTGTTTCATGTGCTCAGATTCACACTTTAACCCACACACTCTCCTACCCACTGTAAGATTTGTTCTCATAACCTACTCCTCCAGACCCAGGCTCATTCATCTACTTATAGTAGCTCTACTCCACTTTTGCTGCTTTTTTAATCGTAGATTTACTTAGATACAGCTTCAATCATACAATACAAAATGCCATTGTGCATTGACAGAAAAATAAAAATTAATAGAATAAAATTAATAACATTAGAGTTAATTTAATCCCAAAGTTTTTTCCTTACAGGAGGAGACAATTCATCTACCACTGAAGTGTAGATGCCAGGATGCCAGGGTTACACCCCTACTCTTTTCGAGAAACACACAGGGTTAGCGCCCCCTGCTGGCCTCACTAACACCTCTTCCAGCAGCATCCTTAGTTTTGCCCACGAGGTCTCCCACCCAGGTACTGACCAGGCTCACACCTGCGTAGCTTCAGTGGGCTGCCAATTGTAAATTGCAGGGTGACATGGCTGCTGGCAGGGAACCAGAGTTGATAACCCATATAAAACCTTTTATGCACTTCCCTGAAATCTTTCAATACCAAATAGTCTGGACATAGATTTAATACCTCAGCTGCAGAACACTATCCTCCAGTCACCAAACTGAGATAATGGTTAGGAAATTCTGGTCCAAAGGAAGAGTGCCACTTACTTTTCCATCATGTTCCCTGGTACATCTTAAACACTTCTTTTTAGGTGAATGAAAATTCAATCAACTTAGAAGATGTAACATTGACAGATTTGTTAGTTTAGTCATTTGTATTGAGTACACTTTAAAAAAGAAAAATATACTTTATTTAAGATACAGATCTTCAATATAAACATAAATTTAGCAGTTAAGTGAAGAAGCTGTTTCTTCAAAGACGCCAGTGTATCTCCTTTGACAAGACAATTGGACAAGTTCTTTTTCACTTCCTCTACCTTTTTTTAAAAAACAAAATACCTGCTGTTCTCAGGTTTATATGTAATGTACATTCCATAGTTTCCTCATCTCCTTCTTTCCAAAGACTTTACTGGTTTAACTTCATTAGTACCTTAGTAAATCCATCAGGTCATAGTGTTTTCTGTTCAATACTTAAATTATTTCTTTGTGTCCAGGAATGTATCTGGACCTATTTCAGAGCAACAATATCTATTTTCCACCCTTGTGCCTGTAATTGTACACAGTATTCTAAATAAGGGTTTCATACAATTTTAATTTAATAACACATCCATTCTGTCTGCCATTTTTGTTGCTTCACTTAATTATCTATGTAGATGTGAATAACGGTATGTCAAGAGCAGTGGTCTTAATACAGATCTCACTGGTACTCTGTTATGCCCAGATGGGTCAGAGCACCTAGTCCTTGGTTTCCACAAGGACCGACCGCATTCACACAATCAACCAGGTGCAGTATTTAACCTACTCTCGCCACAGCCTTAATACTCTGTTATTCTTGCTACCTAAACTCAAGTTATTCTCTTACTCAAAAAAATTACTGAAAGCTTGCTATCAGCTATCAATTGCCTACACTTTCTGCGTCAAATCCACCCAATGAAATATTTATTCTCTTGTGTTCTGATCCCATCAGTCCTGTGGTTTATGTCCTTCAGCACTAGTATAGTGGCAGCCCAGTGCCTCTGGACCATCACCCACTTCTCCATTTCTTTTGTCTGCATATCCTCAGCAACTTTTGTCTTTTGCAGCTTTCAGGGGATGATTTAAATTTAATTGAATATCATAATTTATTCATGACTCAATCACACTTGAGGGAGAAACTGCATGTAATTAAAGCATGTAGTGATCTGTTTCTCCCGCAAAGACAATTAAGTTACTTTTCCTTAAAAATGAATTAGATGGTATCACAGGTGCAGACCTTCGTCATTGGAAGATAAAGCACTCCATGTGCCTTTAGCCTGGGAGTCAGCAGTACTTTAGTTTATTACATCCAACTAAATAAATGAGAAACATCTGAGAAGCAAAAGGATAGCCATAGTTCTTCATCTACAATAACAATCTCAACGTCAGGGTTTTTTCTATACACTACCTATATTTATGATGGACATTGAATTAGAAATAAAAAATAGGATTATACCTTTCAACTAATGTATTTTTAAATTATATTTCAGTGGTCCACAACATATTCTCATAAAGCACAAATATTTCAATTATTATCGCCCATGTTATCCACACTTAAACTGCAAACATAAAATGGCCTGAATGACTGAATAATACCAAACAAAACAAAAAATAGTTTTTCTAGGGTGGCAAAGTGAGTAAGACTTGCCACAACTGGGAATAAATGAATTTAAAAAAATGTTGAAAACTGTACGTGTTGTGAATATAGAACAGAAAAGGTCGGAAAAAAACGGAGGAGAGGAACCAAAAAGGTCAACTGGCTGACCAACCCCTTTTGGCATGCTAATTTATACATTTAAAAAAAAGGAATAAATGAATAAGGGTATTAATCCAACCATCATGTTTTTTGTATGCCAGTACTCCATGCAGATCTCTGTAGAGCAGCAAAATGTTTCTAAACAATAGCTATGTCCACGATGTTCCTCATGGATCCATGGCAGTGACGCAGCATCCAACTCAGATCCAGACATGTGGGGAGGAAAATAGGATAGCTTGGTCGGAACAGATGTATCTACCTGGTGACCAACATAGAGACACATAATGACATGTACAGCAGCACTAACAGCCATGGTTACAGTAGGCTATGATGTATAGTATGAGTAGGCTAGGCTGAAGTAATAGGTTTTCGGTCTGGATTTGAATACTGAGATTGACATGAGATCCCGAACATGGGGTGGGAGATTATTCCATAAACTAGGGACCCTGTAACGAAAGGCTTTACCTCCAACTGTTTTTTTTTATATATTAATGCATAGAATATGAAGAAGACCTACATTTTGTGATCTAAGTAGGCAGCTTGGATTGTATACATGAATAAGTTCCATTAGACAGGCAGGTGCCTGACCTCCGAGAGCCTTATAAGTAAGTAAAAGAATTTTGAAATCCGCCCTGTATCTGATAGCAAGCCAATGAAGAGAGCTAGGTATAGGGGTTATATGGTCGTTCTTTCTGCTCCTAGTAACAATTCTAGCTGCTGCATTCTGAATTCGCTGTAAGGTGTTGAAAGAGTGATGGGTGCTCCCTGATAGTAGGACATTGCAGTAGTCTAACCTGCTGTATACAAGAGCATGTATTCATTTCTCTGTGTTTTGAGTGGAGAGAAACTGCCTTAGTTTTGCAATATTTCTTAACTGTAGGAAGCATGTTTTCGATACTGTTTTAACATGAGAGCTAAATGAGAGCCTTGTGTCAAATATGACGCCACAGTGAATTATTACAAACTAAAATGATAAATCCTGGATCTTGATTTAAATAAAGATATCACCTCTAACATAATGGTATATACATTAGGTAACTATGTCAGCAGCCATATCACTCTGTAGCTCACAACTGCCAACTCACTGAAGCTCTGAGGTGTGAGCTTAGTCAGTGTAGCGGCAATGCTTGTTAATAAGACAGAATTAAGTGTTGCTGTGCTTTCCCAAATGAGGCCCCATCTATCTCTCTTCATCTCTGTGGTGCAGCCACAAAGAAATTATTCATGCAGGCTAATTTAAGGTTTTCTTTTGATAAGGGACAGCTCCCAAATGGGGATGCACTTAGCTAAGCCTGGCTATCATGATCAATGGTCATCCATTGGCGCCTATCTGTCTAGGGAGTGCCAGATGGACATATGGACTGCATTCCTAAGTGTCAGGGGTGAGTGACTCATATCTCACCTTGATCAACCAATCAGGGACTGGCAGGGCATGGTAATAACACGTGGGTCTCTGATGCCCATGAAACTTTCAGCCAATGAAGGACCTGAAGTTTCTCCAGGTAAAAACAGGCAATACAGAGAGCCTGTAGAAGAATTCCAGGGGTGCGGAACAATTCCGGGGCAGGACGGCCCACAGGCCAGAACAGTTGGGAAGCGCAGGACATTCTCGAAGCGCGCCTTCTGACCATCCTGAGATGCCCGGACTACCACGTAACAGCCAGTGTGTCCGAGTGCCAGAACTTTCCTTTGTTCTAAGAGTCTAGAGCGGAGGTTGCCAGTGCGTAACCAGGGGTTGCCACCCGAGGTTAGCATCAGCAGCAAGCCTCGTGAACAGGTCGGAACTGTGGACAGCTGAATCAGTGTTCAGAACTAGCACTTCATCAGGAACGAACTGGTCTTCTTCCTGACCTGCTGGGACCCACAAACTTTGCTAGTTTGTGCACAAACTTTGCTAGTTTCAGCCAACACTAACTAGCGAGTCTTCAGTGAGCAGCACAGAGCATCACAGAAACTTCTCTCAAGCTGCACAGCACAGCCTGGCATCGAGCCAGAAAGTGCAGATTGGACAGCAACAAGCCTGCAACTGTTTCTTTGTGCCTGCAGGAGATCTGAATCCCGAGAGATTGGATGAGTATTCAACTTCACTGCATTATTGCTCGAGAATTCAATTGTTATCCAAACCAGTTGATATCAATTTAGTTCTTATGAGTGATGTACTTGTTTTGAGTATCTAGTGTAGATGTTGTTACCAAGTTCATTTACGAAACAGTCTAAATGAATGATATACTGAATGTATGTCCTCTTGATATGTGTAACTCTTTGTGACTGAATGAATATATACCTTTTGTATTCTGCTAACCCTCACGATAAGATCTGTTAGGTTTATATGCACATTTTATGTATTAATAAATGTTTTCTTGTGTATTAGTATCCCTGTGTGTGCGTTGTTTGAGTTATACCGCATGGTTGGATTCTAAGGCCATTAAAATAATCATTTTGTGATTTACTGCCTCAATTAATAATTGTCCCAGTAAATGCCCAAACCCCTCCATTACCGGTGCCTCGTGAGAGCACACTACATCAGTAACTGGATGGGAGAACTCCTGGGAAAAACTAAGATTGCTGCTGGAAGTGGTAGTAGCAGAGCCAGTAGGGGGTGCTAACCTTGTGGTCTGTGTGGGCCCTAATGCCCCAGTACAGTAGTATAAAGTGACACCTTTTGTCAAACTTTTGACAGGTACCATGCCCCCCTTTTCCAGCCAATGGTCGTCCGCGGTGGTTGGGTGTCCCACCCTCTTGCCAGCCAATGGCGTGTTGTTATTTGTGTATGTCCCCCCTCAGGAGCCAATGGTGTGGGTCGGAACTCCTGCCTCCCCCCGGCTGGTCGGTCCGGAGCCTCAGGGTCCCAAAGCCCCAAGGCGGCGCTTGCTTTAGGTGTGTGAAAGTGTGTATTGGTTTGGAAGGGGACCATGTCTGCCGCAGGGTTGAGTGTGCTCTATTATAACCCTAGGAAATCGGGTAGTTACGGTGGCGCGGGGAGTCTGGTGCGGGCCGCGAGATCCCGGGGTGTGAGCGGCACCAGCCGCGGCCGGGTGGCCGAGTGGTTGTCCGGCCAGGCTGCTTATACGCTGCACAAGCCGCGTCTCAAAAGCAGCAGGGGTGTAAGCACACACACACACACTGACTGCGTAAAGTCTCATGGAAAGAATTCGCAGGACAAACACCATGTGAAATGTGAACCGCTTTATTTCAACAGTGAGTTTTCAAACACAGAAACAGCGCAGCAGCACTTTTTACACAAGTTACAGACCCCAGTATGTGAAATGTGAACCGCTTTATTTCAACAGGGGGTTTTCAAACACTGAAACAAAGCAGCACACATGCGTTACCGGCTCCTGTTTGCATTCAACAATTAAATGTTGGTGTGGAAGATTAGTTCTGTACACGTAACCACCACCCCAACATTGCTGAGAAACTTTGCGGCATCTGAAAAAGCATTCATAACCCCCTTCCGCTCCATGTGTCTAAAGCCATGCGAACCACACTGGGCGATCCGATCTAGCAGGTAAAAAAATTTCCTGCGTAATCAGCGGGATGGTGTTACCACAAGTTCTGTGCAAAACACGCTGTATTTTGGAATACACACTGTAGAACCCCCCAGGCTTCCTTTTCTGATCTGAAAACATCAGATCTGCAATAATTTCACTCAAGTTCTTGACATACACATCTATCTCTTTAACAAATTTAAGGACATTAGCATTCGACTCTTTGTTTTGCATATCAAGCTTTGTAGAGAGAAGTGTGTAAAGCACTCTTAGTAAGAATTCAAACGTATACATTCGAAATTCTTCATTCTTCGGACGATGGCACACCCGGGTCTGTAAAACAGAGTGAAATCTGTATTCACATTTTACATAGATCTTTTTTTTTGTGTCTGTAAAAATAAGAATAGTGTTTCTTTTGCAACTCATCAAAAGTCACGTCTACTAATTTTTCATCCAGCTGTTCAAGGGTGGCGTGTACATGCTCGTATGGGGAGCAGTCCTCAATTATATTTTTTAGCAACTGTTTTATGCACCGCTCAGTGTCATTTGTAATGGTGTACAAACCCAGACAGCGGGCGGTGTACAGAACAGCCGATAAAATTAGGGCTAAACTGAGAGACTTATAAATTTCTAAAGCAGCAAACGTCACATCTTCAGACCCATCTGTGTAGCCGCCAGACAGGCATGTGTGACCCCGCTGCCCGGGATGGTCAATCAAACAGGCCAGGCAGTCATCAACCAGGACCCCCTTTAAACAGTGTTTGAAGATGCAATAAACTACTGCTTTCACAATCTGGGGCATAACATCGGGCTCATTAGGGACATGGGCATCAGCTTTATTAACATTTGGGCGAACACACAAGCATAGACACGAGACATTCACTTGTGCCGGTAGGCTGAAGATTGACCAGTCCACATCCTCTTTATTCTATTAAAGGAAAAAGAAAAGGAAGGCTTAACAAAATAGACATGCTTTGTACCTAAAATATCGAGCATTTAACGCACTTTTGAGCTAAGGTTTTTCGTGAATATTTACCATTTGTAGCGTGGTATCATCGCTAGCACCCGGCAGTTCTTCAACATCTGGTACCCCAGCTGAACTCACACCCCCGCCGCTGTCACAGGGTGCTGAGTGTGGGGTCGGGTTTTGCTAAAAAGAAGACCAAGTATTAAAATGACATACGCTAAGCACCGATACAACAATTCCAAGATCAAAAAAAATATTTTTAGCCGCCTACCTCTTCACTTTGTAGAGTAGCAGACCCTGTTGTTTCTCCACACAAAGAAGCCATCCCAGCAGCTCCACGGTGTCGGACAGCTCCAAGCAAGCACTGCGACCCTGTCAGGCCAGAGCATTTAAGAATATGCACCAATGGTGTAACACGCCTACATAACACAAGACGTTTTTCAATTGGTTGTGAAGACCTCCCTGATTTATCGAGAGTGAAAAGTATTCACATATCAGTTTATAAGTTTTAAAGTATTAACACACAACGCAAACACAAATGTTGTGTTTCCCCAGAAAAGAAATTTTAAACACGCGGGGTTGGTCTTAAAGTTTTTAAGACAACGTAATAAGACACAGTTTATTTTTAATAACACATTCGCGACAGCTTTTTCGAAAGTTTGAGATAAATTTCCACACAGCGCAAGCGTAAAAGTCTTTAAGGTATTAACAGGCAACAAATGATGGGGTGTTGTTCTTCATACTTTAACGGATTGGTCCTAAAGTTCTAAAATTGTCACAAAATAGAGATAATTTGTGATGTTATTGGAGACGGGCGGTGTGTGGGGGTTAGTTAAAGGCTCTGGAATACAGAGTGGGGGGGGAACCCCCAGGGAAAGTTTACAAACATTTTAAATTCATGTTAAGTTTTCTAATTTACAAGCACCACATGTATTTCACGCAAAAATGTTCTTAACATCGCAGCGCGAAAAAATAAAACCTCAAAACATCAAGCTTGGTTTGTGAACACGTCCCTATAAAGAACAGATACATTTTCTTATGGCGTTAATAAAAAACATTTTGCTTGATAATATTCTTAGCGGTCTGTTTGTGAATCAAACACAGACACCGTGGCACATTTTCACCACGTTTTAACAGCTATGAAATTTAGACACCGTTGTATGCCTTAAAATGATATAGATTTTAACATTATAACGGTCTAAAACGTTTTCTAAAATGTTTCTTAAAATAATTTCTACAGTCCAGTACGTGCACCCCCAACGATACCTAAGATTAATGGTTTTATGGGTGGGGGGGTTCTTAGAAGAGTTTATCGGTTTGGGTATAAGTACCAGCGGTTTAACAGGCGAAGTTTTGGCTGGATTCCAATTCTCACAGTCTCACGTTATCACCTAACTCGTCAGAATGGATCACGATCAATTACAACAGTCTGAAGATATTCTATTTACAGACTTAACACTGCTCGACTTGATAGACGAAGACCAGGACTCCACGAATTTCAGCGGTATGTATATCCAGCTTTTTGTGAGACAATTGCAACATCACGGTGCATGTCTCATGTTTGCTATAGTTACAAAATGTTGTATAATATTTGTATACTAGACAATATTGAATTATTATAATGGAATTATCAGGGAGTTGTTACGTAATGTGGTCATGACTGTGTGTATCCATTCATTTCCATTAGCTCCGAAAACCACAACTGTAAAAAGGCCAGTTACCGCGCAGCCCAACACTGGTGAGTAATTAAGACAATGTTTTGAATAACCATGTGAGTGTTAAAGACACCGGGGTATATACTCCACACCAAAACTCGTATGTGTCTGTAATGTTGCCATTGCCAAAATGTAATGGTAGTGTGCTCTCTGAAGGGACCAGTTCTGTAGGGTTTGGGCATTTACTGGGACAATTATTAATTGTAGAAGTAAATCACAGAGTTGATTCTTTTGATGGCTTTAGAATCCAACCATGCGATAAAACTCAAAGAACGCACACACAGGTACTAATACACGAGGATACATTTATTAATACATAAAATATGCATATAAACCTAACAGATCTTATCGAGAGGGTTATCAGAATACAAAAGATATATATTCAATCAGTTACAAAGAGTTACATATATCAAGAGAACATACGTTCAGTATATCATTCATTTAGACCGTTTCATAAATGAACTTGGTTATAACTTCTACATTAGATACTCAAAACAAGTACATAACTGTTAGGAATTAAATTGATATCAACTGGTTGGGATAACAATTGAATTCTCGAGCTGTAACAGAGACTACTCATCCAATCTCTGGGGATTCAGATCTCCTGCGGGCACAAAGAAACAGTTGCAGGATGTTGCTGTCCAATCCGCGCTCTCTGGCTACGTGCCAGGCTGTGCTGTGCGGCTTGCGACGGTGCGCTGCTGATGCTCACTGACCGGCTAGTTAATGTTGGCTTTAACTAGCAAAGTTTGCGCACAGGAGAAAAGATGACTGTGAGTCCCAGCAAGTCAGGAAGAGGACCGGTTCGTTCCTGATGAAGAGCTAGTTCTGAATAGTGATTCAGCTGTCCACAGTTCCGACCTGTTCATGAGGCCTGCTGCTGGTGCTAACCTCGGGTGGATCCTCTGCTTACTCTCTGGCAACCTCCGCTCTCGACTCTTAGAACAAAGGAAAGTTCTGGCACTCGGACACACTGGCCGTTCCGTGGTTGTCCGGGCTGAGTCTCAGGATGGTCAGGAGGCGCGCTTCGAGAATGTCCTGCCCTTGGGAGCCTTCTGCTCCTGGGCCGTCCTGCCCTGGAATTCTCCTTTGAATTCCCTTTAGAAAAGTCTCAGAAGTCTCCTGAATCCCTTCTGAATCTCTCTGAATCTCTGTGTTGCCTGTTTTTACCTGGAGGAACTTCAGCTCATTGATTGGCTGAATGTTCCATGGGCATCAGAGTCCCACATGGGTTACTCGGCCCTACCAGTCCCTGATTGGTTGATCAAGGTGAGATATGAGTCACTAACTCCTGACACTTAGGAATGCAGTCCAGATGTCCAACTGGCACTCCCTAGACAGATAGGCACCAATGGATGACCATTGATCATAATAGCCAGGCTTAGCTAAGTGCATCCTCCTTTGGGAGCTGTCCTAGGAAACCTTATCAAAGGAACCTTAAATCAGCCTGCATGAATAGTTTCTCTGTGGCTGCACCACAGAGATGAACAGAGAAATGGGGCCTCATTGGGAAAGCTCAGAACACTTAATTCTTTCTTATTAATAAGCCTCACCGCTACATGTCTATACCGCAGACGAGGGCGAAGGCACAAGTCGCTACACATTTAAAAAACCTCGTTTGGGGTTTACAATACCACCTCAAAACCTTGTGGAGACACATGCAGATGTTCACGTCATACCAGAGGGTGCGGGGCATATTATCAGATCGCCTGAGAGAAGAGGTCGGTATTATATAAAACATTCTTTTAGCATAGCCATTTAAACATGTCTATAATAAAAATCCCCACCGTTTTTCCATTTTTTGGTAATTTGCTGTGTTGAGTTCTTTCACTAATGGTATTTTCCCACTCCGTGCAGACCCCGGACCTTCAAAAAATAAACTGCGATGAGCCAACACGTTAATTGGGTCAACGAGCTCAAAACGTCTGAAATCAACAAGCAAAGGTTAATATAATTTAAGCGTGGTCAAGATGTGTTATGATCCACTTACGGCAAGCGATGTTAATTCGCTGAAAGATCCTACTTCGCATAGTTTTCTGTTTGGGAGTGTTAAAAAACCTTATTTTAAAACTGCTTAGCTTTTAAAGTTAAAAGCGACTGGTCTGTGCGAGGGTCTATAGGCCGTTAACCACGCCGCTTGACCCAGTAGCGCCACCACAGACGTAAAGGAAACAGGTGTAACAACATGTCCGGGTAACTTGTTTCATTCACCAGCAGCCCTTTGTGTAAGGATGCGCCACATGTGTGGCGTTTTTATCATAGTTATCGTAGTTTTTGGATTTTGACAGTTTAGATTTAATTGATTGTTGTGTTGAAAAGTCTTTTATTTTTATCACTGTGTAGTTTTCTGATTTTGAGATGTGGAGCATTGGCGTGGTATTAAAAGTCTTTTTTTTTTCACACAGCAGCTGTATCGACGCGCGGCGAAACAAATGTGGCGGAAACATCGGACCCTAAGGTGGTGACTACATTGGAGACGGCTGTTAAGATGCTGACCAAAGCCAGACGTGTCAAGCCTGCGGAGAGAAATCATAACGCGCCTAAACACTTGGTGTTGGGTGACGTGCTAGATTCAGTGCGTGGTATTACACAGTCACTATCAACGGCGATCACTAATGAGGTGTCCAAAAAAGGAGCTTTAGAGCGTCTAAGAGCTGTTTTAGCCGGTGTACAGACCTTGTTTCCAAAACAGATCCAGGTTTTCACCGCTAACCTCTTAGATATAATTTCTACAGAAGATGCCGCTCTAAGGAATTTTGTACCACGACCAGGGTGATTGGAAATATTTTACAACGGGGCCCACACCACCAAATTCTAAAATACTTTTTGTTCTACTGCATGAAGAGCATTTTTATGGGGTTTTAAATATTAAAGCTCTTGTGGGGGCGGCGTATTTCTGCACAAACTGCCATGCGGTGTATAGCCACAAGAACACACACGCCTGTGTTAAAGCTTGTAAAACCTGTTTAGATCCCCAGTGTTGCGAAATTGATGCAGAAATTCAGAATTGCTCGGCCTGTAAGGTCTTTTGTCGTAGCTCTCAGTGTTTGGCGAGACACTTGCGGAATGCGGCGACTGGTGTTAGCAAGTGTGAGCGCAGGGTCTTTTGTGAGAAATGTGGGGTTTATAACCTCGCAAGTCACAAATGTAAAGAGAAACTGTGCTCGCGTTGTAACAATGTGATCGACACCCCTGACACACATTTGTGCTACATACCGCCTTTGGACAACCCCAAAATTTCAAACAAGTACATTTTTTTTTACTTTGAATGCATGCAAGAAACGGGGACACACATTCCAAATTAAGTCCACGCCCTTCATATTGACAATAAACAAAGCTGGGAATTTTATGGTGAAACTTGTTTAAAGGATTTTGTGTGTAAATTTATCGATAGACGTTTCAAAAACCATATGTTCATATCACACAATGGCAAGGGATATGACAATTACTTAGTGATCAGACAGTTGTTAGCTGAAAAGATGGATGTTGAACTAATTAATCAGGGTGGTAAGATAATGTGTATGACCGTAAAAGCTCTGAACATCAGATTTATCGATTCTTTAAACTTTCTGCCTATGAAATTAAGTAAACTGTAAACCGCCCGCCATGGGGTTCCCCGGGTGTAAGGGTCATTTTCCACACTTGATGAACACTTCAGAAAACCAAAATTATGTCGGGCCGATGCCGCCGCCAGAACTTTACGGCGTTAACTACGTGCTGCCGAGCGAGAAATCGAGTTTTTGGTTTGGTATGAAGAATGCAGGGTGTTTAACTTACAGAGAGAGTTGAAACATTACTGCCAGTTGGAGAAGGCTGTATCAGGTTTCGGGACGAGGTCATGAATATGACCAGACAGACACGCGTGACTGAGTCAGGGACCGCCTGTGTTGTGTGCATCGACCCCTTTCAGTTTGTGACCATTGCTAGTGTCTGCATGGCCATGTTCAGACTTATGTTTTTACAGGAAGAGACGATTGTGTTGCTACCCCATGACAATTACCACCGCCAGCAAAAACGATTTTCTACACCCAGCATTCAATGGCTTATGTACATCGAACACACAGAGCCTGTTAAAATCCAACACGCGTTAACCACTGCCGGTGAGTCAAAGGTTGGCCCATATTTTCTGGATGGTTATGCTGTAATTGACGGAGTGCCGACAGCCTTTGAGTTCAACGGCTGCTTTTTTCACGGTTGTAGCGTTTGTTATTGTGAAAACGATTTAAATCCGCTGACAAACACTACTTTTGGGTGGTTGTACAGAAAGACGATGGTTAAAATTAATTTTCTCAAAATGAGAGGTTTTAACGTGCGTGTTTTGTGAGAGCACGAGTTCAGAGACACGCTTGGGTAATGGGGGTTTGGATAAATGGGGGTTTGGGTAAATTTCTAACAGCTGCGCAGTTACCAGAGCCTCTGCAACCGCGCGATTCGCTTTTTGGGGAGGGAACGAATGCGATTTGTTTGCATTACACAGCGCAGCCCGGTGAAAAAATGCATTACTATGATTTCACCAGTCTGTATCCGTTTGTGAACAAAACTAAAAAATACCCACTGGGGCACCCCCGAATAATATATAACAACTTTGGAGATTTAAAACGGTATTTCGGTTAAGCGAAGGTGAAAGTTTACCCACCCAGACGTTTGTACTTTCCAGTTCTTCCAACCAAAATTGACAAAAAACTGTTTTTCACACTGTGTCGTACGTGTGCTGAAACAAAACAGACCACCCCCTGTGAGCACGGTGATGAAGATCGAGCCTTGACTGGTGTCTGGTGCACCCCTGAATTACAGATGGCCTTAGATCTGGGGTATAGAGTGTGTAAAATTTACTAAATTTGGCATTTCGAAAAGGCCTCACACGATCTTTTTACCGACTACATCAAACTGCATCTGAAAGGGAAACAGGAAGCTACGGGGTTTCCAGAGTGGTGTACAGATGTCGCGAAACAACAAAGATATATCAGCGAATATTATGAAAAAGAGGGTGTCTGGCTGGACCCTGGCAACATTAAAAAGAATCCGGCCAAAAGACAGCTTTCAAAAATTGCCTTGAACAGTTTGTGGGGGAAGAATGGACAAAGAGACAATTTACCACAGACCACCATTGTGAGAAACCCCGATGAATTGTTCAGGTACTTATTTACGCCATATCATGAGGTGTCAGCCTGCGAGTTTATCGATGAAAACACAGCCTGTGTTACGTGGAAACACACTAAACACCACTATACAGGCCATTCAAACACTAACATTTTCATCGCTAGCTTTACAACCGCCTATGCCTGCTTGGAGATATACAATCTGCTAAATGCTTTGCAAGGCCGCTGTCTGTACCACGACACAGATTCCGTTATCTTTGTGAGCCGGGAGGGTGAGTGGAATCCGGAACTGGTTGACTACTTGTGTGAGCTGACCAGCGAAATCGCTGCTGGACAACACATCACCGAGTTTGTATCAACAGGACCCAAGTCGTACGGGTACAAACTGTCTGTAGGGAAAGCCTGTTTAAAGGTAAAAGGCATTACGCTCAATGTGAACAATTGTGAAAAAGTTAACTTTGAGAGTCTGCGGGACTTGGTTTTTGGCTATGGCGTTAACCCTTATGCAGAGTGCCGGGAATTTAAACACATTTCTATTCAACAGCCAATGATTGTGCGTATTAAAAAGGATTGGCGCATTGAGACCCGGACCTTAAAGAAAACCCAGAAGGTGGTGCACGACAAGCGGGTGCTGCAAAAAAATTTGACATCGTTGCTCTACCGATATTAACACGATGGATGTCAGGTTAAAACACCCTTTTTCATGCATTTTGTCCGGACCCTCGAATTGCGGTAAAAGTTATTTTATAAAACAGCTCTTGGAGAGCGGTGATACCGTTATGACTCGTAAACCCGAAAACATAATCTGGTGTTACAGCTGCTGGCAACCTCTATACACTGAGTTGCTTGTGAAATTTCCATACATTCAGTTTATAGAAGGACTACCGATGTCGTTTTCCAACGACCAGCTACTGCCGCCGGGTAGAGTAAATTTGATTATAGTTGATGATTTGATGGAGTCTGTGTGTGAAAATAATGAGATAAAAAAAGCTTTTACCAAATATGTACACCACTGAAACCTCAGCATCATGTATATCGTCCAAAATGTTTTTTGTCAAGGCTGGAAAAGCAGAACCATCGCGTTAAATACAAAGTACATGATGCTGTTTAAAAACCCTAGAGATAAACTACAGATTACAACCCTGTCCCAGCAGATGTTCCCCAGTAAAGCCAAATTTTTTTTGGAAGCGTTCAATGACGCTACTAAAAAACCTTTCGGTTACTTGTTGGTGGATTTAAATGCCGATACCCCAGATGACTATCGCTTGCGAATAGGTCTTTCCCCCCCAGATGTACCCACGGCTTATGTATTTAAAAAATCTAAAAGTCGGTGATCATGCAACCATAGACTCAGTCGAAAAAATACGTTCGGGGCATCATCATGTCTTCACATGTTCAGAGAAACCTGACTCTCTTAAATTTTCTGGTAAAAGCAGCCCCCAAGCAGCGGAAAGCTATTCTCTGCGGAGCTACAAATGATCTTGTACAGGCCATAGCTGAAATCGCCTTGAATACCTTGAAATGGAACATACCGTTATCTGCTAAGCAGTTTGGAACCCTGAAGAGAAAGTGTAAGCTTATAAAGACTTTGAGTGGAAAGGGTCTTTCTCTTAAAAGAAAGAGACTCTTGGTGAACCAGTCCGGTGGTTTTATTGGGACCCTGTTGAGTATTGCAGTACCACTGATTATGGGGCTTCTACAACGTCAATAATGGGGCACGCTGAAAAAATGTACCTCGTACCTCAGAAACAGCTCGATCGACTCCGAGAGCGGTCTGGGTTCGAAAGCGATGTAAGAAAAATAACAGCCCGTCGGTTGGATGATGAAATGCGTGACATTCTTCAGAACTCGCATCTGGCCGAATATGAATAAGTGAAATTGTACAGCCAGGTGTTACAACGGTATTTGACATTAGTATGTCAGGAGACTTCGGAAAAGGGGACTTTAACCATTGTACCACCAGAAAATGCACCCACCGAACTATCACGCACGTTAGCACAACCGCCGTCATCGAGCGATGCTGCCTTTGTGTATATTTTGGACAGCGTGTCTCAGCGGTTCCGGAGAAATGCCGAGATATTGTTAAAGACCATGGCCCGCAATGAACCATTAATAGCCTGGAATTAAAAAGGGGAATTTGTGTACAAGGGGGCACCCGTTGAGGGCTCTCACATGATTGATCTTGTCAGGGCTCTCACGGAGCAGCAAGCAGTTGCGGTCGGTAAGAAGCCAAAAGGTTGGGATGTGTTCATGGAGGCTATGCCAGAAATCAACGCGCCGGGCACCTTGCTAGCCAACGCTGGTAACCGAGAGCTACTTGAAAAAATCAAGGCTGCCCCGCTGGGGTGTGCAGCGTCGGTCAAAACTTTAAAACAACCGGTAGAGTTGTCGACGGTCGACCCGGTCTCTAAGATAACCGCTGAAAAGAGACGATCATTAATACCTAGACCCACATGGTTGTCTTTGTAACATTTTTTCTCTGGGTATGTGTGTTTGTGATAAATGACTTGAAATGTATATTAAAAAGCGTGCGCAATATGGTTAAAAATGGCTTGGCTGTAACATGTATTAAAAAAAGCTTGAGCGCTATAACAGTGAATGTATAATACAAATATTGTGTTGATTTTAATTCGTGTTTTGTGTTCTTTTTAAATAATAACCACACAGACGTCGAAATGGTTCGATTTCATTTTTATTTTAGATGGTCGATTAACATTTATGACATGTTTTAAATTGTCCTAAACACCCGCATAATTGAACATTCGTATTTTCAAAGGGCTTGAAAGGGTACAGGGGTCTCCGTCTCACACGACGTCGGTTTTTCAGAAACATTTCCACCATGTGGTCATTCTGGATTGCATTCGTAGAATAAAGTTCTAAAATGTTTCTAAAAGATAAACCTTTACACCTATGGTATAGAAAAAAGACGCAATGTAGACCGCAGGTCACTGCAAAAGAATCTTGCAATTGTCTGTTGTTGTAAAATATGGAGTTAGTATTTCTGTTTAAGAAATCAATAATGTTCTTGGGAAAGAAAAGGCTTCGGGTGAAAATCCGTAGGAGTCGAAAAATTCTGCGCCCTCGTCGTTGGGTAAGTAAATAGCCAGCCAGTGTTCAACGGGGCGGTCGTGTGGGTGAGTATTAACTATTAAACACAACGGGCACAGCGCCAGTCTCTCGCGTGGTAGGGCATCACTGGGGAACACGCCTAGAAAACTGTCTCAGGTGTAGGGGTCTCGGGTTAGAATGTCTTCCAGCTGTTTGGTGTTCATCTTTATGTGCAGGTTGTGTGGCCTCCCATGCTTTTTAGCTGAAGTCGTAAATGACTTGACGTCTCATATCCAGCTCTATCATGTTGTCGAACAGCGCGTACATAACCATGTTAACTGTAGTGGGTAGCGGTAGGGCGAAGCATATTTCAGATCTCAGATTACCTGTTTTGATAAGTGAATAATGCCCTGTGTACTCGTCGTCGGGGCTGAGGTTGAAAGTGAACAATATGTAACCGCGCACGTACTCCTCGCGGTCCACCAGAAGTGGTTTGTCTTTCAGACGCTTCCCGGCTGTTTCCACCAGATTAAAATATTCACGGACGCAATGTCCATTCTGGAAGTCTGGTTGAAACGGTTTAGTGGGGATTTGTTCACCGGCCGCGTAGAGAGCCAGAAAGTTAACGTTGTAGTGTTTAAAATTGAAAGGGTTTTGGGTAAAACTGCCGCTGAATGTCGCGTTGTCCACAAACCCCAAAATGACCACTTTGGGTAACTGTCAGAGAAAGAGGTTTTCTTGGTTCCACACACGGTTCCCTGCAGGCAGGCTGAAGACTTTCATCTGTACGCGGTATATGGGGTATTTAGCATTGGCCGTCAGGAGTGCTTCGGTGTGTCCCAGTCTGACCCCGGGTGACACTCTGACTCTTTTCACAAACAAAGATGCCGAGAGTATGCTCTCCGGAGAGTTTGTGTTCTCCGGGGTTGTTCATTAAGCAGAAAGCATCTCTGTTGCGTGTGAGTTTTATTTTCAGGTCTACGCCATTTAGTAGTAGTTTGTCCTGAAAAAACAGGTCAGCGTGAATGTGACCCAGGATCTCCAGTTATCGGCTTTGCGTTGTGTATGATGCTCTTTTTCGGAACCCCTGATTGGGACCATCCAAAATTGTGGACTCGTGTTCCCCGGCTGTGTCTTTGTAAAAGAGCCCTGTTGAATACTGCGTCTTCAGCGTCTCTTCACTGTATTTCAGGACAGACTCTATAAAGGCTCTGTAAGGATAGCAGTTGTTGCTCTGGCTGATCAATCGGTCTCCTACGGTGATGTCAACCTGGCTGAAGATGGCAGTGATGGGGTAAATCACCAGACTCACACGGGCTGCTGCATCAATGTCCCGACTGTCTGCTTTCCTATATTTTACAGGTCAAATAGAGCAGGGTGTTGTTTAAATCTAAATAATCTTCTCCGTTGCCTGCGACGTAGAACTCCAGAGGTGCGTTTTCTGTTAGGGCCGTGAGGGGTGGAACTTCTATGTAAAAGCTTTTCTCGACGCTTGTTTGGGTAGGCGCTAATTGAAATATGTCCAGCTCCGACTTGGTGCATTCTGCAGACCCGCCGTGCACAAAAGCCATGTTTCAAATATGTCTCGTTTCGTGTCTCGTTGATTGCGGTGTGTCACGCCCTTCTTGGTCGACCTGAAGCTTTTATGAGTTGCCTGTCTGCGCTTAGCCGTTCTTTTATCAGGTTTCGGAGGCCTCCGACGGTGAGATGATGACGTCTGTCTTTTTCTCTTGACACCCCTGCGGATGTATGCTAGACCCGAACCTTCCTGCTGATGTGCAGCCACCTTAGACATGACCGCGCTTGTAACGTTGCCGACCACGTCTTTGCCGATGTTTTTAGCTGTTGATGCCATGTGCGGCTTAGCTATTTCAAAACCGCGTTTCAGAAAAGGCACGGCTTTTCTAAATAGCGCTCTGAAAATACCCCCGATACCAGCGCCGTACTGAACCGGTAGCCCTGAAAATCCTGGTAATCCATAACCAGCCTGTTGTTTGTAGTAGTGTGTATACAAAGAAGGATCCCTGTAGTTCTTGATGACCGTCATCCTTTTAGATGTTTGTCGCTTTCACAGGTCTGAAATGCAGCTTGACGATGACCTTTCCAAATGCAAATGACACGTGTTCGTTTTGATCCGTCTTTATTTCAATAGTGATGTTGTTAAAATGGTCGATGCTCACCGGCACATAATGGGGTTTGTCGTACAATACTGTGACGAATTCACCATCCACGCCTCTGAAGGACACACAACGCAAAAGCGGTGCGTAGACGTCGCCTATTAACTGGTGTTCTATGATATCGGTGTATATATACATGGTGTTAAATCCACCAGTCATATCGACGGGGTGCGGTGATTTTACACCCCCGACACCTGAATTGAAACCCAACATCCTCGCCAGGCGGTTACGCACCTGCATAACAAACTGTTTATAACTAACAATCCTTACCGACCGGCTAATGGTGTTGTATTTAAGACTTACAGCCGTTAACTTGGATTTTTCCCCAGCCCATTTCATTTCATGCAAGAGCTGCTCGATTTGCTGTAGTACCCTCTCGGTAAGGTACACCTCCATATAGTCTTGAGCTCCTCGCTGACGAACAGAAAAACTTCATCTTCATCAAAAGTGTTTAGTGTATGCATATAGTGCAGCTCGACCAGGCCCACTTCCCATCCCCCGTCCAGGTCAATTGCCTTTGCCAGATGCTCTGTGAAGCACGCGTTGGTGTTCTTTGGAAACATCTTTGAGGATGAATTACTAGCCAGCGTCACATAGAAACCATTGGGGTTCATTTTTCACCACCTCTATATGTCTCGGACCTCGGAAGCCTTTACCCAACTATTTAATTTATCGCTCCAGCCGCACCACTTTACCAAAAGCTGTTTGTTTTTGCCATGACCCCTGGCTGCTAAAATCGTTTGGATGCGGTAGACGTTCTCAACATCTGGGTTTATCTTCTGTAGCTCTTCGGCATAGAAGGAGCCCTTAATGTCGACGCCTGCGTAGTCCTGCAGTTTGTAATAGGGTCTCAGAGCCGCGGTCCGCTCTTTGACAATGAAAATTTCATCTGTGAAGGTCTGTTCATATCCCTTCTCAAACACTCCCTTTATTTTGGACACCCGCACGCGATCACCCACCTTAAATGAAAACTTTGACGGTTTTCTCTTAGAGTGCTCATCATAGACCGTTCTCCACACCTCAAGGGAGTTGTCGGCCGTAACAGAAGCCAGGGTTCGTTTAATAGTCGTGTGGTAACTATGGTTATAAGCGTAAATAACCTCTCGACCACGCTAGACTTCACATCCCTGGCCGTAACGAAATGTTCAATATTCTCACGTTTGAGAAAATTTTGGAAGGTCCTGTTAAGAAATTCTTTACCCTCTTCCGTTTGTAGCTTTTTAGGAGTGCGCCCCTCTTGCAGTATATTTTGGAAGGCGCCTGTCACCGTCCCTCCAGTCTTGGTTTTCAGCGGCACGGCCCAAGCGTATTTGACAGCATGTCTATACACATTAAGATGTAACAGAAACCGTCGTTGAACTCGTGTTGTTCTCTCATGTCCACCAAGTCGGCCTGCCACTGCCAGTCCATGTCGGACACCAGCGTCCTGTTTCTCTTAAAACGTACGCGCGCCGCTTGTGCAGCGTATAAGCAGCCTGGCCGGACAACCACTCGGCCACCCGGCCGCGGCTGGTGCCGCTCACACCCCTGGATCTCGCGGCCTGCACCAGACTCCCCGCGCTGCCGTAACTACCCGATTTCCTAGGGTTATAATAGAGCGCACTCAACCCCACGGCAGACATGGTCCCCTTCCAAACCAATACACACTTTCACACACCTAAAGCGAGGGATGCGCCACCTTGGGATTTGGGACCCTGAGGCTCCGGACCGACCGGCCGCGGGGAGGCGGGAGTTTCGACCCACACCATTGGCTCCTGAGGGGGCGGGACATGCACAAATAACAACACGCCATTGGCTGGCAAGGGGGCGGGACAGCCAACTACTGCGGACGACCATTGGCTGGAAAAGGGGGGCATGGTACCTGTCAAAAGTTTGACGAAAGGTGTCGCTTTATACTACTTGCAGGGAATTAAAATTCCCTAAAAACACAGAATAACAAGCTTGGTCTGGCAAGGTTCAAATACTTAGCTGCAATCAGGTTTTATTCAGAAAATCATGAAGTAGGGGCTCTTAACTGGCACAAGTTTTACAGCTTCTGTTCCATCTGACTCTCGTGGTCTTTTTCTTCCTTTTTTCTCTTCTCCTCTGATCTTATGTGGTGTGCTTCTGTGTTTCTGACAGTTAATCATTTGCCTACAACTTAATTAACTAAGATAAACCAAGGTAAAGGATTTCCTTTGATCACAAACTCTAGACTCCTTACATCTCAGCTTGTAGTTTACACCAGGTGTTACACACTTTATCTAAACTCTTAGAGACATTTCCTAGTCTCCTATAGCGATAACAATATGTTAAGGCAGAAAATTTAGTTATATACAGTGCCCTGCAGAATTATAGGCACCCTTGGTAAAGATAAGCAAAAATGAAAAAATGTATTTGCTGTTTATCAGCTTGATTTTTAGCCTTTCAGTGAGGTAAAATTATTCAAAGGAAAAAAATCCTTATAAAAAACTAAAAATATTTTTCTCAAAAACACAGGTGTCACAATTATTGGCACCCCTAGAAATTCCTATAACCAAAATTTAATTGATATATATTTGGATTCATATTTTACCTTTTTTAAGCACACCTGAGTCTTTAGGAACTCTTAAGTGGTCATCCATGACTTTCCGTTTCACTGGGGTATAAATATGAGGTAACAAGCATGCCAAACACCCTTAGTCACTCATCAACATGGGGAAGACCAGAGAAAGCAAAAATGAAATGAAACAAAAGGTTGTTGACCTTCATAAATCAGGCAATGGCTATTAAAAATAGTTTCACACCTTAAAATACCCATCTCCACTATTCGGGCAATAACTAAGAAGTTTCAAACAACTGGAGCTGTGATGAACCTGCCTGGAAGATGACACAAGTGTATTTTGCCCTCACGCACAACAAGGAGGATCACATTTGGCCAATAGTAGGAGTTGGTTGCATCCTGGGGTCACCAAGTCTCCAAAACTACAATTAAATGCCACCTCCATGCCAGCAAACTATTTGGAAGGCTTGCCAGAAGAAAGCCTTTGCTGTTGTCAAACCATAAACGTAAGCGCCTGGAGTTCACTAAACATTACTTTGATTGGAACCGAGTTTTTAAAAATATATATATTTTAAAGAACAAAACAAAACCATTTTACATATAAACCACTATTATTCAGCCTTAATTTTACAATAAACGTTCGACTATACATCACAAGCACAAATTGTCTATTCCTGTTTGTTCCCCTAGTATTTTACAATTTTATAACTTTTAAACAAAACTATATATATTCAAAATGAGGAAAATGTATACATTTATGAATATGAAAAGGGAGGAAACTACATAAATGTACCTTATTAAGTTTCAGTTATTTTGTATCTTAACAAATTCCTACCTTAAAGGTTTAATGTACTGAACCCATCTAGACCAATATTTGACAATTTTTTTCATTTGTAAGTTTAATGAAAATGTTATTTTTTCCATTATATATATTTCCTTTATTAATTCAATCCAATTCATTGTTGGTAAATATGGGAGAAGGCACTTTCTTGCTAAAGCTTTCTTCCCTGCTGATATAAGGATTTCAAACAAATATTCGTCAGTTCCCCCTCCAATCAAAGTCCAGTTTGCCAAAATATAAAGCCTCAAATGTAAAGGGTACATTCCTTTCAAGTATAGTTTCCAGGGCCTCATGCACAGATGCAGCTATTCAAAGTACGCGGCACATACCGCGGGTAATTGGCTACACGCATCATGACGCAAAATACTGTGGTACGTGATTGGTTGACAGACAAGGGCACTCGTGGTGCGTTGGTCAGTCGTAGAAAGATTTAAATGTCTTTACTGTGCCCGTTTTAGTATTGAATATTTATATGGAATTTTACCACTGAAGGGAAATCTTAGCAGCTGAGCATAAAAAGAATAGAAGCATACTGTAACGCGTGTGAAGGCCATGAACTATATTAATTTTGGAACATAAACATACAGTATATGGCTGGTCTCAGTACTTTAAAGAAAAAATACACACCAGTATTCCATTTCTCCCTAAACATTTTAAGCATCGAAGTCTTTAACTAACGTGATACTGGAGTCAACAAGCATACTTTTAGAATTTGATTAAAAGGGAATATAATATGGAATCGTGTATCTAAAGAAATTAATAACAATATAATTATATTAATGTACCGCAACACAAGAATAGTACACACTGTACAATGTCTGTTGATACTGTTTCTGTAGGGCTTTTTCAACACTTATCATTTGACCTTGCCAGTGGCGCTGTGGGCTAGGTTCCTAACTTATATATCACACGTTGGGTGTTTGAATCCAGCCGGAGCCACAACTTCTTTTTTTAACAAACATTTCTTTGAAAAAAAAAATAGGGTTAGTGTTAGGGTTACTGTCAAACTTTAAATCAACAATTGATTTAAGGACGATCTGCCAAAGTGCAATGAAATACAATATTGTTGTTGTTGTTGTTATTGTTGTTTTTATCCTGTAAAGCGTTTTGAGAAGCCACCTTTAAAGCGCTATATATAAAAGCGCTGATTCTTATGGAATGTTTTTCTTTCTTCTTTTTTTCAGCGTGGAATTTCAGCATGGGATCCAAAAAAAAAAACTTGGAATCGTGTATCAAAGGAAATAGCAGTGTAACCTTATTCAGGCACAAACAGTGGCATGGTACATTATTAATTTGGGTGTCTCCTCTTGCCAAAAAGCTCTAAATTGCATTTTGAGTGCTGTTTTTGACTTTTTTTAAATTGCAACCCATAAATAAAGCTGATACTGTTTAGACTTTTAATTATTTAAAACTTTATTACAGCAGCACAATGCACAATACAACGTAAATCGCTATCTTTGTCTTCTGCGTAATAATGTTCACCTCTCTGTCCAGCAAATTAACAAAAGTTATAATAATGAACTTTATTGTATATAACGCCTTTAAAGGTGGCTCCTCAAAGCGCTTTACAGGATAAAAACAACAATAACAATACTGTTAGACTGGACAAATGATTTTTAATTTTTTTAAAAAAGAAAAAAAAGAGATATAATGATGTGTTCCGGCTTAGACATTAACAAAGAGCATAACGAAGGTCATAAAGGTCATAAACGATATTAATTTTGGAACATCAGCTTGAAGTCTGTACCTGTATACAGTATGGTACATATAAAACTTACACCATACCATTGAGCTAATACCAGGGAAAGACAATCTTATTTTATTTTAAAACACAATACGCCAGCAAATGTGTCTGATGCATCAGCAAGTTAAAAAAAATTGCGTCGAAAACCCGGGCGTAACAGTTGTTTCCTTTTTGTGATCACTCGCTTTCTGGATACTCATCTCATCTCACCTGTTCTTTGTTTTCTTGTTATTTGCTGATCATGCCTACTGCAATCCACTTCTGTCCTCACACCTAAAGAAGACTATTTTAACTTTCTTTGTGCGGTCCATAGTGCAATTAACCCTTGGTAATACATTTGCTGTGTGCTGTCCTTTGACAAAACAAGGCTCGCCGGATAATGTGAATCGAAACCTGTTTTTCTAGCTTTTAAAGTCGTGCGATGTGTAAGCAGGAACACATCATTATATCTTACATGTGAAAAATACATAATATAGCTCCCAAACAAACGCAAACGTGTTTTTAATAAAATGCTTTTATTCACTCATAATCTGACAATTTCAGGAAGACTAAGGAAGGACTAAGGAAGTTGTCATCTGTTGTTGAAGCTCTGTGAACTCGGTGACTTTGAGACGACTTGTTATCCCAAGTTGTTTGAATCGCCACAATTCAAATAGAGAAAAAAGAGCTGACTGACAAGATTTAAGATGTGGCTGTCAATGTTGGATTAAAAAAAACACACTGCCCGACGTTAGTTGCATTGCTTGAAAAATAACTTTATTTGGAGAGACTGGATAAGTAATTCAAGTGTTGTTTAACTTTCTGAAAAACAAGTAATAATTTATCAATATGTGCAAAAGTTTTCTGATATGTCGCTGTTGTGAATGTCTGTGGAGTGTGCCTGTGTGCTTATGTGCCTGTCCTGGATGGTGGAGCTCATCTAGCTGTGTCTGGATATCTCGGTCAAATATTTGGCTAGTGTGTATTGTCTGTTTAGGGTTCTGTAGCATTCCACACAGCTGGACAGCTTGTTCCCCCCTCCCGCCCCTCTCTGTGTACAGTAGAGCCTCCTATACTGGCTGGACAGGAGGCTCTACTGTACACAGAGAGGGGCGGGAGGGGGGAACAAGCTGCACAGCTGTGTGGTTGAAGCTGATACCCTGGATTCTCTCCAGACACAGCTGTATGGGCTCCACCATCCAGGACAGGAGGCTCTACTGTACACAGAGAGGGGCGGGAGGGGGGGACAAGCCGATACATACTCTTAAAGTTTGATTAATAGGGAATATAATATAAAATATAATACTAAAAATAAGATACACTCTACAGACATTCACAACAACGACTGTCAGAAGATAGGACACAGCGGCTCAGACACCTGCTGAATGGAAAGGGGCACTTTAATGTTCTGTGTGGCTAATACTAAAGCCAATACTTTAATATTCTTTTCTGTATGTTTAACAATAGTGGGTACTGGCCTAATTCGGCCCTGCTCCCGTTGTTAGGTGTTAATGTGTTGTTGTTAAGTGTGAATTTGTACCTGTTTCCCTGAGGTCTGGCTTTTTTTCTGGAAAACCAAAACTCTGGTCTTGTCCAGATTGACTGTCAGCGCCCAGGTCTGACAGTGCTGCTCCAGCAGTGCCAGCTTCTGCCGCAGCCTCTGTTCTGTGGGCGACAGCAGGACCAGGTCATCTGCAAAGAGCAGGAACTCGATTTCTGTAATTAATGCAGATCAGTAAATCAAGGGACAAAACAGTTATTGGGCCCGGATCCTCAATGGGCTTTGACGTGCTAATGCATTGGTTTAACAGTCCGGGTGTGGCAATGTTTTTTATTATTGTTATAGAGAAACATGATCAGATTTTCCCCGGTTCAGAAAAAAAGATCTAAAGTACTGCACTGTATACTAGTTTGTCACTCTTCTCATCCCCTCTTTGCTAAATGGCTTTTGAATAGAGTCACATGAAGACAGAGGTGAAACAGCCCTACACAGCCCTGTCGCAGTACACAAATATAATTATATCTTATTAATTTCTTTAGATACGCAATTCTTTTAATGCAGTCTTTGCTGTGCTCTAGAGGATCCTTGTGATATTTCGAGCTCTGGTTGAATGATAAGTGTCGCAGTTTAAATAATTTTCATAGTTAGAAATTATGGAACGCTCTGTTAAAAGCAAGGGAGTTTTTATGTCCTTTGCAGTTCTTTTGCAACATGAATATAATTATATCGTTATTAATTTCTTTAGATACGCGATTCCATATTATATTCCCTTTTAATCAAATTCTAAAAGTATGCTTGTTGACTCCAGTATCACGTTAGTTAAAGACTTCAATGCTTAAAATGTTAAGGGAGAAATGGAATACTGGTGTGTATGTTTTCTTTAAAGTACCGAGACCAGCCATATACTGTATGTTTAAGTTCCAAAATTAATATAGTTTATGGCCTTCACACGCGTTGCAGTATGCTCCTATTCTTTTTATGCTCAGGACTAAAATTTCCCTTCAGTGGTAAAATTCCATAGAAATATTCAATACTACAACGGGTACAGTAAAGACGTTTACTGTAAATCTTTCTACGACAGACCAACGGACCACGAGTGCCCCTGTCGGTCAACTAATCACGTACCGCGGTACCGCACGTCATCGTGCATCACAATGCGCGACGCCGTAGCCAATTACCTCCATCTGCATCTGTATGTGTTCTCCCACCTCATCCAGCATTAATAGAGAAGACTCAGTGCTGTTACCTGGGCAAAGGGAGGGTGCACAAAGTACTAAATGCAGGGGTGCCAATAACTGTGACACATGTTTTTGAGAAAAATGTTGTTTTTAATAAGGATTTTTTTCCTTTAAATAATTTTACCTCACTGAAAAGTTTGATTTCTCTCATATTTTCAGTGTAAGATCAAACTGAAAAACAACAAAGACATTTTTTCATAAAATATTTTGCTCATCTTTACCAAGGGTGCCAATAATTCTTTAGGGCACTACATTCATTGTCCCACTACTACAAACCACAGTTTTAGGGAAATCCTTACATTTTGCAATCAATAAAAATAAGACCATGTACATTTAAAAACAAATACGTCATTATTGCCATCATTAATACTGTTTTATTGACCTTATTATATATTTTATTCTATAAGGAACAATAACCCAATAATGTTTCACAATGTTTTTTTTCCTTAAAATGTGTGCATTGTTATGTCACAGAACCATAATAAAAAAACACTGTCTAAAGAATACTAAATTATACATCTGTAAGAGTACAAATCCATAGCCATGGATTATAACCTTATCAATAAAAAAAATCGGTGCTTTTTTAGTGAATATCAACATGAAGCTAATAAAACATTTACCCCAATCTGCTGTCATGTATGGTGTCTTCTGTAATTGCCCTTAATTTACAGTAAATTGCTGGTGCTGTCAGTCAGGAGATCTGACCTTCCCTTCACACAGAGCCTCTGACATTCCCACCCCGTTTCCTGTTTCACAGCAGCACGAAGACAGCTCTTCTTCTCCCTTTCAAACACAACAAAGACTGCCCCCTTTCCTTTTCTCATTTTCAGCCACAACAAAAGCCAAAACTCACTCAATTTTCCTCTAGAACCTGTTCTTGAGGAGCCTTTGTTCCTAACAATTTCATATCCTACCTCTTCATCCTCTTTCATGTAGAAGATAAATAAGTCCTAGTGCTTTCTTGTCCAGAGTATCTTTTACCATGCCACCTCTTTTATTGTCACAGAACTCAATTAAAGTATCATAAGAAATAAAAAGTTAGGATGATTCTGTATTAATTAACTTTTCCATAAAAATTATTGCAGAGGCTATTTTGCTACAATATTTTATTTTATACAGTAGGTGTACATATTAAAATCTGCATTAGGGACCCCATTGTCCCATGTTTTTACAGAAAAAAAAATGTGGCAGTTGCAGAATTCAGTTTTTTTGGTTGGTATAACCAAGCAAAGTTATGAAGACCAAAATTAAAGTTGAATCCCTTAATTGCTGTCACTAAATTAGACTTTAGCACTTTACAATAAGGTTGCGATATTAAGGTGATACTGTAAATGCTCTATTAATAATATGAATAACAAGGATTCATAGTTTATTGAAAATGAACAAAGTATTAATTAAGAATTAACAAAGGAGTTCTTAGGATTTTATTAACTGTGATTTTCATGCTTTGTAAATGTTTTCTAACACAAGCTCATTTTTTATAGAGCGTGAACAACACATTAACAGATGTCAATTTGTTTTTTGCTGACTCTGTGGAAGAGCAACACAAGCTGTCTGTGTCGCACCTAAGTGCTTTATAGATCACCCTTTGAAGAGATCCACAGCTTACTGATCTACAAGATCACAATTGAAGGTATGCTAGATATTTATGGGAAATGTAGATTTATTGAAGAGAGTGTGTATGCAGCTCCAGGCTGTTGACACCTTACATCCAGGACAGTGGTAGAATTGCAGTATGTTCTTTGATGAATGTGCTGTTACAGTATTCTGTCACCATCAACCACATTCACACTAAACCTTATGAAGAACCTTTCTATTTACTAACCCCACATTGGGTTGATACTGTATATATTATTGACAGGCATTTGCAAAGGCTTTATAAGCCTTTTATACATTCTTTGCAGCACCTCAGGTAAAGTATGAACCTATTCATGATTATTAATGCAAAATCATGTTGCAGTAAACTATAAATAGACATTAATAAAGCTCTTGTTACCAGTGTTTTTCATCTTTTAGCAGTACCTCATGTAAAGTGTGAACCTATTCATGCTTAATAATGTAAAATCCCATTGCTGTAAACTATTAATAGAAATTAATAAAGCTTTCATTCCCACCATGTTAAAGTTTTTGCAGTACCCCATGTAAAGTGTGAACCTATTCATGCTTTTTAATGTAAAATCATGTGGCAGAAAACTATTAATAGACATTAATAAAGCCTTTGTAAACCACACACTAAATGTGCCAATAATACAGACCATACATCCAAAACAAGATTCTTTTAATGACAATAATTGTAACCACTGCATTACTTATAAAAATATTTTGCAAATACAAAAGTGAAATTATGGACAAAGTATCTTAACGAAACAATATTTGTTTTACACAGTTAGAAATTAAATTTAGTTTGACTTTGAGGCATGGCAACAAAGTAATGACTACTGTAGAATAAATAGTAAATACATAAAATTAAGTAGGAACAGGCAAAGGTTTATTCTGTGTTGAAAAGTAGAGGAAAGAGAAACACAACACTTTGGCTGTGGAACCTTCATCGGGTGTAAATAAAATCAAGTATATACAGTACATATTATTGCTCTGTGACTATACTTTGTCTATTGCCTAAACCAAAACGATCAATAGCAAAGACTGCACAGCAGAATCAAGTTTGGCATAATGAGCGACATATTTATAGGGATAGTTAATGACTATGGTATTGTTTCCTCAAATCATGAAATAATGTACCCAGGGGTCCATTTTGATGCTTACTTCCAAGCCAATGTGTCCACTCTATCAAATCCAAGTGCTCCTATAACAACATCTCTGTCCTATTTACTCTCAGTCTTCACACATGTTCCTTGTATGTACGTCATGCTCTCTCAATATTTCTCAAGAATTCACAAAGGTTTTTCTGTGATTGACAGTTAAATGCTTGACTGTCTAGTACTCCCCTGTATGTTCACCACTCATCTGTGATTATGCTAGTTTGTGGTCGAACGTAATAAACAATGAGGGGTATCAGATGTCTTTGTGACACTTTCTCCACTAGATGCAGGACTGTCTTCTTTTTTAAGCCTTCACCCCCAGCATTCCAAAAACCCATTTTGTCCTTTACCATGTTGCAGAACCCCCCCCTTAGATGCTGACAAAAAAAAAGAAAAAGGAAACAGGTTACTTTAATCATGATCAAATACAATACCTATGATACAACAAGAACATATAACAGAAGCGGAGATTTGCTCTACATTTCTACGTTCATTTTGTTAAAGAATCATTCTAGTAATTCTTTTGTGTGAAATGGGTCAATCTGTAAAGTGTATTTTTGTATTATTGCAAAATCTGAAATATGTCGTATTATTGTTAGACAGTTAAGAACTTTATTGTTTTCTCTTAATAGTGTTCCAATTATCTGCAAATTTATTTTCTTATCATCAGAATAAAAAGAGAAAGTTAAAAGAAAATGAAACAATTATGGAATGCCATAAATATCACATACAGAATGTACCTTTCTTTTGTGTCTGAAATTGCTCTCATCAATTACTACAAACTCCCTTCTGCTACCCAGGTACCTCCAGATAGCTTTCACACTAACACCCCCTTTTGACAAGAGGTTGCTGTTTGTGCCTATGCCATCCTGAATCATGTCTATCTGACAAAGACACAATCCATGGTCAAATCTAATTCAAGAGTCAGTGAGGGAAATCAATATATTTGTTGAATTAAGCTGTTTTCTCTTTAGTTTTAGGGAATTGGTTTCAGATTCAGTTGGAAAATATATAACACTTTAATTGTTCTTCCTCTTGATTTATGTGTGTGACTTTTAAAAGGATGGCAAAATACATAAATATTACTGGATAAAAGACAGTTTACAAAATCTGTGACACCATTTGCTCTGATCATTTCATCAGTTTCTGTGAAACTTACCTGTGTGTTGTAACAGAAAGAAAAAGGTTCTGGATCCTAAGATGAAGTTAAACAGATGAGTTTATTGCATGCAAGGAACAATAGAGGCGAAGTCTTGTTGCCCACAAGAAACAACAAAACCGAAATATTGTTCAAAGTGCTGGTACAAACTTTAGGTTTATATATCCTTTCCTTTCCGCTTCTGACGTCACTCATTATTATGGTAAAGGTGGGAGGTCACGTGTTTGGCCAGTTTGCAGCTTTTTGGCCAAATGGTCAGGGATTAAGTCCCCAGAGGGGTTCCCTGGCTCTCCTAGCTTGCATCTGGAATCCTTATCATTTCTCCCTTTCCTGCCATAAACTCCTGTTGCTTAGAAGTCTAATCTTTAAGCAGAAAGGACTTAATTTCACCCCCATCTTTACTTTTACTTCATGTGTAAAGATTTCATCCACTGAAAGTGAGTTTCGACACAGGTTCTTCCGCAGTGCTGTGAAAGTTTACAAACCCTTGACAGCATAAAGGGAGGATAAATAAACACCTTAACGCTACAGAACATTAAAACATTAAAATATTTTAACCAATACATTATTATTCAATGTTATGAAATTAATATAACAAAGTCAAAACTCAACAACGAGTAAGGGTACTACTGCACTTACCAGGCATATACTGTACATCAATTTTCATCCTCCTGTCCTTCAAATGCCTATTGTCTTGGCAAAGTTGGCACTTAATTTTGCTTTTTTAAATCTGTCTTTGTTGAAGCCACTATATCAAATTCAAAGTTTTTTTCTTTGTTGGTCTGCCACTTATCTTTTAAAGTAATTTCATCTACAAGACGTTATATTGCCTAAAAGAAAAAATACAGAGAAACCATAAATGAAACACCACCAAGTTAAAAACACAAAAAAGCATCTAAAACTCATTTAATAACGTTGGGAAGCGTTATTGTTTTTGTTTACTCTGCAATTTCTTGTCCATACCAATACAATAACAAGATGTATGCAAGAGGACGAAAAACATTTTTCAATTATTTTCTTACACCTATATTAGTGTTATTGATCTATCAATTATACAGATGCAGCTATTCAAAACGAGCAGGGTATGCTGAGGTACAACGCAGTGGGCATATCGCATCAAAACATACCGTGCTTTACTGTATGCAAATTAGATTATGTTAATAGTATTTGGAATCACCTTGTAAAACCGCCAGGTGGAGCTAATAAAGCTTAACCTCTCATGTACAGTATTTGAGCTGTCACCAGAAAACACCTGGTTTCAAATCCCGATCACGGCTGAGGGACAATCTTTATTGAATTAAGAATTTAAGTTGTATACTCTGTAGGCTTTTAAATTTAAACTGTGTATTAATAGTAACAGCATGTTAATTACTATACATTAAAAGGTTGGTATATTTTATGAAAGCAAGATTCCTCAGTTGGACAAAACTACACAACCTACCACCTCTATCATAAATATTTGAATTTTGCAGAAATATGTTATGCATCAAAGTCTTTACCGAAGATATTACTCATAGTATTAATAATGAATGACCTTCAACAAGTATTACCCTGGTCCACATTCTTTGTAACCATCTTTGTAAACAAAAATACTTTAATTTTTCATTGACAAAAAGTAACACCACAGCATTTCGTCGATCCGATCACACATTCATTTCCAATCATACAGAGTATGCCTTTCACATGCTCATAAAGATATTAATTTAGGAAAATAAACGTATTACTGTATGTAAACTGTACTGTATATGGCTGGTCTTGGTAGTTTAAAGAAAAAATACACACCAGTATTCCATTTTACCCTAAACATTTTAAGCATCAAAGTCTTACATGTGGTTATTTCAGAAACGTTTTTTCCATGCTCCTTCAGACCATATTACTGTATGTTTATATACTTTGTGAAAATTGATTGTTTTAACCTTTTCCGTGAATACAGTTGATATCGGAGTAAACAAACGCATGCTTTTAGAATTTGATTAATAGGGAATATAATATGGAATCGCGTATCTAAATAAATTGCTATTTCAGTACTTTTCACATGACTGCATCGGGGGCATGATTACAGATTAAAGATTACAGATTTTAATTGTCTTTAATTTTTTAATACATTTTAGAAAAGTTTCATCTATACATACACCACAAAACTATTCTCCGTTGTATTACTGAATAATAATAATAAACTGACAACAAGAATAAATAAGAAGAATACACAAGATAAAACACAATTACAATATATAGAGGAGACTGTGGGTGGTGGAACTAAGAAATGCAGAGGGGTGAAGAATGGAACCAGTTAAGTAAAGGCTTTTCTGAAGAAGAGGGTTTTGAGTCTGGATTTGAAGGAGTTTAGAGAAGGTGACTCTCTGATATCCTTGGGGAGAGAGTTCCAGAGCTTGGGGGCATAACAGGAGAAGGCACTGTCATCCATACAATGTAGACGGGCTTGGGGGACAGTAAGGGAAGCAGAATTAGAAGAGTGAAGAGGTGGGGAGTAGGGTGATAGTAGTTCAGACAGGTACTGAGCATGAGGATTTTAAAGTCTACACGGAATTTGACCGGAAGCCAGTGCAAGGAATCCAAGATAGGAGTAATTTGAACACTTGCACTAGAGCTGGTCAGGATTCTGGCCGCTGAATTTTGGACATACTGCAGTTTGTTCAGAGTAAATGTAGATACCACAGCGAGTAGAGCATTACAGTAGTCAATTCGATAGAACACAAATGTGTTGATCACTTTTTCGGCCGCAGTTAGTGATAGCATAGGGTGTAATCTAGCGATACTTCTGAGGTGAAAAAAAGATGTTTTGACAGTATGCTGCACATGTGGGTCGAATGTTAAGCCAGAATCGAATATAACCCCAAGGTTTTTCAATTTTGATTGAAGCTCAAGTACAGAACCATCTACAGATAGGGCTACAGGACTGGCTTTACGAAGTTGATGGGGGGTGCCAATAAGCATGACTTCAGTCTTGTCACGGTTAAGATGAAGAAAGTTTTGAGTCATCCAAATTTTTATGTCAGAGATGCAATAAGATAGAATAGAGTGTCAGTGTCAGGTTTGGGTATGTTTTGGGGTATATTTGAGTATCGTCAGCGTAAAAATGAAAGCTGAGGCCATGTGATCTTTAAAGCTGACCAAGTGGAAACATGTAAATGCTGAAGAGCAAGAATCTCAGTATTGAGCACTAAGGAACATCAGACTTAACAAGACCAATTTCAGACCTGTTCCCATTAAGAGAGACAATGTGACAGCAATCAGTGAGGTAAGGTTTGAACAATTTGAGAGCAGTCAGATACTCCAAACACAGTCTCAAGACGAGAAAGTAAGATGTTATGGTCAACAGTGTCAAAAGCAGTACTGAGATCAAGAAGGATGAGTATAGAAAGAGAACAAGAATCAGAAGCTATTAGAAGATCGTTAGTAACTTTGACCAGGGCAGTTTCTGTGCTGTGAAGTTGATGGAAGCCGAAAAGGTTGTTTGTCATGAGGTGGTTATGTAACTGAAGTGTGATAGCATAAATAATAATAATAATTATAATATTTATGTAACCAATTCATAGAGGGGAATTATTAGGAGGGGATGATTGGTAAGGGCCAATGGGAAATTTGGCCAGGATGCCAGGGTTACACCCCTACTCTTTTCGAGAGACGCCCTGGGATTTTTAATGACCACAGAGAGTCAGGACCTCAGTTTTACGTCTCATCCGACGGCACCTGTTTACAGTCTCCTTAGCCAATTCAGTGTCCTCGTCACTATACTGGGGCATTAGGACCCACATGGACCACAGGGTGAGCACCCCCTGCTGGCCCTACTAACACCTCTTCCAGCAGCAACCTTAGTTTTTCCCAGGAGGTCTTCCATCCAGGTACTGACCAGGCTCATACCTGCTTAGCTTCAGTGGGCTGCTAGTTGTGAGTTGCAGGGTGATATGGCTGCTGGCCATATGCTAAGTTACATGCTGAATGCTATGTTACACTTAGTTCATTGTTTTAAATACATCTAATTAAGAAGGTTAGGTGTTAACATAAACTATTAGTAATCAATAATATTAAATTTAGCACTGTAATAAATTGTGCTAATAATAAATTCTACTCCACTCTGAGAATGTAGGGGGGGAGGAAAGTCTTTTCACTGATTTAATTTTAATCTTTTTTAATAATTAAACTTAATTATTTAAGTTTTACAGTACAAACCTTTAGTATCCTATTGTATATCGACTAAAAAGAGTCATTTTCCCATAATTTTTGTTCATAGACTTTGCAAAATATAAATAAGCATATAAATGTATAACCTTACCCAGATATGGTGGACAACTGGGTGTCTCTGGTCAAATCCTCTCTGATGCACAATTCCAAAATCTGAGCTTTCGTGGTCCTAATCTTCACGTGGTCTATTTATCATAAAACTTATGCGAAATTCCCACAATGATAAAAACCCTGTGTACAAGTACACAACTGGTAAAATATAATTCCCCATCCATATTGCAATTAAAAGAAACCTTTACTGTTCATTAATACAGTTTATATAGATAATACTTGTTAACAAGGATCTAATGTTCACGTATGAAATCTTAATAACTGGTTTACTAATTGACAAATGGAACCGTTATTCACGTGCATAGGGGGAATAATTTCAGCGCTCATAGACTGGGTAAAGGTCAAGGTTCAAGAACATGGCTCTGAAAATGGAGGTACGGCAGAAGAAACAACCGAGATCAATCCTTGCATCAGTTTGCCAGAAAGGGGGATGGAAAATACACCACAGGCAACTCCCGGTTCAGCAGGCAGTAAGTAAAACCATTTTTGGATGCATGTGAAGTTATAAAGCATTGCTAGAGATATAGCCCAATGTTAATTGAGCTTGTAATAGCAATTGTTGTTGTAATGACAAACTAGACCCTTAGAATCACTCCTTACAGCTGTTTAATTCAAGAAAGCTAATTATTTAACTAGGATGACCATGTGTTTTAAGTGTATTGGAAATACGTTCTATTTTCTCCCCTAAATCTCTTTGGTTTCACTCTACCCTATGAGTGAAATTGGAATTTCCCCCATGACCCTCCTCCCCAATGAAATTAAAAACATTACAACATAAAAAGACAAAGTAAATAATACTGAATGGTGTAGCTTAAAAGCATTGTTAATGGACCATTGATAAAGGTTAACAGCATACTTATGTGACATGTATGCAGTATGTACTGCATTATTTTTCGTGTTGCTTATTCAGAAATTAAGCTCCCTTAATCACTTTCTCTAATTTATTTAGAAGAAAGGGTTGTGATTCTCCCATGACACGATTGGCAGTTGAAAGATACAAGGTACAACTGCAAAGCTTAAAAGGCAGTGGCAAGAAGAAAATAACAAAGAACTGATCGCTGAACGTGATTTTCTAAGAGACCAGTTGAGGGAATGTAAGTAATACTTTTTTCTATGTCATTTAGGTAAGGTTATTATTACTGTACCATGCCAGAAGCTGATGAAGACAAGACTTTACCAAAATACATATTTAATACAGTTGTAAGACATATGTAAATGATGTGCAATTGCATTGTAAAGTCTGTTTCAATAAATGCATCAAAATGTATATTTAACTTGAATTTCAATCAGCATTTTTCTTTTGTTTAGTTATTATGTTTAATATTTTTTAGATCTTTAAATAACATATTTTTTGCTTTTCACAAAAAAAAGAATGTCAATGTCACAGTAAGGTGAACCCTTTGAGCGAGGAATGTTCTTGCCTCATGTACGACTATGCCACCTAGCAATACAAACGGGGTGCTTGGGCCCCTCTGCATTGCCACAGGTTCTGTTATCTCCCAGAATCACCTATGCAAACACAGACCAGCAACAATCATTTGTATTGTATAAGTGCACTTTTATTTTCTAACTACATTCACATTCACTACCACCCAAATACACAACGAAAACAGCATTCGCAGCAACATAAGGTCCTTCCCGGGGTCTAAATGAATCCGGAGAGACAGCAGTCTCTCCTGTAAAGTACTGAAAAGAGGCCACTCAAATGTTTCTTCTTAGTACCTGTAGTCTCTGATGCCCCACTTGAAGTAGAGGGGTGAACTATCACTCAGTCCTATTTCCCCAGTCTCCGTTTTGGTAACTATAGAAATCCTCTGCGGGCTGTATAACATTCCCCTCAGTTTGAATCGGCTAGCTGGGCTGGTTTCTTTGTTCCTTGCCTTCAGGCATTAAAAGTCTCTGTACAGTACTTCTGTTCCAATGCCAATGTCTCCCATGGTCATCAGTTACTGAACCAGTAGTTCCTTGCCTTATTACAAGTTTCTGCACAGTATCTCCGTGGCCTCGCACTCTGCAGCTTCCATTGTGCTGCCTGTGTCGTCTCCAGGGTCCAGTGAGAATCGGGAGCCCCCTCTGTTCTGTCTCAGGTGTTTTTATCCCTCTCCTTAGCCAATTCCTCTCAGGGGGTTTTCCACTGTCCCTGTCAGAATTGGGTTTGCCCAGTATTTTTCCAGGATGAAGCTTGTGTTGTTTGAGGGGTATGGGAGTGTCGAGCTAGGTGTTATGGGCCCTTATCACCTGTTCACTATCCAGCTCTCCCTCCGCCTCCCCTGGTCTGGATAAAACTGGCTCAGCGACTCCTCACACCTCCAAGTATCGATACTTAATTGCTTCCTGAATGACTTGGGTGTAACGGTTGTTACTGACTGTTCCTGCTGGACTGTACTCATTAGAACAACTGCAGTCACCACCCTTGAGTGAGAAGAAAATCAACATAACCTAATCAATCCCAGCCTGATACTGCCTCAATGGTCCACATCCTGCTACATTCTTAAGATGAAGACACATCAAGTTCTTTGCAATCATCTGAATCCTCTTCTGATCTTCTTACAAGAAAAAGAGAATTAGGAACAAAAGGAAGAAGAGTGAAGTTCATAGAGGCAATAAGAGACATGCAGATGCAGCCATTCAAAATGGGTGGGGTATTTCGTGGTATACCCCGATGGGCATGTCGCGGTATCACGCAGTATCACAGGGTTAATCGCGTCATTTGACGTCATGCCGAAAAGTATCCGGCATCACCTTGTAAAACCGCCAGGAGGAGCCAATAAAGCTTAACCTCTCATATACAGCATTTGAGCTTTTAAATTTAAACTGTGTATTACAGCATGTTAATCATCAGTCATTAAAATGTTGGTATATTTTATGAAAGCAAGATTGCTCAGTTGGACAAAAGTACACAACCTACCTTTATCAGAAATATTTATGCATCAAAGCCTTTACCGAAGATATTACTAATAGTATTAATAATTAATGACTTTGGACAAGCTGTATACTCAAAGTATAATTTCTTTAGCACATTTGTACAAGCACTTGGAATCTGTCCAAGCCCTACTTTGTCAGGCATTTTCTTTTACTTCAACGGACATAAAAACTCCCTTGCTTTTAACAGGGCGTTTCATAATTTCTAACTACGAAAATTATTTAAACTGCGACACTTATCATTCAACTAGAGCTCAAAATATCACAAGGATCCTCAAGAGCACAGCAAAGACTGTATTAAAAGATACTTGTATCAGATACATGAGAATCCAGGCTTTTTTATCAACGCTTTCTTTTCCGTATACCAGATATTATGGAACCACTTCAGAAGGGTATCACCCAGTCAGATTCCAGGAATCGGTACTTTAAAGAAAAAAATACACACCGGTATTCCATTTCTCCCTAAACATTTTAAGCATCCAAGTATTTAACTAACATATGAAATAGCTTGTGAAAAAGTGGTAGTTTTAAGCTTTTCTGCTAATATAATATGGAATCGCGTATCTAAAGAAATTAATAACAATATGATTATGTTCGTGTACTGCGACAGGGCTGTGTAGGGCTGTTTCGCCTCTCTCTTCATGCATCTTCCCTTGTAGCCCACTGGTCTACGTGCCCGATTACCAACTCATAAGTTGTGTATTCAAATCTGGCTGGTGCTGTGACTTTTCATTTAACAAACATTTCTTCGAAAAAAAATAGAATAGCAATATTATGTGTCATGGAAATATAACTATCAAGGAAGCCACAAGAAAGAGTTCTCACCTGAGTAAGGTCTTTATTTCAATATTGCAATATTGGGAGCCCTGCCGCCACTTCGCCAAGTGCAACCAGAGACTCAATTTGTTACAAGCAGTACAGGGTTTTTATAAGACGTTGCGCTGTAAAAAAGTTCAGCACTTGGTCCCTTCTAAAACTTCCCCTTTCTCTAAGAGAAAACAGATTACATCATAGAGCGAGAGAAGAAAAACTAGATTTGTTATTCAAAGCTTATCAGTTACTTTCAGCTAATTCTAATGACCCAGACAGCATATATTATTTTGGTACATTGTCTTCTAAACTAACCTAAACAGTGTACTTTGTTGACGAACTGTTTTCTAAAATTCTGCACGTACTGTAGCATAGCAGTTATATCCTTGAAATATTATCTAAAAGCACCAATATATTTTTTTGTAAAGCTCTCTACATTTTTAAGAATCAATTAACTCATTAGATTTCCACTACAATCAATTGACTTTTTATATTTCAAAATATCACAACATGATCGAATCTAAGTCATTTTTGAAAACAATGAATAGTCACCTTTTTCCCTTCTGACAATGGTCCCTGCTTCTGCTTCCTGCTTCTATTGTGTGTGTGTGGGGGGGGGATCCCTTCAGATCTCCCTTCAGATTTAAAAGGTTATAAATCATATCTTCGGTGTCGCACCAGTGCAGCTGATCTTTTATTAAAAACGCATTTGTGTTTGTCTGGGTATTTTACTTTGTAATCTGTGGTTTACATCTACTGTATTGCTTTGAGATACCACTTTTAAAGGTGATATGTAAAATAAAGTTTTTTATTATTGTTATAGAGAAACATGATCAGATTTTCCCTGGTTCAATAAAAAAGATCTAAAGTGTTACACCTAACTTTCTTAATTCGATGTATTACAGTGAACTACTGTAGGTGAAGACATACAATCAGACATACAATCGAGAATAGTTTTGTGGTGTTTGTATAGATGAAACGTTCCTAAAACGTATAACGTAACAAAATTAAAGACGATTAAAATCTGTAATCTTTCCACTTGTACTGTATGTCATCGGAAAATACAAGAAATTTCTGCTTTGTGTAAGGATGTTATCAAAAAGTAATCTTAAGTGGTGAGAAAGCTGTGCTCAATGTATTTAAGGGACTTAAAAGTAAAAGGAGATGCTTCATATTGCTTGACTAATTTTAAAAACTAAATTATAAATGCAGACGCTCTCTCGGTGCCGCGTCGGGTGTAAATATCTAAATATATATTCGTTCCAGGCAGAGGCCGAAGAGCGCCCGGCTGGGGTGCGCGGGGAAGAGCAGGACAGGAGTGAAAGTGGTCAGGGCGGGGCTTAGGAAGGCCGTAGACCAGTGCGGCTGTCCCACAGTGAAGCAGGCGTGCAGTCTGGGCAGGTATAGATTACACTTTTCTAAAACGTATTTGAAAAATAAAAAACGATTACAATCTAATCCTTCCACGTTTGATCCCAAAATCCCAAGAAAAATAAATCTAAACGGGTAGAAAGCTATGCTGAAAGTTTATTAAGATATTTAGAAGACAAAGATACTGTATCAATTTATGTTGCATTTGTCTGATTATGATTAAAAAAAACACATATAATTAAACACGCGTTTGCGATTTAAATCAAAACGCAATTTTAATCAATATAAATGTTTATATTGTAACGCATACTGTACAGCCTTCATTTCTCTATAAAAATTTACTCTATTACACACACACAATAGAAGCAGGAAGCAGAAGCAGGGACCGTTCTCAGAAGGGAAGAAGGTGACTATTCATTGTTATCAAAAATAACTTAGAATCGATCATGTTGTGATATTTTGAAATATAAAAGTCAATTGATTGTCCATAATATTGTTATTCTATTTTTTCGGAGAAATGTTTGTTAAAAGAAAAGCCCAGCACCAGCTGGATTTGAACACACAACCCGTTCGTTGGTAAGCAGGCACATAGACCAGTGGGCTACAAGGGAAGTCACATGAAGAGAGAGGTGAAACAGCCCTACACAGCCCTGTTGCAGTACATGAATATAATCATATTGTTATTAAATTCTTTAGATACAAGATTCCATATTATATTAGCAGAAAAGCTTAAAACTACCACTTTTTCACACGCTATGTTATGTTAGTTAAATACTTCGATGCTTAAAATGTTTAGGGAGAAATGGAATACCGGTGTGTATTTTTCCTTTAAAGTACTGATTCCTGGAATCTGACAGGCTGACACCCTTCTGAAGTGGTTCCATAATATCTGGTATACGGAAAAGAAAGCGTTGATAAAAAAGCCTGGATTCCCATGTATCTCATACAAGTATCTTTTAATACAGTCTTTGCTGTGCTCTTGAGGATCCTTGTGATATTTTGAGCTCTAGTTGAATGCTAAGTGTCGCATTTTTAAATCATTTTCGTAGTTAGAAATTATTAAACGCCCTGTTAAAAGCAAGGGAGTTTTATGTACGTTGAAGTAAAAGAAAATGCCTGACAAAGTATGGCTTGGACAGATTCCAAGTGCTTGTACAAATGTGCTAAAGAAATTATACTTTGAGTATACAGCTTGTCCAAAGTCATTCATAATTAATACTATTAGTAATTTCTTCGGTAAAGGCTTTGATGCATAAATATTTCTGATAAAGGTAGGTTGTGTACTTTTGTCCAACTGAGCAATCTTGCTTTCATAAAATATACCAACATTTTAATGACTGATGATTAACATGCTGTAATACACAGTTCAAATTTTAAAGCTCAAATGCTGTACATGAGAGGTTAAGCTCCCCCTGGCGGTTTTACAAGGTGATGCCGGATACTTTCCGGCATGACGTCAAATGACGCGATTAACCGCGTGATACTGCGTGATACCGCGACACACCCACCAGGGTATGCCGCGAAATACCCCACCCATTTTGAATGGCTGCATCTGTAATTGGAGTATATGTATGCATTTCTGTTATTAAATGTTGTTGTACTTACACATCAAAAGAAATCCAAGCCCAGATGTCCAACACAGTTGTAAAGCTAATGTTAATTAAATGTAAAGAACAAAAGAGACAAGAAGAAGAGGAAATTGACAGGCTGATGCAGATAGGCATTTAAAGAGTAGTAGAGAGTAAAGTAGTAGCTCAGTAAAATAGTTTTATACCATATGTACATCTACTTTGGAATTATTAATTGCGCTGATCTCTCGGATATACACAGTACAATGGACAAACACAACGCAGACAACGGAACAATTATAATGTAGAAACAGAAACAATAAAAGTCAGATGGTTGTGCTTTAAAGCACAAAAGGGGGGAGTGTGGAAGACCAAATCAAAAGGTCAGTGACTATGCGCGGGAAAGGTTTTCTGTTTGCACCTAAGACCACTGTCTTAGGTACAAACTAAAGCCTGTGATTCCTCACACCCATTCAACCAGAGAAAAATGAAACAGAGTGTAGGATGCCAAATGGCATCTTCCTATCCTGTTTGATTGACTTCTGACACCGCCCCTTTCCCTTATGTTCCTTTGATATGTTAAAGTCTTGCCTGCTTTTAATGTACAAAAAAGGAAAATGTAACCTCAGTCCAGTGAGCATGTCTTGAGTGCTAGGGGAACCCTTTCTCTGTGATCTGCTCCCCTTCAGCTGATTGAATTAAAGATCTCTGTTTGACAATCTCCCAACCTGACTGAGACTGGGTTTTCTTTAACACAGTGAACAAAGCAAAATATAATGTCTAGAAAAAAATAGAAAAGCACACATTAGCCAAGCAAAGGCCCCTGTCTGTTTTAGTGTCCATGTGGTTCTGTTTGGAGGTTGGGTGCCCAAAATATCTTCAGATACAGATCCAGCCATTCAAAATGAGCAAGATAAACTGCGTTAAAACGCAGTGGACATGGCACAACACACCTCTTTTAAATAGGATAATAGTCCGAAAATACCTTGTAAAACTGCCAGGTGGAGTAACAGAGGCATGACACAAAATACTACGGTACGTGATTGGTTGACCGACAGGGGCACTTGTTGTGCGTTTGTCAGTCGTAGAAAGATTTAAATGTCTTTACTGTGCCCGTTTTAGTATTGAATATTTATATGGAATTTTACCGCTGAAGGGAAATCTTAGTAGCTGAGCATAAAAAGAATAGGAGCATACTGTAACGTGTGTGAAGGCCATAAACGATATTCATTTTGGAACATAAACATACAGTATATGGCTGGTCTCGGTACTTTAAAGAAAAAATACACACCAGTATTCCATTTCTCCCTAAGCATTTTACGCATCGAAATCTTTAACTAACGTGATACCGGAGTCAACAAGCATACTTTTAGAATTTGATTAAAAGGGAATATAATATGGAATCGCGTATCTAAAGAAATTAATAACAATATATTTATATTCATGTACCGCAACACAAGAATAGTACACGCTTGACAATGTCTGTTGATACTGTTTCTGTAGTGCTTTTTCAACACTCATCATGCGAACTCATCAGTGGTGCTGTGGACTAGGTTCCTAGCTTATACATCACACGTTGGGTGTTCGAATCCAGCTGGAGCTATGACCTTCTTTTTTAACAAACATTTCTTTGAAAAAATAAAATAGGGTTAGTGTTAGGGTTACTGTCAAACTTTAAATCAACAATTGATTTAAGGATGATCTGTCAAAGTGCAATGAAATACAATATTGTTGTTGTTGTTATTGTTGTTATTATCCTGTAAAGCGTTTTGAGAAGCCACCTTTAAAGGCGCTATATAAAAGCGCTGATTCTTATGCAATGTGTTTCTTTCTTTTTTTTCAGCATGGAATAAACATATTACTTGATTCTTATGGATATGGAGATTAAATAAAACTTCACTCGCACCAAACAAATTACCACACACTGAACACTGAAGATGTTAACCCAAATATGTCTCACAATACGTTTATGGGAGATTACTTTGTTAAAATGTATTTAAAAATAAAAATGATTACAAATGCCAGCGGAGAGAGAGACACACATACAGTTCTTCATTTTCAAAAAGTAATTGTTTTTTACTTTGTCAGCACCCAGACAAACGCAAACACGTTATTAATGAAATGCTTTTATTCATTCTTAATCGAACTCACAAGTTGTCATCTGTTGTCGAAGTTCTGTGAGACTAGACTCACACATAGCTAGACTTGACTATTTAACCATGAGATAATGTTTATGTTTATGAATCTTCCTTGTTATGCACTGAGAATGATAAGCACCCAAAACACGTGGTCGGCTCTGGCTTTCCCATCTATACCGATGCACTGCAAGTACAACCCCCCCTCCTTCTCTTGAGTGATGGGCAACAGTTGGATATCTGGGAGAACTGTTCGTTCCACTGGCGTCTGTGAATTCCGCTGTGTAAATGGTGCTTCCTGAGGGGAGATATATGGTGGGGACAGCGTCAGCCAGGTCCTGGACAGTGGTGAGCAGAGAAGCTGGGATGGAGTGTCCTGAGGCGGTGTGCTCTGTGGGGGCATTGCAACCTGCACGGTGGGGGGAGGCACTCATCGGGAGACAGCTGCTCAAGACACTGTTTCCGGCTTCTGCATCTTCAGGAGTGTCTCTAACCTCCCAATCCTCCCCTGTAATGCGTCGTACTGCTCCCGCTGCTGCCAAAAACTCTCCATACAGGAGCTGCTTCTACAGGTTTGCACCCTTGCCAGCGGCCTAGAGCAGAGTGCATTGCACTTTGACAGATTGTCTTTAAATCAATTGTTGTCAGAATATCCCCACCTCCAAATGAGAACAAAATTGCTACGATTTTATTAACTGGCTGTTTCAGTAACTTAAAGTATATATTTAAAGTAATAATTTAACAATATATGTAAATGTTTTAAGATTTGTCTATGTTGTGAATGTCTGTAGATTGTAACTTATTTTTAGTTTTTGTATTGTTTCGCGTTAATTTTATAAGGGAGAGTGTCATAGAGACAATTCCCTTACCCCCCAACCTGATTTAAATACTTTTATTTTTTCACAATCTGGCAATGCCAGACAGAATTCACATTCGTTGCAGCCAAATGGCTTTTATCAATTATCCCACCCGGCTCCTTAATGAAACGCATTAACATGCTAATGCTTTGGTGTAACAGTCCAGGCATGGCGAGCTTCTAAAGTCTCCCGACTACGGCGAAAGGAACCCGTCTTTCATTGGAAGACAATGAACATATTCTACCCGTACATGAGAATATAATGGTGGCGTGTCGGCACGGTGGGGTGCTGTACCAGCTGTCAAAAAAAATGAAGTTTTATTTAATCTCTGACCCAGGGAAAAGTGTGGTGTGGACGGTTGAGGAGAGAATGCAGGCTCGCGCTGTGTCCGTTATTCTTGATTCTTTTTTTCTTTTTCTGGTTTGGTCGGATAGTTTTTGTTTTTGTTTTATCAATAAAGTTTGATAATCGGCCAGTGAAAGCTCTGTTGTCCTTCACATGAATGCCTGAAACATTTTACCGAACCCAGGATTTTACAGTATATTTTCTTTAAAATACCAATAACAGCAACATACAGTTTACATAATATGTTGATGTTCCAAAATTAATATCGTTTATGACCTTTATGACCTTCGTTATGCTCTTTGTTAATGTCTAAGCCGGAACACATCATTACTCTTTTTTTTCCTTTTTAAAAAAATTAAAAATCATTTGCCCAGTCTAACAGTATTGTTATTGTTGTTTTTATCCTGTAAAGCGCTTTGAGGAGCCACCTTTAAAGGCGTTATATACAATAAAGTTCATTATTATAACTTTTGTTAATTTGCTGGACAGAGAGGTGAACATTATTACGCAGAAGACAAAGATAGCGATTTACATTGCATTGTGCATTGTGCTGCTGTAATAAAGTTTAAAATAATTAAAAGTCTAAACAGTATCAGCTTTATTTATGGGTTGCAAGTCAAAAACTGCACTCAAAATGCAATTTAGAGCTTTCTGTCAAGAGGAGACACCCAAATTAATAATGTAACATGCCACTGTCTATTTCCTTAGATTCGCGATTCCGTGTTTTTTTTTTTAAATCCCCGGCGGAACCAGGCATCCATAAGAATCAAGTAATAGGTTTATTCCAAGCTGAAAAAAAGAAGAAAGGAAACACATTCCATAAGAATCAGCACTTTTATATAGCGCCTTTAAAGTTGGCTTCTCAAAACGCTTTACAGGATACAAACAACAACAATATTATATTTCATTGCACTTTGACAGATCGTCCTTAAATCAATTGTTGATTTAAAGTTTGACAGTAACCCTAACACTAGCCCTATTTTTTTTCAAAGAAATGTTTGTTAAAAAACGAGTCATGGCTCTGGCTGGATTCGAACACCCAACGTGTGATGGATACGTTGGGAACCTAGCCCACAGCGCCACTGGCAAGATCACATGATTGCACATATACATACTGTATACAGTACAGTTTCCATACAGTAATATGTTTATGTTCCTAAATCAATCTCTTTTATGAGCATGTGAAAGGCATGGTGAATCGGAGATTCCCAAAAATTACTGTACTTTGCATGATTGGAAACAAATGCGTGATTGCATTTGTTTCCAATGTGGTGTTACTTTTACAAAGACGGTCAATGAAAAAAAGAATGTGGACCAGGGCAATTCTTTGAGTTTACAGCTTGTCTAAGGTCATTCATTATTAATACTATCTTCGTTAAAGACTTTGATGGCGACAGCTCAAACATGAGAGGTTGAGCTTTATTAGCTCCACCTTGCGGAAATTCCAGATACTATTATTTTACTTGTGGTACCACGTGGTATTATGAGGTACCATGCGAGAATTTACGGTAACTTGCGGTAGGCTGCGTCAAGCTCACCGCAAAATAATGCGGTATCGCCTGCTTGTTTTATGGTATGCGGTATGGCTGCATCTGTAATTAAGCTTAACATCTCATGTACAACATTTGAGCTCTCGCCAGAAAATGCCCGATTTTGAATCCCAGTACTGCTGACAGACAATCCTTTTCCAATTAAGAATTTAAGTTGTATACTGTTTAGACTTTTAATAATTTTATACTGTATTTTATGAAAGCAAGATTGCTCAGTTCCACAAAAGTACACAACCTTCCACCTATTCATAAATTAATTATGTATAAATATTGTATGCATCAAACCCTTTAACTTGGTAACTTACAGTGGGTTCTGGTTTTAACATGCTTGTTCTAACATTATTAAGCTTATATTCTGTACTTCATAAAAAGTTATTACGTTTTATACTTTTCTAAGAATACGTAGAACACCACTTGCTGTTATTGTAAAAAGATAAATGTTGTAGTGATTTTAGATCACTTGATAGTTATATTAATATGGAATCATGTAACTAAGCAGCTAAAGTATCACAAGTGGATGTTTTGGAAACATTTTGACATTCGTTTCTTTTTAAAAAAAACTTCTATTGTCCTTGTAGTGGTAATGAGCACTGTAATATAGCGAGCTGCAACAGGTGGTTCAAAGTGCAACCAGAGCATTTCTTTCGGTTTGTTTCTCATATAGCATAAAAATGCATTAAATAGACCACTATTATAGCTTATTTAACAACAAGTTTTTAAAAAAGTTTAAACTGTACTATATAGTACACTGCCTGGAATTGAACCCGGTCCATCAGTGTCATTCAACTATGGAAGCCCATTTCCACCATGGAGTAAAAAAAATGTGCTATGGTATCTAGTATTTGCGACTTTATATCTCAGAATTGTTTCTTAAAAACTCAGAATTAAGACTTAAAATCTCAGAATTGCATCTTAAAAACTCAGAATTCCGACTTTATATCTCTCAATTACAACTTTTTATCTCACATTTGCGACTTTGAAATAGCCCACATTTCATTGTCTGTCCTTTTGCTATTGTAACGGATTCGGGTTCTAGTGCTTGTGCCCTTGCTTTTCCCACCTTAGTTCATGCCTCACTACAGTGGCTCGAACCCAGGTCTTGCCAGCTGAGCAAAAGAAGACCTTTAACTCCTCTAGCCAACATCTCTGTTATGCACAGGAAAGGGCGGTGCAGTCACCGCACAGCAACCAGATCATACAACTTGTATGGCAGCCGTTCCGTTACACTATATTCATAAATCGTATAGGATCATAGGATCTATAGGCCTGAAGACTTACCTTGTCAAGTGCCCTGAAAAAAATCAAATTAATTAAACTCATTTTTATGGAATCCCATTTCCACCAGGGAGGCTTCCATAGTATCTGGATGGAATAATGGACGGTGGGTTTTTAAAAAAAAGTTTTTATTTAAACACCAGAAATACAAAAAAGCAGACATCCAAAGGAATTCACAATTATAAAAGCTGAAACTTATACTTTTTAAATATTTCCATTGTTTGTCTTGCCTTTTCATTCTTTAAATTTCTAATAAAATTTAAGTTAAAAAGGAATTGTACTTTAAAAGCATTAATAGAGGGAGCAGTATAAGACCATTTACATTTGCGGATGAAGTATTTCGCAAACATAATGAACAGATTATTAAAAAGAACATATCCTTTATCCAAATCAGACCATTGATCATGATAACCAGGCTTAGCTAAGTGCATCCCCATTTGGGAGCTGTCCCTTATCAAAAGAAAACATGCTGATTTAAGGTCCTAGGACAGCTCCCACAGGGGGATGCACTTAGCTAAGCCTGGCTATCATGATCAATGGTCATCCATTGGCGCCTATCTGTCTAGGGAGTGCCAGATGGACATCTGGACTGCATTCCTAAGTGTCAGGAGTAAGTGACACATATCTCACCTTGATCAACCAATCAGGGACTGGTAGGGCCGAGTAACCCATGTGGAACTCTGATGCCCATGGAACTTTCAGCCAATCAATGAGCTGAAGTTCCTCCAGGTAAAAACAGGCAACACAGAGAGCCTGTGAGATTCAGAAGAGATTCAGTAAGATTCTGGAGAGATTCTGTGGACTGTTCTAAAGGGAATTCAAAGGAGAATTCCAGGGCAGGACGGCCCAGGAGCAGAAGGCTCCCAAGGGCAGGACATTCTCGCAACGCGCCTCCTGACCATCCTGAGACTCAGCCCGGACAACCACGGAACGGCCAGTGTGTCCGAGTGCCAGAACTTTCCTTTGTTCTAAGAGTCTAGAGTGGAGGTTGCCAGAGAGTAACCAGCAGCAGGCCTCGTAGACAGGTCGGAACTGTGGACAGCTGAATCACTATTCAGAACTAGCTCTTCATCAGGAACGAACCGGTCCTCTTCCTGACTTGCTGGGACCCACAGTCATCTTTTCTCCTGTGCACAAACTTTGCTAACTAGCAGGCCAGTGAGCATCAGCAGCACACCGTCACAAGCCGCACAGCACAGCCTGGCACACAGCTAGAGAGCGCGGATTGGACAGCAACAAGCATGCAACTGTTTCTTTGTGCCTGCAGGAGATCTGAATCCCCAAAGATTGGATGAGTATTCAACTTCAATGCATTACAGCTCGAGAATTCAATTGTTATCCCAACCAGTTGATATCAATTTAATTCCTAAGAGTTATGTACTTGTTTTGAGTATCTAATGTAGAAGTTATAACCAAGTTCATTTATGAAACGGTCTTAATGAATGATATATTGAACGTATGTCCTCTTGATATGTGTAACACTTTGTAACTGACTGAATATATATCTTTTGTATTCTGATAACGCTCTCGATAAGATCTGTTAGGTTTATATGCATATTCTGTGTATTAATAAATGTATCCTCGTGTATTAGTACCTGTGTGTGTGCGTTGTTTGAGTTATGTCACATGGTTGGATTCTAAGGCCATCAAAAGAATCAACTTTGTGATTTACTGCTACAATTAATAATTGTCTCAGTAAATGCCCAAACCCTACAGAACTGGTGCCTTCAGAGAGCCACTACGTTACATATTTGGCGTCCCTGAACCGGTTTTCCTACAGCTGTGTCTGATGTGATCTTTTTGCAGCTGAAATTTCACAGTTTAAACAAATAATAAATTAGATTGTTCAGAAATCTAATCACTTATTATATGTTAACACAAATTAATAATTGATCTATGAAAATGCTCTTTTTCTTGTTCGTATTGGGTGAAAATGGCTGTTTAATTCAAAGAAATACTTTGGCAAGACACTTTATCTGTAGCTCTGATTTGCATGTGTGAAACAGTGGGAAGCGAGACTCGGCAGAGGTTTGGGGGGCAGGGCAATATGAATGAGACATCGTTTAGGTTTCAGTAAAATAAATAAACCTTTGTTGAGTTTACACAAGAAAACCTGATACTTTTTAAAATCCACTAAATAGGGAATATAATATGTAATCACTTATCTAAAGAAATTAATAACGATATTAATTTAAGGATCTACATTAATGTATTTATGAAGCTGGTAGTATAAGTGTAATCCACTTTCTTTGTAAACACGTTTTTCTGAAACATTTCACACCTTTTATTTAAACAATATCTAGTACCTGGCTGCAATTTTAGAAACCTTAGTTTAAATAAAGTTGATCTCAGGTGCAAGTGACTTCATATTGCAAGAAGGCATTATGCTATATTTTTATGCATCAGTTGAAGCCTTCTGACAATCAAAAAACAGGTTTAACTTTTTTTCCATCTCTCCCTACTCTCTCTCACCCCCTGCAATTCGGACACAGAATGCTTAAAAATGGGAAAAGGTCAGACTGGCAGAGGGAAGGGGGAGGGGTGAAACTGTTTCCTGTCCTGGATAAGCGTTTAGAAAATAGATAGGTGGATTTACACTTGTGAAAAACATTCAAATAGTAATGTGATATGCATATCGTCCCAACTGGTCTACCGATGATGCTGTATCCCTCATCCTTCACCTTGCCCTGTCCCATCTACATAAGAGGACACTTATGTAAGAATGTTGTTCATTGACTTCAGTTAAGCAATCAACACAATCATCCCTCAGAAACTGATAGAAAACCTGAGCTTGCTGAACCTTAACACCTCCCTCTGTAACTGGATTCTGGACTTTCTGACCGAGAGACCTCAGACAGTCCGGAACCCCCCAGAGTTGTGTACTTAGCCCACTCCTGTTCATGCTGATGACTGCACTGTTAATCATAGTGCAAATTACATCATCAAGTTTGTTGATGACATGGCAGTGGTGGGCCTCATCAGTAACAACAATGAGGCACCAGACAGAGAGGAAGTGAAGCAACTAGCGGACTGGTGCTTAAACAACAATCTGTCCCTGAGTGTCAATAAGACAAAAGAGATGATAACTTGACTTCAGGAGGGTCTGTGCTGATCACCCCCACTGTACATCAACAACTCCCCTGTGGAGACAGCTAGAAGTACTAAGTTTCTTGGTATGCATATCACAGGTGACCTCACTTGGACCATCAACACCACCTCCCTAGCTAAAAAAGCACAACAACATCTCCACTTCCCGCAGCGACTGAGAAGGGCAAACCTCCGCCTCCCCACACTATCCACATTCTTTAGAGGTAACATCGAGAGCATCTTGACAAGCTGTATCATTGTTTGGTTTCGGAATTGTAAGGTCTCAGACCGCAAGTAACTGCAACAGATTGTCAATACAGCAAAAATGCCATTGGAGCCTCCCTTCCATCTATTCGGGACATATACCACAAACACTGCACACACAAAGCCTCCAGTATTGTGACGATCCCTCCCACCCCTCCTGCAACCTTTTTGCCCTCCTGCCATCTGGTAAAAGGTATCCCAGTATATGGGCTAGCTCCACCAGACTCCATAACAGCTTTTTCCACAGGCTGTCAGGCTCCTCAACACCCTGGTACCTACTGCACCTACTCCAAATCTGGAAACCAAGTTCTTTTTTAGCTTAATGTCACGCATACTGTACGATGTATTCTTTGCACAATTCTTTGCGCAATCCTGTAAAGTAAATTGCACTATGCACATTGCACTTTATATACCCTGTACCCTGTCAAAAATGTCTATGTCTATAGTATTGTCTTGTCTGTATTCTCACTCCTCTGTACACCTGTACTGTATATGGCTGGATTGAAAAATAAACTTGAACTTGAACTTCTACAGAGCATATAATTCATGTTCAGCAAAACAAAAATTGACATCTGTTAATGTGCTGTTCACGCTCTATAAACTATGAGTTTGTGTGCAGTTGCCACAATACAGAAAAAAAGATATTGCTGTTCTGGAAGCAGCCCAGAGAAGAGTAAATAGCTACATCCCCAGTTCAAATTCAAAGGAATGTGCTACACAGACAAACTAAAAGAACTGGGTCTTTTAAAGTCTGGAGCAGAGGGATCTTGATTCAAGTACTCAATGGTTATTAAGGTAATTTATAAAGTCAATTTTTTGGACTTCTTCAGATATACATGAACAAGAACATGAACATGAACAAGAGAAAACAAATGAAAGAAAATAAATGAATTGAAGAACTTAGCAGAGGAAACTGTTCTTTAGACAAAGAATTGATGGAGTATGGAACAGCTGGAGCTATCAATGTTGGCAAAATTAATATCCTGTTTTCATTCAAGAAACAGGTGGATGATAACCCCAAACCAAAAGAGTTACCATGACTGAATGGTCTCTTAAATCGAATGAAACTGAAATGTTGCATATCAGAGCTTTTTTCATTCTGGCAGAACCTCACCCAAAATGATTTGTAGTTGTATGTATTCGTAGTATGTATTTGTATTAATATCAAGGGATCAAGCCCTTGAAATTGAATGTAAATTCATATTAAAGACATTATATACTGTAATCTCCAACCCTAACCTGGACAAGTAATGTTTAACTTAATAGTATTTTTTTCTACTTAACAGCAGACATTGTAAATAAACTACAGCATATGAATACAAACCATAAGGTAACCTGGAATAATTTATTGCATAATTAAAAAAAACGTTTATGTTTTATATTATTAATATACCCACAACTGATAATACTTAATCATTGAAATTTGGCCCGATTTTAAATGAAAATTGCTACTTAAAAGAACTACTATTTAAATAAATTTCCAGTTAACTGTTAAGTTAACTGTTATCATACAGTGTACAGTGGAAAAAGGAAGATGTTGCTTGCATTACTTTTAATACTGCTCCAAGCAAAAGTAATGAAGCTAAATAAATAAAAAATAAGTAAAAAATGATAAATTATGCACCTTCTCTCCAAGGAACATTAGCTAATGATCTAGAGAATTAAAAAATAAAATATAATTCTATGAAGGAAAGGACCTATTACTAAATCCTAAAAAACAGAAGTAGCAGAATTACTATATTATATCAAGACCTTTTATTTAGCCCATCCTATTATTTGGTCAATGTTTTTCTTCTACTGTCTCTACAAAGATAAAGTATAGACAGACGTACTTTGCATCAAAGTGTATGAATACTGATATGAAAATATGATATCAATACTAATGACTAATGAGTTTGTTTATGCATTAAAATTATCACGTTTAAAATTAATTAAATTCTGAAGAAGAAATCTGAAAAGATTAGTTCTCATTAGTAGCAATAAATGATTAGCAACTGATATGAATTGATGTGAGTTAATCACCAGAGACTGCAATTGTATTTTTAAGGACTACTCAGTGCAGTAAGAATACATGATTTCATTTTGGTTTCTCTTATTGAATTACTATTAGCATCATTCATTAAGATTTAATTACAGCTTGATCCATTCTTATTACTGTACTGTGTAGAAAATGGTTCACTCAGCTAGATATAGTAAGTTGAAGAAATAAAAATAAATTATCACTAGTTCTGCAGACAAATATATGCATATAGTAAAATATTGGCATTGAAAATAAGAATAATAAGGAAAGGATGAAGCCATACATCTCACTTTTATTAACTTTAACAACATGGCTTGGCAACTTTGTCAGACACCCACCACTCTTTGGGTAAGAAAGTGATCCCTGTTTTAATTTTTTAATGCTGAATCAGTTTTTTTTTTTAAATACATTTCAAGGCTTTGTAAATATGGCATATGCTGTAAACGTGGCAAGGCTCTGTATAACAATTAGTTAACAATTTTTCTAGTTCACTGCAAATTTGCTTAGAATTAAATTCTGCTTTTTTTAGCTGATTCTGTTGTGCTTATTCCCTCTACTCATCCATTTTTTTCCAGAATCTTTCATTAATTGAATAATTATTTACCATGGCAACAGTTAATAGAAATTACCTCAGAGATTTGCAGAGAACACATTAAATAGGAAACATGAAAAGTAATGAAAGGAAATCAGCAAATTTAAGATGCAACAGCATTAGCTGAAATATATTATGATTTTTTACAGGATGCATTCCTAAATCTTAGTGAGAAACTAACATATGGAAAGATAATTCTTTTTTAAGCCTGAAAGAACACGCTTAATCACTTTCACATAATTTATGTCAAACTATTACACTATATTGCTATTCCTGGTCTTGTGGGAACACATTCTGTCAATATTTTCATAAACACTATGAAAGTATTATACTCTTTACAGTGTAACCTACAATTTTGTTTTAAGGATACATAAATGCCACATTGTAAGTTTAAGATGGCAAAGCAGTGTGCAATGTCCTTGGAGAGTTTCAGAGGTTTCATTTATTAATAGATTGATATTGAAAAGGGCAAAAGATACGATAAAAAATTAATGATTAAGTTTATCGATTGCACATTTTTTTCTTTAACTGCACTGCTGGAATTACTAATGGAATTGCAGCATTATTCTTGTTCAGTAAGGTCTCTACTCTGAGGTTTACAATCAGTCAGAGTTAATTTTGAAAAATAAATATACAGGTGCAGCCATTCAAAATGCACGGTACAACCCCGTACCATGCTAAATTACCCCCATTTCACTGCGTTGTACCAAGGTACGTGATTGGCTGGCCAAAATGACCAACGGGGCAATCATGGTGCATTGGTTGTTAGTGAAATGATTTAATCATTTAATCTCTTTACTGTGCATGTTTTAATCCGATTAGTATTGAATATTTATATGGAATTTAAAACTAAAGGGACATTTTCGTAGCTGAGCATAAAAAGAAGAGGAGCATAATGCGTATGAAGGTCATAAACAATATTAATTTAGGAACATAAACATATTATGTAAACTGTATATGGCTGGTATTGGTAGTTTAAATAAAAAATACACACCGGTATTCCACCTTCTTCCTAAACATTTTAAGCATCAAAGTCTTGCATTTGGTTACATACTGGGGTAAAGTTTTTACGTGCTCCTTCTGACCATATTAAGTTTATATACTTTGTTAAAAGTTATAATTGTTTAACCTTTTCTGCGAATACGCTCGTTATCGCAGTAAACAAAAGCATACTTTTTAGAATTTAATTAATAGGGAATATAATATGGAAGAAATAAAGAAAATAAATAAATAATTATAGAATTATATTCATATACTGTAGCTCAAATTATCAGAGTAGTAGTAGTTACTTTGGAAATGTCTGCTTTAGTTTCAATACTTCCCACATGATTACATCTGTGGCGTACTTTCTGTGCTGTAAGTTGGATGTTCAAGCCCAGCTGTCGCCATGAGTTTTTTTTTCAAATAAAAATGTATTTGAAAAACTAAAATAGTAAATATTATGGACACTATATTGACATTTTTAGAATTTTTTAGAAATATATTTTATACAGAATATAATATGGAATCGCGTATCTTAAAAATTAAAAATGATATACTTATATTCATATACTGTACTGTAGCTCAAATCCTGCTAAACTAAAAATTGGACACAAGAAGAGTATTATTGGACAATAATTTGAGGCTCTGGCAGAATTTCTTTGTATACTGAAGAGATATAGAAGAGATAGTTGTGTATCGCCTCTTTTTACAGTTGAAAAAAAAAAGCATTCCAATGTTAATGTCACACGGAAGATATTATTAATAATATAGCACTTTCGGGATAACGTGGGTATGCGCCCTACCAGCTGGGGAATCGAACCCAGGCCTCCGGCATCGCTCAAAAGTGAAGAAGCTAATTGAGCTACAGTGAGATCTACCCTCAACCCTGACGGCCCAGGTCCCTCCTATTAATATGAAAGGCAGTGAAGTCACTGTACTGGAAAGCCCTTAGTCACCTGACCAGCACTGCATCAGAGAGAATCAGTATAGCCTCTGGGTAATACATTTTTCCTGCGTCAAAGTTTAACTTGTTTATTACAAACATTACAAACTCCAAGCGTTTCATTTTGAGCTGAAGAGCCTCACACCCGAAAAAGGCTTCACAGCCGAAACTCTTCTCTTTTCTCTTTTCAGCATGGAATAAACCTATTACTTGTTCCTTTGCAGACTACACAGGCTAACGCAGCCACCCACTTGAAGTAGTTAGTGTTGTACAGTGATAACAGGCGTGGTTAATGTCATCTCCATTAAACAATATGCTTATCATGCAAATCCTGCTAAACTAAAATATGCTGTGAGGGTCTGGCAGAATTTCTCTGTAAACTGAAGAGTTACAGAGAAGACATGTTGTGTATTGCCTTTTTTGACACTTGTAAAAAAGAACATTCCACTCAGTGGGCGGTGCATTGTTAACTCAATCACCTCCTAATTCGTTTTACACCATGGGAAGACAGGAGCATGATATTGTACTGTATCTGTACAAAATGTGTGCGTTTAGAAAATTAAAGTGTTTAAAATGTGTAATTAAAAAGTAAAAAAAAAAGTACAGCTTACACAAAGAATCTAAGATGATCTCAAGGAAGTGTATTGCATGTCTAATGGTCTACCCCCATTACCCCAGTTTTGATTAAAATCGCAAACTTGTTTTTAATTTAATGCATTTATTGATTCACAATCTGACAATGCAATGTAAATTGTTATCTTTGTCTTCTACGTCCCTTAATTAGCTTGAAGCATAGCATTCTCACAATTTAGATTTATTTTTCATACCATCATTAAACAAAGCTGGAGCATATTGTACCTCCTCATGGGATCAAACGTGAAAAGATTAAATTGTATTTGTTTTTATTTTTTTAATACATTTTAGAAAAGTGTCATCTATACAAAAATGTTGTACTTATTTAATACAACTTGATAGTTATATTAATAGAGATAAGAATTCAAGTTATATACTGTTTAGACTTTTAATAATTTTCAACTGTATTACAGTTCAAGGTGTATTTATATAGCTGGTAGTATTACTGTATTAAAAAAAATAGAAAAGGTTTCACGACCCAAAGCGAGGCTGTGTGGGTGTTGTGGTTTAAATGCTATTGGCTCGTGAACAGCACCCCCCTATCCCAGTGCATAGTGCCACATTAAATAAAACCACGAGAAAAAGAGTTTTACAACGCAAAGCTGTGTAGCGGCAATGCTTGTGAATAAGACAGAATTAAGTGTTGCGGTGCTTTCCCAAATGAGGCCCCATCTCTCTGTTCATCTCTGTGGTGCAGCCACAGAGAAACTATTCATGCAGGCTGATTTAAAGATGTTTTCTTTTGATAAGGGACAGCTCCCAAATGGGGATGCACTTAGCTAAGCCTGGCTATCATGATCAATGGTCATCCATTGGTGCCTAGGTGTCAGGAGTAAGTGACTCATATCTCACCTTGATCAACCAATCAGGGACTGGTAGGGCCGAGTAACCCACGTGGGACTCTGATGCCCATGGAACTTTCAGACAATGAACGAGCTGAAGTTCCTCCAGGTAAAAACAGGCAACACAGAGGGCCTGAGAGAATTCTGTGGACTTTTCTAAAGGGAATTCAAAGGAGAATTCCAGGGCAGGACGGCCCAGGAGCAGAAGGCTCCTAAGGGCAGGACATTCTCGCAGCGCGCCTCCTGACCATCCTGAGACTCAGCCCAGACAACCACGGAACGGCCAGTGTGTCCGAGTGCCAGAACTTTCCTCTGTTCTAAGAGTCTAGAGCGGAGGTTGCCAGAGAGTAACCAGAGGATCCATCGAGGTAAGCATCAGCAGCAAGCCTCGTGAACAAGTCGGAACTGTGGACAGCTGAATCACTATTCAGAACTAGCTCTTCATCAGGAACGAACCGGTCCTCTTCCTGACTTGCTGGGACCCACAGTCATCTTTACTCCTGTCCGCACACTTTGCTAGTTAAAGCCAACACTAACTAGCCGGTCAGTGAGCATTAGCAGCGCACCATCGCAAGCCACACAGCACAGCCTGGCACCGAGCCAGAGAGCGTGGATTGGACAGCAACAGCCTGAAACTGTTTTTGTGCCAGCAGGAGATCTGAATCCCCAGAGATTGGATGAGTATTCAACTTCACTGCATTACAGCTCGAGAATTCAATTGTTATCCCAACCAGTTGATATCAATTTAATTCCTAAGAGTTATGTACTTGTTTTGAGTATCTAATGTAGAAGTTATAACCAAGTTCATTTACGAAACGGTCTAAATGAATGATATACTGAACGTATGTCCTCTTGATATATGTAACACTTTGTAACTGACTGAACATATACCTTTTGTATTCTGATAACCCTCTCGATAAGATCTGTTAGGTTTACATGCATATTCAATGTATTAATAAATGTATCCTCGTGTATTAGTACCTGTGTGTGTGCGTTGTTTGAGTTATATCGCATGGTTGGATTCTAAAGCCATCAAAAGAATCAATTTTGTGATTTACTGCTACAATTAATAATTGTCCCAGTAAATGCCCAAACCCTACAGAACTGGTGCCTTCAGAGAGCACACTACAGACACATGGGTACTTTCTCTACATCAATACAAGTATGTGTCTATTTCACAGATGCGGGCGAAGGGACAAGTCGATTCACGTTAATAACGTTTACAATACCCCCACAAAACCTTGTGGAGACACATGCAGATGTTCACGTTATACCAGAGGGTGTGGAGCATATTATCAGATCGCCTGGGAGAAGAGGTCGGTATTATATAAAACATTCTTTTAGCATGCACATTTAAACGTGTCTATAATAAAAATTCCCACCGTTTATCTATTTTGTTGTAATTTGCGGTGTTGAGTTCTTTCACTAATGGTATTTTCCCTTTCCTTGCAGAACCCAAACCATCAAAAAATAAACTGCGACGCAACGCTAAGACATTAACGGGATCAACGAACTCAAAACGTCTCAAATCAACAAACAAAGGTTAATATCATTTAAGCATGGACAAGATGTGTTATGAGCCACTTACTGCAATGGTTACTTCTTTTGTTACAATGTTAATTTGTTGAAAGATCCTAGTTCACATAGTTTTCTGTTTGGGGTTATTAAAAAGCCTTATTTTAAAACTGCTTAGCCTTTAAAGTTAAAAGCTACGGGTCTTTGCCATGGGTCTATATGCCGTTAACCATACCGCTTGACCCAGTAGCGCCACCACTGTCTTAAAGGAAACCGGTGTAACAACATGTCCGGGTAACTTGTTCCATTCACCCGCAGCCCTTTGTGTAAAGATGCGCCAAAAATGTGTGGCATTTTTATCCTAGTTATCGTAGTTTTCTGATTTTGACCATTTAGATTGCATTGATCGATGTGTTGAAAAGTCTTTTATTTTTATCATAGTGTAGTTTTCTGATTTTGAGATATGGTACACTGGTGGGGTATTAAAAAGTCTTTTATTTTTATTCACACAGCCGCTGTATCCACGAGCGGTAAACAAAGTGTGGTGGAAACGCTGTAAGGTGGTGACAGCGTCGAAGACGGCCGTTAAGACGCCGACCAAAGCCAGACTTGTCAAGCCTTCAGAGAGAAATCATAACGCGCCTAAAGACTTGGTGTTGGGTGATGTGCTGGATTCAGTGCGCTGTATTACATGCTCACTATCAACAGCGATCACTAATGAGGTGTCTAAAAAACGAGCTTTAGAGTGTCTAAGAGCGGCTTTAGCGGATGTACAGGCCTTGTTTCCAAAACCGATCCAGGTTTTCACCGCTTACCTCTTAGATATAATTTCTACAGAGGATGCAGCTCTAAGCTAAGGATTTCAGAACATGATGATGATATTTCATGCTTCATTGGTGCAGATGGCCGGTGATAAATGACTAAGCATGTGGTCTAAAAAGTGTTTAAAAGACCAACCGCTTGCCAACATCAAGCGTTTGTACATTAATAAAAGAATTAAACTGGAAAAAGCATGTTTGTTGAGACATAAAAGATTCAGAGAGAGGCCTCCGATTTCACAAGGGCAGCCCGAACCAAACAATGAGAATGCATTGGTGGAAAATAACTTAGTGTGCCGTGGTGCTGTGGCTGAACAGGATGGCGGTAACTTTGAAAACCAAGAACCAGTTGTGATGGATGTTGTGAATCAGGTTGGTGACGGTGACATTACGAATAGAGACCCCTTAGTTTTCCTTGAGCATATACGTAGTTATAACCGGTCTTATAATAATTTTAGAGCAACAGAGCACTATGAAGAATTTCATTTTGTTCATCTTGACAGAATAGCCTCATATGTACAGGCTATAGATGCTGTGCATGGTCCAGTCCAGAGAATATTGGATAAACTTTCGCCAAACATTGGGGCGAATTAATTTGTACAGCTGCGTTTGACTGCGGGTGGTTTTAACAAACCCTTGTTCTCACGCAGGAGACACCCTGGAGAATTAAATGCTGCCGATTTTTTAAGCCACATCTCAGACCTCTTACAGAGCCACTTGGAAGTTCTCACCGATGACAGTGATGACACCGATTAGTGGTGATGATAGTTAGGAATATTCAGGGGGGTGCCCGCCGAAGATTTAAATCCGTTCTGTACAGCAGGGTAATTGAATGGAACAAAGCGCACCTTATCGACTTACATTACATGGGGGGTAATATGTGTTTCACCTGGGAGTGTGTACGGATTGCTAAATGAAGGTTGTACCGATGGGGAGATGTTACAGGGCGCTAAACAAGAGTTGTTTTTTCCAGAGAATCGGAAAATTAGTTTGTCAGACATTACAGCTTTTGAAAAACATTTAAAGGTGGTCATTAAAATGTTGTACCACGACCAGGGTGATTGGAAATATTCTAAAATATTTTTGTTCTACTGCATGAGGAGCATTTTTACGGGGTTTTAAATATTAAAGCTTTTGTGGTGGCGGCATATTTTTGCAGTAACTGCCATGCGGCATATAGCCACAAGAACGCACATGCCTGTGTTAAAGCTTGTAAAACCTGTTTAGATCCCCAGTGTTGGAAATTGATGCAGAAATTCTGAATTTGTTGTAGCTCTCAGTGTTTGGCGAGACACTTTCAGAATGCGGTAACGGGTGTTAGTAAGTGCGAGTGCAGGGTCTTTTGTGGCGGGGGCGGGACATCCAACCACCGCGGACTCCCATTGGCTAGAAAAAGGGCGTGGTACCTGTCAAAAGTTTGACAAATGGTGTCGCTTTATACTTCTGACATTTATTTAAAAATAATAATAAAAAAATAATATACATGTGTAGGCATCCTCTCATGAGGCACCAGTAAATGTAGGGGTTTGTGCATTTACTGGGACAATTATTAATCATAGTAGTAAGTCACAAAATGATTCTTTTGATGGCTATTAGATTCAACTTTGCGGGATAACTCAAACAAGGCACACACATGGATATTAATACACGAGAATACATTTATTAATACATAAAATGTGCATATAAACATAACAGATCTTATAGTGAGGGTTAGCAGAATACAAAGATATATATTCAGTCATGAAGAGTTACAAACCAAGAAGGACATACATTCAGTATATCATTCATTTAGACCGTTTCGTAAATGAACTTGGATTACAACTTCTACACTAGATACTCAAAAGCAAGTACATCACTCATAGGAATTAAATTGATATAAATTGGGGTTGAGGTAACAATTGAATTCTCGAGCTGTAATGCAGAATGTTGAATACTCAGCCAATCTGTGTGGATTCAGATCTCCCGTGGACACAAAGGAACAGTGGCAGGCTGTTGCTGTGTCCAATCAGCGCTCTCTGGTTTGGGGCCAAGCAGCGCTGTTGTGGCTTGCGATGTGGGAGAAGGAGAGATTTCTGCTGTGATGCCCTGCTGATGCTCTCTGAAGACCGGCTAGTTAGTGTTGGCTGAAACTAGCAGACTTTGTGCACAGGAGAAAAGTGACTGTGGGTTCAAGCAGATCACACTCTTTTAGACAGGAAGAAGACCGGTTCATTCCTGATGAAGCGCTAGTCCTGAATCCTTAGATTCAGATTGGGTTCATGAGGCTTGCTTCTGCTGGGCTAACCTCGGGTGGATCCTCTGGTTACGCGCTGGCGATCTCCGTTCTCGACTCTTAGAACAAAGGAAAGTCCTGCTATTCAGACCCACTGGCCTTTATGTGGTGGTCCGAGCTGAGTCTGAGGATGTTCAGGAGGCTCTAAATCTGAGAAATGTCCAGGAGGCACTGAGTTTTACCTGGAGGAACTACGGTCTTTCATTGGTTGAATGTTTCATGGGCATCCAAGACCCACGTGGGGTTAACCTGCCCTACAAGTTCCTGATTGGCTGAGGATGAGTAACAATGCACTCTGACCTTAGAGGTGTAAACAAACTTGGGATGAGACTCTCCCAGACTTTGAGGCGCCAGAGATGACCATTTGTTAGGGTGGTTGATGTGTCTCGGCTTTGGGAGTTGTTCCTTATCAGGACACTAGAAATACACCTGAGATGTGAACCAAATTGAATGGCCTCTCTGTATCAAGCACCACTGAGATGAAGAAGAGAGGGACTGACAAGGGAGCAGCAAACTTAATACATATATTTTAATAAGCCTTGCCGCTACACATGTATAGCAGATAGTGGTAGCTTAAAAATTAAAAAAATAAGATAGACAACAGTATTCCACTTTTTTCATTTAACACATTCACTGTCTGTGGTTATTTTTGTAATATGTGGACATGCTTCATTAACTGTATATGTTGTAAAGGAAAATCAAATGCCAATGAGAGCAACACATTGATCACTCAGTGGTAGAATTCTGTTTTATCACACAATAGATTTGAGTTTGATCCCAGCGACAACCCAAATTGTTTTTTTAACATATTGTCACTTAGAAATAATAATAAATACTTCTCTCACAATAAAGTAATAAGTAAACTGTATTCATATTTCTGATAATTATATATATATCACAGTATGTTTAATATTAAGTAAAGATTAATAATAAAGTAATAACATGTATGAACATCCACACCAGAAATCACCAGCATGCTTGGAATGAGAAAATGAATTTAAAGATGCCCTTAAACAGAAATTGCAGTTGCGTTTTTTTTCAGTATATACACCATTTAGTTTATATACAAATTTTAATGACATTATTTTTAGTTTGAAATTATGGAATTGAAAATCTAAATTTTACTTTTATTATACATATTTGCTTTTTCTTCTTAATGGTTTACAGTATATGTTTATTCCATGCTGAAAGAGAAGAAACATAGACATAAACCTATCCATTAACCATGCAAGACTCTCTACTTCTGTCTAGCCAACAACACAGAACCAGTCACCAGAACTGCACCCTCCGCAGCTGACCAGCTGCACTCACTGTTTGCAGATGAGGTAAGGAGATCTCTGCTAAAAGTGAACATACGCAAGGCTGCAGGACCCGACGGCATACCCAGTCGCGTCCTCAGAGCCTGCGCCAATCAACTGGCGGGAGTATTCACAGACATTTTCAACATGTCTCTGACCCAAGCCGTAGTCCCCACCTGCTTCAAGACAACCACCATCATCCCAATACCAAAAAAAAACCACAGTGACATGTCTTAATGACTACCGACCAGTGGCACTAATACCTGGCATCATGAAGTGCTTCAAGAGGCTGGTCATGAAGCACATTAAGGACACCACCCCAAACACAGTGAACCCGTACCAGTTTGCCTACCGGTCCAACAGATCCACAGATGACGCAATCTCCATTGCCACACACACGGCCCTATCCCATCTGGACAAAAAGAACACATACACAAGACTACAATTCATCGACTTCAGCTCAGCTTTTAACACTATCATCCCAGAGAAACTAGTCAAGAAACTCAGTGCACTGGGTCTCAACACCACCCTCTGCAACTGGATTCGGGACTTTCTGTCAGGCAGACCTCAGGCTGTCAGGCTTGGAAACCACACCTCCGGCACACTAACTCTGAACACTGGGGTCCCCCAGGGGTGTGTGCTTAGTCCATTGTTCTACTACCTCTATACCCACGACTGTAAGGCCAAACACAACACCAACTCCATCATCAAGTTTGCCGATGACACCACAGTTGTAAGTCTGATCACAGACAATGATGAGAGGGCCTACAGGGAGGAGGTCAATCTCCTTACAACATGGTGTGATGACAACAACCTCACCCTCAACGTCAGCAAAACTAAGGAGCTGATCGTTGATTTCAGGAAACTGCAAACTGGACATGCCCCTATCCACATCAACGGGACTGAAGTGGAAAGGGTCAGTAACTTTAAATTCCTTGGTGTCCATATCACCGAGGACCTCACATGGTCTCTCAACACCACCTGTCTGATCAAGAAAGCGCAACAGCACCTGTACTTCCTAAGACGGTTGAAGAAGGCTAAGATATGTCCCCAGATCCTCACTTACTTTTACAGATGCACTACAGAAAGCACACTGACAGGCTGCATCACAGTGTGGTATGGCAACTGCAGTGCTGCTGACCGCAAAGCCCTACAGCGGGTGGTGAAAACTGCCCAGTCCATCAATGGGGTTACCCTCCCATCTATCCAGGACATTTATGACAGACGGTGCTTGAGGAAAGCTCTAAGCATCATCAAAGACCCCACACACCCCAGCTACAGACTTTATGATCTGCTACCATCTGGAAAACGGTACCAGAGCATTCGGGCCCGTACTCAGAGACAGTTTTTACCCCCGCAGTATCAAACTGTTAAATTCCCAGCCTCTCTCACTCTCAATCTCACCTCACCTCTCACCTATGATCTGAACCTCACAGTGCCTTCTTCCTTTCTTTCTTACCAAAAACCCAAACACACATTGAAAATCTACCTCTACCATACATGTCAAAAGCTTACTCCCCATAATTTCTATCCCTTTATTTTTATTCTGTTGATGCATATTTTTGCACATAACCTGTTACCTTTTTGTTGTTTTGCACATTGCCTGTTGTTGTTTTTTTTGCACATCGTCTGTTGTTGTTTTTTGCACACTGCCTGTTGTCTCTGTCTTTCTTTAGCTACACAATTGTATTGTTGTTGTTGTTTTTTTTTCTCTTTGTACTGCTTATGTCCGAGAGCTAGCTAAATAGCATTTCGTTATACCATATACCATGTATATGAGTGTAATGACAATAAACTTGAAACTTGAACTTGAAACTATTAAAAACCCACAGACTCACACAACTATCTCTTGTATAGCTTCCTTCACCCCACACATACATACTTTTTCATTAACAGTGGATACCCCACCCATGTTATTGACATGGCCCTCTCCTGTGCCAAAAATGCCCCTCTGATTATCAATCCAGTTAGTAAGTCCCCGACTCACTACTGCATTCCATTGGTGCTTCCCTACCCACCCCAACACCCTTTCTATCCCCAGGACCATTGGAACCCTCTTTCTGCCCCATCATCTCATATAGCCGACCACCTAATCTGCGTAACCTTTTTGTTCACAGCTCCCTTGACTGACGTAGGCAATCATCCACACCAGGCACTTTCCCCTGCAACAGAACTCACTGCATCACCTGTAAATATACAATATATCCAATACGACCTACATTCAAGGCTCCTCTGGACAATTTCCGATCACTCAGATGAAGTCTTGTATTTCCAGCAACCTTATTTACTGCATATCTTGTAGAAAATGCTCAGCTATTTACATTGGTGAGACAGGAAGGAGACTGGGAGACCATTTCAGGGAACATGTCAGGACTGGGAGGATTACAGATCTATCCAAACCTATCTATCCCATTTCATCTCTAATGGCCATGATCAAACTGATCTCTCCATCTCACAGAGGGATTTTGGAACTCCTATTACAGAAAGACATCCAAAACCAAAATTATCCTGAAACTAGGATCACATCTTCCCCCTCCTGGCTCCATAGCCAAAATGTTGTTTTTCTTTTCCTGTTTTTCAACATGGAATAAACCTTTATTTATTCCCTTGCAGCCTATGAATGCTGAAGCAGCTACCTACAGATGCAGCCATTCAAAATGGGTGAGGTATTTCGCGGCATACCGCGACACACCCACCGGGGTATCACGCGGTTCACGTGTGTCACGTGACTAACTATCCGGCGTCGCCTTGTAAAACCGCCAGGGGGAGCTTAACCTCTCATGTACAGCATTTGAGCCTTTAATTTTGAACTGTGCATTACAGCATGTTAATCATCAGTCATTAAAATGTTGGTATATTTTATGAAAGCAAGATTGCTCAGTTGGACAAAAGTACACAACCTACTTTTATCAGAAATATTTATGCATCAAAGCCTTTACTGAAGATATTACTAATAGTATTAATAATGGATGACTTTGGACAAGCTGTATACTCAAAGTATAATTTCTTTAGCACATTTGTACAAGCACTTGGAATCTGTCCAAGCCATACTTTGTCAGGCATTTTGTTTTACTTCAACGGGCATAAAAACTTCCTTGCTTTTAACAGGGCGTTTCATAATTTCTAACTACGAAAATGATTTAAAATGCGACACCTATCATGAAAAGAAAAAAATACACACCAGTATTCCATTTCTCCCTAAACATTGTAAGCTTCGAAGTCTTTAACTAACGTGATACCGGAGTCAACAAGCATACTTTTAGAATTTGATTAAAAGGGAATATAATATGGAATCGCGTATCTCAAGAATTTAGTAACGGTATGATTATATCCGTGTACTGCGGCAGGGCTGTGTAGGGCTGTTTCGCCTGCCTGTTTATGCGAGCTGTCTTGTAGCCTACTGGTCTAGGTGCGTGACTACCAACTGGCAGGTTGTGTGTTTGAATCCAGCTGGTGCTGGACCTTTCAGTTTTATTTATTTATTTTTTAATCGCGTAACATAAACATATTACCGTATGCAAACTGTACTGTATACAATATGTATATGTATATTTAATGTCTTAACTGTGCCCGTTTAAGTATTGAATATTCATATCTAATTTTACCACAGGGAAATCTTAACATAAATATACAGTATATGGCTGGTCTCGGTACTTTAAAGAAAAAAATTCACACCAGTATTCCATTTCTCCCTAAACATTGTAAGCTTCGAATGAAACCACTAAATAAAGACATAAATATAGAAATCTTAAGATTTGTTTTATTTAATGTTGGTAGCAGGATGAACTGTCAGAGTGTATATTTTGTCGCAAAGTTGCTGCAAGATGTTAACAGTGAAAAAGGTATTTAGAAATGAGTTATTTCAAGATGAAAAAGAAAACATACACGAAACATGGTTTCATTACGACCAGAATCGGTCTTGAGATATTTTTAACTTGATTTACAGTATTTGAGAGGTATGTCTTAACACCGATACTACAGTGCTTAAGTACTGCTCACGTATATGTTTCTAGGTTTATATTATGCATTTCATACGGTCAAATTACTTTTGAGCAACTAATAAGAAGTGCGAAACGGTATGCGTTTTAGTTTCGTTTTGTGGTGGAACCCGTGGATTGATTAGAGATATCAAGTACATACAAGTCATTTTTTAAATGTTGTAGTTCGTCTTGAAAAAATGTTACGAGTACATCATCTATCAACAATTACACAGGTTCTGTTTCCATATTGTGGATTTCGGTTAGGTATTATCAAATCCAGTGGCGCTGTGTGTTACTTTACTGAGTCCCATGTCACATGGTCTGTGATTGAAACCTGTAAAACCGGTTTAATTCGTCACAGCCAGCACTCTTCAGGTGTGAGGGCCTTCTGCTCAGAATGAAACGCTAAAATGTTTGTGTATATTCTAATGGTAGTGGGGGCAGGGTGTGTGGGAACAGGTTTGGTTGAAATTGCATTGGAGATCTATGTTCTTCACACCTGAAACATTTTCTCTGAAAGGATTTTCTTCGCAGTTTAACCGATCTTGTTACAGCATGTTACAGTTTACTATTATTAACCATATTAATTTTAAGTGGTTAATGTAAAATCTTGTAAAAATATATTTTCATTGTTCAAATATACATTAATATACATTAAGTCTGACTATCATATAATAAGTTAAATACAAAACTAAAGAAAAAATAGGGTTAAATATAATTCAAAATATTTTGCTAACAATGTTAACTGTTTATGAATAATAAAATGTATTAACTAAGGAGTAGGATGGCACAGTTGTTAGTATGTTTTTTGTTTTGTTTCTTTTTCATAAATACAACAGTAGTACCTGATGTCTCAGTGGCTTTCAAAATTAAATTATGCATGCAAACCTGTGAACTAGAAAGATAACTAAGATTTTAATACTAATTAAATGACCGCGGGCACTTTCCACCCCCTCTACATTCTCAGAGTAGAACAGACTAACCTTCTAATGAAAGACGGTCCACCCCCCACGGACAGGAAAAGTGCCCACAGGCACTTAAACTTAATATGGTCAGTAACAGTAAACAGTAACATGGTCAGAAGGAGCACGTACAAACGTTTTCGAAATAACCACATGTAAGACTCTGATGCTTAAAATGTTTAGGGAGAAAGTGGAATACTGGTGTGTATTTTTTCTTTAAACTACCAATACCAGCCATATACAGTCTGTAACGTAGGGATTTCTATATGTCTTTATTTAGTGGTTACATTAGTGACAAAGGCTAAACTTTTAGCTTCAGTAACGTGTACATATCTCCCCTTTTTATAAAACGACTTGGTTGAAAACTGTTCCAGAGCCACTGTTGTTTCATCAGTGAAAAGTACATCATGAAATGCCTCTCCCTGTTCAATCCACTGGAAAAAAGAAAAGGAGCATAAAGCTTCTGATGGTCATAAACGAAATTTATTTAGGAGCAGTATCAGAGGTATGTTTTTAACTGCACTGCATTGGAGAGAATACATAGTGTGTTTTTTTTTTAATCCCTGGCGGAAACTGGCTTCCAGAAGAATCAGTATGGCTCAGAGATTAAATAAACTTCACAGACATTAACGAAGAGCATAACGCGTGTACTGTATACACTGCAAGTACAACCCCCCTCTCTGCAGGAGTGCTTTCTGTGACGAATTGAACCGGTTTCACGGGTATTTTCAAAGTAGGAGGCGAGATTTCCAGCAAAAGACACCCCCCCCCCCTCAAAAACCCAGTAAATACAGTACTTACTAGTTAAAGGCTAGGCTACGACTACGGCTACGACTACTTTCAACTACGGCGAAAGGAACCCTTCTTTCATTAGAAGACAATGAACATATTTTAGCCCTGAATGAATTAATAGCAAACATGGTTTACATAAAAAACTTTTTTCCAAGAAAGTTTAGCCTTTGTCACTAATGAAACCACTAAATAAAGACATAAATATAAGACATTAAAATACATGACTTTGCTAAAATTTATTTGAAAATAAAAACAATTACAACCGCCAGGGGAGAGAGAGAACAGGGGAGGGATGTTTGTTTTGCATAAGCGGCGGGGCTATGGAAATTAGGTCTGTTTGGGAATGTGTAGTTACATGTTCTGGCTGTTTGTGAATTATCGTTGTTGAGTATGGAGTGTTGATGTATTGATTTTGTGTAATGCTTTATGTTGAAAATTGAGGTGGATTTTGTTTATGATAAACAGGATAAACTGGGATGGGAGGAAGGTTTGGTTTTGCATAAGGGGCGGGATTATGATAATTGGAGGACTTTGCGAGAGTAAAATGGTTTGATTATTTGATTTTGTATTGTGGTTGTTATCTATGTTTTTGGTTGGTATTATGTTTATATGGTTGTTTTTGTTGGTTGGTTGTTATTATGGTTATTAATAATACGATCTATAGTTGAAATCTGAGCCTAAATAAAAAGAAAAAGCAAGTGATTAGGTTTATGAGCAATCTAATTACTTATTCGTTTAAAAAGCTATATAAAATAAAGTTTATTATTAATTTGCTAGACAGAGCGGTGAACATTATTATGCATAAGACAAAGATAACGATCCTGATCAGTTTAGAAATCTGTGTACGCTGTAAGGTTTTTACTTCTTAAACTTTTAAAATACACGTTTTGAATAGAAAGAAATCCTCTTCCTGGTACAGTATGTATAGCAAACCAGCACGTCTTTTTTCTCCAATCAGAGGGGAGTCAGATGGTGTCAGCCAATCACCATTCTGCGTTGGGTAGAAACGGGTGACTGTTCTCAGGCGGAAGATGTAAACAGCTTAATGTTCGTGTTAAATAATTTTTTTAAATTAAAATTCATTCTATACAGCAATCGCATATTTGGGTACCGTTTCATAAAACTTTCATGCTTAAAATGTTTAGGGAGAAATGGAAGACTGGTGTGTATTTTTTCTTTAAACTACCAAGACCAGCCATACACAGTACAGTTTACATACATACAGTAATGTTTATGTTCCTAAATTAATATCGTTTATGACCTTCAGATGCGTTATGCTCCTCTTCTTTTTATGCTCAGCTACTAAAATTTCCCTTTAGTGGTAAAATCCATATAAATATTCAAAACTAAGCGGATTAAAATGTGCACAGTAAAGACATTAAATGATTAAATCTTTGCACTACCAACCAATGCACCACGAGTGCCCCTGTCGGTCATTTTGGCCAGCCAATCACTTGCCCTGCGGTACCCTCCGGTGCCCCGCGGTGGCTTGTGGGTAGGTTACTGTACTGCGGGTTTTTACCGCGCATTTTGAATGGCTGCATCTGTACAGTACTTGAAATAATTACAGTATATTATAATAATTATACATGAAATGCAAGTGTACAATATGCAAGAACAACAAAGTTGTACTTGTGGTGTATAGCAACCAACAATTTCGGCTTGGTACACACACGTACACAACGAGCCCAAATATACACACACACTAAAAAAGCCGTAATGTAAGTATAGCAATTCAACCAATAAATCTGATTCACAGCCAGTCTGCGAGCTGACAACAGAAATCATGTGCACGCTTACTATGAAACCAACAATACACAACAACAACAAGATCAGCACAGCAGAGACCACGTTGTTTGAGCACATTATTTCAAGAACAGCAGGACACTCCCAACTCGTGCAAGTCCATTGCAATCAATAGACATAAATCAGTCAATACACTGCATCAACGATTAGATACAAAATATACAGGTAATAAACCAAACAAAAATGCACAAAAAAACATGTTCTTACCTGGTTTTGTTTCTTAATTTCCTTGCAGAAAAGTTATTGATAAGGCTGGTAAAATCTGTTTTGCGCAGGACATCACTTTCTATGGACATCAGGGCCAGGAGATTCAATCTGTTTTGATCCATTGTTGACCTCAGTCTGTTTTTGACCAACACCAGTTTTGAAAAAGAGCGCTCTCCCCTTGCAATGGTTACCGGTAAAGCCATGAACAGTCTGAGAGCAATATCAACATTTGGAAATATTGACTGGAGATTCTTGTTATTATTATTAGCTGTAATAGTGTCCTTGCTGAAGTGTCCTCGTTTCTTTGAATAAACTCTCTGAATTAGTGAGATTAGTGGCTGATATGTGCAGATAATGTTGGAAGATGCAGGAAATGTTATTCAGAAACCCAACTGTCTGCTGAATGTCCCTGTAGGAGCGGTGCTTCCTATCCATTTCAGCAGTGAGTGTCTTGGAATATCTCTCAAGCATAACTCTCAGACATTAGAGCTTGTGAGTTCAGGATAGACTTTATTACAAAAGTAACAAGTCAAGTTGGTCCATGGAGCAACTGCCTGTCCAAACTCAGAGGTTTTCCTTTATACAGTCTCACTCTTACATAACACATACAATCACTCCCTCTTGGGTAATATCCAACTCCTCTTGGTTTTGCAACACTATTATTTCCAAGCCTTGGTCATTCCTTCTAGGCGGGGTTTCCCCTCCCCTCTTATTCCTTTTAGGTAATTATATTGGTGGCGAGACCTCAATGGCTTTCTTAAAAAATATAAGTATATGTTGTGAGGAGTACCACAAAGTATGATTGCCCGAGCATGTATCTTATAGTATAAAAGCAAGGTGTCTTATACAGTAGTTAGCCTATTTGCATGTTTCCCAAAGTTAATTACTGTATATAGTCCCTTTTAGGCTCATAAGAATTCTATATGTTACTTTTCATGTTTCATAATATGTGCGTCAAAAATCACCCATATGAGGCTGTCTATGACAGCAATGAAAACAGTAATTCTTATCTCGGCCTGATTGGTCACATTCAGGCTCTGTGGCTTCGTCTGCTTGTTTTTTCCTTTTTCTTTGCCTCTGTGTATCCACCTTGTAATGTTGGGACACTGCTAGGGACATGTTTTTTGCCTCTCTCTCAAAGTTGTCAAATTAATTATGTAGACCTGCCACATAACCCCTCAATGACCCAACCAATTCAGCAGTGTTGCATAAATCCAATTCAGTTACCTGTAGAGCAGTATTTGTCCTCCGAAATCGTTGCTGTTCAACATGTGTCGAGGAAATTTAACTATCAAGGAAACCACAAGAGAGAGTTCTCACCTGAGTAAGGTCTTTATTTCAATATTGTAATATTGGGAGCCCTGTTGCCACTTTGCAAAGTGCAACCAGAGACTCAATTTGTTACAAGCAGAACAGGGTTTTTAGAATACGTTGCGCTGTAAGAGAAAGCACAGCCCTTTGTCCCTTCTAAAACTTCCCCTTTCCCTAAGACAAAACAGATTACATCATAAAGCGAGAGAAGAAGCACTAGATTTGTTATTCAAAGCTTATCAGTTACTTTCGGCTAATTCTAACGACCCAGACAGCATATATTGTTTTGGTACATTGTCTTCTAAAGTAACCTTAACAGTGTACCTTGTTGACGCACTGTATTCTAAAATTCTGCACGTACTGTAGCACAGCAATTACATCCTTAAAATATATTATCTAAAAGCACCAATATATTTTTTGCAAAGCTCTCTACATTTTAAGAATCAATTTACTTATTAGATTTCCACTTCACATGTTACAAAGATAGGCGCTCTAGTTTTTCCATTTTGTGGCTGAGTGTCCTGACTTCATCACAAGTAGGTAGATTCTGATTAGCATCATCTGCTATCTTTCTCAGTAACTCCTGAATGCTGATATAATTCAGGGTCAATGCTTCGGTTGCCTGTGCATGTGCTGACCTTTGATGGAGTCTGCTAGCAGAATCTGCATCTTACTCTGTACTCACATAGTGGTAGGAACTGTGAACTCCTGCTGAATTCACATGCTCGGAAAGAGTTTTCAAAGTCTCTATTCTATGGATGTCAATAGAATGTAACCTTGCTGTCATTATCTGCCATCGGGAGAGTGTCTGAATTTTTTTTTTTAATTCCTCTGTCTCAAAGCAGCAGTTCACACAGTTGACCCCTACTAAATTGAGGGTGTGCGCAGTGCATGGTAACCACTCAACTAAAGAGTTAATCTCTTTAATGCATGCTGGCAGGCCTGTATAAATGCCAGACATATTGGCTGCATTATCGTAACACTGTTCTCGGCAGTTGCTAAAATCAATGCCCATATCCTCTAATGTAGTCAATACTGATTGACAAAGGGACTCTCCTGTATGATTCTGAATTGGTAAAAATTTGAGAAAACGTTCCTCAATGCAGCCATCTGGTGACACGTATCGTATTATGAATGTTAACTGGTATTTATGTGTCACGTCTGGGGTAGAATCGACACATTGAAAAATACTTTGCAATTTTTATGTTTTTACCAAATATTCTTTTGGTGTTTATGTTGTCTTTCCGATGTTGCACCATCCACATCTTGGTTTTGACAGGATTTTGGGCCCAATTTAGCCCAGTATGCCCACATCTGTTAATCTATTTTACCCTAGCATGCTGGGTCTGAGCTAAAGGAAGCGTGAGCCGCTGTTGCAGCTGCCAGCTTTTTGGCTGCCTCTATTAGCTCCACGGCAGAAGGTGCTACACCAACAGCCATGGTGGCAGCTCGGACATAGCTCGTTGGTCTTGTGGAGATGGTGGTGGATGGTGGTGACATTTCAGATGACTCTGCCTCTGACTCATGGTTCCGTTGCGGGAGCTGGCTTGTCCTCATGATTGGTGTTGATGCGCCCAGGCTACAATTAGCTGCAGCTACCTTTTTACAACGACAGTTGTTGTAACACTGGCTGCAATGTTAGCCATAAACTTAGGATCGGGGTCTGACTCAGCAAACTTGAAATAACCAGTCAATCTCGGGATCATTTTATGTAGATCCTACTCACACTACTCTTTTAACCACTGTGCTTTCCATTCTTGCACCCCACTATCATATTGTAGCGTTTTCGAGTTTATGCAGGAGAAAGGATATGTGGAAATGAGATAGCGAAACAAGCGACTGTTTTTATTCTATCATTTAAATCAAAACCAACACAGGACCGACGGAACACATACACAGGTGTAGGGTGGTAACTCGTTAACAGAAGACTATACACTTACAAAGCTACACAGGACACTTAGCCAGCAGCCATATCACCCTGCAACTCACAACTGGCAGCCCACTTAAGCTAAGCAGCTGTGAGCCTGGTCAGTACCTGGATGTGAGACCTCCTGTGAAAAACCAAGGTTGCTGCTGGAAGTGGTGTTAGTGGGGCCAGCAGGGGGTGCTCACCCTGTGGTTTATGTGGGTCCTAATGCCCCAGTATAGGACACTATACACTTCAGATGAGATATAAAAGCGAGGCCCTGACTCTCCGTGGTCATTAAAAATCCCAGGGTGTTTCTCAGAGAGAGTAAGGGTGTAACCCTGGTGTCCTTTCCAGTTGGCCCTTATTAATCATGGCCTCCTAATAATCCCCCTCTATGAATTGGCTTCATTACTCTGCTTTCCTCCTCACTAATAGCTGATGTTGGGTGAGAGTTCTGGTGCACTATAGCTGCCGTCGCATCATCCAGGTGGATGCTGCACATTGGTGGTGGTGGAGGGGAGTCCCCATTACCTGTAAAGTGCTTTGAGTGGAGTGCCCAGAAAAGTGCTATATAAGTGTAAGCAATTATTATTATTACTTAAACAAATATAACACTATTTACATAAGCAGGGGCAGCTGCTGGTCATCGTGCTGACCCTCAGACACCCCCCGGCTACATCTCCCAGCCTGCTTCGTGGTACCCTGAGTGCCTAGGTGCACTTCCTCCTCACCACCAGGAGAGGGTGCTACAATATTTTCTATTGCACATTTTGAGGCTGGCTATCGTAAACTTGTACCAGAGATCAGCCAATGAATCCGTCAAAATAAATTTGAACTGCAAGCCAATTGCATCTAACCAATCATTGGTTCACAACTTATTCATCGTTTTTATGGACCAATGGGGGCTCACAGGTCCTATTAAAAAAATACCCCGGCCAATCAGGGGCCCCTGATCAGGCCCACAGGTCCTTTAAAAAATACTCTGGCCAATCAGGGGCCCAGAATTGTTACCACAGGATGACAAGAGAATATTGTAAAGTGCGGTGCTATATACTGTATGCACCAAATTATGCTGCATTATTTGTCATGCATTCAAAATGGCAGGATCTGTAATATTAACAACAAGACAGGTAATATTACCATCTTGTATCCCCAGATCTTAGAAGCTTGTCAGTGTTGGTCACTACATGGATAAAATACCTTCAAGGAAATCTAGATTATTGCTGCAAGAGGTATTAATGGATGAGAAGGAGTCACTTTGCCCTTTGGATAAGAATTTTCAAAGCAATGCCCCTAATGTTAACCAGAGACACTGTGCAATTGGTAGGACAATACTTCAAGTGAAACATTAAATCATTTAAGTCCTGCCTGCTTGGTAATTAATGGTTCCAAGGCACTGTCCCTAACAGTCCTGTTTTTTTTATAATCTATGCTCCCCCTTAATTAAATTGTTGCAGACATTTCTAAGTACTATTTTCAGTTCTGTATTTGGTCTGCTGTGCAATGGTGCTGCAAATATAATAGCTGCCACACATCACCCATGTGGTACTGCCCTTCAGTGGGATGGAAAAGCTGGCATTTCCTCCTTTGGAATGAAAAGTGCTACAAGATAGAAACAAAATTAAAAGGAATTATTAGCAAAAAAGAAAAACTGAGAAATAAACTCTGCTGTCTTTTCTGACAGCGTAAAATAAAACAATTATATTTGTTGGGATGGCACAAACTAAGGGCAATCCTACAGATGTTCAGATTAATTGGAAACTATTAAAATGTGGAAAATTTGACACACCATTAACATACTGTTCAAAGCTATGCATAAATTATTTGCATGTGTTTAAAAGTACAAAATGCTTGACAACTTAAATGTTCATCTCTCATGAGTGTGCTGTCAGTGAAAATCAGTAAAAGATGTCAAGACTTTTATTTATTATTTGTATATTACTGTGTACCATATATTACATTTACACACACTGTAAGAATGAACTGGCAATGCAGGTTTAAAGCAATAAATCAGCCTTAAGATCATATCAAAGAAGCCGTGTGTTCCAGCAAGACATGAATAACTAACTCATCAGTGAGGAGTAGGAGATGTAGGAAGTGAGTTCATAACAAAAATAGGATTGAGATTCATGGAAGGATCAATGACTCATATTAATCTGCATCAATTAGAGTTACTGATGTAAGATATTCTGTTCTTCTATGATACAGTATGATAAAAGTCCTGGAATCAGAATGGTGGGAAGAGCCATAATGGTTCTGTGGTTAAGAGTCTATTTCATCCAACACTGCCGATGCTGAATTCTGCAGTCTCCTGTGCCCTTCTGTACTTTAATTCCAAAAGAAAGGTTATTGCTATACAAAGCCATACATATATTATTATCTAATTATTTTTCCATTTAATTTAAAACAATTATAAGGATAAGTCAATATCCAAAAGGATTAGTGTCGTCCAAATCTACAAATAAACAAAATATCAGTATTTCATAATTCTCAAATAAACTAACAAAATAGAAGAAACCCCCTATGACACACCTGGGAAAAACTAATAGAGCACAGTGAGAGCCTTAAGTGAGGCCTGAGAGCCCAGACACTGCAGGGACACTCCTTTCTGTGTCCCCTACAGCTCTCCCTTTGAACTTCTTTTTAACTTCTCCTATGACTTGGCCCACAGATACAGTCCACTGCTGGGGGCGATGCAAGATCACATACTTTTTATCTCTGAAGTTCTCTGGCATAAACCTGTGCTCAATTCTCAACAAAACAGAAACAGAGCCGCACATCTTTCTTTGTTGGGGCATGATTGCCTGACAAACCCAGGGAGCAAAGTATCAAGAGCAGAGGTTGCCTCAGCCAGTGCTGTTATAATTTAAAGTTAACCTGTAATTTGGGTAATTTAGGGTAATTTAACATGCAAGGTTCAGCTGTTTCTATTCCCTATTCTTAAAATATCTCCCAGTTTCATGTAAATATACAGCTACAGTGGGTATAGAAAGTCACCACTTCCTACATTTTGTTGTATGACACTCTGAAAATAGAAATTAGGGCTGTTCCATTTTTATTTACATACAGTAACCCACATTAGCCAAGTGAAAATAAAATTCTTAAACATTCTGAAATTAATTTTACAACAGTAAAATACCTTATTTGGATAAGTGAACATCCTCCTTACAATTACATTTGCAAACTTGCTAAGGTATAACCAATCATGTTACAGATCACAAAACAAACTAATTGGCTCTCACCTGTGATTATATGTGGCAATTTTGATTAGTTCAGAATAAAAGCAGCTGTGTCTAGAGGATTTCACTGCTTGGAAGTGTATTTCAAAGCAAAGAATCTACTATGGGTGGAAAGGTGCTTTCAACAGAACTTCAAGATAAAGTTGTGGAAAGACAAAAGTCAGGAGATGAGTATAAAAACATTTAAAAAGTTGTAAGTTTCCCATGGAGCACAGTCAAACCATCATTAAGCCGTGAAAGGCATATGGCACCACCCAGACCTTGCCCAGATCAGGCTGCCCCACCAAACTAGATGACTGAGCAAAAAGGAGACTAATCAGAGAGGCTACCAAGAGGCCGATGGCAACTTTGAATGAGCTACAGGCCTTTATGACAAAGACTGGTCATTGTGTGCATGTGTAAACAATATCAAAAGTGCTCCACAAATCTGGCCTATATGGGAGGGTGACAAGAAAAAAGCCACTACTTAAAACAATCAAATCTTGTGTATGTTTTGCTAAAAAGCACCTTAAAGTTGCTGTGGTCAGATGAGACCAAAATCGAACTTTCTGACCAGAATACAAAAATAACAAAAAAGGATTTCATATTTCAAGGGCTGTAAGTAGTATAAAGCGACACCTTTCATCAAACTTTGTGTGTCGTTATGAGTGTTGTTGCCTCGACTTCCCCCCCCGAGCTGTCCCTGGCCTCAGGGTCCAAATGCCTGCCACCACTGCCTGCAGTGTATAAAAGCGCGTATTAGTGACAAGGGTTGGAAGGTAATCATGTCTGCCATGGGTTTGAGCGCACTTTATTATAACCCTAGGGAATCAGGGAGTTACGGCGGTGTGGGGAGTCTGGTGAGTGCCTCAAAAAAAAGAACATCAAGCGCACAAGCGCGCACACACACACACAGATTGACTGAGTAAAGTGTCACGGAAAGAACTCGCAGGACAATGTGAACCACTTTATTTCATCCACAGTTTTTCAAATACAGAAACATCCCAGTATACACTTTTGAACTTTTCACACACGTTACAGACTCCTTCTTGCAATCGCCAATTAAATGTTAGTGTGGAAAATTAGTTTGGTACACGTAGTTATTACCCCAACATTGATCAGAAACTCAGCAGCATCTGAAAAAGCGTTCATAACGCCCTTTCTCTCGCCATCTCTATAGCCTTGAACACCGAACGGGGCGACTCTAACAAAGCAAATAAATTTGCCTGCGTGATCAGAGGGACGGTGTTACCACAGGTTCTATGTAAAATCCGTTGTATTTTGGAATACACACCTCTGAATCTGCCAGGCTTCAGTTTTTGATCTGAAAACATCAGAATAGCAGTAATTTCACTTATGTTCTTTACATACACATCTAGCTCTTTAACAAATTTTAGGATATTAGCATTAGGTTAATTGATTTTCATATCAAGGTCTGCAGAAAGAGAAGTGTAAAGCACTCTTTGTAAGAATTCTGACGTGTACATTCAAAATTCTTCATTCTTTGGACGATGGCTCACCTGCGTCTGTAAAACAGAGTGAAAGCTCTATTAACATTGCAAGTATTTCACAGCCCTGGTTTTACATAGATCTTTTTTCTCTTCTGTAAAAATAAGTATAATATTTATTTTGCAACGCATCAAAAGTCATGTCTAGTATTTTTCCATCTACATTTTCAAGTAAGGAGCGTACATAGTCACATGGTGATCTGTTGTCAATTATATTTCTTAGCAAGTGCTTTATACACCGCTCAGTATCATCCGTAATAGTATATGTACCCAGCCCCCTGACGAAGTACAGAACAGCCACTAAAATTCAGGCTAAACTGAGAGACATACATTTTTTGAAGATGCAACATACAACCGACTTTACAATCTGATCCACAGTATTGGGCTAATTAGGGCCATCGTTAGCTAAACTAGGTTGAACATAACACACATGCACAGATACGAAATATTCAAGTTTGATGGTAATTTGAATATCAATGTGTCACCCTCTTCGTTATTCTATTAAAGGAAGAAAGAAAAGGAAGGCTTAACAAAATACATAGACGTGCTTTTTACCTAAAATATTTACCATTTTGACACCTCTTTCGTGTTAGAGTTTTTTGTTTCCTCCGTACTTGCTGCGGTTTAATATTTACCATTTGTAGCGACTCTTCATCGGCAGTCGTTGACGGATCCCCAACACCTGAATCATCGTCAGAGTTCGCATGACAACCACTGTGACACACCACAGAGTGCTGGGTCAGCTTTTGCTAAAAAGAAGACTAAGTGTTGAAAATGACATACATTAAGTGCAGATTAAAACAACAATCCCACTATCAGAAAAAAATATTTTAGCAGCCTACCTCTTTGCTTTGCATAGCAGAGGAATCCAATGTTTCACCACTCAAAGAAGCCATCTTCGCAGCAGTCAATATCGGGGCCTGACAGCTCAGGTGACTCACTTCATGACTGGCAAAGCAGCTTATTTAAGCATAAATGCCAAGTTCGTAACCACGCATACATAGCTCAAGACATTTTTCAGTTGGTTGTGGTGTTTAAGAACGCCAACCATAACCCTCCACCCCCCAAAATCACACGTGTTTTATCGAGAGCAAAAAGTAATCATGTTGGATTAAAGAATGTAACTTAATTTTAATAGCAACTTCACAGCAGCTTTTCAAAAGTTTGAAATGATTTTCCCCACACCGTGAACGTAAAGTCTTTAAACCTTAAAAATATCACTATTCAAACCATATCTTGAATGGTGTGTGTATGTGCGTGCGTGTGTCTGTGCATGCGTGTGTGTGTGTAGAAAAGAAATTACATTGAATCAAAAAATGTAAAACTTATTTTATCTTTTGAGAAGAGCATTTTGGGGCAGGCCTTTATATTTCAGTGGATAGGTCATGAAAGTTTTAAAAATAATTTAATAAGACACATTTAGCAGTGATAACTTTTAATCACGAGCAAAAAATGATACTTATAGATTTTATCAACATATCAGACTTTTTAAAAACGTTTTCTAAAAATGTTTTCTTTTAAAATAAATTCTGAACCCCAACACATCCACACCCAGGCACCTGACATTAAAGGTTATGGGATATAGAGATATGCTTATCTCACAAACATATATATTTCTTAGAAGCGGATGCATTTGACGAATCAGAGATGATATGGTCAAATAAGCGCAGTGGGGTCAGGTGGTCAACAGGTTCAGATACTATATCTATTACATGTGAATTAAAAAAATGTAAATATTTTTTCTTTTGTGAAGAACATTGTATGTGAAATGGATCTTTAAATTTTAGCGCAAGGCTATAAAAGTTTTAAGTTTTTAACCAGACACAATTATCAGTGATAGTAAACTGCTGGTTATAATCATACTGCTTATAGTTTTTTTCTTTTGTTTCATTTTTACAAGGTGTTTTGTATATACTTTTTAGGTTTATCCTAATGGTAAGTTTTCTAATTTATAATTCTCTACATGTATTTTACGCAAAATGTAAATAATGTTCTTAACTCTGCATTGTAGAAAAATAAGACCCCCAAACGCCAAGGATACACAAACTAGACCGATAATGAGAAAAGGTTTGTGAACACACAGATATAAATTAAAAAAAGAAAAAATTTCTTATAGTGATAACGTTGTTTAATACAAAAACATTTTTCTTAAATAATAATATTCACAGAGGTATGATGTTGAATCAGTCACAAGCAGCAGTCCACACTTCCCTGCATTTTAACAGTGATGACATTTAGGCAGGCGCAGGTGCATGACATACAATAATATAGATTTTAACAATATAAGGGACTTTTCTAAAACATTTTCTAAAAATGTTTCCTTTTAAAATAAATTCTGCACCCCAACACGACCACACCCTGCCTGGTGTTAAAGGTTATGGGTTGTAGAGATATGCTTTATATCCCACAAACATACGTATTTCTTAGAAGTGGATGCTTATCCGGGTCCAGATCAAAGTGTAAAAGGACACGGTGGTGGCGGGGGCCGGAGTCTCTCAGTCTCGGGTGATCTACTGACTTGTTAGAAACAGAGAGAAAAATGGACCACCCGATCAAATGACGCACACTGAAGACTTACTTTTATCAAATCTCACACTGCATGATTTGGTAGACGATGACGATTTCCAACATTTCTCGCGTATGTATATTTGACTTATTGTGAAATAAAATTACAACGTAACTAGTGCGAGCTTGTCTCATGTATCCATGTCGCTACCTATACAGATGCAGCCATTCAAAATGGGTGGGGTATTTTGCGGTATACCCCGGTGGGCGTGTCGCAGTATCACGCAGTATCACGGGGTTAATCGCGTCATTTGACGTCATGCTGGAAAGTATCCGGCATCACCTTGTAAAACCACCAGGAGGAGCCAATAAAGCTTAACCTCTCATGTACGGCATTTGAGCTTCTAAATTTAAACTGTGTATTACAGCATGTTAATCATCAGTCATTAAAAAGCTGGTATATTTTATGAAAGAAAGATTGCTCAGTTGGACAAAAGTACACAACCTACCTTTATCAGAAATATTTATGCATCAAAGTAGGCTGGGCAAACGATTTTTAAATTTTTTAAAAAATAAATAAAAAATGAAATATAATGATGTGTTCCTGCTTAACTTAGACATTGCACGACTTTAAAACATATAAAAACAGGTTTCGAGAGTTAAAAACCACTTTTTATGCGCGAAAAATGGGTGATTTTTCTTCCTCGTGATCAGCTCAGAATCTTTGTGTACGCTGTAAGGTTTTTACTTTGTAATCATAGCCACTCAGGGATGCCATAAATGTAACGTTGCCATAGCCAAAATGTAAATGTAGTGGCTCTCTGAAGGCACCAGTTCTGTAGGATTTGTGCATTTACTGGGACAATTATTAATTGTAGCAGTAAATCACAAAATAATTATTTTGATGGGTTTAGAACTCAAACAACACACACACAAAGGTACATATACATGAGGATACATTTATTAATACATAGAATATGCATGTAAACTTAACAGATCTTATCGAGAGGGTTATCAGAATACAAAAGGTATATATTCAGTCAGTTACGAAGTGTTACATATATCAAGAGGACATACGTTCAGTATATCATTCATTTAGACCGTTTCGTAAATGAACTTGGTTATAACTTCTACATTAGATACTCAAAACAAGTACATAACTCTTAGGAATTAAATTGATATCAACTGGTTGGGATAACAATTGAATTCTCGAGCTGTAATGCATTGAAGTTGAATACTCATCCAATCTCTGGGGATTCAGATCTCCTGTGGGCACAAAGAAACAGTTGCAGGCTGTTGCTGTCCAATCCGCGCTCTCTAGCTGCGTGCCAGGCTGTGCTGTGTGGTTTGCGACGGTGCGCTGCTGATGTTCACTGACCGGCTAGTTAGTGATGGCTTTAACTAGCACAGTTTGCACAGGAGAAAAGATGACTGTGGGTCCCAGCAAGTCAGGAAGAGGACCGGTTCGTTCCTGATGAAGAGCTAGTTCTGAATAGTGATTCAGCTGTCCACAGTTCCGACCTGTTCACGAGGCCTGCTACTGGTGCTAACCTCGGGTGGATCCTCTGGTTACTCTCTGGCAACCTCCGCTCTAGACTCTTAGAACAAAGGAAAGTTCTGGCACTCGGACACACTGGCCGTTCCGTGGTTGTCCGGGCTGAGTCTCAGGATGGTCAGGAGGCGCGCTGTGAGAATGTCCTGCCCTTGGGAGCCTTCTGCTCCTGGGCCGTCCTGCACTGGAATTCTCCTTTGAATTCCCTTTAGAAAAGTCCACAGAATTCTCCACTGAATCCCATCTGAATCTTACTGAATCTTCCAGGCTCTCTGTGTTGCCTGTTTTTACCTGGAGGAACTTCAGCTTGTTGATTGGCTGAAATTTCCATGGGCATCAGAGTCCCACGTGGGTTACTCGGCCCTACCAGTCCCTGATTGGTTGATGAAGGTGAGATATGTGTTACTTACTCCTGACACTTAGGAATGCAGTCCAGATGTCCATCTGGCACTCCCTAGACAGATAGGCGCCAATGGGTGACCATTGATCATGATAGCCAGGCTTAGCTAAGTGCATCCCCCTTTGGGAGCTGTCCTAGGAAACCTTAAAACAAAGGAACCTTAAATCCTGCATGAATAGTTTCTCTGTGGCTGCACCACAGAGATGAACAGATAAATGGGGCCTCATTTGGGAAGGCTCAGAACACTTAATTCTTTCTTATTAATAAGCCTCGCCGCTACAACTTCTTAATTAAACGTTTAAAATACACGAATTTCATAAAGACAACACACGTTTCGAAGAGAAAAAATCCCATTCTTTTCTCTTCCTGTTGTGTGAAACTGATCAGCAGGTCTTTTTTTCCCAATCAGAGGCTCTGAAAATAGCCTACCGCCCACTGCGCTCCGTCAGAGAGGGGCGCGGCACCGAGAGAGGGAGGAGGCGCGGAGCTCAGCAGTACAGAACGAACGTTCTACTGCCTGGAGCGCTTATGGCAGCGATCGCGTCTGCATTTATAACTTAGTTTCTAAAATTAATCAAGCAATATGAAGCATCTCTTTTTACTTTTAAGTCACTTAATTATCATTAAGCACAGCTTTCTCACCACCTAGACTACTTTTTATACCATCCTTAGACAAAGCAGAAACGTGTTGTTCTGTCTTATGACATTACAAGTGGAAAGATTACAGATTTTAATCGTCTGTTATGTTATACATTTTAGAAACATTTCATCCATACAAACACTACAAAACTATTCTCGATTGTATTTCTGAATGGTATGTTACACTTAGTTCACTGTTTTAAATACATCTAATTAAGAAAATTAGGTGTTAGCATAAACTATTAGCAATCAATATTAAATTTAGCACTGTAATAAGTTGTTGCACTTTCCCACGCATCTTGTAAAAATATATTGTTCAAATATACATTAAATCCGACTATCATATAATAAGTTAAATACAAAACTAAAGAAAAAATAGGGTTAAATATAATTCAAAATATTTTGCTAACAATGTTAACTGTTTATAAATAATAAATTGTATTAATTAAAGAGTAGGATGGCACAGTTGTTAGTATGCTTTTCGTTTTGTTTCTTTTTCATAAATACAACAGTATAACCTGATGTCTCAGTGGCTTTCAAAATTAAATTATGCATGCAAACCTGTGAACTAGAAAGATAACTAAGATATCCAACCATTTATAATGGTGGCAAAGTGGTTAGCATTGCTATCTTGGAGCACTGGGGTCCTAGGTTCAATTCCTGCCATCCTGTGTGTGTGGGGTTTGCATGTTCTCTCTGGGTTACATGGTTTTTCTCCATATGTGTGATATGACTCCCTCTCGCACTCCAAAACATACTGGTAAGTTAATTGGTTTATGGGAAAACTGGCCCTGGTGTGTGTGTGTTTGTGTCTGTCTGTCCTGTGATGGACTGGCGCTATGTCCAGGGTGTATTCTGCCTTGTGTCCGTTGCTTACTGGGATAGGCTCCAAATCCTCTGTACTGGATAAAGAGATTAGAAAATTGATGGAAGTAAAGGCACTGTGTGGATGGAACTATACACAGTGTTAGAAACCCACTATGAAACGGCAGCATCTCACTGAGAATAAAATATTTTATAGTGCTGGCTTAAGGAAACAGCCTTTCCACCTCTCTTGCACATCAGTATCCATACCTAGTTATTTAAACAAATTACCTCTAATTATAAACATCTTAATATGCTGGCTCTGTGGATCCGCATCAGCTATGTTTGCCCATTCCTTCAATTCATGTGCATCCAACACACAGTTCAATGCTAGCAACAACACAAAATCTAAAATACAATCCTCATTTCAGTATCTATGTACAGTCTGTTAACTTCATCATGCTCATCAAAAGTATGCCTAACCCCATTAGGAAGTGTTCTTGTTATCAGTGTGTTCCTCAGCTATCCCAATTTATCTTCTTCTTACCAACATCTCTTTTATCCTGCAACAACTCAGCCAACACTTAAATCTCCAAAAGCTGCTTGTGTTAATTTCTTTAAATCACAAATATCATGTGTAAATACTGGCCATGTAATACTCTGCATTGTGGAATAATAGTTTATTTTAAAGGGAACTAGAGAAACTAAGAACTAGAGAAATCAAGAAAGGCTTTTTTTTCTAGAATTAATAAATGCACATCCTGTTCACTGGGGAAATTAAATCCTCACTGAGCAATCTTTAACATGTTCAGAATATGACAGCGAGAATCCTATCAGGGATGCATTACACCTGTTTTCAAGTCCTTGCATTGGTTACCTATCAGGTTTCGAGTCAACTTTAAAATCCTCATCCTCATTCAGTACCTAAACTACATGGCTTATTATCTGTCTACTCCCCACCTTTGTCCGTCTGACTCTGGTCTTCTATGTGTCCTCAAGAACATCTAAATGGGTGACAGGGTCTTCTCTAGCTGCACCCCAGAGCTCTCAATTTGTATTCCCAGTGATATCAGTCACGTACCCTGAGTGCATTTAAATCTATCCTCAGAACCTTTCTTTTCAGAAGACTTAGTGTCTTTATCTGCTTCATTTTCTAATTTTGGTAGCACCTCTAACTGCTTGTCTTTCTTATATGTATTTACTTTGTAATCTGTGGTCCTTTTATCTGTTTTTATATCTACTGTATTGCTTTGAGATGCCACTTTTAAAGGTGATATATAAAATAAAGTTTTTTATTATTGTTATAGAGAAACATGATCAGTTTTCCCTGGTTCAGATAAAAAGATCTAAAGTATACTAGTTTGTCACTCTTCTCATACCCTTTGCTAAATAACTTTTCATACTAATCTGATCAATCTAACAGTCTGTTTTCTGTGCTTTCTCTATCCTGCTAGATTTGCAATTATTCTGAAAGTTTTCTTCTTGTAATAACTCATTTCTAAATACCTTTTTTAACATCTTGCAGCAACTCTGCAACAAAATATACACTTAGCACAGTTCATCATGCTACCAACATTGAATAAAAAAAATCTTATGATTTCTATATTTATGTCTTTATTTAGTGGTTTCATTAGTGACAAAGGCTAAACTTTCTTGGAAAAATGTCTTTTATGTAAACCATGTTTGCTATTAATTCATTTAGGGCTAGAATATGTTCATTGTCCTCCAATGAAAGGAGGGTTCCTTTCGCCGTAGTCGAGCTTGCCACGCCTGGACTGTTACACCAACGCATTAGCATGTTAAAGCGATTTCATTGAGGAGCCTAGCTTTCTTAACTAGTAAGTACTGTACTTTTCGAGGGGGGAGGTGTGTTTCACTGGAAAGCTTGCCCCATTCTACTTTGAAAATACCTGTGAAACCGGTTTAATTCGTCACAGCCAGCACTCCCGCAGAGAGGGGGTTTGTACTCGTTAATGTCTTAGCCAGAGCACATTATTATATCTCATTTTGTATTTCTATAAAAAAATCGTTTGCCCAGCCTAACACTATTGTTGTTATTGTTTTTATCCTGTAAAGTGCTTTGAAGAGCACAGCTTTCTCACCACATAGATAAAGTACGGTCAGAGACATCAAAGAATGCAAACCAAACACCGAACTCAAGACGTCACACATCAGCATCAAAAGGTTAATATAATTTAAGCTCTGTAGCATGAACCACTTTTTCAACAGTTACAATTAAAAGGTTGTGTAAAAAACAAATATGAACTTAGAGTCGTATCTCTTAAAGAGTTACTTCTTTTGGTAGATTGTTAATTCATTGAAAGATCCTAGTTAACGTAGCTTTCTGTTTTTGAGATATTAGCATTGGCAGCCATTACTTAAAAAGTATTTTATTTTTATTCACACAGAAGTTGTAACGAACTGTATTGAAAAAAAATGTAGAAGAAACGTTGTGGCAGCACAGAAAGCTGCACTTAATATGCTGTCCAACTCAAAACGTGTCAAACCTTTGGAAAGAAATAATAATGCAATTAGAGACTTGGCGGTTGGTAATACGTCAGATTTTGTGAGGTACATAGCACAGTTAGTAGCTACGGTGAGCACTAATGAGGAGGATAAAAAGAGAGATTTAGAGCACCTAAGAGCTGCTTTAGCAAGTGTTCAATCCATGCTTCCAAAACCGATCCAAGCTTTCGCTACTAACCTCTTAGACATAATTTCTACAGAGGATGCAACCCTCAAGTCAGGATTTCAAAACCTGATAATGTTATTTCATGGTTCATTGGTGAAGATCCACAATGGTAAATGACTAAACATGCGGTCTAATAATTGGTTAAACACCGACCTCTTAATAACATCAAGTGTTTGTATGTTAATAAAATAATTAATCTGGCAAAAGCATGTTTGTTGAGGCATAAAAGATTCAGAGAGAGGCATCAGATTTCCCAAGGTCAGCCTGAACCACACAATGAGAATGCTGGGATAGAAAATAATGTTATGGTCAGGAGTGTTGCAGTAGAAACTGATAACGATAAATTTGAAAACAGAGAACCAATTGTGTTGAACGATAAGTATCAGTTTGGTAGTGGTGTCGATGCTAATAGAGACCCCTTAGTTTTCCTGAAACGTATACGTAGTTATGATAGATCTTATAATAATTTTAGAGCAACAGAGCACTATGAAGAATTTTGTTTTGTTAATCTTGACAGAATAGACTCATATGTACAGGCTATAGACACTGTGCATGGTGCAGTCCAGAGAATATTGGATGAACTTTCGCCAAACGTAGGACCAAATGATTTTGTACAGTTGCGTTTGTCTTCTGGAGGGTTTAACAAACCGCTGTTCTCGCTCAGAAGACAACCCGGAGAATTAAATGCTGCCGATTTTTTAAACCACATCTCAGACCTCTTACCAACGTTCTCACCAATGATAGCCTCAGATTAGTAGTTATGATAGTTAGGAATATGCAGGGGGGTGCCCGCAGAAGATTTAAATCCGTTCTGTACAGCAGGGTAATTGAACTGAAAAAAGCGCACCTTATCCACTCACATCACCTGGACAGTAATTTGTGTTTTGCCGGTAGTGTGTACGGTTTGTTGAATGAAGGTTGTACCGATGGGAAAATGTTACAGGGCGCTAAAGGAATGCACAAAGAGTTGGGTTTTTCAGAGAATTGTAAAATTATTTTGTCAGACGTTACAGGTTTTGAAAAACATTTAAAGGTAGTCATTAAAATGTGTACCATAATTAGGGTGCTTGAAATATTTTACAACGGGGCCCACATCATCAGATTTTAAGGTACTTTTTGTTCTACTGCATGAAGATCATTTCTACTGGGTATTAAATATTAAAGCTTTTGTGTCAACATATTTTGGCGGTAACTGCCATGCTGCGTATAGTCACAAAAATGCTCACACATGTGTTAAATCTTGTAAAACATGTTTAGATCCCCAGTGTTGTGAAATTAATGCAGTAATTCAGAGTTGCCCGGTCTGTAAGGTCTTCTGTCGTAGCTCTCAGTGTTTGACAAGACACTTTCAAAATGTGGCGACGGGTGTTAGTTAGTGTGAGTGCAGGTTCTTTTGTGAGAAATGTGGGGTTTATAATCTCGCAAATCACAAATCTATCGAGAAAATCTGCTCACGGTGTAACAACGTAATCGACACCCCTGACACACACTTGTGCTACATACAGCCTTTGGACAACCCCAAAATTTCAAGCAAGTACATTTTTTTCAACTTTGAATTTATGCAAAAAACAGGGACATTCCAAATTACATTCACACAGTTCATATTAACAATAAATGAAGCTGGGAATTTTATGGCGAAACTTGTTTAAAGGATTTTGTGCGTAAATTTATTGATAGTCGTTTCAAAAACTATACTTTCATATTGCACAATGGAAAGGGTTATGACAATTACTTAGTAATCAGCCAGTTGCTAGATGATAATATGGATGTTGAACTCATTAATCAGGGTGGTAAAATAATGTGCATGACAGTAAAAGCTCTGAACATCACATTTATCGATTCTCTAAACTTTCTGCCTATGAAATTAAGCAAATTTCCATCAGCCATGGGATTCCCAGGGACTAAGGGGTATTTTCCACACTTGATGAACACTTCAGAAAATCAAAAATATGTAGGACCGTTGCCACCGCCAGAATTTTATGGTGTTAACTACATGCTTCCGAGCTAGAAAACTTGTTATGAAGAATGCAAGGGAACTGTGTTTAACTTGCAGACTGAACTGAAACGTTACTGCCAACAGGATGTTGCAATTCTTAGAGAAGGCTGTGTCAGGTTCAGGGACGAGGTCAAGAACATGACCAGACAGGCACGTGTGACTGAGTCGGGGGCGGCATGCGTTGTGTGTATTTACCCCTTTCAGTTTGTGACCATCGCTGGTGTGTGCATGGCCATGTTCAGGCTTATGTATTTACAGGAAGAGATGATCGCATTGCTACCCCATGATAATTACCACAGTCAGAAAAATTATTTTTTACACCTAGCATTCAATAGCTTATGTACATTGAACACACAGAGCACATTAAAATCCAACACGCATTAACCACACCTGGCAAGTTCAAGGTCAGACCATATTTTCTGGATGGTTATGCTGGAATTGATGGAGTGCAGACAGCATTTGAGTTCATGGTTGCTTTTTTCATAGATGTAGTGCTTGTTATTGTGAAAATGATTTTAATCCGTTGACAAATACTACTTTTGGTTGGTTGTATAGAAAGATGATGGTAAAAATTAATTTTCTCACAATGAGAGGTTTTAACGTGTGTGTTTTGGGGAGCACGAGTTCAGAGACATGCTTGTTGAAAATGGAGACTTGAAGAAATTTCTCACAACTGCTCAGTTACCAGAGCCTCTGCAACCGCGCGAGTCGCTTTTTGGGGGGAGAACGAATGCCATTTGTTTGCATAACACAGCGCAGCCCGGTGAAACAATTCATTACTATGATTTCACCAGTCTCCGTTTGTGAACAAAAATAAAAAATACCCACTGGGTCACCCCAGAATAATTTATTACAACTTTGAAGATTTTAAATGGTATTTCAGTTTAGCGAAGGTGAAAGTTTACCCACCCAGACATTTATACTTTCCTGTTCTTCTAACCAAAATTGACAAAAAAATGTTTTTCACATGGTGTTGTACATGTGCCGAAACAAAACAGACCACACCCTGTGAGAACAGTGATGAAGATCATGCTTTGACTGGTGTTTGGTGTACACGGAATTACAGATGGCCTTGGATCTGGGGTATAGGGAGGGTGAAATTTACTAGATTTGGCATTTTGAGAAGTCCTCACATGATCTTTTTTCCGACATCAAACTGCATCTGAAAGGAAAACAAGATGCTTTGGGGTTTCCAGAGTGGTGTACCGATGCCGTGAAACAATAAGGATATATCAGCAAATATTATAAAAAAGAGGGTGTCCGACTTGACCCCAGCAACATTAAAAGGAATCTGCCCAAAAGACAGCTCTCAAAAATTGTCTTGAACAGTTTATGGGGCAAGTACCGGCAAAGACCCAATTTACCACAGACCACCATTGTGAGAAACCCCGATGAGTTGTTCAGGTACTTATTTGCACCTTATTATGAGGTGTCAGCCTGTGAGTTTATCAATGAAAACACAGTATGTGTCACGTGGAAACATACTAAAGACCACTATACAGGCCATTCAAACACCAACATTTTCATCACTAGCTTTACAACCGCCTATGCCCGATTTGAGTTATACACATTGTTAAATGCTTTGCAAGACCTCTGTCTGTATGCAACACAGACTCTGTCCATCTTTGTGAGCCGTGAGGAGGATTGGATTCCAGAACTGGGTGACTACTTGGGGGAGTTAACCAATGAAATCGGTGCTGGTCAACACATCACAGACTTTGTGTCAACTGGACCCAAATCGTACAGGTACAAACTGTCTGGAGGGAAAGCCTGTTTAAAGATGAAAGGTATTACACTCAATGTGAACAATTACCAAAAAAGTAATTTTGAGAGTCTGCGGGACTTGGATTTTTACTTTGACGTTAACCCTTATGTTGAGTGCCGGGAATTTAAACACATTTCTATTCAACGTATAAAAAAGGACGCATGGCGCATGGCGCATCGAGACCTGGACATTAAGGAAAACCCAGAAAGTGGTGTACGACAAGCGGGTGCTGCAGGAATGTTTCATATGGTTGTTGTATGGATATTAATACGCTGGATGTCAGGTTAAAGCACCCTTTTTCATGCATTTTGTCTAGACCTTCGGATTGGTGTAAAAGTTATTTTATAAAACAACTCTTGGAGAACAGTGATGCCATTATGACTTGTAAACCTGAAAATGTCATCTGGTGTTACAGCTGCTGGCAACCTCTATACGTGGAGTTGCTTGTGAAATTTCCATGCATTCAGTTTATAGGTCTACCGAGGTCGTTTTCCGACGATCAGTTACTTCCACCTGCTACAGTAAATTTGATTATAGTTGATGATTTGATGGAGTCTGCGTGTGAAAATAATGAGATAGAAAAAGCTTTTACCAAATATGTACACCACAAAAACCTTAGCATTATGTATATTGTCCAAAATGTGTTTTGTCAAGGCAGGAAATGTAGAACCATTGCGTTAAATACAAAGTACATGGTGCTGTACCCCAGCAATAAACTGTCCCGACAGATGTACCATGGTAAAGACAATTTTTTTTTGGAAGCGTTCGATGACGCTACTAAAAAACCTTTCGGTTACTTGCTGGTGGATTTAAATGCAGACACCCCAGATAACTGTCGCTTGCAAACAGGTCTTTTTCCCCCAGATGTACCCGTGGCTTATGTATTTAAGAAATCTAAAAGTCAGTGATCTCACAACCATAGACTCAGTCAAAAAAACACATTCGGTCCAACAACATGTTTACATTTACATTTTCTGTTGAAAGCCGGTCCCAGTCAGCGGAAAGCTATTCTCTGTGGGGCCTCCAATGACCTCGTTCAGGCAATCGCTGAAAATGCCTTGAACACTTTGATAGGGTATGTACCGTTATCTGCTAAGCAGTTTGGGACCCTGAATAGAAAGTGTAAGCTTATAAAGACTTTGAGTCAAAAGGGACTTTTTCTTAAAAGAAAGAGAATGCTGGTGAACCCTTCCGGCGGTTTTATCGAGACACTGTTGAGTATTGCAGTACCATTGATTACGGGGCTTCTACAACACCGTTAATGGAGCATGCTGACAAAATGTAACTTGTACCCCAGAAACAGCTCGATAGGCTCCAAGAGTGGTCTGGCAACGCAAGCGATGTGAGAAAAATAAAATCACGCAGGTCTGATGATGAAATGAGAGATATTCTTCAGAACTCAGAATATGAAAAAGTGAAATTGTATAGTCAGGTGTTACAACGGTATTTGACATTAGTATGCCAGGAGGCTTCTGAAAAGGGGACTTGAACTGTTGTATTACCCGAAAATGTACCCAATGATCTATCACCTGCGTTACCCCAACCACAGTCATCGACCGATGCTGACTTTGGGTATATTTTAGACAGTGTGTCTCAACGGTTCCGGAGAAATGCTGAGATATTGTTAAAGACTATGGCACGCAATGAACCGTTAATAGCCTGGAATGAAAAAGGAGAATTTGTGTACAAGGGGTCACCCGTTGAGGGCTCTCACATGATTGATCTTGTCAGGGCTCTCACACAGCAGCAACCAGTTGCAGCCGGTAAGAAGCCAAAAGGTTGGGATGTATTTATGGAGGCCATGGCCGAAATCAACGTACTGGGCACCTTACTAGCCAACGCTGGTAACCGAGAGCTACTTGAAAACCTCAAGTCTGCCCCACTGGGGTACGCAGTGTCTGTCAAAACTTTAAAACCCCCTGTAAAGATGTCGACTGCCACCCCGGCCTCTAAGATAACAGCAGAAATGCCAAGGAGACCAACATTAATGGTGAGACCCACATGGTTGTCATTGTAACATTTTTTGTTTGTGATAAATAACTTGACTTGAAATGTATATTTAAAAGCGTGAGCAATATAGTTACGGTGAAAATGTTTGTAATAAAATGACTTGGTTGCAATGTGTATTAAAAAAGTATGAGCATTATAACCTTATATAACCGTGAAACTGTAATAAGAATATTGCATTGATTTTAATTCATATTTTGTGTTCTTTTTTTAAAATAATAACCACACAGACAATGAAATGGTTCGAATTCATTTTTATTTTAGACAGGTGATTAACATTTATGGAATGTTTTAAATTGTCATAAGCACACACATTCGTATTTTCAAATGGCTTAAAAGGGTACAGGGGGCTTCGTCTCACACGTCGTCGGCTTTTCAGAAACATTTCAACCATGCGATCATTCTGGATTGCATTCATAGGATAAAGTTCTAAAGTGTGTCTAAAAGATAAGCCTTTACATCTATGGTATAGAAAAAAGACACAATGTAGTCCGCAGGTCACTGCCAAAGTATCTTGCAGCTGTCTGATGTTATAAAATATGGAATTAGCATTTCTTTTTAAGAAATCAATAATGTTCTTGGGAAAGAAAAGATTCGGGTGAATCGAAAAATTCTGCTCCGTCATCATCTGGTAGGTAAATAGCGAGCCAGTGTTTGCCGGGGAGGTTATATGGGTGAGTATTAACTATAAAACTCAGAGGTCGCTGCTCCAGTCTCTCAATTGGCAGTGCATCGCTGGGGAACACACTTAGAAAACTGCCTCTGGTGTAGCAGTCTCAGGTAAGAATGTCTTCCATCTGTTTGGTGTTCATCTTTATGTGAAGGTTGCGGGGCTCCTGGTTTTTTAGTTGAAGTCGTAAATGACCTGGCGTCTCATATCAAGCTCTACCACGTTGTCTAACAGAGCATCCATGACCATGTTAACTGTAGTGGGTAGTGGTTGTGTGAAGCTTATTTCAGCTCTCAGATTACCCATTTTAATCAGTTAATAATGACCTGTGCACACATCGTTGGGACTGAGGTAGAAAGCGTTAGAAAGTGTAACAGCGCACATACTCCTCATGGTCCACCATAAGAGGTTTGTCTTTCAGGTGCTTCCCAGCTGTTTTCACCAGATTAATATATTCACGGACACAATGTCCATTCTGGAAGTTGGGTTGAAGCGGTTTAGTGGGGATTTGTTCACAGTCCGCGTAGAGAGCCAAAAAGTTAACGGTGTAGTGTTTAAACTTGAAGGGGTATTGTGTAAAACTGCTGCTGAATGCTGCGTCGTCCACAAGCCCAACTGCCCAAAAAAAGAGGTTTTCTTGGTTACACACACGACTCCCTGCAGGCAGACTGAAGACTTTCATCTGTACGTGGTCTATGGGATATTTAGCATTGGCCGTCAGCAGCGCTTCAACATGTCCAAGTCTTACTCCTGGTGATACTGACTCTTTTCACAAACAAAGATGCCGAGAGTATCCTCAGTTTGTGTTCTCTGACGTTGTTCATTAAGCAGAAAGCATCTCTGTTGTGCGTGAGTTTTATTTTCAGGTCAACGTCATTCAACAGTAGCTTGTCCTGAAAAAACAGGTCTGCGTGAATGTGACCCAGGAACTCCAGTTTTTGGCTTTGGCCGTGTATGAAGCCCTTTTTCGGAACCCCAGATTGGGTCCATACTGCGTCTTCAGCGTCTCTTCGCTGTAGTTCAGGACAGACTCTATAAAGGCCCTGTAAGGACAGCAATTGTTGCTCTCACTGATCAGCTGGTCTCCCACAGTGATGTCAATCTGGCTGATATTCAGGTAATTAAGTATTTAAACCTGAAATCTAGTATTAGAAAAAAAGCATATGAGATCGAAGCTGCCACATTACATCGTAATTGCCATCATAGAAAAATAGCTATCAAAAAACTAAACTAAGCTCCTGGCTAAACTTTTTGAGTTCTTTACTATCCAGTCAGACAGCTAGATTGCTTACCTACCTTAATGTAAACAAACTTTGGAAACTTTGGAATTCCTAGCCTCTGCTTTTCAAATTCATGCATAGAGCATTGGGCTTCTGAAATTTCACAGTTTCACTCATTTGGCTGCCTGAACTGACTGACCCCGGAAGCAAAACATTCCTGTTTTTTAAATGTTCTCCTAACAAATCCCTTTCCTTGAACAGGTCAGGTGGTTGAGGGCAGCAGCAACTCATTCCAAAGCTTTCCAGGAGAATGTGGTCTTCACATCATCCATACAAAGGGTCCAGTGGCTATTCTTGATGATGTTTCTGTGGTGTCACGTACAACAGCAGGTGTCTATTCTAAAATTCTCTAAAGCCAGGTTAGGAGACCAGGTCAATGTCCCCAGGCCAGAGCCAGATATCTAGAAGAATTAAACAAGAGGATCACTTATATGGAAATAATATCCAAGGAAACAGCATGGATTTAGAAAAGGTAGGTCTTGCCTAATCAAGTTGTTCTTTGAACAGACAACAACAGTAAGTAATACACATAGAGCATATAATATGGTGTTTTTAGATTTTCAGAAATGTTTTTCTCAAAATACTTTTCTCAAGTTGCAGGCAGCAGAGGTGTGTATACAGTACATACATTCATGGAATGCAAATGTTTGGATTGAGAAATGATTATTAAATAGAAAACAGAGCATACACACAGGGGCTGAATACTCACATTAAAATTATGTAATCAGAAGAGTACCTGCAGAGTTCTGTACTAGGACCACTGCTCTTCCTGTAACGAACAGTTCTTTCCGGACCCTATGCGGACGACACAATCCGACGAAGTGGGGAAACACTGGGGAAACGTCATGCAGGAATACGGGGCTGAAGACAGGGGGGCGTGTCCAAGGTGCACTGGTGCACGGGGGAGGTGTGGCCGAGGCGAACAATCCAAAAGAGTAGTCCTTAGAGAGAATATCCAAAACACAAGGGTAAGTCCAAAACCAGGAGATCCATCAGAACGCGGAATTAAAACACGAAGGCCGGGTCAGAACCGGCGGACAGGGAACAGGAACGGGAACCGAGATTAAAACCTTAAGGGGACCAGGCGTTTCCAGGTCCTGGACTCGCACGATACGGAAATCAGATGCAGAGCCCGGATGAGCGTCAGAGCCTGGCTTTTAAGGTGGGCTGGGAATAGGAAACAGGTGCACAGAATAAAGTCTCACGTGAAAGGGCTGGAGCACCCTTACGGAGGGGGAACTATAATCGTGATACTTCCCAAGTTATTAAAATATTTTAATTTAATTTTGCAGATGATATCAAATTAGGTGTATAAGCAAGTACTGTAGAAGCAGCAAATAAAATGAAAATAGATTAAATTCAATACAGGGCAAACACCTAAAAGACGATGTTAGAGAATGTACAGTATTACATGATGGTAGCATTACACAAGCTATTAATATTAAGCAAATTATCTGGAAAAGGTGGGGAAACCAATAAACAGGCAAACAAAATGCTAGGATATACAGATGCAGCCATTAAAAACAAGCGGGGTACGCTGCAGTACAACACCGGTGGGCGTGTTGCATCAAAACACGTCATAAGGAGTCAATTTGTGTCATACCGCTTTTTACTGCATGCAGATTAGATTAGGTTAATAGTATTCGGAATCACCTTGTAAAACCGCCAGGTGGAGCTAATAAAGCTTAACCTCTCATGTTCAGCATTTGAGCTATCAACAGAAAACACCCAGTTTTGAATCCTTATCACTGTTGAGAGACAATCTTTATTAAATTAAGAATTTAAGTTGTATACTCTTTAGGCTTTTAAATTTAAACTGTGTATTACAGCATGTTAATCATTAAACATTAATGGTATATTTGGTATATTTTAGGAAAGCAAGATTGCTCAATTGGACAAAAGTACACAGCCTTCCACCTTTATCATAAATATTTTAATTATGCAAAAATATGGTATGCATCAAAGTCTTTACCAAAGATATTATTAATAGTATTAATAATGAATGACCTTGGACAAGCTGTAAACTCAAAGTATTACCCTGGTCCACATTCTTTGTAACCGTCTTTGTAAACGAAAATACTCCGATTCACCATGCCTTTCATATGCTTATAAACAAAAAGTAACACCACAGCATTTTGTCGATCCGATCACGTATTCGTTTCCAATCATACAAAGTAAGCTTTGAGAATCTCCTATTCACCATGCCTTTCACATGCTTATAAACAATATTAATTTAGGAACATAAACATATTATGTAAACTGTATTTGGCTGGTATTGGTATTTTAAAGACAAAATACACACCAGTATTCCATTTCTCCCTAAGCATTTTAAGCATCAAAGTCTTACATGTGGTTATTTCAGAAACGTTTTTACGTGCTCCTTCTGACCATATTACATTTATATACTTTGTGAAAAGTGATAGTTTTAACCTTTTCTGTGAATACACTCATTATCGGAGTAAACAAAAGCATACTTTTAGAATTTGATTAATAGGGAATATAATATGGAATCACGTATCTAAAGAAATAAATAACGATATAATTATATTCAAGACAGCATACAAGCAAAGAAATTATGGGGTTCTCAATTGCCAAACTCTTCTTAATGTGTTTCTAATTAAACCATAGACATCAGATAGTTTGGGGGAAGTGAGTTTTATTTATGTGTGTACCTATCACTACACACAAAAACTCTTCAAGTATTTCTGCACTTTCTACTATATTTAAAAAGACTTCTGCATTCAGTCCTATATTTCTGACAGGCTTTGTATTAAAATGTTTTCATGCACTGTCAAGTTCCACATTACTTTTAACCAGTCCTTTGGGGAATGGTGTTCAGCAGTGTGAATAAAACTCTATTGTCAATTGAAAAAGCATGTAATCACACAGGACAAACTAATCCTGGATTTTAATCTCAGAGGAGGGTTAGTTTGAAAGCAATCCAATATTGCCAGATTTATTTTATTTCACTTCCATGAAGTGATTGTGTCTCTTTTACAAGAAATAGACGCCTGGCAGTTTAAGAAGCAGTCTGAAATGATTATTGTGCACGTAACTGCACATTTTAGATAGGTAAAATGATTAAACTGTTAAAAAGGTGCTTTATACAGTACAATAGGTACAGTACAATATTAGGTAAGACAATAGGGGATATTGTTTTGTTGTTTTTTTTTTCAGTCCAATTGGAATGGATCAATATCTCTAATTATGCAGGCATTGACAACATCAAAATCAGACTAGTTTAACATTCTTTTCAAATGATGCTATCTTTTGTATGAGTTGTAGCTTTAACAGGAGTTCAACTATTGTTAAAGATCTCATTTTTAAAAGGAGACACTGAGGTGACTGATTTTTGTTAGAACTCTAAATATAGATGTTTAAGTAACGATTCATACAATTGTAAAAGGCAAAGACTGACCCTCGGCAAGGGCATCTAAGCATATACTGTATTTCAGTCATGATTAGTTACAATATTTCTCTTTGGCAGCCAATACAATGCTTCAGATGCAGCCACTCGGAATATTAATTGTTAATCGTTAAATGTGTTAATTCTTATTACTGCATTAGCAGTATCACAGCTAATGACACTCTAGAACACTCTAATTCTAAAATAAATATATTAAATAACATGTTTTGCACTGGCCTATTTATTAAGTAATAGGTTTATTCCATGCTGAAAAAAAGAAGAAAAAGAACACAACGTTTCGGCCGTGGAGCCTTCTTCAGGGCTGAAGAGCCTTCTTCAGCCTTGCTTCAAGGCTCCACGGCCAAAACGTTATGTTCTCTTTCTTCTTTTTTTCAGCATGGAATAAACCTATTACTTGTTCCTTTGCAGCCTACGCATGCTGACGCAGCTACCCACCTGAACTATTTATTAAGTGATTAAAAGCAAAAGCAAAAGCAAAAGCAAAAAGCAAGGCAGTGTATTTCTCTACAAGCTATGTAGAAATTGTCTCACAACAACATCAACAATAATAATATAGTATGTGATCCCCTGTTATGGCCTGTGCACCTGACTGTGCACCTGTCTCTCAATAATGTTGAATGTTTTTGTATGGAAATGTCCAATTAACTGTAGTTATATACTGTGTAAAATATACTGTATACAGTATAAATAGTACAATATATACACTGTAGGTGTGTGTTAGAAATGTCTTAAAATGTTGTGATAAGTTTATATACCTTTAGCGACACATTAGCGACACAGATATGTTGCTCCTGCAGTCGTAGAGTGTAATCAGCACATTGGAGATCTTGTTTGGATTACAAGCTTATTTTAAAATTGCACTTGCTTAGCTGGCATATATGACTCTCAGTACCTGTTGAAAAAATGGAAATTTAACAAAAATAGAATTGTTTACATTTGAGGTTTGAAAGGTCTGCATGCTCTCCATAAGCATAACAGTAACTGGCAGCACAAACGCTACATTCTATATCACATTATGTGATTAAAAATGGTCCAACTCTATTATTATTGTAAGATGGTACAGTCTCTTTCCTTCACAGCATGTACTGTTGTTTTAAACGCCGGCCACGTAAATTGAAAATATGAACAAAGACTACAATTCCCAACTTGACACATCCACCCACAGATCACGTGAAGCCATGTTCACAGATTTGCTGAATCAAAAGTGTACAAGTCAAAGAACTGCTGCAGGATTGGTATACTGTATAAATATACTATACAGTATACAGCATACAGTAAATACAGTATGATACCATATGATGTATAAGATGGGTTCTCTATGTGGTGTTATACCCATTGAAGTGCAGTATTTTTCATAATGTTAATTTTTTTTCCTAATTACTTGTTGCTGAAATTAGCATTAAGACAAAATACTGATTATTTTAATGCAGATGTAAACCTGTAAAAAGCGCATTGCATTCACAACAAGTTATAATAATAAACTATTATTTACATATCCAGTATAATTTTGTTTTGTAAAGCAGTGCTATTTTCTCATTTATTTATTTTCTTATTTTAATATTTATTTAACATTTAACATATTGTAATATACAGTATACAATTAATAAGAGTTGAAACAGTATACAAATTCAATTATATAATTGGTGAAGATTGTACATAAGGGGCCTACAGACATCACTTTAAGCATTCATGTGCCACCTGATTTTAAAAAGAAGTGTAATCCTGCAATAGATTATTAAAGAAAGTGTTGGAAAATGGCATGTATGCCGCATTAAGGTACATTATCTGTTGTGCATTCTGATTGGCTGGATATGTACATTCCATTTCCATTTTCCTACATTAAAATACAGTCTTTAATGTGATTTAATGTCCAGATGGAAGAAATGAAATATTTTGTCATCCAGCAATATATTTGTTTATTACAGGAAAACTGTTGCTAGCTTTACTTCAATACAAAAGGTAGAGATGTTGGTTACCTTAAAAAATGGATTTTGCTTAAAAATATAGGGTTCCAGGACATATTAACTTAACAATATATTATGTATAGTGTTTTCAGACATTCTGCATTTAGAGTAAATAAAATTTCAGGGACAAACTGCAATTCTTCTAGAGGGGACAGTAATGTAATTCAAAGAGGATTTTAAAAAGGAGCATTTGCATTGATTGATTTTTTTTATTTGTAATTTTATAGATATTTCTCAATCTGTATGTGAACAGAAGACATATGTAACTTTCTCCAGTTCAAAATGTAGTGCTAATATTCTGAATCTGAAAAAGATTAGAAGAATATTAGAAGATATAATCTTATTTTGTGCTCTTATGATAATCTTATGTTTTTGTTGTTAATCAAACTTTATGGTCTGTTTAAAGCAAAAAAAGATGCTAAAAAATCAGTCTAGAATAGTGTTTCTCTTGTCAAACTACTATGAAAAACTATGGACTGGCAGCAAACTGGAATAGCTTGTTTGTGGTCCTTCAGGTGAAGTGAGTTTGTTGCTCAAATTATTTTCACATCAAGAGACTCCATTCTCTTACAGCAGCTATCCATCCCTCCTTATTTCACCAGGGTAACTCTGTTACACCTGTACAGATCTGAGCTCTCTTTGGAGACCGGTCACATTTGCACAAGGAGCTCAATACCGTCTGGTGCCACACTCACTAAATTCGGCAGGCTCTCCCAACCACTTGCTACTTGATGATCAGCACCATATTTAAGCCCCACAGCACCATAGCTTGGTGTTCAGTTATTGAGCTGCTCTCAGCCATGTTCTGTTCTAACCTGAAAGATATATTTTTGGTCATGTTTTCCTTCCTAGCAGACTATTGCATCTCTATTCTATCCTTTGCCAGTCTGGTTATGTTCCTCTGGCAGTTTTGTCCAGTCCTGCATCTCTTTGCTGTCACCTATCTGCATGCTTCAGTTGTTTCTGTCCTGTCTTATGAACCAGCTTCCGAAGCTTTTGTCAGACCTCATCCATGCAGCTACATCTCCACCTTCACTCTTTTATTAAACCACCATTTTTTTATAAACCTGTGAATCTCAAATGGATCCCTTTCTTCCTCAAAACACTGCTGGCTATCTTCCATCTGATCACAGCATAACAAACTCTTCATACTCTTCCTCTAAAATTGACATCTGACTGGTTTACTTTAAAATAGGGTTACATTCTAACAACATCTGAGCATGGGTTCCACCTTAATCTGAGCATCTCTTCCAGTTTTACTGGTGCTCACTGGTTATGATTCTGTTAAATGATTTAAAATGTTTTCCTATTGTTATGGTTGCATCTTTCATTCTTTTCTATAGACTGTTGAGTCAATTCTCACTCTTCCTAGCTTCACGTTGATCTTTTATTTAGAACTTGAATCAACATACTTTACCTGGATTTGGTGCTGGAAATCCAGAGTTCAAGAATTCGCTTCCCTGGTTGTCCAATGGGATTATAGTTTTGTTTTGCTTGAGGACTGAGAGGTTCTGCAACACATCTCAGTGGCACTGCAGCCTTTTTATGATGTCTTGCTACACAACTTCTATGTGAGTATTTTAAGTGTGTGTATTGCAGTTTGGTGTATTTCAGTTAGGTCTTTTGTGGGGTTTCAAGAGGAAATTAATCAACAGCAAGAAGAATTTCAGAACAAGAAAAGATAAGATCACTTTATTAGCCATATAAAATTTCTTGCATTAGGAATTTGTCTTTTTCATACCCCAGCTTGCTCCCAAAACAAGTAAGGGTAGTGTTGGAACAGAAGACTGTCTAACCCTGACTGTCCTGATTAAATGGCATGAAAAACCCAAGAAATGTTAAATGAGCCATTAATGTTTTTCATCTTGAATGACTGAGTTTCATGAAAGATTTCAGGGATCCAGCACCTGTAAGGCATAACCAAAAGTTCAAAGGACATCTTTCCATAAATCCTTTTTTAACCACTTTATCCAATAGAGGGTTGCAAGCAATGGGTGCAAGGCAGGGCATACCTTGGACAAGATGTCCATTTCAGGGCACAGACAGATACAAACATGCACACACTGTGAATTTACCGGCTGCTTATTAAATTTTTCCATATTTTGCATTGCCTAATGTAAGAATAAATAGAGATTTTGTCAACAGATGTCTAAGCCTAGTGGTACTCTTCCAGTCTTTCAACCTTATTGGAAATCTATACAGTTAAACAAGTTATATTTACTGATATTATCAGCTTTGATTTGTTTGAATTATATTAAACTTATTTCAAGTGGGTGAAAAAGGATAACACAACATTTTATCACATGCTTTTGCGTTCTTCTCCAAGTATGAATTACAGCATAGAGCTCCATAATAAATCTCCCCTTTTCCTCAGGGCTGTTGTATATGTATGATGTCAGAATTCACATTTGTTTTTCATAAATGTGTTTAATGTTAACCCCTGTGGGGCTATACTGTTATCTGCTGGATTCAGTGACCTTCAAATCTTCAATATCAGGCAGACAATTGATTGTGTTAAAAGTGAAAAGCATGCATATTGTATCACTCTCTTTAGAAAACGGAGTATGCAAAACCCCTCAACATATGGGTTGCACTCAAAGATTACTTAAATTACACAATGTCAGCAGATACAGTATATTATTTACTAGCCCTTTTTATTTAATTTTTTGATTCATAGCTCTTAGTCAGCAAAGAAGGATCATCCTAACATTTTAATACTGAGGCACTCTGGAGTGCATTTGGCAGTGTAGGCATTCCAGAACCAAATTAGTTTTTCAGCATAGAAGACTTAGGTCTTAGGAACATGAGAGAATGAATCTTTCTAGTGGTATACTTTTGTACTGCACATAGACCTACACATAAACGTTTTCTTCAAAAATTGCTTGTTCAAAATAGAGTAAAGAAAATGTACATTTTAGTAATTTGTTATTTTTATTTTATCTTAACTGTCTAAATACATCATCTTTATTACTAGACAGTTTGCCACAGGATGAACAAGATACAGTTTTCCCAATTATTCACAGTCTGCTATTCAGAACTTCATGCTAAACAATTTACATTCTAGTATAAAATATGATCTAGTGTATGAATATACTCAACTTGATAGCACTTGATAGAACTGGATTTGATAGAACTGGCAAATCGGTGCTGTGCGCCTCATCCCTCTCTATATTCTGACTATATTGTTTATATACTTTGTGAGAAAAGTGATATGTAAACCTTTTCTGCTAATACGCTTGCTATCAGAGTAAACAAAAGCATACTTTTAGAATTTGATTAATAGGGAATATAATATGGAATTGCATTATCTAAAGAGCATGCTTGCCAGCGCGGTGATGTCACCGCCTTTCACTCTGAATAGCTAGTCAAATAGGGAGTGAAAACATTTGTCTGTCTGTCCGTGGGGGGAAGGGGGACTGTCTTTCATTGGAAGGTACACCTATTCTATTCTGAGAATGTAGGGGGGAGGAAAAATGCCCGTGGTCTTTTCACTGATAAACTACAATATGCTTAAGAGTTGTTCAACAGTCAAGAAGCCCAAGTTAAATGATCAAAATCACAGTTGGACAGATGTTGAAGTTGACCCACAACTGGCTAAAGAACTGCCCCTTGCTGTCTGTATTAAACTTTGTTCACTCAGTAGTTTAAACTAAGTGTAAAGTGCATGAAGATACTCTCACATTTTTTTGAAAGCTATAGTTTTTTAAATCTTTCAAATATTGGGTGCTCCTACAGTTAAAGAACCCAAAGAATCTAAAAGTTTCACAGCTCAAGGGCAAACTATCCATAGATTTTGCCAAAGCTATGCCAAATGGCTTTTTCATTCCTTTTTAGGAACATATTTATAGCAAACAAATTATGCCTAGGGACGTTTTTTACAGCAAGAAATTATGTTCTGTCTGTACAACTGAAACACATTTTGGAGTACTTTCATACTGCTTTTCTGTTTTTATTAATCCAAACATTTCTGGCTCCAGCATGCCAAACAACATGGTCTTAAACATCATCCCTGAAGGAACTGTATCAGAGAGACTTTTTTAACTGCACTGCATCGTGGAGGATCAGTATAGCTTCTGGGAAATACATTTTTCATACATCATCAAGTTTAACTCGTTCAGAGTGCTGCACACAAACACACACACCAGGGCCAGTTTTCCCGTCGGCCAATTAACCTACTAGTATGTTTTGGAGTGCGAGAGGGAATCATATCACACATAAGAAGAAAAACCACAGAACCCAGAAAGAACATGCAAACACCACAAACACAGGATGGCAGGAATTGAACCTACAGCCTCAGTACTACAAGATAGCAATGCTAACCACTTTGCAACCATTAGAAATAGATGGATATCTTCTCATTCTAGATCAAAGGTTTGTTTAATTTAATTTTGAAAGCCACTGAGATATCTGGTTCTACTGTTGTATTTATAAAAAAAAACATACAAAAAGCATACTAACAACTGTGCTATCATATTCCTTAGTTAATATATTTTATTTTTATAAACACTTAACATTGTTAGCAAAATATTTTGAATATTTTCCCTATTTTTTCTTTAGTTGTGCATTTAACTTATTTTCTAACAGTCAGATTTTATGTATATTTGAACAATCAAAATATATTTTTACAAGATTTATTACAGTGCAACATTTAATATTATTGATTACTAATAGTTTAAGCTAACACCTAAATTTCTAAATTAGATGTAATTAAAACAATGAACTAAGTGTAACATAGCATTCAGAAATACAATCAAGAATAGTTTTGTGTTGTATGTATAAATGAAACTTTTCTAAAATGTATAACAAAAGACTAAAATCTGATGAAAATCTTTCCACGAGTAATGTCATTAGAAAGTACAATAAGTTCCTGCTTTGTCTAAGAATGGTATCAAAAAGTAGTCTAAGTGATGAGAAACCTGTGCTTAATGATAATCAAGGGACTTAGAAGTCAAAGAAAATGATTTACATTGTTTAATTTTAAACACTAAGTTACAGATGCAGCCATTCAAAATGCATGGTACAAACCCATACCACGGGCATCTACGCGTGTGCCACCACACAGTACTGCGGTACGTGATTGGCTGGCCAAAATGACCGACAGGGGCACTCATGGTGCATTGGTCAGTATTGAAAAGATTTCATCATTTAATCTCTTTACTGTGCACATTTTAATCTGCTTAGTATTGATTATTTATATTTATATGAAAATACACACCAGTATTTCATTTCTCCCTAAACATTTTAAGCATCAAAGTCTTACATGTGGTTATTTCGGAAACGTTTTTACGTGCTTCTTGCTCCTTCTGACTTTAAATGCGATAAAAACAGGTTTTGATAGTTAATAACCACTTTTTGTGCACAAAAAACAATCCAGGCACAGAATGGTTAAAAAGAAAGTCAGACAGGCAGTGGGGAGGGTGAGTTGTGAAACTGTTACCTGGATGAACCGGTTAGAACATAGGTGGATTTACGTCTGTGAAAAGCATTCCAATTTTAATGCAATGCGGAAGACATTATTCCTTAAAAAATGATCTTGTACGGTCTGTCAACTGAAAATGTATGAAGGAGACACGTTGCGTATCGCCTCTTTTTACACTTGGAAGAACATTCCAATGTTAAGTTATTAACTTTCAGCATAGCTTTCTCACCATCTAGATTTATTTTTCATACCACACCCTCTAATGTCAGGCGTATGCGTTAAATATATTTAGATCTTTGAATTAATATTGTTATTGATTTCTTTAGCCTCACAGCATTGTCCAATAATACTTTTCTTGTGTCTAATTTTAAGTTAAGCAGGATTTTGAACTACACACCATAAAAAAACAGGATTCATTTTTTCACATATTGATGATATCTGTAGCAGTTTGAAACTATTCATTGTTATTAATAAATGACTTAGATTCGAACATGTTGTGATATTAAGAAATATAAAAAAGTCAATAGAGTGTCCATAATATTGCTATTTTAGTTTTTCAAAGAAATGTTTGTTAAAGGGAAAGTTGTGTCGATACCTGGATTTGAACAGCAAACTGCTCACTTGTAAGTCAGGCATTTAAGCCATCATGCCACTAACACAGTCACATGACAAGTGGTGAAACAGCCGTACACGTATCAATAGATATGTGTATATACTACTATTTGTGTTACAGTACATGAATATAATTATATCGTTATTAATTTCTTTAGATACACTATTCCATATTATATTCTCTATTAATCAAATTCTAAAAGTATGCTTGTGTACTCCGGGTATGGAGTGTATTTGCAGAAAAGCTTAAAACTATCACTTTTCTCACACAGTACTGTATACTGTATAAATGTACCATAACATGGTCAGGAGGAGCAAGGAGCATGTAAAAACGTTTCCGAAATAACCACATGTAAGACTTTGATGCTTAAAATGTTTAGGGAGAAATGGAATACTAGTGTATATTTTTTCTTTAAAATACCAATACCAGCAGTATACAGTTTACAAAATATGTTTATGTTCCTAAATTCATATCGTTTATGACCTTCAGATGTATTATGATCCTCTTCTTTTTATGCTTAGCAACTAAAGTTTCCCTTTAGTGGTAAAATTCCATATAAATATTCAATACTAAGTGGATTAAAATGTGCACAGTAAAGAGATTAAATGATTTAATCTTTTCACTACCGACCAATGCACCACGAGTGCCTCTGTCGGTTATTTTTGCCAGCCAATCACGTACTGCGGTACTGCGCGGTGGCGCACACATACTAGCCTGCGGGATGGGTTTGTACCGTGCATTTTGAATGGCTGCATCTGTAGGTTTATTTTTTATAATTCAGAAATTTGAACGATATGCCTCAGGAACTCATTACAGTATTGTAGCGAATAAGGTTGGTGCAGAAAAATCAAAACACAGCACCTCCTCCAAGCCGGGTCTCACCTCCCACTGTTCCAAAGCCTTATGGTTTAAAGTATGTGTTTAATATCTTTTCTTAGTCCAGTTATTAATCCAATTTATTTTATGTTATGTAAGCCAAAAGGATCACTGTAAAGGTTAAATTTCAAGCTGAAAAGACAAGACTCAACTTCTCTAACTCTTCAGTTTACAGCTCGTCCATGGTCATTCATTATTAATATTGTAATGAATGGAAGGCATACAGATAGTACAAGCCGGCTGCAGCACTGTGACAGTACTGCCCTTTTTTTTCTCTTCTTTAACTTAAAGAATTGCGAGAAAAATCAAGAACTCATCACTTATAATAATTAATCTAGATACTCTCACACCGTAGCCAACAACAAGCTATAATAGTGGTTTATAGAGCAGCTCACTACATGACAGTCCATTGCCTATTACCACTATAAGGACAATAATATATATACAGTATATATTTAAAAACGAACGTCAAATGTTTCTTCACAGTCATTTGACATCACTGCCTTTAATCTGAAATCCTGCTTGAATCCTGCTAAACTAAAAATTAGACACAAGAAGAGTATTATTGGACAATGTTGTGAGGCTCTGGTGAAATTTCTCTGTGAACTGAAGAGTTAAAGTGTAAAGTGTCTCCTCCTTTTAAACTCGTTAATGCGACATGGAAGATATTACTGTATTAATGATGTAGCGTTTTTGGCTCACATGGGTTTGCGCCCTACACCCTGCGGTACATACAGTACGAACACATTGTGATATTTAGAAATATCAAAAATGTCAATATAGTGTCCATAGTACTTGCTATTTTAGTTTTCCAAAGAGAAGTTTATTTTTTAAAAGAAAACTCATGACAACAGTTCAAACCCCCCACTTCCAGCATACCAGGCACATGCCTAACCCATTATACCAATGTGCTACTTATCAACGTAAGCTGTAGCTGAAAAGGGCAGGCAAAATGTTTTCAAGTAATCACGGGTGAGTTAAACTTATGTGGATGTTTACAAAGAAAGTGGACCATGGTAACACTTTGAGCTTACAGCCTGTCCAAGGTCATTCATTATTAATACTATTAATAATATCTTCCGTATTGCATCTCAATTGGAACATTTTAACAAGTGTATCAGGCAATTAACAATGTGTCTGCTTTATAACTCTTCAGTGTACAGAATAATTTCTGGAGAGTTATACAACCTCATCTCAACATAGTAAACAACAGTCACTGGCTTACTTGAAGGTGTAAAACGTCTTCACTGTCATTGTACGGTTTCAACAGTATGTACTCCATTAACACTATAAGAACAATACAAGCTTTAAAAAAAGTCAAAATGTTTCCAAAATGTCCAAAATATGTTTCCAAAATATTTTAGCTGCTTAGTTACACAGCTCCATATTAATATTACTATCAAGTGGTATTAAATCAGTACAACTTTTATTTTTTTACAGTAACAGCAAGTGGTGTTCTTTCTACAGTATGTATTCTTAGAAAAGGATAAAACGTTATAACCTTTTATGAAGTACAGAACATAAGCTTAATAATGTTAGAACAACCACGTTAAAACCAGAACCTTCTAAGTTAGCAAATTAAAGACTTTGATGCATAAAATATTTACGAATAATTCAAATATTTATGATGAAAGTGGAAGGTTGTGTGCTTTTGTCCAGCTGAGCAATCTTGCTTTAATACAATGTACCGACTTTTTACATGTTTAATGATTAACATGCTGTAATACAGAGTTTAAAATTATTAAAAGTCTATTAAAAGAGTATACAACTTAAATTCTTAATTGGAAAAAGATTGTCCCTCAGCAGTGACTGGATTCAAAACAGGTGTTTTCTGGCGACTGCTAAAATGCTGTATATGAGACTTTAAGCTTTATTAGCTCCACCTGGTGGTTTTACAAGGTGCTTCTGGATACTATTATCATATTTCAATTAACATGTGGTATGATGCGCCACGCCCTCTCCGTTTTAAAGCAGCATACCTCGCACATTGTTAATGGCTGGATCTGTATATATCAAAAACAGAACTTAACAGAAAAGTCTAGACAAAACAGCTTTTGTGGGTCAAAATAAATTAAAAAAACAGTGCAAAAATATTGTGTCAAAGTATATGGTTTATATAGGAGAATACAACTTTACAAGACTTACAGGAATTTCAACAGCAGAAGAAATTAAAGACATGGTTAATGACATATTTTTTTACCCAGTTTCTCAGAACACCTGAAGAAGAATATGTTTGCATATCTTTTCAGACAGTCAATACTGACAAAGAGAGGTAAGAGAACCATTAGTGAAGTGTTTATCATCATAGAATGGCTTTGAAGTATATTTTGAAACTTTTCAGGTTGAATCCAACCTGAACCTGAATACAAAAGTTACAATTTCAGAAAGCAGACTTTGAAATGATGAGATAAACCTTAAGATATATATGATATATCATATAAGTGCAGCAGCATTTTCAGTACTGCACCTATAAAAGAACAATCAAAGATGCAGTAAAACATATTCCAGGACAAAAATGGCAATCACCTAGACAATGAAATGGATAATGGCTGATGTACTAAACAGGTATTTCACTCAGGGAATTCTCTAAGGAAGAAGTCAACAGTGTAACTTGGGCAGAGAAAGAACAAAGTAATGGATACACATACAGTAAGTCACACGATAAAGTTCTGAAGGTTTTTGATAGATTTCTTTATGAGCAATTGAATCTTGAATTGCTGGAAACAGGCATTCAGGAAAATTCATGTGTTTGAACTGAGGACTATTAATTAGAAAACAGAGGGTTCAAATAAGGAGTGAACACTCAAACTGGGACTTTATAATTATTGGAGTACCACAGGGTTCTGTACTAGGATTGCTACTCTTCCTAATTTGCAGCAATGATCTAGATTCCAGAATAGTTTGTAAACTAGTCCGATTTGCAGACAATACCAAATTAGCTAAATCTGTAAAGGCAGAAAATTAAATTAAAAAAATTAAGAAAAATCATCTGGCAGATGATATTTAATGTAGATAAGCCAAGGGTATTGCATACAGCTAGTTAAAACAAATTATAAATGCAAAATACTGGAAATCAAGGAAATCAAGAAGAGACCACTTATCAAAGATACTTAGGTATTTAAATGTGGGGAAGCAGTTAAAAATCCAAGTAAACTGTTGGGATGTATAGTTAAAATCATCCAATTTAAATCTAGGGATGTCATGCTAAAATCGTGTAACACACAAGTAAGGCCTCATTGAGAATACTGTGTCAATTGTAGTTACCACTTTGTAAAAATAACATATATTGCTGCCCTCTAATCAGTAACCTGCTACATTCCAGGACTGTCCAAGGAATGTCCAACACTTACAGCTAATGAACTGCTAGACTGCTAATTCAGTTACTCTATCCAGGAGCAATTATCCTACCAAAATCACTAAAATTACAAACTGGAAAATCTTCAAGGAAGTTACAGGGAACCCCAGAGCAACATGCAAGGAATTGCAGGCTATTCTTGCCTTAGTTAATGTGACTAATCATGGCCAATTATCAGAAAACAAGTGAACAAGAATGGTGTTCATGGAAGGATAGCAAGGTGAAAAACACTTTTCTCCAAAAGGAACTATACTTCCAATCTGAAGTTTGCCAAATAGCATATAGATGATCCACAAGGCTTTTGGAATAATTGTCTCTGAACAGATGAGTCAAAGGTAGAACTCTATGGCCTCATCCCAACCATCATGGTGTTAGAAGTGTGATGGTTTGGAGCTGCTTTGCTTCCTCAGTATGACTTGTATGGCAGTATGACATTAATGACTTGCCATCATTGACACAACAATGAATTCTGTATTGTATCAGAAGATTCTGGAAGAGAATGACAGCCATCTGGCCATGACTTCAAGTTGAACCAAAAGTGAGTCTTGCAGCAAGACAATGATCCTTAATATACAGACAGATTTACAAAAAATGGCTGGAGAAGAAAAAAGTTTGTGTTGTAAAATAGCTTACTCAAAGACTGGACCTAAACCCCATCGAAATGCTTAGCTGCAATCATTGCTGCTCAATAGGCTGCTACTAGTTACTAAACAAAAGATTCACATATTTTGTCACATGTGCGTATAGGGTGTTGTATCATTTTAGGACAAATACATTTTGAAAGATTTTCATGTTTTTTTGTCATTTGTTTCGTCAGGTTAATGACATTTAAGATTCCATACACAGTATGTGAAAATCCTAAGGGGTTCACAAACTTTTCTCAGCACTAAAAATGTGTAAGCTATGGTTAATAAATATTTGTTCTGGATACGTTTGATATCAGAGCCATGCCAAAGAATAAAAGAACATATCCAATGCTAGATTATTTAATGCACAACATTTTTTAACACTATCAATTCTGTATTTACTTTTTTGTTTTTTTCTTTAAATATGTGGTGAAGGTTATGTACAGTGTATAACAAATATAAATTGCCACTCCATAGTTTCATGGCTGCAAGTTTTAACACAATAAAATGTGAAAATTGTGCAACAGTATGAATACTTTTGAAAACCACTGTAACTATAAAGGTTGCTATAAACTTTAAACAGTCTTTCGATACAATAAGGGATTTTTAAAGTGGTACTGTATCTAAAAAAATTAAAAAAACAAAAGCAATAACATTATCATCTCTGGCTGTCTAATCAAACAAGCTCCTACCTATTTTTCTCCTTTAACTAACTTCTGCAGAGGTAAGTTTTGGATGGTGAGTCCATTAGATGTAATTGCATGAGGTACTTTGGCAATGCAAATAGCTGTGTCACAGCAGCAGTAATTGATATGGATGATGACTTCTTGCTGTAGATCTGAAGAATAAAGGGAGCAAATATCTTCCTAATTGTCTGTGAGTTATTCAAATTGACTGGATGGCAGTTTCCTTTCAAGAAACCAATACAACTATGTACAGAGGGTTACAGAAAGCATATTGGGTTTGAATTTGAGAAAATGCCAAAACTTTCACTCAGCAAAATTAAAAAGGTTTAAGTCTTGTAAGTAGCAAGTTAAATTCCTCAAACTGTTAGTACCTATCAGATAATGAAGCTAAAATGCATACTGTACACCACGCTTTTAAAAAATTAGTTTATTTATCCATTGTGTTCTTCAAACATCAGGTAAAACAGTATTAAGATTGCAATGTTAAAAAAATGGTTAAGATTGAAAACAGTAAGGCTTTAAAAAATCTGTAAATTTTCAGACTTTAAACCAAAACATAAAATAAAGGAAAATAAGTAACAGACCTAAATAAGGGGACACCCTGCAATTTACAATTGGTAACCCACTGAAGCTAAGCAGGTGTGAGTCTGGTCAGTACCTGGATGAGAGACCTCCTGGGAAAAACTAAGGTTGCTGCTGGAAGAGGTGTTAGTGAGGCTGTGGTCCATGTGGGTCCTAATCTCCCAGTATAGTGACAGGGACACTTTAGTGTAAACAAGCCATATTTCAGATGAGATGTAAAACCAAGGTACTGACTCTCTGTGGTCATTAAAAATCCCAGGGTGTTTCTCGAAAAGAGTAGGGGTGTAACCCTGGCGTCCCAGCCAAATTTCCCATGCCTCCTAATAATCCCCCTCTATGAATTGGCTACAATTGGGTCTGAGCGATGCACCGGTTGTAGTATTCTCGGTCGCATTTAATGGCAACGTCAGCCCAAAGATTTGGTTCAAACCACCGAATGGAGACGGGCGTGCCGACAAGTGGACCCTGCTGATGCGGGATTAACGCTAGGATGAGAGAGAGAAATATGCCACATTTCACATTATGAGCTTTTCCTTTTAAAAAACTGCACAAGATACTTGGACTTAAAGTAAAATTATTGCAGATATGTAGGTAAGAATTACTAAAAAAAAACTATTACTAAAAAAACAAAAAGGTACCATTGTGATAGATTCCTTTGGAAAATAAAACAATATTTTTTTCCTTCAATGCTTAAGCACTTTCTATAGCTCCACAGTTATTTTAGTAATGGCCAGAGGAGATTTTACAAATTACAGAGGAAATTACATATACAATATAATTATTTAAAAATTCCACAAAAAAGCCTATAAAAGAGCAAGGGCAGTTATTAAAATGTATATTACTGAAAACTACATTGTTTTGTTTTGCTTTTTGTGGTGGGGGAGTAGTAGGGGTTGTTATGGTTATTTTACTGTTTTTGTGGCTGTTAACAAAAATAAATAATATATTGCTTATTGTTTAAAATTGTTACAGCTTTAGGTGACTGGGAAGTGTCTCTTCCAGTTTATATAAAGTTTAGATAAAGTTTGTGACACCTGGTAGTGTAAACACTTCTAGCTTCAAAGCAGAAGGGATGTTTGCTTAGATGTGGAAAGTCCCCTGATCAAAAAATTGTAAAGTTTACCTTGGTATACCAGGTAAGTTGAGGGTTAGTCAATGAGCAGCCCAGAAACACACCATATAAGACCACAGTAAGACTACAGGAGAGAGAACGAGGAGCAGGAAAGAAGAGAGGGAAGGAGAGGAGTCTGGAGGAGATGCAACTTGAAACTTGCACCAGACGAGAGCCCCTATTTCACGATTATCCAAACAAAATCTGACTGGAGCTAAGTGTTTTAGCCCTGCTAGAAAGAGCATGCTATTCTGTGTTTTGGGGAGCTTGGGTTTTGTGGTAAAAGATACCTCGGTTAGAGAAATCTTTCCTTTCTGGCGTGCATTTATAGAATAGGAAGATAGGCTCCTATTTATTATGTGGCAACAGGGCTTGCAGAGAGAGATTTAGCTGCAGGTTGCATTGTATTTATTTAGAAAGGCAGCTTATCTCTTATTTGGCCTCTGTAGGCATTAAGAGTTTAGTGACAAGTCCAGAGCTACTTATCATCAATAGGTGGAGAGACAAGAGGCTCATTTATAACACTGCAAGCCTGTATGTGTCAGGGGATACTTGGAGGTCAAATGATACCTTAACATATTAAATTCAAGCCCATGGAATCTTGGCTTTGATATGCTAAGCATGCACTGCCATTTAAGGTATTCAAATTACTTGACTAATCACATAACTCAAACCTGAGCTGTCCAGACTATATACCAAGGTACTGTAAATTAACCCTCACAGTCATGTTATGGAAGTTCTTAATTTGGAAGGGATAACCAAAGACATACAGATGCAGCCATTCAAAGTTCGCGGTACAAACCCGTACCACGGGCTACTACGCGTGCGCCACCATGCCGTACCGTGGCACGTGATTGGCTGGCCTAAATGACTGACAGGGGCAGTCGTGGTGCATTGGTCAGTAGTGGAAAGATTTAATGAATTAATCTCTTTACTGTGCTGGAGAACCCTGATGCTGACAGGCGCTGTGTCAGGACCACCTGTCCAGGAAAGGATGAGGGCCCCAGGGACTGAGAGGTTCCTGCCTTGTGTTCCAGGGGCCAGCCTCTGTGTTGAAATGGTTTTGTTGGTGGAAGTCAATCCTAATAAAGATATTGCGAGTGAACATTTTTTTTTTAAATCTCTTTACTGTACAAGTTTCAATCTGCTTAGTATTGATATTTATATGGAATTTTACAACTAAAGGGAAATTTTAATAGCTGAGCATAAAAAGAAGGTCATAAACGATATTAATTTAGAAACATAAACATATTAAGTAAACTGTATATTGCTGGTCTTGGTATTTTAAAGAATACAGCCATCACTCCCACAGAGAGAGAGAGATGAAAACTGTGCAGCACCAGGCGAATGCATAACATTAATGTAGGGCTTTCGGCCTCACGTGGATTTGCGCCCTACACCCTCTGATACCACTGTGTACATGCAGTATGAACATGTTGTGATATGTAGAATATAAAAAAGGTCAATATAATGCCAATAATATTTGCTATTTTAGATTTTCAAAGAAATGTTTATTTCTTCAAAGAAAACTGATGGCGACAGCTGTGTTTGAAAACCCTAGTTCAGAGTTATAAATCAGTCACTTAAGCTATCACGCCACAAAGGCAAGTCATGTGACCACTACTGAAACAGCCATACACATACTGTATTGTATCAATGGAAAATCTTATACTACTGTTTGTGCAACAGTACATGAATATAGTTATACCGTTATTAATTTACTTAGATACGCAAATCCATATTATATTCCCTATCAATCCAATTCTAAAAGTATGCTTTTGTTTAATCTGATAATGAGCATATTCGCAGAAAAGGTTAAAATTATCAATTTTCACAAAGTATATAAAGGTACAGTACAGTAATATGGTCAGAAGGAGCACGTAAAAATGTTTCCGAAATAACCACATGAAAGACTTTGATGCTTAAAATGTTTAGGGAGAAATGGCATACTGGTGTGTATTTTTTTTTACCAATACCAGCAATATACAGTTTACATAATATATTTATGTTCCTAAATTAATATCGTTTATGAGCATGTGAAAGGCATGGTGAATTGGAGATTCTCAAAACTTACTTTGTGTGATTGGAAATGAATACATGATCAACGAAAAGCTGTGGTGTTACTTTTTGTCAATGAAAAAATGAAAAGTATTTTCGTTTACAAAGATGGTTACAAAGAATGTGGACCAGTGTAATACTCTGAGTTTACAGCTTGTCTAAGGTCATTCATTATTAATACTATTAGTAATATCTTCGGAAAAGACTTTGATGCATAAAATATTTCTGCATAATTCAAATATTTATGATAAAGGTAGGTTGTGTACTTTTGCCAACTGGGCAATCTTTTTTTCATAAAATATACCAACTTTTTAATGTATGATGATTAACATGCTGTAATGCACAGTTTAAATTTAAAAGCTCAAATGCTCTACATGAGAGGTTAAGCTTTATTAGCTCCTCCTGGTGGTTTTACAAGGTGATTCCTGATACTATTAACACAATTTAATTGATCAATTTGGGGTTCACTTGTTTCTTTTTGGGGGTGAAAGCTCCTCATTCTATGGCCAGGATCATATCTCTTAATCAAGTGAGTTAAGCCAAAACCTGTTATACTTAAATCCTCAAAGATTCACAAAGCATGTACTGTAATTTATTGTTATTCCTCATGGAATAGAAATTCTTGGTGTAAATTCAGAAAGGATATTGACACACAAACCAGTTACGGTCAGCTGTCTTAAATCAAAATCATTATTGTCTTTTGCTGTACAGTATAAGATGTCTTCTCACATTTTTGCCACATACATTACACCTCCACGCTGTCTCTAACTTTGCAGCTACCCTTTTGTTAACACCTCACTCAGAATGGAAGGGTTCATCCTCATTATCCTATGGCCATGAGGTTACCTCTTAACCTAAATGGATAAGCCAAAAATGAAGTATACTTAAATATTCAAAACACATTCACAAAGAATCTGATTCTTGAGTGTCATTATTCATTGTGAACTCTGAAACAGAGAAAGGAAATTAACATATTGTATCAATTTCTGACTTCACCCTGTAGGATAAAGGAATAGTGTATTTCAACATCCAAAGTAAGCAATATCATTCACTTTTTCTACATTGTAATACCATTCTCAGCCGTCTTGTGGAATGAGAGAAGGTCCTGTAGACATGTATATTCTCCCTATGTATAATTCACTGCTTTGCTTAAATGAGTCTGTACATGCCTGCTGGTACAGCAGGGAAAAACACAGGCAGAGAAAACACAGAAAAAACCAGACATTTGGCTCTGTGCTGTGTTATTGATTGGTATAATCAGAAATCAATGGATATTTGAAACTTTTAAATGCTAATTATTTGCAGTGCCCAAGTGCTGCAGTAAGAACACTGAACTAGAGTACATAATTTAGTACAGCAGTAATCATTGATGATGGTTGCAGCACAGGCTTCAGTGCTGTTCTCTGATCGCGCTTCGAGAGGAAGCCTGATTAAATGATAAAAGTGCACCTGGGTGAATAAATTGGATTAGGTTAATAAAGAGCAATACACACAGAGACTTTGAAAATGTTTTACAACATTTTTTACAGTATTTACAGTGGCCTCTAAAAGTATTGGGACAGCAAACTCATACAGATGCAGCCATTCAAAGTGCGCGGTACAGACATCGCAGTACAGATACCGCAGGTAAGATGACACGCGATACCGCGGTGCGTGATTGGTTGACCGACAGGGGCACTCGTGGTCCGTTGGTCTGTCGTAGAAAGACTTACTGTAAACGCCTTTACTGTGCCCGTTGTAGATATTGAATTTTACCACTGAAGGGAATAAAAAGAATAGGAGCATACTGTAACGCGTGTGAAGGCCATAAACGATATTAATTTTGAAACGTAAACATACAGTATATGGCTGGTCTTGGTACTTTAAAGAAAAAAATACACACCAGTATTCCATTTCTCCCTAAACATTGTAAGCTTCGAAGTCTTTAACTAACGTGATACCGGAGTCAACAAGCATACTTTTAGAATTTGATTAAAAGGGAATATAATATGGAATCGCGTATCTAAAGAATTTAATAACGGTATGATTATATCCGTGTACTGCGGCAGGACTGTGTAAGGTTGTTTCGCCTGCCTGTTCATGTGAGCTGTCTTGTAGCCTACTGGTCTAGGTGCGTGACTACCAACTGGCAGGTTGTGTGTTCGAAGCCAGCTGGTGTTGGACTTTTCATTTTTATTTATTTATTTTTTAATCGCGTAACATAAACATATTAGCGTATGCAAACTGTACTGTATACAGTATGTATATGTATATTTGATGTCTTAACTGTGCCCGTTTAATTGAATTAAAAAAAAAATCATTTAACACGAACATTAAGCTGTTTACATCTTCCGCCTGAGAACAGTCACCCGTTGCTACCCAACGCAGAATGGTGATTGGCTGACACTATCTGACACCCCTCTGATTGAAGAAAAAAGACGTGCTGGCGTGCTATACACACTATCAGGAAGAGGATTTCTTTCTATTCAAAACGTGTATTTTAAAAGTTTAAGAAGTAAAAACCTTACAGCGTACACAGATTTCTAAACTGATCAGGATCGTTATCTTTGTCTTATGCATAATAATGTTCACCGCTCTGTCCAGCAAATTAATAATAAACTTTATTTTATATAGCGTTTTAAACGAATAAGTAATTAGATTGCTCATAAACCTAATCACTTGCTTTTTCTTTTTATTTAGGCTCAGATTTCAACTATAGATTGTATTATTAATAACCATAATAACAACCAACCAACAAAAACAACCATATAAACATAATGGTGGTGCTGGACCTTCCAGTTTTATTTATTTATTTTTTAATCGCGTAACATAAACATATTACCGTATGCAAACTGTACTGTATACAATATTTATATGTATATTTAATGTCTTAACTGTGCCCGTTTAAGTATTGAATATTCATATCTAATTTTACCACTGAAGGGAAATCTTAACATAAACATACAGTATATGGCTGGTCTCGGTACTTTAAAGAAGAAAATACACACCGGTATTCCCTTTCTCCCTAAACATTGTAAGCTTCGAAGTCTTTAACTAACGTGATACCGGAGTCAACAAGCATACTTTTAGAATTTGATTAAAAGGGAATATAATATGGAATCGCGTATCTCAAGAAATTAATAACGATATAATTATATTCATGTTGCAAAAGAACTGCAACGGACATAAAAACTCCCTTGCATGGTTTCATTACGACCAGAATCGGTCTTGAGATATTTTTAACTTGATTTACAGTATTTGAGAGGTATGTCTTAACACCGATACTACAGTGCTTAAGTACTGCTCACGTATATGTTTCTAGGTTTATATTATGCATTTCATACGGTCAAATTACTTTTGAGCAATAAGAAGCGAGAAAAGGTATGCGTTTTACTTTCGTTTTGTGCTGGGACCCGTGGATTGATTAGAGATATCAAGTACATACAAGTCATTTTTCAAATGTTGTAGTTCATCTTGAAAAAATGTTACGAGTACATCATCTATCAACAATTACACAGGTTCTGTTTCCATATTGCGGATTTTGGTTACATAATATTATTTTCTAGATTTCACGTTGTGAATATGATGGGATGTCTGATGGGATGTTCCTAAAAATCCATCCTCTGTAAAACGTCTTCTCTAGTTGTCCTGCATATGTATTCGCTAATGAAGCTGTGTGTTCTGAGCCTGGATCTCTACATTTCTGTATGAACCAGCTTAGAGGGCTAAAGACAGCTTGTGTTTAAATTGAGTGTAAGGCAATTTATGTTTCTAAAGTCATGGTCAGCATTTATCTTTGTACTGTGCTGTAAACTTGTTCTGTGCCAAGTCACATTATTTTATAGCGTTTTTAAAGCGTTATCAAATACGGTGTTACTGTAGTTTACTGAGTCCCATGTCACATGGTCTTTGATTGAAACCTGTAAAACCGGTTTAATTCGTCACAGCCAGCACTCTTCAGGTGTGAGGGTCTTCTGCTCAGAATGAAACGCTAAAATGTTTGTGTATATTCTAATGGTAGTGGGGGCAGGGTGTGTGGGAACAGGTTTGGTTGAAACATTTTCTCTGAAAGCATTTTCTTCTTGTAACCGATCTTGTTACAGCATGTTACAGTTTACTATTATTAACCATATTAATTTTAAGTGCTTAATGTAAAATCTTGTAAAAATATATTTTCATTGTTCAAATATACATTAAATGTGACTATCATATAATAAGTTAAATACAAAACTAAAGAAAAATAGGGTTAAATATAATTCAAAATATTTTGCTAACAATGTTAACTGTTCATGAATAATAAAATGTATTAACTAAGGAGTAGGATGGCACAGTTGTTAGTATGTTTTTTGTTTTTTTTTAACCCAATCTCCGGGAAACCATTAGTACGATGGTGAATCGGAGATTCTCAACCCTTGTTGATCCGATCACAAATTCTGGAAAAGAATTTGTGATCGGATCAACGAAATGCTTCGTAGGAGGAGGCGGTCTTTTCCTCTTGTCTAACAGTCTGTCCACAAACAAAACATTCCTGTTAGACAAGAGGAATTGAAAAAATGTTGTCAATGAAAACAGGTGTGTGTGTCTCTCCCTGCAGGATGTCCCTCTCACAAACTGCTGAATTAATGAAATAATTTTATTGAAAACGAGTTTGCGATTGTCTGGTCTTTAAATTCTGGAGATACGCGATTCCATATTATATTCCCTTTTAATCAAATTCTAAAAGTATGCTTGTTGACTCCGGTATCGCGTTAGTTAAAGACTTCGATGCTCAAAATGTTTAGGGAGAAATGGAATACTGGTGTGTATGTTTTCTTTAAAGTACCGAGACCAGCCATATACTGTATGTTTAAGTTCCAAAATTAATATCGTTTATGGGCTTCACACGCGTTGCAGTATGCTCAGGCACTAAGTAAAAGGAGATGCTTCGTATTGCTTGACTAATTTTAAAAACTAAGTTATAAATATAAAAATTGCAGGCGCTGCTCTGGTGCGTCGGCTCCTAAACAGTGCCTGTCTGCCGTAAGCGTTACAATATACATACAGTCCCCAACACTGCTTGTACCCATCTGTCATCCAAATAAAACACCTTGAATTGAATTGAATTGAGGGGAGAAGGGGGGGATACTAAAGCCAATACTGGCTCAATGGGCTTTGACGTGCTAATGCGTTGGTTTAACGGTCCGGGTGTGGCAGGCTTCCAATGTCAACTCGACTCGATTAGAAGACAATGAACGTATTTTAGCCCTAAATGAATTAATAGCAAACATGGTTTACATAAAATACATTTTTCCAAGAAAGTTTATAATAATACGATCTATAGTTGAAATCTGAGCCTACTTTAAAAATAAAGGAAAAGCATTTTCAGAGAGCAATCACGCTGTGTTTATGTAGAAAAAGTGATTAGGTTTATGAGCAATCTAATTACCTATTCGCTTAAAACGCTATATAAAATAAAGTTTATTTAGAGATGAATGATCAGTGTCGCAGTTTAAATAATGTGAGTCAGGAAACTAACACAGCGCCACCGGATTTAATAACGCAATAAAAACGCTATAAAATAATGTGACACAGTACAGCACAGTACAACAATACTGACCATGACTTTAGAAGCATAAATTACCTTACACTCAATTTAAACACAAGCTGTCTTTCTGTATGAACCTCTAAGCTGGTTCATACAGAAAATGTAGAAATGCATTAGCCTGATCATGATTAAAAAACACATAATTAAACACGCGTTTGCGATTTAAATCAGAACACGATTTAAATCAATATAAATGTTTATATTGTAACGCATACTGTCCAGCCTCCATTTCTCTATAAAAATTTACTGTTGCACACACACACACAATAGAAGCAGGAACCGCTGTCAGAAGGGAAGATATATTCAAAATATCGCAAATATCGATCATGTTGCGATATTTTGAAATATAAAAGTCAATTGATTGTCCATAATATCGCTTACCTATTTTTTCGAAGAAATGTTTGTTAAAATAAAAGTCCAGCACTAGCTGGATTCGAACACACAACCTGCCAGCTGGTAGTCACGCACCTAGACCAGTAGGCTACAAGACAGCTTGCGTGATCAGGTAGGCGAAACAGCCTTACACAGTCCTGCCGCAGTACACGGATATAATCATACCGTTATTAAATTCTTTAGATACGCGATTCCATATTATATTCCCTTTTAATCAAATTCTAAAAGTATGCTTGTTGACTCCGGTATCACGTTAGTTAAAGACTTCGAAGCTTACAATGTTTAGGGAGAAATGGAATACCGGTGTGTATTTTTCCTTGTGATATTTTAAGCTCTAGTTGAATGATAGGTGTCGCATTTTAAATCATTTTCGTAGCTAGAAATTATGAAACGCCCTGTTAAAAGCAAGGAAGTTTTTATGCCCCGTTGAAGTAAAACAAAATGCCTGACAAAGTATGGCTTGGACAGATTCCAAGTGCTTGTACAAATGTGCTAAAGAAATTATACTTTGAGTATACAGCTTGTCCAAAGTCATCCATTATCAATACTATTAGTAATATCTTCAGTAAAGGCTTTGATGCATAAATATTTCTGATAAAGGTAGGTTGTGTACTTCTGTCCAACTGAGCAATTTTGCTTTCATAATATATACCAACATTTTAATGACTGATGATTAACATGCTGTAATACACAGTTCAAAATTAAAGGCTCAAATGCTGTACATGAGAGGTTAAGCTCCCCCTGGCGGTTTTACAAGGCGATGCCGGATAGTTAGTCACGTGACACGCGTGATACCGCGTGATACTGCGTGATACTGTGACACGCCCACCGGGGTATGCCGCGAAATACCTCACCCATTTTGAATGGCTGCATCTGTAACTTATTCTTGTCTTACAGCAATACAATTTGTTTTTGTAACAATGAGATTACTTTTAATTTCATTTTCTTTACTATTGTCAGATTTTTAAATGCTGTTTAAATATATCCATGTTCTGCCCTGCTTTGAAACATTAACACATATTATATAAAATTAATATAAATATATAAATATGGTTTCTATAAAGTTGATCAGTATCATCTGTATCACCAAGGAAATGCAGTAATCCCAGCTCACATGTCTATGGAATATTGCTTAACACAAACTCTTCTCCTCTTACTGTTTTTCTCTGTGCCCTTCACCACAGCCAGTTTTGTATACATCTACAGGGAATAACATTAATTCCCAAGATTTACTTTATGAGCAAGTGCTCTGAAATTCAAAATACATGATGTCAGAAGCACTATAAGTCCCAATATTTGTTGTGACTTCTTCAAAAAAAGAATTTGTTAAGCAAGATGTCAGCAGCCATATCACCCTGCAACTCACAACTGGCAACCCACTGAAGCTAAGCAGGTGTGAGCCTGGTCAGTACCTGGATGGGAGACCTCCTGGGAAAAACTAAGGTTGCTGCTGGAAGAGGTGTTAGTGGGGCCAGTGGGGGGCGCTCACCCTGCGGTCAATGTGGGTCCTAATGCCCCAGTATAGTGACGGGGACACTATACTGTAAACAGGCGCCGTCCTTCGGATGAGACGTAAAACCGAGGTCCTGACTCTCTGTGGTCATTAAAAATCCCAGGGCGCTTCTCGAAAAGAGTAGGGGTGTAACCCCGGTGTCCTGGCCAAATTTCCAATTGGCCCTTACTAATCATGGCCTCCTAATAATCCCCCTCTATGAATTGGCTACATTACTCTGCTCTCCTCCCCACTGATAGCTGATGTGTGGTGAGCGTTCTGGTGCACTATGGCTGCCGTCGCATCATCCAGGTGGATGCTGCACATTGGTGGTGGTGGAGGGGAGTCCCCATTACCTGTAAAGCGCTTTGAGTGGAGTGTCCAGAAAAGCGCTATATAAGTGTAAGCAATTATTAATTATTATGTCTCCTGAAGGAATCAACGTTTGACAAAGGAATGGTCAAATAGTAAATTACTCTACAAATTTGATTCTGTCGTCCACTCTAAGGATGGACCTTGTATTTAACATGATAGCCTTTTTCTATTAATGCATGCAAGCATTATGTTAGCCATGATCAGGATTAGAGAACTGAAAATATATAGCATTATACAGTCTCCTGGAATATCTCCAGTTTTTAGTACCTGACAAACAATTATGTACACTGATGGCATATAGCACCTGAACCTGAATTAAGTTAATCCAGAACCTGGTAATTTACTTGTATAAGGTTTTTAAAAATTGTATAATATTATATATAAAATATTGTTGTGTTTTCAATGTTTTCTGTGCTGACATATGCATAATATTAAGAACAATAATATAAATAACAATAATGAGAAGACACTGTAATTAAGTATACAGTATTAGCACTTTTTTCCATATTACTCTTTTCCTCAACCTTCAGCTTTCTTTTCTTTCTAAACATGGTCAGTCTATGCACCAATAGTATTGTCTGGTTTCTTTTTCTTTTTTGTTGTTCTTATTCCTTTTCAAGGCAGTTTCCATTTTATTAATTATTACTACAAGATATTTCTTGTATACAAACTGGCCTAGTTGTTTTTGGCTTGCTCCACCTTTTTCTTAGAAGATTACTTTACTAGCCACATACAATTTCTTGCATTAGGAATTTGTCTTTTTCACATACCACAGATTGCTCCATGAGACACACAGACAGGGAGAGAACCCTGGGGTCAGAGCATAGAGTCAACCATTGTATAGTGCCTCTAGATCAGCTGGGGTTAAGGGTCTTGCTCAAGAGCCCAATGGAGAAGAATTCCTCTCCCAGACATGGGATTTGAATTGGCAAACTTCCAGCCACAGAGCCACTGCTCCGCCCATTCCTTTTCTTAGCAGATTTTGGTCTATTTATTTACTTTGCAGATCTCTCAATTAATTTTGGTTTCCTCACTTTTGTGGTATAGTATTCTTGCATAGAATAATTATCTTCAAAGCATTTCAATTATAATTAATTATCCTATGGATTCCAGGATTGAAATTTCGGTCATTCCAGGCAGGGGAAATTAGCTCTTTTCCACCACTGATGTATACTTTAAAAACAAAATCTAAGATTAATCAACATTATTAAAGTGAAAAATAAAAAAAACACCTTTAAACTCATGGAACTGTGCAGAATGGGTAGAAAGCTACTAAAACAACACTTATTACACAGGATGTAACTTATTTGTGTTGTAGCACCAAGGCTTATTAAAAATACAGAATTAAGTTTGCTGCTCCCTTGCCAGTCCCTCTCTCCTTCATCTCAGTGGTGCTGGATACAGAGAGCCCATTCTATTTGGATCACATTTAAGGTGTTTTTCTAGCTGAGTGTCCTGATAGGTCCCAAGGCTGAGACACATCAGCCACCCTAATGAATGGACATCTCTTGCGCCTTACTGTCTGGGAAATTCCAAAGGGAGAGTCTCATCCCAAGTTGTTTACAACCCTAAGGTCAGAGTACACTGTTACTCATCCTCAGCCAATCAGGAACTAGTAGGGCAGGTTAACACCACGTGGGTCTCGGATGCCCATGAAACTTTCAACCAATGAACGACCGTAGTTCCTGCCGGTAAAACAGGCAGCACAGGCTCCTCCGGGCTCCTCCTGGACATTCTCAGACTCAGCTCGGTCAACCACGTAACGGCCAGTGTGTCTGAGTGCCAGGACTTTCCTTTGTTCTAAGAGTTGAGAACGGAGGTTGCCAGTACGTAACAAAAGGATCCACCCAAGGTTAGCCCAGCATCAAGCCTCATCTTGTTACCCCCTCAGAACAGAATATTTGCCAATGTGATGAAAAAATGCAATTATCAGACTACTTGAATGGTATGATTTTGAATTGCTGACTGCAAGATTCAAACCCATTTCAGACTCCCTGTAAAAATCAAGATCGAAGCAGTATAATTAAATACAATATCTAACACCCAGGCAACAGATAGCTGCTTGTTTTTATTTGGAATCTTCTTCAGCCACTTTTTCCCTACAGCAAAGGATGTGCCCTATAGAGTCACCACAAAAAGTGTCATGATAATTTCACTAACTAGTTTCTGACTGTAATCAACAAGAATATTGTCCGTAGGTTATTATTTTATTACAGATCAGGATATAAGTGGAAGATGGGTTAAATTTCTTTTGTTGAAAATATTTACCAGAGCTTAACCAATTTATTGCAAGCAAATACAGATGCAGCCATTCAAAATGCACAGTACAACCCCGTTGCGTGCAAAATTGCCCGGAGTTCGCCGCGTTTATCGCATTACATGATTGGCTGGCCAAAATTACTGACAGGGGCACTTGTGGTGCATTGGTTGTTTGTGAAATTATTTAATCATGTAATCTCTTTACTATGCGTGTTTTAATCCGCTTAATGTTAAATATGTATATGGAATTTTACAAGTAAAAGGAAATTTTAGGAGCTGAGCATAAAAAAAGAGCAGCATAACACGTCTGAAGATCGTACATGATATTAATTTAGGAACATAAACATATTATGTAAACTGTATATGACTGGTCTTGGTAGTTTAAATAAAAAATAAACAGCAGTATTCTACTTTCTTCCTAAACATTTTAAGCATCAAAGTCTTTCATTTTGAAAAGTTATTACATTCTCCTTCTAACTATATTAAGTTTATATACTTCATAAAAAGTTATAATTAATGTTTTAACCTTTTCTGTGAATACTTACGCTCGTTATCACAGTAAAAAAACACATACTTTCTAGAATTCGATTAATAGGGAATATAACATAGAACTGCGTATCTAAAGAAATTAATAACAATATAATTATATTAATATAGCTCAAATTATCACAGTAGTACACTTGTAAATGCTCCTTTTGTCAATTTCTGCATCGGTTTAACTCATTACCCCATGATTACCTGTGTGGTGTAATGGCTTGTGTGTGTGTGTCTTGCATGCTGGAGGTGGGGGGCTCAAACCCAGATCTCTGAATGAGTTTTCTTTTAACAAAAACATTTCTTTGAAAAACTAAAATAGTACATATTATCGACACTATATTGAATTTGTTGGTATTTCTTATTATCACAACACATTCAAAGTTAAGTGAGTTAAGTAGTTAACCTTTTCTGTGAATACTAATGCTCATAATCGCAGTAAAAAACTCAGACTTTAGAATCCGCTAAATAGGGAATATAATACGGAATTGTTAAACTAAAGAAATTAATAACAATATTTATTTAAGGATCTAAATATATGTATCTATATAGCTGGTAGTATTACTGTAATCCACTTTCTTTGTAAACACGTTTTATTTTTAATTTGACTCATGTTACTATAATGTTATTTTAGAAGCTGTTTGTTCTTTGCAGGCAATTTCAATACCCAGTTCAGGCACAGGTTTTTCTTCTAACAAAGACTTAAAAATATAAAATAGTAAATATTATGTATCACTATAATAATTTTTTTGTGTTTTTCATATTCAATATTAAGTGATATTAATAATGAAATAAAAACATGAATGACAAATAGACTGCAGACTGCAACCTACAGATTTAAAGATTGCGAATTGTTCAACATTTCACAAGTTTTATTTAAACAATATCTATTACAACAATTATCTATTGAATAAGGCAGATCCCAGGTGCAAGTGACTTCATAACGCAAGAAGGCATTATGCTATATTTTTTATGCATCAGTTGAAGCCTTCTGACTATAAAAAAAACAGGGTTAACTTTTTTCTGTCTCTTCCTACTCTCTCTCACCCGCTGCAATTCAGGCACAGAATGGTTAAAAATGGGAACAAGTCTGACAGGCAGAGGGAAGTGGAAGGGGTGAAACTGTTAGGTGTCCTGGATAAAGATTAAATACAGGTGAAAAGCATTCCAATTTTAATGCGATATGGAAGATGTTATTCATTATTATTCCAAATAAATGACACTTGCAAAAGTTTAGATGTACAAAAAAAAATCACAGAAAGCTGTGTTTTACAAAAGAACATGCAAATATGAAATAGATTTGGCAGAGAGTGAGGGGCTTGAATAATCAGGTGCATTTCTGGCAGGGAGAGTATGAAGATTTGACGGGATAGAGTCAGAAAATTATAAAAAAAACAGCAATTGTCAGAGAGCCTTATACAAATGAATGTCAAACACGGTTTCATAGAGGGCTTTCATGAATCTGATCATGTTCTCTAAACAATAATAAAAAAAACTATTTACTGTAGCACCTTTAAAAGTATCATCTCAAAGCAATACAGTAGGAGTAAAAACGGTTATAAGGACCACAGATTACAAAGTAAATACATATAAGAAAGACAAGCAGTTAGAAGTGCTACCAACATTAGAAAATGAAGCAGATACAGACACTAAATAAGTCTTCTGAAAAGAAAGGTTTTGAGGTTAGATTTAAATGCACTCAGGGTAGGTGACTCTGATATCACTGGGGATACAAAGCCAGACCTCTGGGGTGCAGCTAGAGAAGGTCCTGTCACCCACAGTATGTAGATGTTCTTGAGGACAGCTAGAAGACCAGAGTCAGACGGACAAAGGGTGCAAGGTGAGTAGACAGATAATAAACCAGATAGGTACTGAATGAGGATGAGGATTTTGAAGTTGACTCAAAACCTGTTAGGAAGCCAGTACAAGGACTTGAAGACAGGCGTAATGCAACCCAGTCAGGATTGCTCCATGTGGATTTAATTACCCCAGTTAACAGGATGTGCATTTATTAATTCTAGAAAAAAAGCCTTTCTTGATTTCTCTAGTTCCTAGTTTCTCTAGTTCCCTTTAAAAGAAACTATTATTCCACAATGCAGAGTATTACATGGCCGGTATTTACATTTGGTACAGGTATTTGTGATTTAAACAAATCAACACAAGCAGTTTTTGACGATTTAAGTGTTAGCTGAGTTGTTGCAGGATGTAATAGACTAGAGATGTAGGTAGGAAAAAGTTAAGTTGGGGAATACACTGATAACAAGATCACTTCCTAATAGGGTTAGGCATACTTTTGACAAAATGACAGGAGATGTTATGGACTGCCGAGGAAGATCATGAAGTTAACAGACTGTATGTTTACATAGATACTTAAATGAGGATTGTTTTTTAAATTCTGTGTACTTTTCTGTTGCTAGCATTGAACTGTGTGTTGGATGCACATGAATTGAAGGAATTGGCAAACATAGCTGATCCATAGATCCACATCTTAAGATGTTTATATTTAGAGGCAATTTAACTAATAACTTTTTACAAGATGCGGGGTAAAGTGTAACAATTTATTACAGTGCTAAATTTGCTCATTACTAATAGTAAAAAACTTACAGTATACACAAAGATTCTCAGGTGATCACTAGGAAGAAAAATCACCAATGTTTATGCATAAAAAGTTATTAACTATTTTAACCTTCTTTTATAGCTTTTAATGTAATGCAATTTCTTAGTAAAGCAGAAACACATAATTTTATCTTATTTTTAAAAAATTAAAAAAATCGTTTGTCCAGCCTAAGGTAGGGGGGGTGTTCTTATTGATAGTTGACACTCCTCCATACGCTTAAGTGAAAAATTAATAAAAATGCCAATGTAAACATCTTATTTACAATTTCTTGAAAATAAAAATGTAAAGTTCTCTAAAGCTTTCTCAGTCAAGTACAAGAATTCACCTAGGGAGCAGTGTAAGCATGCGTAGGCAGCAAGAGATCAGCTAAATTGAAGAAAATGATTTAAGAGAAAACAATTCAGGTGTGAAGAATACAGATCCCCAATTCAATTACAGCATAAACCTTTCTCCACACACCCTGCCCCAACTGCGATTAGAATATACACAAACAAAGCACTGAAAGCTTTACAGTAGATAAGGTTTTATGAACTCACACCAGGGATTCAATTAATTCAAAAGAAGTTTAAAAAAAAAACTGCACCCAGTACTAGGTCTTGTTTATATTAAAGTTATATTACAGGGCAGTGGTGGACGGTACACTATTTTGTCAGCAAACTGCTAATCTGCTTAACACCTGCAGAAAACATGATTTTATTTCATGTTTATTTTATTTTATTGTGTACTTTTGTCCAACCAAGCAATCTTGCTTTTATAAAATATACTGATGGTGGGATTCGGAAAGCCGCTGACCAGTGCAGGTGACCCACTGTGAAACGGGCGTACAGTCTGGGGAGATCACCCGTTTTCATGGAAATAGTTCCCTGGTTTAGCACCCCTGTGTGTTGCTCTCTCTCTTTTCTCTCTCTCTCACTCTCTCTCTGGCACTCTCTCTCAATTCAGTTCAATTCAAGGTGCTTTATTAGCATGACCGATAGTTACAATCAGTGTTGCCAAAGCAAGAAAAATAATAAAATTAACACAAAACAAAATAAAAGTAAAATAAAATCTACAGACATATGACAAACATTTACAACAAAAATATTTAGATATACTGTAAACATATTGAGCATTATTGGGAGACAGACTCACTGTGCCTCAGGCTGCGACAGGAGATCACATACTGGGCTGAAAGTTCAACTGAGTTCCCTCCTCCCTCTCCCAGTAGGATTGGGACCCGTTGTGATTCTGGCAGGTGTGGGAACTCTGGGATTAGATTTCGGAGTTTAGGGAAGAATGTTTCTCTAATCCCAGAGTATCTGTCACAGTGCAGTAGGAAGTGCACTCCTGTCTCTATTTCTCCCCGCTGGCTGTGGGAGCACAGCCTGTCCTCTCTGGGCAGCCAGATCTGCCTGTGCCGCCCAGTTTCTATGGCCAGGCTGTGGTCACTAAAAGTATGCTTTTTTTTACTCCGATAACGAGCATATACGCAGAAAAGGTTAAAACTTTCACTTTTCTCACAGAGAACAGTACAGTAATATGGTCAGAATGAGCACGTAAAAACTGGTGTGTATTTTTTCTTTAAACTACCAATAGCAGCCATATACAGTACAGTTTACATAATATGTTTATGTTCCTAAATTAATATCATTTATGACATTCAGATGCATTATGCTCAGCTACTAAAATTTCCCTTTAGTTGTAAAATTCCAAATAAATATTCAATTCTTAGCAGATTAAAATGTGCACAGTAAAGAGATTAAATAAAATCTTTTTACTACCGACCAATGCACCACGAGCTATATGCCGCGGTGGCTTGTGGGTAGTTGCGTGCGGTACTGGTTTGTACCATGAAGTTTGAATAGCTGCATCTGTATGTGGTCCAAGGATGGTTTTTTATGATCAACAGACCTGGAGTAAATACTGTAACTCAAGGCAGTAATTAAAACAGAGTATTAAAAACATCATAGCACAGTAATGCCAAATTGATTTGATAACATGAGCATTTGTCATGTTAACTAAATATGTACCATCTATACAATTGTCTAAAACAGTGGCTCTCAAACTTTTTCAATTCCTTTTCTATCAAAGCTAATGACACTGATTCCTAGCAACCTTTTTTCTTACTTTTCAGGATTAGCTATGGCGGTATTCTGCAAAAAGCATTCTAGGACTGCTATTCAGAGGCAATTTAGCCAATTATTAAGGAAGAAACTATCGATTGCTTTTGTTTTAATTGTGAGCCCGTTGACCTAATTTCAGTCTTTTATCAATCACATAAGGCTAGCAGCCACATCACCCTGCAGCTCATAACTGACAACCTACTGAAACTAAGTAGGTTTAAGCCTGGTCAGTAACTTGTTGGGAGACCTCCTGGGAAAATATGTGGTTGCTGCTGGAAGTGGTGTTAGTGGGACCAGTGGGGAATGCCCACTGTGTCTTAATGCCCCAGTATAGTGTACTAATCCCATGATAACTTGTCTATGATTAACAGCCCTACAGTTCAGTAAAGCTTAATTACTGAAATACTCATTGACAATAAAATAATCAAAGTTCTAACAGCTGGTTTGACCAAGTTAGAAGAAAACCAGAAGGGTTTCCTTCTGGCTTGAAAACTTTTAGTTTTTTGCATTGTTAACAAAGGAAAAAAAACTAATAGATTTATAGAACCGGACAACACTTTCTGTGGTCTAAACGGGCGCAAATAGTATTTTTTGTGGACACGTACGACGAAAATCCGTTTTTACACAGATAGGTGGTCACAAATGGGAGAAGAACAGAAAGTGCTTTCTCTGATAATACTGCATATTAATTTTTGGTGCTGCACCAAAACTCTGCCAACAGCACTTCATTAAAAGCTGTTTGTAAGGAAGAGTCTGAAATCGGGTCAATTAACTTCTCATATTCTTGTGATGAAGTTTTTTTATTGTTTTTTATATTTTTTCTTTTTCTTTTTTAATCTCTCACGGTTGCAGTAGTTTCCAAGCAATCTTTCTACCTAATAACATGCTATTTTCTCTCATTACGAGAGTTTTTGAGATTTGCCTGATGACAAAATTGGCAAACAATTTTTTATCTCAAACAAGATAGAAGAGCAGATAGGAAAGGAAATTTCATCCAACACCTTTGAGGTGCCTTCTGGCTCTAGCAGCAAAAGAATAGAAATTTATTCAGAGAGTTAATTTGAAGATGAAGTTCAAAAGATATGCCTAATTTTTCTGACTTCTTGGAGCCATGCAAAGCCATTGTAACCTACATTTTGTTTTTATTAATAGCAATTTTTTATTTTTCTTGTAGCCTATGTGAGAGCTCACGGAACCCCTGCAGATGTCACAGTTTGAGAACCACTGGTCTAAATAAGGGTTCTTGGATTTACATTAGGTGTGTATTTTTAATTATATTACATCCCCCTATAATGCATTTAAGATCATTCTGTTAAATTAAACCACAAAATTGTTTAAAAGGTCATTTGATCCTAAACTCATGTTTTGATTAAACAGTTTAATTGTCCATCATATTCGTATTTAGAACAAAATAAACCTCTCATCCTGAAATCTGAATTTTATTTAATGTCCTCCATTTCCATTTTATGTTGTCTACTTGTGGAACAAGATATTGGCTAAATATAGCCATTGATTGCATCACAAATGCAATGGACATTTTTAATGATTAGAATTAGCACTTCAAATTCAGAGTCTATTAAATAAATGGAAGCAAATAGTTTTTAGTGTGAATAAAGTATCTTTATATTGGTTTCAGTCATTTCTCCCCTATCAAACAACTGCAATTGCGAATGCAGACAGTATATGATTAACTTTTCTTTCCATCCATATAAAAGCTGCCTGGCAATAATGTCAATCAGCAACACCACACACACACACACACACACACACACACACACACACACACACACACACACACACAAAATACTGTAGAATAATCAAATCTAAAATATGTAAAAACTCAAGTTAAGCATGAATTCAGAAGTTTGGAGGAAGCCAAGGTTCTTGACTAAAACTTATGGGAAACTCCACATGCAAACTCCACCAGATGTGCCCCATCCAGGACCCAAGAGCTGTGAGGCAATGGCACTAAAATTCATACTACCATTGTAGTGTTCTCTCACGAGGCACCAGTTCTGAAGGGGTTTGGGCAATTACTGGAACAATTATTAATTGTGGCAGTAAATCACAAAATGATTCTTTTAATGGTCTTAGAATCCAACCATGCGGTATAACTCAAACAACGCACCCACACAGGTAGTAATACACTAAAATACATTTATTAATACATAGAATGTGCACGTAAACATAACAGATCTTATCGTGAGGGTTATCAGAATACAAAAGATATATATTCATTCAATTACAAAGAGTTACACATATCAAGAGGACATACATTCAGTATATCATTCATTTAGACTGTTTCGTAATTGAATTTGGTTACAACTTCTACATTAGATACTCAAAACAAGTACATAACTCTTAGGAATTAAATTGATATCAACTGGTTGGGATAACAATTGAATTCTCGAGCTGTAATGCAGTGAAGTTGAATACTCATCCAATCTCTGGGGATTCAGATCTCCTGAGGGCACAAAGAAGCAGTTGCAGGCCCGTTGCTGTCCAATCTGCGCTCACTGGCTCTGTGTCAGGCTGTGCTGTGCGGCTTGCGACAGTGCGCTGCTGATGCTCACTGACCGGCTAGTTAGTGTTGGCTTTAACTAGCAAAGTTTGTGCACAGGAGAAAATATGACTGTGGGTCCCAGCAGGTCAGGAAGAGGACCGGTTCGTTCCTGATGAAGCACTAGTTCTGAATAGTGATTCAGCTGTCCACAGTTCCGACCTGTTCACAAGGCTTGCTGCTGATGCTAACCTCGGGTGGATCCTTTGGTTACTCGTGGCAACCTCCACTCTCGACTCTTAGATCAAAGGAAAGTTCTAGCACTCGGACACACTGGCCGTTGCATTGTTTTCCGGGCTGAGTCTCAGGATGGTCAGGAGGCACACTGCGAGAATGTCTTGCTCTTGGGAGCCTTTGTGCTCCTGAGCCTTCCTGCCCTGGAATTCTTTAGAATAGTTCTGTGTTGCCTGTTTTTACCTGGAGGAACTTCAGCTTGTTCATTGGCTGAAAGTTTCGTGGGCATCAGAGACCCACGTGGGTTACTCGGCCCTACCAGTCCCTAATTGGTTGATCAAGGTGAGATATGAGTCACTTACTCCTGACACTTAGTAATGCAGTTCAGATGTCCATATGGCACTCCCTAGACAGATAGGTGCCAATGGATGACCATTGATCATGATAGCCAGGCTTAGCTAAGTGCATCCCCATTTGGGAGCTGTCCCTTATCAAAAGAAACCTTAAATCAGCCTGCATGAGTAGTTTCTCTGTGGCTGCACCACAGAGATGAAGAGAGAGATGGGGCCTCATTTGGGAAAGCACAGCAACACTTAATTCTGTCTTATTAACAAGCATTACTGCTACACCATGCTGCCAAACTATTTTTTTAATTTTCATGCTTCAATATTAAGATTTTTTTTCTCCAAAGAAATATTCAATTATTTGGAAAATGACATTGTGACAGGTGGGATGGTGGCATAGTGATTAGTGTTTGCACTGGGGTCCTGGGTTCAATTCTGGACCTGGGGTGCACTTTGTGTGGAACCTGCATGTTTTTCCCATATTTGAGTGGGTTTCATCCTGGTGCTCTAGTTTCCTCTTAGTCCAAAGACATACTGGAAGGTTAAGTGGCCTTTGGAAAAATGTTCCTGTCTGTGTTTGTGCCCTAGGATGTATCCCATCCAGGGTGTATCCTGCTTTATGCGCATTGCATACAAGGATCCAGGCTCCAGCTTCCCCAAGGTCCTGAATTAGAAGAAGTGGTTAGAAAATAATTACACTTACACTTATATACCACTTTTCTGGACACTAAAAGAACCTTTATGGGGACTCCCTTCCAATACCACCAATCTGTAGCACCCTCCTGGATAATACAACAGCAACCAAAGTGCACCAGTTTGCTCACCACACATCAGCAATTGGGGGGAGAAGATCAGAGTAATTAAGCCAATTAATTGATGGAAATTATTAGGAGTCCATGAACAATCAAAGATCAAAATGTAAAAATGATAATAATGAGTGTGATAAGTATAAATACTGATAAAGTTTAGAGAAGAACGGTTTACTAAGCAGCTTTAGAGGCCATTAAGTAAACAATATGGTTCAACTAGAGTTTATCTAGAGCAGGAGTGCCCAAACAGTGATTGCAAGAATGTTTGGCAAAAAAATAAATGAACTATTTGACTATTTACCTTTTTCCATAGCCTAAAAATTCATTCAGATCTGTTTATGAAATGGCATACGTTTTACTGCCCTTGTGTGTGTTTAACCATTGTCAAATGGGTTGTAAAAGTGTCTTCCCTGTGTGCTGGCTGAAAAAAAGGCTACATAAATTCAGAACAATACTGGGTTAGTTATTCATGTTGTACTGTGCTTTTTTATTAAGAAATGGAAATAACAGAAAACAGTAGGTTACAGAAGAGTTGAATACATTTTATGAATGTTGATGTTGAAGAAAAATTAACAGTCATAAAAAATTCAATACCATGATTTCCATTATCTTCCAGTGGATCAATAGTTGCTTGAATTAAATTCATAGTTGTTGCATTAATAATTACATCCTCATCAACTCCAAAATAGTGATCTATGTCAAAATTGTTATTGACAACATTGCCATGTATGCCAGCATTGTTTATAACACTTGTCTGCCACAACTGAAGTGGGTCTTTGCCCACCCTGAGTTGAAAGGCCATGGTTATTCCACTGGTTCCTAAATTCAATAACAGCCATTTTAATTAATTGCTTGAGTTTAAGTTCATTGAGAAAATCCAGGACACCTTTATTATCCATAAAATTGAAAAGGTTAATGAAATACAGTAACACCACCAGGTTGAGTTCTGCCCATTAGCTCTCAATATGCTGGTTGTGAACAGATACACCTGTAATGCCACAATGCCTGTTCAGTCCTCTTCTGTCCAGCATGAAGCTGTCTACCTCGATGTTCTCCATCCGATGATCACAGCACACCCCTGAGGGCAAGCCAAAGTTCTCCAAACCAGTAATAAACAGTGACAGTACATTGGAGGCTCTTTTATTATCTAGGCATCTTACAGGTACATATATGATAGTTTGACTGAAGCCACCAATACAGCCATGAAACACCATCCTCCACCTTACAAGATTGTGGTTGCCATCAAAGTTGCCATCAAAGTGCCTGTTAAGACATTTTTAGTGTTAGGATCTTATAGGATATTAATCAACATTCATCACATTTAAGCTGTAATTTTTTTTTAAAGCCACCATATGCACACTTGGTAGCAAAAGAACTGACTTACCAATGACTTGGTAGCAAAAGAAGTCAGAACAGTAGTCAACTCACCATAACTGATTAGGGGTCTGAACATTATAAACACTTCGGCGTATGGCATGAGGATGTCTAAAAGACCGCCCAATGGGGTCAACGTCTTGTAGACTGCCTGATCCACCAGCGTTGAAAGCAAATCCTGCGTGATCTAAGGCTCCCAAGAACATATACCTCCCCAGCATTTGGAATGTTCTGGAGTACAGTATGTCACCAACATTTCTATTCATTTCTGTCTTGATTTGACAATGTTGTATATTCCAATGGTTGAATTCTGAGGTACTGTCTATGTCTGTACAGTGTTCTACGACTGACCCCTAGGCATGATGCAGTTCTCTGCCAGTTCATTCCAATGGATACACATTGAGAGATCTGGTGCAAATTTATACTGTACCGGAGCTGTCCACGACAACCAGTCAAATTTGTAGGGGGTACCAGGGCATTACTGGTCATCTCTATGGGTCTCTGCCAACTTTCATGTTCCTCCAACAGGAAACAAAAACATCCATACAAAGCTTCTAATGTACTGACAAATTCCCTATTTCTTGGATCATCAATGAATCTTGATACAGACATAAATGCAGATATTGTCCATGTGTGGTCATCAAGCTCTCTATAGAGTCTCTCTTGGCCCAAGACATCTGGTACTTCTCGTTGTTTTTCCTCACTGAAGGGCACTAGTGAAAAAATTTATAATTTCTTCTTCATTCCCACTCACAACAAAAATGAAGGACTGAACATAGAAAATAAAGATAATACAATGAAAAAACATGGTTGAATTAGTTGTATGTGTTTTTATAGTTAATCAGCCAGAGCATCTTTCACACGGGGCAGAGTGGTGGCTCTGTGGCTAAGGATCTGCACCTGTGACTGGAAGGTTGCTGGTTCAAATCCCGTGGTTGGCAGAGGAATCCTAGTCTGTTGGGCCCCTGAGCAAGGCCCTTAACCCCCGCTGCTCCAGGGGCACCATTTAATGGCAGACCCTGTGCTCTGACCCGAAGATTCTCTCTGTGTCTGTGTCTCCATAGAGAAAAGCTGGGGTATGCGAAAAGACAAACTCCTAATGCAAGAAATTGTATAGGGCTAATAAAGAAACATTATTATTATTTCCCCATGTGGAAATTTTTTCCTGTTCCACACAAAATGGCTGGACCAATAAAATCGTGCCATATAGGTGCCACAATGGTCCATAATTCACCTGTCATACACTAGACTCTCTAGTGAGAGGAAAAACTAGTGAAAGTGAGTGCTTTTTGTGTGTATGTGTGAGGTAAAACTAGTGAATGTGAAAGCTTTTTGTGTGTATGTGAGAGGTAAAATGGAGAGTATGAGAGCGTTTTGTGTGTATGTGAGAGGTAAAACTAGTGTAAGTGAGAGATTTTTGTGTACTGTATATGTGAGAGCAATTTGTGTGTCTATGAGAAGTAAAGTTTGAATAATGGCCGAAATGACACCTCATACTGGAGAGTGGTGGAACACAAGAAAGAGACCTGACTGATCGGGACGCTTGCACTCCGGGACAGAGGGAGAATAAGAAGTGAAAGAAGATAATAAAGGAATAATTGATCACTGGCCAGTGGGATGTAAACAGCACAGGCCAGTCAGTAATGGAAACGAGAAAGGAAATGGGGAGGTTCGTCAGTCCTAGGAGAAGCCAGACTAACTGCATTCCCAGTGAAAACAGGCTGCTAAACACAGCCCATTGGTAGGAATAAGGGAGCATCGGGTACAGGAAGAAACTGAATGGCAAGCCTCCTGAGAAGGGAACCAAACGGGTAGCCCTCAGGAGTAGCCAGGGATGTAGGTCGGCTCCCTTAACAAAGGAACAAAAAGGTGAAATTAATAGGTACACAGTAGAGTGCAGGCTTAAAACTGAGACTGCTGTGATGGGTGACACAAAGACCTAAAGCTAAATCTGTTATTCAGGGCATAAAAGGCTTGGAACTGAAACTGCTTTGCAAACTGAAGCAAAGATTTGAAAGGCAGGACTACTCAACAAGGAGATATGGAGAAAATGGAAGCAGTACTGCAAGGAAGAAGAAAACCAGGGTGAAATGAAAAAGGATGGAGTGCCATGAAAGTGGCACCCCTGCATTAAATAGAAGAATGGGAATAGAAAAATAAATTGAATAATTACAAATTAATACAGATCACCCAAAGGAGATCCAGTCACAGCTGCATGCCCTGAAAATATGATTGTTTCCCATGACAAAATTATTATTTGATCATTTTTAATACTTTTATTATAATTATTATATTATTATTTTTGTTAATAATAGAAACCAGAAGAGTTATTAGCAGAATAATAACAATTTAAGGCAAGGGTTTAAAAGGGCTGACATAGACATCAATTAAATAAAAGCCTTACTGAAGAAGAAGGTTTTGAGCCTGGATTTGAAAGGCTAAGGGAAGGTGACTCTCTGATATCTTTGGAGAGAGAATTTCAGAGCACTGGGGCCTAGCAAGAGAAGGCCCTTCCAGCCATAGTATGTAGTTGAGCTTGGGAGACATAAAAGACCAGTCAGACTAACAAAGGTTGCAAGGTGGGAAGGTGTAAGATAATAGGTCAGACAGGTATTGAAGTGGCAAGCCATGAAGAGCCTTATAGATGAGCATGAGGATTTTTAAGTCAACATGAAACCTGATAGGAAGCCAGTACAAGGACTCCAGGACAGGAGTAATGTGGTCATTTGCAAGTGATCTGATTAGAATTCTGGCTGCCGAAATCTGGACATACTGAAGCTTGTAAAGTGTGAATTTAGATATTCGAGCTAGAAGGCATTGCAGTAAACAGTTCTAGAGAAGAATGTCTTGACCATGTTAAGTTACAGCAAAAGGCAAGACAGGGCATAGTCTGGGAACTAGGAGAACCTGAAATAAATCACTTCGATCTAACAACAACAATCCAACACATTTAATTTACTCACATGCACTGTAAGAAATAAAGGAAGTTATTCACAGGCGATACACTAGGATACGTCTAATCATTTTTAGGGCAGTGAATTGATTAAACTGATTAGAAAACCAGCAGTGCAATGCCCTTTCCTAAAACAACAGCCAAAATCAAGTGATAGAGTTATAGACTAAACTGTCTATTGTCAATTAGATCTTATGTTACAGAAAAAATAATGAGTTAAACTTAATTACATATTAATGGTTTTAGAGAAAAGATAGGTCTTTAAATTATATTTAAATATGTTGGCAGCCAAAGAGTCTCCTATGGATTTGGGCAATTATCGCCATAGACATGGTTCTGCACAAGAAAAGACTTGCACAGTGGGTGGAGTCTGGTCTTCATAAGAGTTAGAATACCTGAATCACAGGAAACATTCACCATTCTTTTCTTAACCACTTCTTCTAATTTAGGAACGAGAAATAGGTTTATTCCATGCTGAAAAGAGAAGAAAGAAAACACAACATTTCGGTCGTGGAGCCTTCTTTAGGTGTGAGACAGACAGGGCAGTAAGCAAAAGAGTGGCCAATCGGGTAGTGTGAAGTCAGGATAGGTGAAGAGAGGTGTGAAATGAAACCTACAATGAATAGAGAGAATTTAGAAGAAAACGAGTCTGTCTTTGAGAGAAGGGGAAAGGTGTGATCCTAGCTGCAGGATAATTTTAGTTTCTGAAGTCTTTCTGATGAGGGAGTTAGGAAAACCATCTTTGAACACACATATGGAGAGATTAGTGTGAGGCTAATTAGATTAGATTAGATTAATTCTGGCTCTTATAATTTAGGATTAGGATCTGTCACAAATGTCGGAAGGGACAAACCGTGGAGAGGCAGGAGACCGGAAAAAGACCCATGTGCATAGCGGTGGAAAGGGGAAAAAGCCCAGGCTCAGCAGTTCAGGAGTCAAATAGAAACTAATGCCCTCAGGCAGTTGATATGGGGCGACTTGGATGCTAGGCGGGTTTCAGGACATCTAATATATAGCGAGAAAGAGAGAGAGAGACCCACCCACCCAGTCCATCAGGAGAGTGGCAGAGAGGGCCATACATGAGGTCCCTCACGCCTGAATTGTCATCTCCACCCTGCTGTCAAGACAGGACGAGCAGCACCACATCATCCAGAGAATCAATGCTGAGATCTCACAGTGCTGCGCTCTCTCCCAAACGTCTACCTGGCCCACCACTCCACCCTTGGACCACAGCATCTACACGACCATAAACACCTCAAAAAACAGGGCATCGGACTCTTCACAAAAACTCTGAAAGACACCACACTGGGCAGACACCCAAACAGCACCCCAGATAGAAACAGGAGGACAACCAGAGGAATGCCCCAACACCCACACCCCCAACCCAGACCAGCTCAACCCACAAAGAACAGAACCAGCACCACCCTACAGCCATCCAACTCAGACCAATGACCGAACAGGACCAGAACCAGCGCCCCACCCCACGCTTCTCAACCAGACCAGCAGTTGAACCGGACCAGAACCACAACCCCCCCCCCCCCACCCAGCACAACAGCAGAGCCAGACCGAGCCCCTCCTGCACAGCTACGCTGCAGGCCTGGCCAGACCAGTGGTCTGGAGAGGTTTGGAGCTGGGAGAAATCCGGCAGCTCCTGAACCTCATCTGCACCCGGCTTATGAGCTGAACCACCATCACCCACAGCGACAGACAAAAACCCAGCACAATACTTGTTTTTGTTGATGATGTAAATGTCCGACACAAATTTGATACAGTTCCAGAAAACAATAACAAATTGCAAAGATAATTCAAACTATAACAATGAGATCTCTAACGATAAGTATGTGGAACATTCAGGGTCTGGGCTCATCAGCATTTGGGCTGAAGAGCACTGATCCTGAGTTTATCAAGAATGAAAATGAGACAGACATCATGATCCTACAGGAGACATGGTGTCGGGGAGACTTGGCTACCCTCTGTCCCCTAGGCTATAAGGAGATCATGGTGCCCTCTGTCAAAAAAAACCAAATCAACCGGGGCAGAAACTCTGGGAGGATCATTGTGTTGTACAGAGTGGAGCTCAGTCACTCCATACAATTAGTAAAGAAAGAATAGTCACGAGTTTGGCTTAAATTCAAAAGAGATACCATCTTACAGAAAATTAGGTCTTCCTGTGTGCTGTCTACATCACGCCCTCAGATTCCCCCTACTACAATGAGGGAATTCTCCCCAGTCTCCACACGGAGATCAGTCACTTCCAGGGTCAGGGAAACGTGCTGCTCTGTGCACGAACAGGCACACTGGCAGACTTAACCAGCACACAGGGAAACACTCACGTATTTGGACAATCCCCTCTGTACCACACACCGGACAGGGATCGTGCATGTTCGTGCACCTCACACAGGTGCAGCCATGACCCAACAGTCAACAGCACCGGGCGCAAGCTGCTGCAGCTCTGTCAAGGGCTGGGCCTGTACATCGTCAATGGCAGGACTAAAGGGGACTCTCTAGGCAGGTTCACCTACAGCTCAGCTCTGGGCAGCAGTGTGGTGGGCTACACCATCACCGATCTGGACCCCTCCTGTATCAGTGCCTTCACTGTCAGGCCAAAAACTCCCCTCTCCGACTACAGCCAGATCACGCTCTACATGAAAAGAGCACACCAGCACAGAAACACACTGACACAGCCCAACCTGCTGTACGACCTCAACCAGGCGTACAGATGGGACACAGACAGCCTAGACAGATACCAAACTGCACTGGGCGATTACAAAATTCAGACACTGTTGGACACATTCCTAAACACTCCATATCAAACCAACAAATTAGTCATAAACTTGGCCACACAAAAACTAAATCACCTATTCCACAAACTAGCATCAAAATCTAAGCTAAAAACAACTAAATAAAAAAACTACCAAAAAGCAAAAGAAAAGTGGTTTGATACAGAGTGCAAAAACATCAGAAATGCACTATGAAAAGTCACAAATGAAAAACACAGACAACCACACAACACAGATCTGCGCCTCAGGTACTGTGACGTGGTAAAACTTTACAAACACACGCTGAAAAAGAAAAGAAACACACACATAAACAACTTGCAGAAATTGAGGAGTCACTAAATCAGAACTGTTTTTGGGAGAAGTGGAACAATTTAAACAAATCAAAACCAGAAGAATTGGCCATCCAAAATGGAACAATCTGGCAAACATACTTCGAAAATCTCTATCAAAAGCTTCCAAATACAAACCAATCAGACCAAAACTGAAAATGAAAATCTCAAAATTTTGGAATTGGCTATCAAAGACAACCAAAACCCCTTAGACTCCCCAATCACTGAGCAGGAGCTACTGGACAAACTCCAGGCCCTCACACCATGCAAAGCCTGTGGCCATGATGGAGTCATAAATGAGATGCTGAGACACAGCAGCCCAAAGTTTCAACAAGCCCTGCTCAAACTCCTCAATCTCATCATGACAGCTGGATGTTTCCCAGAGGCCTGGAACCAAGGACTGATCACGCCCATCTATAAGAGTGGAGATGGACTTGATCCCAACAACTACCGGGGCATCTATGTGAACAGTAACCTGGGGAAGGTATTCTGCTGTATCCTAAATACACGAATACTGGCCTTCCTTACTGAACACAATGTCCTGAGTAAAAGTCAGATTGGCTTCTTACCAGGTTACCGCACATCTGATCACATTTACACCCTACACACACTGATAGACAAACACGTCCACCAAAAACACAAAGGAAAAATTTTTGCCTGCTTTGTCGATTTCAAAAAAACATTTGACTCGATTTGGCATGAAAGTTGTTTTATAAACTACTCCAAAGTGGCATAGGGGGCAAAGTGTACGACATCATTAAATCAATGTATTCAGAGAGCAAATGTGTAGTGAAAATTGGAAACAAAAGGACCAAACTCTTCACCCAAGGCCGAGAGGTGAGACAGGGCTGCAGCCTGAGCCCAACACTTTAATATCTATATCAATGAATTAGCAGGAATGTTGGAACAGTCTGCAGCTCCTGGTCTCACACTACACGACACAGAAATCAAGTTCCTGCTCTATGCAGATGACCAGGTCCTGCTGTAGCCCACAGAACAGGGGCTGCAGCAGAACCTGGCACTGCTGGAGCAGCACTGTCAGACTTGGGCGCTGACAGTCAATCTGGACAAGACCAGAATTATGGTTTTCCAGAAGAAAGCCAGACCTCAGGAAAACAGGTACAAATTCACACTGAACAACAATACATTGGAGCACTCATCTAGCTACACATATCTCAGTCTCACCATCAGCTCTTCTGGGAGTTTTGACCTGGCAGTGGAGGCACTGAGGGAGAAGGCACTCAGGGCTTTCTATGCAATAAGAAGGAGGCTCTTCAACATCAACCCACCAAGAAGAATCTGTCTCCAAATATTTGAAAGTCCAACCCATTGCCCTGTAAGGCAGTGAAGTGTGGGGTCCCCTCACAGACCAGGATTACACTCAATGGGACAAACACCCCACAGAAACTCCACATGGAGATCTGTAGAAACATCCTCCGTGTGGAGAGAAAAACACCTAACAATGGGTGCAGGGCCGAATTAGGCCAGTACTCACTATTGATAAACATACAGAAAAGAATATTGAAGTATTGGCTACACCTAAAAAACAGCGACCAAAATTCCTACCACCACAAAGCCCTGCTGAGCCAAGAGCTGAGCCCAAAACAGAGCCCCCTGAGCCAGCTGGTCCTGAGGCTCACTGACCTGAGCCACACCGACACTAACCAGCATCAGGACAGCACAGCTAAAGCACCACAATTCAGACTCAACCACATCACAGCACAGATCAAACAGCAATATCTCACACACTGGGGCACACACACACACAAACACAACACAAACTGGAATGCTACAGAACCCTCAACAGACAATATTCACTAGCCGAATATCTGACCAAGATAATAAATAACAAACAGAAACAGACCCTGATGAAGTACAGGCTCAGTGACCACAGCCTGGCCATAGAAACTGGGAGACACAGGCAGACCTGACTGCCCAGAGAGGACAGGCTGTGCTCCCACTGCCAGCGGGGAGAAATAGAGACAGGAGTGCACTTCCTACTGCACTGTGACAGATACTCTGGGATTAGAGAAACATTCTTCCCTAAACTCCGAAATCTAATCCCAGAGTTCCCACACCTGCCAGAATCACAACGGGTCCCAATCCTACTGGGAGAGGGAGGAGGGAACTCAGTTGAACTGGCAGCCCAGTATGTGATCTCCCGTCACAGCCTGAGGAACAGTGAGTCTGTCTCCCAATAATGCTCCTTCTGTATACAGTAAATGTAAATATTTTATAATATGTCTTTGTTTTAAATGTCTGTAATATGTCTGTAGATTTTATTTTACTTTTATTTTTGTTTTGTTCTGTGCTAGTTTTTTTATTATTTTATTGCTTTGGCAACACTGATTGTGCCCATCAGTCACGCTAATAAAGCACCTTGAATTTGAGAGAGAGAGCGAGAACGAGAGCGAGCGGAAGGAGAGCAAAGGACAGGAAACTAGGGACAGGACAGAGTATGAATGCCCTCTGGCTGCAGATGGCGTGACAGGATCCTAAATTTAGGGTAGTGGGGGTTCCAGAGCTTATTTGGTCTAGCAATGCACAGAGAAGGGTACACCCTGGATTGGATGCCAGTCCATGCACACACTTCTCCAGTAACATGATTGTAATAATATTTCTGTTGGATGGCTGGAGATGTGAACCAATAGAACAATGCTTTCTGTAATTAATATATCAAATTATACAGTATATACTGTATTTTAATTTGACATTCTTCTGCAGCATGTAACAATCTGCAAAATCTTTGAGTTAGACTTGTTAAAGATCTAAGCAAAGAACAAGACTGATTCAAGCACCCCAGAACTGGCTTCTGAACTAACAGATTTATATTCAAGATCTTAAGCAGGTACTGAATAACTGTACTCGTAGGGAGAAGCACACACAGCATCTAAAGGACACACAATGTTTTCACGGACTGATCTGTGAAATGAGATGGTACACAGGGGGCAGGTTAAGATTTTTGGATTTGCTTTAGGAACGTGTGCACACTATGAATTGTACTGATCACCAAGAAGGTATCCAACATGATTGGACTGCACCATGATCTTTCCAACATGATTGGACTGATCTTAGAGCCTGCATTCTTAGGAGGATGCCTAATCCCTTGACTCAGCTGTTGACCTGGCTGACATTTCTGAGGCTATAAATATTTTGATGGAATAAGATAAATGGGTCATGGAGCAGAAACACCACTAGACTACAAAAACATACAATTGTTTTTTTCAGCAGAAAAGACCTGACCTGCAGTACCTAGTTTAGTAAACTTTATTTTAGACTAACCTTTATGTTGTTGGCTTCTACAATAAGAAACAAAAACTAATTTAATAGATACAAACATAATTTTATACATGGACTGAATAATAACCCTCTTCATGGGGTAGTGTAAAAAATTAAAAAAATATTCTAATTTTATAGCAAATAAGCATCAGTTTATCTCTGATAATGGTGTTAATTTATTCAGCATAAATTATGCTAGAAAGTTCATCTAGAGCAAATAAGAAAAGGTTTAAAATATTTGCTTGCATATATAATGACAAGGGCTATAATTTTACTTAAAATTAAGCGTTATTAAAGATTTCTAATACTCTTGTGTGCCATGACCAAGCAGCCTGGAGCTGTCTGTGGGTGGCACAGGAACATGTGAGGAATCTAGAATAAATGCTTTTACCAACTTATCTCCTTAAGCTTAAGCTGCATATTCTTTGCCTGTCAGCAGGAAAAGCATAGCAAGTGCTGTCCGTTCATGATTTCACATAACGTCTATTCAGAACTTGTAACATCCTGTTTTGTGAATGCTGAGTTCTGGCAAAAAAGCCATATAAGGAGGTCTTTTTCCGTTCTTATGCTGGTCTAACAGAAAGGACTGAGTCGACAGTTAGCAAGTCACATGATGTATGTACTAATACTTTGTTTGTTACACTGTATAAAAAAAAGACTAACTTCATAACTGTTCAGAGAGACTGGCTTTAGTAAGCTACTCTACCGCTTGCAAGCATAATAAAAAGCTCCTCTTTCCCCAACACCCAGACTCTGATATTGAAATGTTTCGTCACATGTCTTTCCCAGGACAGTCCATCTAGCTCAAGTCCTTACTCATTTCATTGATTCATTGATCTTTTCAGTCCAGAACTGTGGATTGCTGTTCCTTTTCTGAGACTTTTAAGTTCACTGATCCCCATTCTTTCTCTATATTGACAATATTGGAATTTTGTTGATTTTAGTGTCTACCAGGATGTCATTTGTTCCATCTACCCCACTGCCGACAAGAACTTGATTATACTGTATGCATATCATTCCATATAATGACTTGTCCGTCTGTTTTGGTGGTACTGTTTCTCATGAATATCACTAACAGTTCTCCGCTGATGCTGCAGCTCACCTGTTCCAGTGGAACCAAAAATGTTATCAGGGAGGTCTGAATCTTTATTGCCATATATTTCTTCAGACTAAACACTTTTCTTGTAACATTTGTGCCGCTCACACCTGAAGAGATAAGAGAGACACCTGGGATGTGAGAAAATAATACAATTTTTTGTTTTTGTATTTTTGCAAACTATGCAGTCTACTGGCTTGAAGTAGGCTTTGTGCTCAAATATATAAAGATGCTGCCTGTCTTTGGTCAGCAAGATAAAGGGCTTGTATTTGGTAAGATGGCTGTACGCCCAGAACATGAAAAGAACTAACTTTTGTCCAGTCTGCAACTTAGATATAATTAATTGGCTTGTGTTGCTGTCTTATCATTTGTTCAGAATGTGTCATAGTAACTCTTTTTGTTTTAAGGTATGAAGGATCATCTTCAGCTAGTCTGGTGGTTATAAGCCAGACTTCCATATGCATATGAAATAAAGAGACGTCTGCTTCACATACACCTGATCTTTGTCATTTGTCACAACACTCAAATTCCTGCCCCACAACTGTTAAGTCTGAATCTAATCTGTCTCCTAAATTAGACATCACACCAATTCTTTAACCCTCGGTTGTCTGGAGGTATACGCAGCTGCTCTATCTTATTTCTTACCGAGTTTGCAATAATTTAAATTTGTTATCTTTTTCACATTCATCTTGCTGTATTCTACACATTTGCAGCTACTGTGGTAAAGCCCATCCCAGCTATTTTTGCCTCTGTCACCTTTCCTCATCTTGGTCCATCCATATGACTTCTGGTGGATCTCTTGACCCCAGTCCATATCCCCCAACTTGCCACAGAACTAAAATGCACCCTGACCCTTGTTTTCCTCATTATCTTTTTGCTGGACTTTCATTTCTTTTTTCTGCTGGCTCACTACACTTAATTTTTCATTACCTATAAAAGTCACTTTTCTGCATCAACTCTATATCTGTAGACACACTAAATGCAAAAAAGTCCATTTTATGATCAACCCTTTCCATTTCCCTCTACAGTATGTCCAGTTGGTCACATTGGCATAGCTATCGAAATGTTTGATAATAGATCTCTCTGCTCCTCATAATTCATCCATTTCAAGCATCCATTCAAGCAATGGTTTGATTCCCAAGTTTTCTCTTTGCTATGCCACCATTGATCATGCCATTTCTCCGATTAAGCCAGCAGGCCTGAGTGCATGGCTTTTTAAGGTGGATATTGCTATTGCCTATAAAGTTTTGTCTCTTGGTCCAGTTCTCCGGCATCTTTCCGATGTTTCTTTGTGGAATAAATTCTATTTCACAGTCCTTTTAACATTTAATAATAAATAATTATGGGGACTCCCCTCCAACACCCCAATGTGCAGTACCCCTTTGTAGAGAAAACCGGTTCAGGGACGCCAAATATGTAATCATAGTGGCTCTCTGAAGGCACCAGTTCTGTAGGGTTTGGGCATTTACTGAAACAATTATTAATTGTAGCAGTAAATCACAAAGTTGATTCTTTTGATGGCTTTAGAATCCAACCATGCGACATAACTCAAACAACGCGCACACACAGGTACTAATACACGAGGATACATTTATTAATACATAGAATATGCATATAACCTAACAGATCTTATCGAGAGGGTTATCAGAATACAAAAGATATATATTCAATCAGTTACAAAGAGTTACATATATCAAGAGGACATACGTTCAGTATATCATTCATTAAGACCGTTTCGTAAAGTGAACTTGGTTACAACTTCTACATTAGATACTCAAACAAGTACATAACTCTTAGGAATTAAATTGATATCAACTGGTTGGGATAACAATTGAATTCTCGAGCTGTAATGCATTGAAGTTGAATACTCAATTTTTGAGTATCCAATTTTTGGGGATTCAGATCTCCTGCGGACTCAAAGAAACAGTTGCAGGCTGTTGCTGTCCAATCCGCCCTCTCTGGCTCCGTGCCAGGCTGTGCTGTGCGGCTTGCGACGGTGCGCTGCTGATGCTCACTGACCGGCTAGTTAGTGTTGGCTTTAACTAGCAAAGTTTGTGCACAGGAGAAAAGATGACTGTGGGTCCCAGCAAGTCAGGAAGAGGACCGGTTCGTTCCTGATGAAGAGCTAGTTCTGAATAGTGATTCAGCTTTCCACAGTTCCGACCTGTTCACGAGGCCTGCTGCTGGTTACTCTCTGGCAACCTCAACTCTAGACTCTTAGAACAAAGGAAAGTTCTGGCACTCGGACACACTGGCCGTTCCGTGGTTGTCCGGGCTGAGTCTCAGGATGGTCAGGAGGCGCGCTGCGAGAATGTCCTGCCCTTGGGATTCTCCTTTGAATTCCTTCTGAATCTTGTCTGAATCTTGTTGAATCTGAATCTGAATCTGAATCTCTCAGGCTCTCTGTGTTGCCTGTTTTTACCTGGAGGAACTTCAGCTCATTGATTGGCTGAAAGTTCCATGGGCATCAGAGTCCCACGTGGGTTACTCGGCCCTACCAGTCCCTGATTGGTTGATCAAGGTGAGATATGAGTCACTTAAGCCTGACACTTAGTAATGCAGTCCAGATGTCCAACTCGCACTCCCTAAAAAGATAGGCGCCAATGGGTGACCATTGATCATGATAGCCAGGCTTAGCTAAGTGCATCCCCCTTTGGGAGCTGTCCTTGGACCTTAAATCACCTTGCATGAATGGTTTCTCTGTGGCTGCACCACAGAGATGAACAGAGAAATGAGGCCTAATTTGGGAAAGCTCAGAAACACTTAATTCTGTCTTATTATTAAGCCTCGCCGCTACACCCTGGATGATGCGACAGCTGCCATAGTGCACCAGTATGCTCATAACACATCAGCTATCAGTGAGGAGGAGAACAGAGCAACAAAGTCAATTCATACGTGGGGATTATTAGGATGCCATGGTTTGTAAAGTCGAATCACAAAAGTCCAATGGGAAATTTGGCCAGGACACCGGTTAACATCCCTACTTTTTAAAAAGAAACACTCAAGACCTCAGTTTTAAGTCTCATCCGAAGAATGATGCCTTTTTACATTATAGGGTACCCGTCAGTCTACTGGGACATTAGGACTCACACAGATTGTGGGTTGAGCTTCCGCTACTGGCCTCACTAACACCTCTTCCAGTCACAACCTTAGCTTTCCCAGGAGGACTTCAATCCCAAATCTGCAAGTTCCCTCACAGGATTGATAAAGTATCCATATCTCTTATCTAATCTATCTATCTAGCCATCCAGGTACTGGCCAGGCTCAAACCCACTTAGCTTCACTGGGTTGCCAGTTGTGAGTTACATGGAGATACAGCTGCTGGCAAAAAAGTAACCATAGGACATTACATTTTCTTGCAAAAGGTCTCTGCTGGCTCCTGATAAATAATTATAAAGTTCCCTTCTTTCTACACCATCTCCATAATTTCCCTTCAGCCGATTTTCCTAGCACTCCCCCTGCAAAACCTTCTTCCCATTTAATCTTGGTTTTCATTAAACTAGTGGTCCACCTTCCTGCTGATAAAATATTTATGGGTCACCTTACTTACTCCCTGTTAATCATTTCTGAACACCATGCAAGTTCCACTTCTTTCTTGTGCGACCAAAAAACATTTGCAACTTGTTTGCACTTTCACTTAGGTGAAGCAGTAGTTCACTACAGACGACAATATCCAAGGATTGAATGCTCTGTGAATACTTGGAACACTTGGTGAGAAAAGCTTGTCTTAATGTTCTGATTTTCATCAGTATGGACTTAGAAGCTTGACAAGACTGAAGGGAACATACAATGAATAAATGGCAAATGTTAAAGGAAAACCTGCTTTGGATGTAAAACTGGACAAAAGTACACTTTTCAGTAGGGCAATGCCCCAAAGCTTTACTTGAGTAGTTTAAGATTAAGAAAGTTAATTCCTTGAGTGTTCCAGTCAAATTCATCAATTGAATCTTATTGAAAATCTGCTTTCTACTGTTTAAGTGATCCCCAGAACTTGACAAATCTGTCAAAAAGATCTCCATACGTTGTTTCAAGCCATTGTGCAAAAGTGGTAGAGACTTAACAGAAAAGACTTGAGGCTGTAATTGCTGCTAATGGTGTTTCCACCAAATATCAATTTAATGAATCTGAGTACTTATGCAATCAACATTTATTTTTTTTCTGTATAGTTTTTCAAACACTTACTGTATTTCCCTTACCTTAAGAAGACTTCAGTTTGAGTTTTCAGATTTTAAATAATATTTTAAGTTTACATATAAAATGTGTGTGCAACATTTTCTAATTTAACAAAAGAGGACACCATAGAAAGAGTCTGACTCCTTTTGTAAGGCACTTTACACAGGAAATAGGCCTCAAGATAGAAAGACAAGACAAGAAAAAGAGGAAAACAGAGAAAAGAAGAATAATTGGGTTGGGAGACAGACTCTATAGAAAAATCTTGCTATTACATTATTGGAAATACTGATTTCTTACATTGTGGAATCCACAGAAATATTTCTCATTATTTTCTGACACTATTTTGAATAGGGAAATAGGTTCCCATTTGTTTAGCATCAAGTCTAGAAAGAGGAAGTAAGTCCTGAGAAGGATCCTTATTTGTTTTCTTTTTGCTCTTTTTAACATGTTTTGTGTTTTGATTTCAGTAATGTTTTAGTCTTTTCTGCAAATATGCTTGTTATCGCAGTAAACAAAAGCATACTTCTTAGAATTTGATTAATAGGGAATATAATATAGAATCACGTATCTAAAGAAGATAATAATGATATAATTATATTCATATACTGTAGCTCAAGTTATCACAGTAGTACACTTTCTTTGGAAATGTCTGCTTCAGTTTCAGTACTACCCACATGTTTATATCTGTGGTGTAATGGGTTTGGTCTGTGCTGGAAGTTTAGGTGTTCAAACCCAGCTGTTGCCATGAATTTTCTTTACACAAATAAAAATGTATTTGAAAAACTAAAATAGCAAATATTATGGCCACTATATTAACATTTTTTATATATCTAAATATCACAACACGTTCAAAGCTAAGTCATTCTTAGTGGCAGGGACCCATTTAGCCAATGTCCGCCTGGAATTTCCACCCTGTGGTGTTGCCAGGGGAAAAGCAGGTGTAAAAGGGATATAACTCACACCACACTGATCTTCTTTGTTCTTTGTCCATACGTTTTCCAATTCCGTTCCGTAATCCGTTGCCAGTAACCTTAAACGACCCAAATTTCCAAGTCCGTATGTCCACACCAATCCGCACCGTATCCAAGACGCAATCCGTAAATCTTAGTCATAAACCGTATCCCGTATCCCGTAGTCCGTTATTCTTTATTTCTTTCCAGCACAATCCTAAACCTCTCCTTCCACCAAAACACATTCAACTTATCAGCTTCCGCGCCGGCTCACTGCTTCTGGGGCATTTATATTGTTTCCTGATGCAGCTCACCTTGTCTCATTGTTTCGCCACATAGAAAACAGCAGGCGGAAATGTTGTTTTGGTCTTCAGAGGTCAGAATTTTCAATTCTAGGCCTGGGAATGTTCTGGGAAAGATTTGAAAACCTTGTTCGAGGTGACTACTAGCTTGGATAAAAATCTGGGACAAAATGATCAATTAGAAAAAAATCGACATCATGTTTTGTGAAGACTGGACCTGGAATTACATATAAAAAAAATCATACAAATATTGAAAATAATAACCATAAAAACTATTGCAATTGCTATAAAAACCTTTACACACTGCTAGAGAGCCTTTATCTGCTGTTATGCAATGAAAAAAAACCTCAGAGTTACCTTCTGGTGTGAAAAAAGGAGCATTGATAAGAAACTGATAAAAAACTATTGATTACCCCTTATGAGTCAATGATTGACAGCTAAAAGGCAGGCGGAATGCAGCCTGAGGCTTCTAGAGGAAGTCTTACCCTCCTAAGGCAGGGGTGGGGAACCTTTTTTCTGCCATGGGCCATTTGGATATTTATAACATCATTCACGGGCCATACAAAATTATCAATTTAAAAATTAGCCTGCTATATTTGGTCAAACATTTAATTAACTCACCCCTAATGTGATAGCTAGAACTGCTTCTCTTTGGTGAGGCGCGTGATGTTAGCTGGTATTGATGATGTTGCTACTCGCAACTGCTTTTCCAGGTTTGCATCGGTCAGTCTGGAGTACAGTGGATCAAACAGCCACTTGTTATCATTGAGTTCCCTGACAGGTTTTCCCTTCATCTCCATGAACTGCTTGACTTCATCCCGCAGTTTGTAAAACACAGTGTGTTAACACTTTCGCAACGTGTACACTCCCAGCCTGCCTGGCACTGACTGTCCTCTGAGTCACTGCAATACAGGCAGACGGGCCGCGGGCAGTCGACGAGAAACATGCGTTTCTGTCCCGTCATGTACTCGTATGTGTCCCGTCTATCCCATAATGGACGTTCCTTGCTTGTCCCTCAAAAATAACATTATTATTATGATTCACTTAATATAAATTTATGTTGCTATGAAAAAAGCTCCTAGATTTATTGAATTTCGCCTACCTGCAAAGGGCTTGGATTTTCTCTGTGAGAAAAACATTATCTTATCATTTCATATCAGTCGATATCGATTATTATCACGATAAATGTCAAATTTAAAGTTTAAAGGCAGATTTTTTCTCCTGAGTGAAAGTTGAAGAAACCAGACAGTTAATTGTTAAATTAAACAACTCTTTATTTTAAGAACACAACACTTCCCAAACAGCAGAAACATTAAACAAAACTGTTAGCTGCCCGGTCTGCAGTGCGCACGCGCACTCGCGCAGTATTTAGTGCGCATGCGCGTATCATGCGCAAAGCATGAACATTTATCGAACTTTTGTTAAAATTATATAGAGGAAAATAATATAGCGATAATTATTGTTATCGAATTATCGCCAAGCTCTACGCCTGTGGTTGCCTTGGCAAGGCCAGACCAAATGATTTCCACACCCCTGCCCTAAGGGCTCTGAATGGCTGAAAATACAATAAATTACAGTGCTTTTTATCAATCAGATCACCTTATTTCTGGTGGTCCTGCTTTTGCAGTCTTGTTTTGCTGGCTTATTGATTACCTTATCAATGCATATTGGAAGTTTGGAAGTGCATCATCAGATAAAAAGTGACTTTGTGATCGATCATCTTGTTTTTTAAAAAACACGTTATTTTAAAAGCTCAGGTTGTCCTTTTTCGATTGATAACATGGTTTTGTGGTTTTGTTGGTAAAAACGATTAATTAAAATATTTATGATGAAGATGGAAGGTTGGGTACTTTTGTCCAACTGAGCAATCTTGTTTTTATAATATATACCAAATTTTTAATGTTTAATGAGTAACATGCTGCAATGCACAGAATAAAATTATTAAAAGTCTAAAAAGTATACAACTTAAATTCTTAATTGGAAAAAGATTGTCCTTCAGCAGTGACGGGGATTTGAAACTGGGTGTTTCCTGGCGACAGCTCAAATGCTGTATATGAGAGGTTTATTAGCTCCACCTGGTGGTTTTACAAGGTGATTCCAGATACTATTATCAAAACTAAATGGAACACACTGAGCTCTTTGCAGCCATAAACAGAAAATATAATACTGACATGCATGTCAAAAAGACATCAAAATGCCTGAAGAGACTGAAAAGACTAATGAAGAGACATAAATCTAATCACTTTTTTCTAATCATTCTATAAAACAGAATTCTAAAAAAATTAACAAAAAGATAATAAGATGATAGGAGTGTGAATCAGATGGTTTTCAATGGTTCAGCTGCACTAGTCAGCGGCTTTCCTAGTCCCCGCCCAGGCCACTACTATTTCCCATCCTGCCCCTCGCCGTGTACCCCAGCCGGGCGCTCTTCGGCCACAGCGCCAGGCGAATGCGCTACGGTATACAGTACATCACCTGATCAACAGAGATTTGATACAGCGAGGAGTGCTGTGACCTTGCTCAATAGTTGATCCACCATTGCAGTGGAGAGCAAGTACTGTAAAGGCCTGCTGGCTGGAGAGGGTGGAGCAGAGTATTAGACTTTGCTTCCCTGGTCCAGTTGAGCTTTTTGTTACTTCTTCTCCTTTGTGTGCTGACTTACTTGGGTCTTTACGATCCATTCCTCTTCTGCCTAACTTCTTCTTAACTTCTCACAAGCCTAACTTCAGGCGCCAGAGAGAGAGAAGGGCGAGGGCGAGCGAGCGCCAGAGAGAGAGCGAGAGAGAGCAACACACAGGGGTGCGAAACCAGGGAACTATTTACATGATCTCCCCAGACTGTACACCCATTTCACAGTGGGTCAGCTTCCCTGATAATCGGCTTTACTAATGACCACTACCACTCCTGTCCTGCCCCTCACCGCATACCCCAGCCGGGCTCTCTTCAGCAGCAGTGCCGGGCAAATGTGCTACATTAATGTAGGGCTTTCGGGCTCACATGGGTTTGAGCCCTACACCCTGCGGTACCGCTGTGTACATACAGTACGAACATGTTGTGATATTTAGAAATTTAAAAATTGTCATATAGTGTTCATAGTATTTGCTATTTTAGTTTTTCAAAAAAGTGTATTATATTTGTTTATTTGATGGCTATTAGAAGACCGACCCAGCTGGATACCCAGCAATGCCACACACGGATACTAATACACGACAGTACATTTATTAATACATAAAATGTGCATGTATTAAACATAACAGATCTTATCATGAGGGTTAGCACAACACAAAAGGTATATATTCAATCACGAAGAGTTACAAACCAAGAGGGACATACATTCAGTATACCATTCATTTAGACCGTTTTGTAAATGAACTTGGATTACAACCTCTACACCAGATACTCAAAAGCAAGTACATCACTCATAGGAATTAAATTGATATCAACTGGTGTCGAGGTAACAATTGAATTCTCGAGCTGTAATGCAAAAGATTGAATACTCATCTTCCTTTTAAAAGACTATACCATAATTTAACTAATTGGTCAGCATTTCTTTTTAATGTTTTCACTTTGTTTCAGATTTATTGTATCTTTTAAACAGCAGACACAGTTATGACAAAATCCTTCACTGGCTACTATGTTCAAATAGCTGTCCTTAGATATGTAGATAAAAATATTATTTTTTCTCTTGTACTGGAGCTGGAGCTCACATGCACAAATAATGTACTAAAATATCTACTGTAGTTGATAATTGCACAATAACATGCAATTTTGAAAGCAGAAAAATATGGATATAATTACAAACACTAGCAATGTCTCTCTGAAATAGTAGTTTGATTCCAGGTTTTCAGATTACATGAAAGGTAGACTACCTGACATGATAATGGCTAGACTGTGATCATCAGTGACAGCCATCCATCAAAGCCCCCTATGGAACCCTTCTGCTTTTAAAACATTGAAATACGACTATAAGGTTGTCTTGTATTATACAGAGGCCTGGCTGAAAAGAACAAACCAAAGTTTACTTATTCCTGAAGGCATATCCCAGTAATACTACATCCTGTAGGTTTCCAGGTTTGCACAGCAACAAGAAAAATAGACTTAACCAGTGCAGGCTAGGAAAGCCAGCATCTGCTCATATTGAAGGCACTATACAGACCATATATTTTGTTTCATGTTATGATATCATTATGTAATGTATTTTAGTATTTAGTATTTTAGTATTTTAGTATTTTATCAGATGGATGCAACATCAAGACTTGTTTTCATCTGGAATTTCTGTTTTCCCATTTACTGTACTGGAAGATACAGGTACACATCTGTAAAAACCTTGGCAAAAAAGTGTCATGTAACAATACATTGGAGTGTCCCAATGGAGGGAAAAAAGTGTTCTAATGCAGTGGTTCTCGAGGTTCTATGGTCCGCTGACCATTTACACCAAGTCACAGATGTGGGGGACCACCTATGCTTACGTCAAGTTCTTACCCTGTAAAATTCATCACCTATTAATGTACTCAAAATAACTAATATTGAATTAAATTTGATGAAAAGTACTAATATTTTTTACAAACAATGCTGCATATTTTGCAAATGTTTTCATTACTTAAAAAGTTAATGTGACAAATGGAGCTGCTTTTGTTGAGCAATCAGAGAATTGATATCTGGATCCAAGCTGGACAAGTCTCATGTCCGGACGAAGACATCACATCAAGCACACCTTCTGCTTCCTTGCACATCACATTTATCAAGCTGTTGGAATTAGAATTACAGCACTGCTGGTATGGTTCACAAATTACCTCACTCGCATTTTCACTTCTATTCTGCATCTTACTCACACTTGTCCTGTCATTATCCTCGCTATATTTGCATTTCAGAGTCCCACATTTGAGCCAGTGCTCCATAATAACCATTCTGCTTCGACTGCTTCTTTAAATTACACCTTGAACTTTCAGACTCAAAGTAAGATATTCAAAAGTAAGAACAAAAGGGTATGAACAATAATCAGTGCAAAGGTCAAACCACACTCACATATCAAAACGTAAACAGCATAACCACGCAATCATGAGAACTACTGATGCGTGGGTTTACTCTTTTTCTAATAATATAATTTAAGCTGTAGAGTGTTTAGACTTGTATTAATTTTAAACTGTTATTATGCTGTAGCTTGTGAACGTGATGTGCCTTTTTCAGCTTTACATTCACAGAGAAAATCCAAAGGTAAATTTTGGTAGCAGAAAACAAAAACAGTACTATAATGTAATACTGTACATACAGTAATCTAATGTAGAGCACAGTAGATGGATGGTAGTGATAGCTAAATATAAAACCTACCCAACAGTAGGCTAGAGAAAGCACAGAAAATAGGCAGTTAGATTGACCAGATTAGTATGAAAAGCCATTTAGCAAAGAGGATGTGAGAAGAGTGACAAACTAGTATACTTTAGATCATTTTTCTGAACCAGGGAATATCTGATCATGTTTCTCTATAACAATAGTAAAACACTTTATTTTATATAGCACCTTTAAAAGTGGCATCTCACAGCAATACAGTAGGTGTAAAAACAGTTATAAGGACCACAGATTACAAAGCAAATACATATAAGAAAGACAAACAGTTAGAAGTGCTACCAACATTAGAAAATGAGGCAGATACAGACACTATGTCTTCTGAAAAGAAAGTTTTGAGGTTAGATTTAAATACACTCAGGGTAGGTGACTCTGATATCACTGGGGATACAAATTCAGAGCTCTGGGGTGCAGCTAGTGAAGGTCCTGTTACCCACAAAATGTAGATGTTCTCGAGGACAGCAAGAAGACCAGAGTCAGATGGATTGAGGATTTTTTGAGTTGACTCGAAACTTGAGACCTGATAGGAAGCCAGTGCAAGAACTTGAAGACAGGCGTAATGCATCCCGGTCAGGATTCTGGCTGTCCAATTCTGAACATATTGGTAATTGTTCAGTGTGGATTTAATTACCCCCCGTGAAATGGATGTGCATTTATTCATTCTAGAAAAAATGCCTTTCTTGATTTCTCTAGTTCCCTTTAAAAGAAACTATTATTCCACAATGCAGAGTACTACATGGCCAGTATTTACATATGATATTTGTGATTTAAACAAATTAACACAAGCAGTTTTGGGGGATTTAAGTGTTGGCTGAGTTATTGCCAGATGTAAGACTGGAGATATGGATAGGAAAAAGATAATCTGGGGAAAGTTGAGGAATACACTGATAACAAGAACACTTCCTAATGGGGTTAGGCATACTTTGGACAAAATGACAGGAGATGTTATAGACTGCAGAGGAAGATGATGAAGTTAACAGACTGTATGTTTACATAGATACTGAAATGAGGATTGTATTTTAGATTTTGTGTAGTTGCTTGCATTGAACTGGGTGTTGGTTGCACATGAATTGAAAGATTGGGCAAACATAGCTGATGCTGATCCACAGAGCCAGCATCTAAAGTTTATATTTAGAGACAATTTGTTTAAATAGCTAACTAGGTATGTACAGATGCAGCCATTCAAAGTGCGCGGTAAAGACACGTACCAGAGGTAATTGGCTACGGCGTCGTGCATCGTGACGCGCGATGACGCAAAATACCGCGGTACGTGATTGGTTGACCGACAGGGGCACTCGTGGACCGTTGGTCTGTCGTAGAAAGACTTACTCTAAACGTCTTTACTGTGCCCGTTGTAGATATTGAATTTTACCACTGAAGGGAAATCTTAGTAGCTGAGCATAAAAAGAATAGGAGCATACTGTAACGCGTGTGAAGGCCATAAACGATATTAATTTTGGAACATAAACATACAGTATATAGCTGGTCTTGGTACTTTAAAGAAAAAAATACACACCAGTATTCCATTTCTCCCTAAACATTGTAAGCTTCGAAGTCTTTAACGTGATACCGGAGTCAACAAGCATACTTTTAGAATTTGATTAAAAGGGAATATAATATGGAATCGCGTATCTCAAGAATTTAATAACGGTATGATTATATCCATGTGCTGCGACAGGGCTGTGTAGGGCTGTTTCGCCTACCTGTTCATGCGAGCTGTCTTGTAGCCTACTGGTCTAGGTGCGTGACTACCAACTGGCAGGTTGTGTGTTCGAATCCAGCTGGTATTGGACTTTTCATTTTTATTTATTTATTTTTTAATCGCGTAACATAAACATATTACCATATGCAAACTGTACTGTATACAGTATGTATATGTATATTTCATGTCTTAACTGTGCCCGTTTAATTGAATTTAAAAAAATTATTTAACACGAACATTAAGCTGTTTACATCTTCTGCCTGAGAACAGTCACCCGTTGCTACCCAACGCAGAAACACAGCCACTAACTAGCAAAGAGAGGACATTAGCTACCCAATATGATAAAGAAATAAATGATTATTTTGTTTATTTCTTTTGCACATTTATTTGAACATTTCCATCGATTGTACAAGCACTTGGAAACTGTCCAATCCCTAGTTCATCAGGCATTTTACCGGTCTGGCGCCGGTCTGTGTCTTCCAGGATATAATGCCAGCGAACTCTTGTTTTTATGTCCACTATAACAGACAATCTCCTTTGCTTTTAACCGAGCGTTTAATAATTTCCTAAAATGAAAATGATTTACTTTATTTCCCTCACGGGATCAATAAAAGTATCTATCATCTGTCTAAACTATGGGACAGAATTCTGGGGTCTCCCCATACCAGAGATTATGGTAGGGCTTCAGAATGGTGATTGGCTGACACCATCTGACACCCCTCTGATTGGAGAAAAAAGATGTGCTGGTTTGCTATACATACTGTACCAGGAAGAGGATTTCTTTCTATTCAAAACGTGTATTTTAAAAGTTTAAGAAGTAAAAACCTTACAGCGTACACAGATTTCTAAACTGATTAGGATTGTTATCTTTGTCTTATGCATAATAATGTTCACCGCTCTGTCCAGCAAATTAATAATAAACTTTATTTTATATAGCGTTTTAAACAAATAATTAGATTGCTCATAAACCTAATCACTTGCTTTTTCTTTTTATTTAGGCTCAGATTTCAACTATAGATCGTATTATTAATAACCATAATAACAACCAACCAACAAAAACAACCATATAAACATAATACCAACCAAAAACATAGATAACAACCACAATACAAAATCAAATAATCAAACCATTTTACTCTCGCAAAGTCCTGCAATTATCATGCTGACAGCTGTGTGGTGTGGCACAGTTGTGGCCTGGCACGGTGAAGTGCGCTGGCAGCTGTGTGATGCAGTGGTGGCCGGGCACGGTGAGGTGCGCTGGCAGGTGGGTGATGCAGTGGTGGCCTGGCACCGTGAGGTGCGCTGGCAGCTGTGTGGTGTGACGCAGTGGTGGCCTGGCACGGTGAAGTGCACTGGCAGCTGTGTGGTGTGACGCAGTGGTGGCCTGGCACGGTGAGGTGTGCTGGCAGCTGTGTGATGCAGTTGTGGTCAGGTATGTAGAGGTGCACTGGCAGCTGTGTGTTGTGACGCAGTGGTGGCCTGGCACGGTGAGGTGCGCTGGCATATAATGAAAATATTCATGTGCATCCAACACACAGTTCAACGCTAGCAACTACACAAAATCTAAAATATGAGCTCTACTTGCCACTTACAATACCAACAGTACCAGCTAACTTTAGTAGTGACATTTTCATGGATCTTTTTAACAATAAAATTTACAACATCAGACTTCAGACACAATTAAACAGGCCTCAAAAAAGTCTGGTACAAACATTTTCAGCATGGTGAAACATGGTGAACATTTCCACCACTGCATCACACCACACAGCTGCCAGCACACCTCACCGTGCCAGGCCACCACTGCATCACACAGCTGCCAGCGCACCTCACCGTGCCAGGCCACCACTGCGTCACACCACACAGCTGCCAGTGCACCTCTACATACCCGACCACCACTGCATCACACAGCTGCCAGCGCACCTCACCGTGCCAGGCCACCAGCTGCGTCAAACCACACAGCTGCCAGCGCACCTCACCGTACCAGGCCACCACTGCGTCACACTACACAGCTGCCAGCACACTTCACCGTGCCAGGCCACCACTGCTTCACACAGCTGCCAGCGCACCTCACCGTGCCAGGCCACCACTGCGTCACAACACACAGCTGCCAGTGCACCTCTACATACCCGACCACCACTGCATCACACAGCTGCCAGCGCACCTCACCGTGCCAGGCCTCCACTGTGTCACATAGCTGCAAGTGCACCTCACCGTGTCAGGCCACCACTGCGTCACACATATTTCAGCGCCATATATTTCATGGATATTATGGAATATAATGGATGGATATCTTAGTTATCTTTCTAGTTCACAGGTTTGCATGCATAATTTAATTTTGAAAGCCACTGAGACATCAGGTACTACTGTTGTATTTATGAAAAAGAAACAAAACAAAAAACATACTAACAACTGTGCCATCCTACTCCTTAGTCAATACATTTTATTATTCATAAACAGTTAACATTGTTAGCAAAATATTTTGAATTATATTTAACCCTATTTTTTCTTTAGTTTTGTATTTAACTTATTATATGATAGTCAGACTTAATGTATATTTGAACAATGAAAATATATTTTTACAAGATTTTACATTAAGCACTTAAAATTAATATGGTTAATAATAGTAAACTGTAACACGCTGTAACAAGATCGGTTAAACTGCGAAGAAAATGCTTTCAGAGAAAATGTTTCAGGTGTGAAGAACATAGATCTCCAATGCAATTTCAACCAAACCTGTTCCCACACACCCTGCCCCCACTACCATTAGAATATACACAAACATTTTAGCGTTTCATTCTGAGCAGAAGACCCTCACACCTGAAGAGTGCTGGCTGTGACGAATTAAACCAGTTTTACAGGTTTCAATCACAGACCATGTGACATGGGAGTCAGGATACTACAGTAACACACAGCGCCACTGGATTTGATAACCCTATAAAAATGCTATAAAATAATGTGACTTGGCACAGAACAAGTTTACAGCACAGTACAAAAATAAATGCTGACCATGACTTTAGAAGCATAAATTGCCTTACACTCAATTTAAACACAAGCTGTCTTTAGCCCTCTAAGCTGGTTCATACAGAAATGTAGAGATCCAGGCTCAGAAGACACAGCTTCATTAGGGAATACATATGCAGGACAACTAGAGAAGACGTTTTACAGAGGATGGATTTTTAGAAACATCCCATCAGACATCCCATCATATTCACAACGTGAAATCTAGAAAATAATATTACGTAACCAAAATCCGCAATATGGAAACAGAACCTGTGTAATTGTTGATAGATGATGTACTCGTAACATTTTTTCAAGACGAACTACAACATTTGAATAATGACTTGTATGTACTTGATATCTCTAATCAATCCACGGGTCCCAGCACAAAACGAAACTAAAACGCATACCGTTTCGCGCTTCTTATTAGTTGCTCAAAAGTAATTCTAAAAGTATGCTTGTTGACTCCGGTATCACGTTAGTTAAAGACTTCGAAGCTTACAATGTTTAGGGAGAAATGGAATACTGGTGTGTATTTTTTTCTTTAAAGTACCAAGACCAGCCATATACTGTAGTTTATGTTCCAAAATTAATATTGTTTATGGCCTTCACACGCGTTACAGTATGCTCCTATTTTTTTATGCTCAGCTACTAAGATTTCCCTTCAGTGGTAAAATTAGATATGAATATTCAATACTTAAACGGGCACAGTTAAGACATTAAATATACATATACATACTGTATACAGTACAGTTTGCATACGGTAATATGTTTATGTTACGCGATTAAAAAATAAATAAATAAAAATGAAAAGTCCAGCACCAGCTGGATTTGAACACCCAACCTGTCAGTTGGTAGTCACGCACCTAGACCAGTAGGCTACAAGACAGCTCGCATGAACAGGCAGGCGAAACAGCCCTAAACAGCCCTGCCGCAGTACACGGATATAATCATACCGTTATTAAATTCTTGAGATACGCGATTCCATATTATATTCCCTTTTAATCAAATTCTAAAAGTATGCTTGTTGACTCCGGTATCACGTTAGTTAAAGACTTCGAAGCTTACAATGTTTAGGGAGAAATGGAATACTGGTGTGTATTTTTTTCTTTAAAGTGCTGATTCCTGGAACACCCCTCTGAAGTGGTTCCATAAAATCTGGTATACGGAAAAGAAAGCGTTGATAAATACAAGTGTCTTTTAATACACTCTTTGCTGTGCTCTTGAGGATCCTTGTGATATTTTAAGCTCTAGTTGAATGATAGGTGTCGCATTTTAAATCATTTTCGTAGTTAGAAATTATGAAACGCCCTGTTAAAAGCAAGGAAGTTTTTATGCCCCGTTGAAGTAAAACAAAATGCCTGACAAAGTATGGCTTGGACAGATTCCAAGTGCTTGTACAAATGTGCTAAAGAAATTATACTTTGAGTATACAGCTTGTCCAAAGTCATCCATTATTAATACTATTAGTAATATCTTCAGTAAAGGCTTTGATGCATAAATATTTCTGATAAAGGTAGGTTGTGTACTTTTGAGCAACTGAGCAATCTTGCTTTCATAAAATATACCAACATTTTAATGACTGATGATTAACATGCTGTAATACACAGTTCAAAATTAAAGGCTCAAATGCTGTACATGAGAGGTTAAGCTCCCCCTGGCGGTTTTACAAGGTGACGCCGGATAGTTAGTCACGTGACACACGTGAACCGCGTGATACCCCGGTGGGCGTGTCGCGGTATGCCGCGAAATACCTCACCCATTTTGAATGGCTGCATCTGTATACTGATGTGCAAGAGAGTGGAAAGGCTGTTTTCTTAAGCCTGCACTATAAAATAATTTATCCTCAGTGAGATGCTGCCGTCTCATATTGGGTTTCTAACATTGTGTATAGTTCCATCCACACAGTGCCTTTACTTCCATCAGAGGATTTGGAGCCTATCCCAGCAAGCAAGGCAGAATACACCCTGGACATAGCGCCTGTCCATCACAGGGCAGACAAACAGACACAAACACACACACCAGGGCCAGTTTTCCCATAAGCCAATTAACCTACCAGTATGTCTGGGAGTGCGAGAGGGAATCATATCGCACATATGGAGAAAAACCATAGAACCAAGAAAGAACATGCAAACTCCACACACACAGGATGGCAGGAATTGAACCTAGGGCCCCAATGATGCAAGTTAGCAATGTTGACCACTTCACCACCATTAGAAATCCATGGATATCTTAGTTATCTTTCTAGTTCAGAGGTTTGCATGCATCATTTAATTTTGAAAGCCATTGAGACATCTGGTACTAATGTTATATTTATGAAAAATACATACAAAAAGCACACTAACAACTGTGCCATCCTATTCCTTACTCAATACATTTTATTTTTACTTATACTATTACTTATACTATTTTTACTAATGCCTAACTTTCTTAATTAGATGTATTCAAAACAATGAACTAAGTGTAACATAGCATTCAGAAATACAATTGAGAATAGTTTTGTGGTGTTTCTATAGACTTTTCTAAAATGTATAACAAAATTAAACACGATTAAAATCTGTAATCTTTGCTCGTGTAATGTCATTAGAAAGTACAACAAGTTCCTGCTTTGTCTAACGATGGTATCAAAAAGTAGTCTAAGTGGGGAAAAACCTGTGCTTAATGATAATTAAGGGACTTAGAAGTCAAAGAAAATAATTTATGTTTACGTTGTTTAATTTTAAACACTAAGTTTTGAATGCAGGCCCAATTGGTGCCATTCACACTCCACACATTATAGAACAGCCATTGTGTTAGACTGAGCTCCATGCCTCCTCTCTCGGTGCCGGCCCCCCTTCTGACAGAGCGAAGTGGGCGGTACGCTATTTTCAGAGCCTCTGATTGTGGAAAAAAAGACCTGCTGATCTGTTCTACATACCAGGAAGACAACAGAATAGGATTTTTTCTATTCAAAACATGTGTTGTCTTTATGAAATTTGTGTATTTTAAACGTTTAATTAAGAAGTAAAAACCTTACAGCATACACAAAGATTCTAAGCTGATCAGGAGGAAGAAAATCACCCATTTTTCACACAAAAAAAGTGGTTATTAACTATCGAAACCTGTTGTTATAGGTTTTAAAGTCATGCAATGTCTAAGTTAAGCAGGAACACATCATTATATCTCATTTTTTATTTATTTTAAAAAAATAAAAAAAATAGTTTGCCCAACCTATTTATATGCCATTGTTTTACCACACATGAATATTCTTATGTCCAGATCTTCGCAAGGGAAACACAGAAAGCCTTGAAACCAAATACATTTTAAAGACCACGACTTGTGAAAATGTTCACAACCCCTACATAAATGTGTCAGTAAGCAAATTATTTTTTTCTGACAATCAGGGAAACGTGGGGGTTTGATTTATGTGCAGTTACGCACCATCTTTGTGAATTGTGAATCAATAAAGGCATTTAATTAAACACGCGTTTGTTTAATCAAACACTTCCTCGTGATCATCTTAGAACAGGGGTGGGGAACGTCCGGCCCTCAGAAATCATTTGGTCTGGCCCTGCCAAGGCAATCGCAGGCGTAGAGCCTGGCGATAATTCGATAACGATAATTATCGCGATATAATTTTCCTCTATATAATTTTAACAAAAGTTTGATAAATGTTCATGCTTTACGCATGATACGTGCATGCGCACTAAATACTACGCAAGTGCACGTGCGTGTTGCAGACCGGGCAGCTAACAGATTTGTTTAATGTTTCTGCTGTTTGGCAAGTGATGTGTTCTTAAAATAAAGAGTTGTTTAATTCACCAATTAATTGTCTGGTTTCTTCAACTTTCACTCAGGAGAAAAAAATCTGCCTTTAAACTTGAAAGAAATAATGATTTGACATTTATCGTGATAATTATCGATATCAACTAATATTAAATTTTTTATCGTGATAATGTTTTTGGCCATATCGCCCAGCCCTACGCAGGCGGGACTTGAAATTCAATAAATCTAGGAGCTTTTTTCATAGCAACATAAATTTATATTAAGTGAATCATAATAATAACGTTAATTTTGAGGGACAAGCAAGGAACGTCCATTATGGGATAGACAGGACACATACGAGTACATGACGGGGCAGACACGCATGCTTCACGCCGGCTGCCCGCGGCCCGTCTGCCTGTATTGCGGTGACTCAGAGGACAGCCAGTACCAGGCAGGCTGGGAGTGTGAACGTTGCGAAAGTGTTAACACACTGTGTTTTACAAACTGCGGGATGAAGTCAAGCAGTTCATGGAGGTGAAGGGAAAACCTGTCAGGGAACTCAATGATAGCAAGTGGCTGTTTGATTGACTGGGCTCCAGACTGACCGACGCAAACCTGGAAAAGCAGTTGCGAGTAGTAAGATCATCAATACCAGCTAACATCACACGCCTCACCAAAGAGAGGCAGTTCCAGCCATCACATTAGGGGTGAGTTAATTAAAAGTTTGACCAAATATAGCAGGCTAATTTTTAAATTGATAATTTTGTATGGCCCGCGAATGATGTTATAAATATCCAAATGGCCCTTGGCAGAAAAAAGGTTCCCCACCCCTGTCTTAGAATCTTCGTGTAAGCTTTACGTTTTTTTTATTTAATTATGCATTTTAAACACTTTAATTTATGTAAATGCAACACCCATTCTGTACAGATACAGTACAATCACATTCTCCTGTTTTCCTGTGGTGTAAAACGAATAAGCAGGTGATGGAGATAACAATGAATCGCCCACTGAGTAAAATGCTCTTTTTTTTAAAGAAAAAAAAGTGTGAAAAGAGGTGATATGTGTCTCCTCTTTAACTCTTCAGTTTACAGAGAAATTCGGCCAGACCTTCACAACATTGTTCAATAATACTCTTCTTTTGACTTATTTTTAGTTTAGCAGGATTTGCGTGATAAGCACATTGTTTAATGGGGATGACATTACTCACGTCTATTATCACTGTACAATACTACTTCCGGTGATTTAGCCGTGTCAGCCTGCATAGTCTGCAAAGGAACAAGTAATAGGTTTATTCCATGCTGAAAAGAGAAGAGAGACAACGCAACATTTTGGCTATGAAGCCTTCTTCAGGTTTGAGGGTGTTCAGCTCAAAATTGGAATGTTGTAATGTAGGGCGCTCTGAACGAGTTAAACTTAGGAGGGACATGGTCCGTCAGGGTTGAAGGCAGATCTCACTGTAGCTTGACTGGCTGCTTCCCTGTTGAGTGACACTGGAGGTCTCCATTCAATTCCCCAGCTGGTAGGGCATGAGCCCAAAAGTGCTACATTATTAATACTATCTTCCGTGTCGCATTAACTAACTCTTCAGTTTATTCCGCCAGACATTACATGAATATAATTATATCATTATTAATTTTTTTAGATACTCGATTCCATATTATATTTCTGTTAATCAAATTCTAAAAGTATGCTTTTGTTTAAGCCGATAACCAGCAAATTCACAGAAAAGGTTAAAACACTATCACTTTTTACAAAGTATATAAACTTAATATGGTCAGATGGAGCACATAAAAATCTTTCCAAAATAACCACATGTAAGACTTTGATGCTTAAAATATTTAGGGAGAAAGTGGAATACTGGTGTGTTTTTGTTCTTTACAATACCAATACCAGCCATATACAGTTTACATAATATGTTTATGTTCCTAAATTAATATAGTTTATGAGCATGTGAAAGGCATGGTGAATTGTAGATTCTCAAAACTTTGTATGATTGGCGTTACTTTTTGTCAATGAAAAAATAAAGTATTTTCGTTTACAAAGACGGTTACAAACAAAATGAGTGCTCAAAGTCTGTACATGAGAGGTTAAGCTTAATTAGCTCCACCTGGCGGTTTTACAAGGTTATTCCGGATACTATTAACATAATCTAATTTGCATGCTGTAAAATGTGATATAACGCATTTTGATGCAACACGCCCACCGCGTTGTACCACTCGTTTTGTATGCATCTGTATGTATTGGAAGGCGATCTGTTTTATTAACAGACACAGTGATATAGACGTGGGAAATGTCATACCCGTTAAACAATGTGCATATTGCTCAAATCCTGCTAAACTAGAAGCATTGCAGAAGGTGATAAACTGTACATTATTAACTGAACCACAGTTGAGTTCAAAGAAAGAAGTCCATGAAGCCCCCCTGCTTATTGGTACAAAACATTGATGAGACGTCATGGTTCTGTACAGATTACAGAAGAGATTGCTGAAACTCCACCAGACATCGTATGTACAGATGCAGCCATTCAAAGTGCGCGGTACCTACCCATACTGCAGGCAACTCATTATGTCATACCACATCATTCCTCCTCGTACCGCGGTATGTGATTGGCTGGCCAAAATGACCAACAGGGGCACTCGTGGTGCATTTGTTAGTAGTGAAAAGATTTAATAATTTAATCGCTTTACTGTGCACATTTTAATCCACTTAGTATTGAATATTTATATGGAATTTTACAACTAAAAGGGAATTTTAGTAGCTGAGCATAAAATGAAGAAGAGCATAACGCATCTGAAGGTCATAAACAATATTAAATTAGGAACATAAACATGTAAACTGTATATTGCTGGTATTGGTAGTTTAAAGAACTACTTTGAACTAAATACTAAAAACTAAGAACTACTAAGAACTAAAATAAAAATACTTTTATTTTTCACAATCTGGCAATGTGAGACAGAATTACCTCAGAATTGTGTTACTGTAACAGTCTGGGTGTGGCAAGCTTCTAATGTCTCCTGACTTGGGCAAAAGGAACCCGTCTTTCATTGGAAGACAATTAACATATTCTACCCGTACATGAGAATATAATATAAATACAACAAGGGATTGGGTTGAGTTCCCATCACAAAAAAATCTGCGAGCCTGCACTATAGCGACCATAGTATGGAGACAAAGACCTTTTACGGGAAAAGACGTGGTGCTTTGGCTGCCTTGGCTTGCAAGGTGCGAAGGGTGAGCAAATAAAGCAGGCTTCATCTGAAAAACGCGATTATAGTGCATATTACAAGGTATTATTGCTGTATTAAATTATACATTCTATTATAAATATTTCTTCACAGCCTGTTCTTCAGGAAAACACCACACACTCTAAACGATCTTCGAAGACTACCAGGACAGTAAAAAAAGAAAAGAAAAGAAAAGTTTATTTTGACGTCTGTTCTGCAACTGCTGAATACTACTGTGTGATTTTATTTCTTACATGGATTCTGTTATTTTGCCACAGGCCGTGGGTCTCTGCTCTCGGCCCCTGGCCAGGGTGCCAACGTGTAGAAGCAGCACCTGTGTGGAGACTTTTCGGCAGCAGCGGGAGCAGTACGACTCAATACTGGGGAGGATTGGGAAGTTAGAGACACTCCTGAAGATGCAGAAGCCGGAGACAGTATGTTCCGGTAGTCATACCCTAGGGCAGCTGTCTCCGAACAGACCTTCATCTCCTGAAAAGTGCCTCCTCCTGCCGCGCAGGTTGCAGTGCCTGGCAGAAAGTGTATCTCCACACAGCCCTCTGCCCCACCCAGAGCACACACCACTCCATCCCGGCCTCTATGCTCACTAAGAATTCAAGTTGATACTGTTTAGACTTTTAATTATTTTAAACTGTATTACAGCATCGTACACATTAAACAAGGTGGTATATTTTATAAAAGCAAGATTGTTCAGTTGGACAATATAAAGCAAGTATGATTTTAATGTTTGTAATCACTATTCTCTAACATTCTTGTTAAGACTTGTATTCTTTTTTTTTCCTTTTTTTTTTAAATCGAGGGTCAATTGCGACGTAGCTGCCTGGTTCGAAAACTTGAATCGCGAATGGTAGAATTCAGTAGTCGGTTTGAAAGGGGCGAAAAACCTCAGTTCCTCATCCGAAACCTGCAGAGTTTTCTGCCACTTTTTCTGACACTGTAGATATTATTAATAACCTTTTAAATCTGAAGGGAGATCTAAAGGGATCCACACAGTACAGGTTTCTTGCTGTTACCTAGCTACCCTGCTAGAAATTTAGAGGGAAAGACAGTGACGTCACCGCACAGGCGAGCAGACACACCCTCTAATGTCGGGCGTATGTGTTAAATATATTTTATTATTTATCTATCCATTGTTATTAATAAATGACTTAGTTTCAAACATATTGTGATATTTAGAAATATAAAAAAGTAAACAAAGTGTCCATAATATTGCTATTTTAGTTTTTCAAAGAAATGTTTGTTAAAAGAAAACACATGGTGATAGTTGGATTTGAACACCCAACCTGTGTTTATACTACTGTTTGTGTTACAGTACATGAATAGAATGATATCGTTATTAATTTCTTTAGATACGCAATTCCATATTATATTCCCTATTAATCAAATATGCTTCTGTTTACTCCGGTATGGAGCATATTTGCAGAAAAGCTTAAAACTATCACTTTTCTCACAAAGTTCTGTCTATAAGCATACAGTTACATGGTCACAAGGAGCAAGGAGCACATAAAAACGTTTGTGAAATAACCACATGTAAAACTTTGATGCTTAAAATGTTTAGGGAGAAATGGAATATTGGTGTGTATTGTTTCTTTAAAATACCAATACCAGCAACATACAGTTTACATAATATGTTTATGTTACTAAATTAATATCATTATGACCTTCAGATACGTTATGCTCCTCTTCTTTTTATGCTCAGCTACTAAAATTTCCCTTTAGTTGTAAAATTCCTTATAAATCTTCAATACTAAGCAGATTAAAATGTGCACAGTAAAGACATTAAATGATTAAATCTTTCCACGACCGACCAATGCACCACGAGTGCCCCTGTTGGTCATTTTGGCCAGCCAATTACGTACTGCGGTATGACGCGTTATGATGTGATGATTTGCCCGCAGTACGGGTTTGTACTGTAATATATATTCCTAAATTAATATTTTTAGGACATTCAGAGAAGTTATGCTCCTCTTATTTTTATGCTCAGCTACCAAAATTTCCCTTCAGTTGTAAAATTCTATATTAATATTCAATATTAAGAGGATTTAAACATGCACAGGAAAGAGATTAAATGAAGCAATCGTTTCACTAAGAACCAATGCACCACAAGTGCCACATGTTGGTCATTTTGGGAAGCTAATCACGTACTGCAGTATTCCGTGCTACTCTGTAGATAATTTCGTGCAGTATGGGGTTTTACTGCGCTTTTTGAATGGCTGCATCTGAAGTATAAGTATTAGTATTGTTGTTGTGAACCAGGTTCTACATAGCTTGTAGGGAAACACACTGCCCTGCTTTTTATCTAACGTTATAAAAAAATATAAAATAAAAAAGTCCACATTATTCAATATATTTATTTTAGAATTATAGTATCTTTATTATCCCCGAGGGCTGAGAAGGTGAGAAGATGTTTTAATATACATAATTATATAGTGTCATATTCAAGTTATTTATTATATTTTTTATTAACATCGCACTCTCCTGTTAAGTTAAATTGTTTTATTGTTTCACAATCTGACATTATAAGACAAAACAAACACATTTGTGAAATTAAATTCCTGAATGTGTTCTATAATGTTCTGGAGAATTGAAAAAGAGTATATTACAGGCTTGTTCAGTCCTACTCCCAGAACCTGTTTTTGCTTTATGTTCTGTTTTGTCATGTTCCAGGGCCTGCCAAACAATGAAGTAATGATGATTATGAAGTATTAAAGCAGGCTTATTTATTATAAAAGCACTAATATCATGCATAATTCTTTTCAATGTGAAAAATAACTCCCATGTATTGCTGACAATATTACGCGATAAATTGTAGAATTGCAATTAGATTCACCACTGTATTAACAATTACAATGGACATATAATAGATCTGAAATATTTTAAAACAGAAGTTATTAACCCTACTGTATTTCACACCTACATGTGAGATCACAGCTAATTTTGCTTGAAGAAAATAAAAGCTGTCTGCCTGAGCATATTTCAATGGGCACAAAGTTACCTTGCTCTCACAAGCAGCTATGTTAGCAAATGAGTTACTGTTAACAAATATGAATGTGTTTACTACTTCTGCTCGACCTCTCTCTCAGGGAACTCAACAGTTCCAACATCTACTGTGACATTTGATCTAAAGTTGAGGTCTGTTTCTTGTTATGTAGAATGTTTTAGACCCATGCACTCATTTATTCAACTCAGATCCTGACTTACAGTATGGCTGCTTCAGTACATAGCCTCTCATTAACAAATAATAATTGCTTACACTTACATAGCACTTTTCTGGACACTTCACTCAATGCGCTTTACAGGTAATGGGGACTCCCCTCCACCACTACCAATGTGCAGCTCCCACATGAAAATGCACTGAACTCTGCAACACTGCACCCTTTTGACTGGATAGTAAACACCTTTCTCAATCTGTCAGTCTGGGCATTATTAGATAATGATTTTATTTATTATTAAAATACATTAGACATAGGTAGTTTTAAAATAAAACTTTTGAGTAGTCATTTGAATAAATTTGTTGCATACTATAACGTGCCTTATGGTAAGGTGCATTAGTAACCAGGAGACGTAGGCACTCTCAGGATGTCTTTTTGTGGTGTTCACAGGCACTAAAGTTCCAAAGCTAAAGCCGCATTAGTGACTATTGGGAATGTGTATCGAAGATGGAGAATGAAAATAAAAGCACTACTAAAGCAAGAAACACTCCCTCCAGTGCTACATCAGAAAAGTTAAACTGAGAAAAATGTGACATACCACAAGTGCAACTCTTTTGTTCTTGCATATTTCCAACATCTCTGATGAGGCCAAATATGTATATTAATCTGCTAATTTAATAATATTGTAATGCTGCAGCTGGAGATATCCTTTTGTGAAAAGAGGCTGCTAAGGCAGCCCAACTGTCAGAAAAAGGGAATCTCAGGTACGTTAAGAAACTGAATGGCGAGCCCTCTGAAAAGTAACCTAATCAGGTTCTGAAGGGCAGCCCTCAGAAGTGCCAGGAGTGGAGGTCGGAAAGGTCGAGGGTTGATGCACAAAGGAACAAAACAGTGGGAAAAATCAGTGACCTAGAGAGCATGAAAAAGAAAAAGTGAAAGAGAGGAAAGTGCCCCAAAGGTCAGGAGAAATGGGTGCCCCAGAGACAACCCAGAGAGTTGACAGGAAAAAAAGGCAGCCAGAGAAAAAGCCAAAAGAGGAAGGGCAGGACTCTCTAGAAACTGTAGGGACAGCTAGGCTGAGGAAAGGATGTGTGCAAAGGAAAAGCCCTGGGGTCCTGGACAAAGGAAGCTGTCTCTGGGAAGGGAGTGAATTTGCAATCGTCCAGGGTTCCAGGACAGAAGCCAAGAGCTGGCGTGTGAACTGGATTGAAGAGTGGAATGCAGACGTGAAGCTGAGACTGGTGCAACATGGAGAGTAGGCTAGAAGCTGAGGTTGCTCCATACAGTCTCACAGTAAAAAAAAGTGAGCCTCAGGTATGGTGAAACTGAATGGTAGGCATCCTAAAACGAGAACCAGACAGCTAGAAGAGCAAGCCTAAAGATAAATCTGCTGCGTTAGGCTGCACGGAGAACAGGCTTCCAGCCTACCCAGTGGGCATTGATTCATCGAATATACGTATATTTACGGCGAAATTACGTCTATACGTATATATACGTCGCCTCGACGTATAATCAACATCGAATTGCAACCGTAAAATCGACGACATGAATAAACGCATATATAACGTCGAAAACACATCTAACACAGTGCCTGAGGCTTTTTACTGTATGTATCGTGTGTGCCGCAACTAGGAGTATACGGCACTCTGCACAGTGCACGAAGTAAATTATTTTGGCAGTAATTAATTTATTATATTTACTATATTTATTATACACGTGTAAATTAATGGGGAAGATGACACAAAATCGTTTTGCCGTTTCTCTTATTCTTATTCTATGTTGTACTTTCAAACTTTGGGTACTCTTTAATTAGGACAGACTTTATTCCTCAACTGCTATGATGCAAGCCAAATTTTATACATTTATTTCAGCTTTGAGCTTAGTAAACAATTAGACAGGGTTTGCAAATAGTGGACAAAAATCGTCTTAACTTCCATTGTAATTTTTTTTTTCTTGGAAATATAGAAGTTGTATATTTGAAAATGTATATTTGAATCAAAATGTGGTTTTGAGTTAGTGTGTTAATGTAATTAGTTTTGTGTTTGTCATTACTATACTGTATATTGCCATGTTACCAGAATTTGTAGCTGAAGTTTAAGACTAGTTGTGTTTTTTATGATTATTGCCCATATGTTGATTGTTGATTGATTGTATACAATGTATAATTTGAAATACGTATGTTTCAGGTGTGAATGTGTATTTTCAGAATAAATTTCTAAACCTAATCATTGGCTTGGTTTACTTGTTTCTACACCTATAAAATCTATCTTTGATGTATAATAGACCTCTACCCATATACGTATAATAGACCTCTAATGTTATCCGTATAATAGACCTCTAACCATTAACGTATAATAGACGTCTAAAGTTATCCGGAACTCCAACCATATATGTATAATAGTCCTCTAAATGTATCCGTATAATAGAACTCCAACCATTTATGTATAATGAATGTCTAAACATAGACGTATAATTGACGTATAACTTTAGACGTATATTAGAATTTCATTCTAGACTAATTGTAGACCACATTTAGACGTCTAAGGTATGCGTTTAATAGACGTATATTATACGTCTTTTGCCCACTGGGTAGGCTGCTGCATACAGTCCATCGGTCGAAAAAGGGAGTCTCGCGTACAGAAACTGCTGTACCAGGTGACGCTGAGAGCTGCTGAACCTACTGTGCAGACTGAAAGCCGGCTTGGAGCCAAAAACTGCTGGGCAGAGCAAAGTGCTGTTTTGAAGCTGAAATTGCTGCCAAACACTGTCCGTCAGTCAGAAACAGAGAGTCTCAGGAACAGGAGAAACTGACAAATATAATATAATACTCATTAAGAAAAAAAGGGGGCAGGAAACAAACGTATAAAAAACTCAAATATAGATTTTAAATTTTATCATTAAAAAAATTATATTTTTAGCTACCACTGCTTGCTATACAGGTATATTATTTTTCATTATTCTTCTGAAATTACATTTGTTATTGACTTTCAGAGAGGTTATGCTTCAGTTATTTTTATCTATGAATATTTCCCTTTCGTTACATGATTCCATATTAATATTTTCTATAAAGCAGATTTAAAAAAAAGTGCTGCAACGTTTTTAAAATAACAACAGCATTTATAGAAAAAACATTATAAAAATATAGTTAAAACATTATAGCTTTTTATAAACTATGTAAACTTTATATAAACTTTATATAGTTAGAACAAGCACATCAAAACATTTCTAAAATAACCACAGTTCGTGACCAAGTTATAAGACTTTGTTGCAGAAAATGTTTATGAAGAAGGTGGAGTAATATTGTGTACTTTATCTTCTTATTTTTTAATATCACTACCAGCTACTGTATGTACGTTAGATATTTTTGTTTTAATAAATTCATGTCATTTATGACATTCAGAGAAGTTATACAATGTTTTAATTTCAGCTAGCAACATTTTCTTTTAGGTACATAATTGCATATGAATATTCCATATTAAGTAGAGTTAAAGATGCACAGTAGAGAACAAGATTAAGTAAAGCAATCATTTCACTAACACCACAAGCGCAACCTATCATCTTTGGACAGTGGTCAGTACTGCAAATGCGGCAATAAGAATTAACACACTTCTGAGTGGCAGCATCTGTGTATTCAAGTCAATGCTTTCGATGCATGTGATGCATGTGAAGGAGGTAGGAACCTGCACTATACAAGTCCAGTCCAAGTCAGTTTATTTATCAAATGCACAACAATATGGCGTGCAGCAGTAGTTGCTGGCAATGAAATGTCTTTTTCTGCGAGCTCACAAAAATCACAAGAATCACAAGAATCACAAAAATCACAAAACTCACAAAATTCACAAAAACACAAAAATCACAAAATTGAGGTTACATTTTTTTTAAATTGAATACAACTCAATATGAGTAGAGCTAGTATGTGTCCATAGTGTGTGCAATATATACAAGTAGTGCAGTTATGCTGAATACAGTGAAAACTGTGTGTCCATGTAGCCATTACAGGTGATTTGCTAATGGAGCTGCAGGTTGGCTATTTAGCAGTCTTATTGCCTGGAGGTAGAAGCTTTTCCTTAGTCTGTTGGACTTAGACCGAATGCTTTGGTACCGTTTACCGGACGGTAGGAGGGAAAACAGTTTGTGACTGGGATGACTGGGGTCCTTGAGAATGGACCTGGCCTTCTTCAGACAGCTAGCTGAGTAGATATCCTGGATGCTTGTGAAGTGGCGAGGCTTAATAATAAGAAAGAATTAAGTGTTCTGAGCTTTCCCAAATGGTCCCATCTCTGTTCATCTCTGTGGTGCAGCCACAGAGAAACTATTCATGCAGGCTGATTTAAGGTTTCATTTGATAAGGTTTCCTAGGACAGCTCCCAAAGGGGTATGCACTTAGCTAAGCTTGGCTATCATGATGAATGGTCGTCCATTGGCGCTTATCTGTCTAGGGAGTGCCAGATGGACATCTGGACTGCATTCCTAAGTGTCAGGAGTAAGTGACTCATATCTCACCTTGATCAACCAATCAGGGACTGGTAGGGCCGAGTAACCCACGTGGGACTCTGATGCCCATGGAAATTTCAGCCAATCAACAAGCTGAAGTTCCTCCAGGTAAAAACAGGCAACACAGAAAGCCTGAGAGATTCAAGAGATTTCAGTGTAGAATTCTGTGGACTTTTCTAAAGGGAATTCAAAGGAGAATTCCAGGGCAGGATGGCCCAGGAGCAGAAGGCTCCCAAGGGCAGGACATTCTCGCAGCGCGCCTCCTGACCATCCTGAGACTCAGCCCGGACAACCACGGAACGGCCAACGTGTCCGAGTGCCAGAACTTTCCTTTGTTCTAAGAGTCTAGAGCGGAGGTTGCCAGAGAGTAACCAGAGGATCCACCCGAGGTTAGCACCAGCAGCAAGCCTCGTGAACAGGTCGGAACTGTGGACAGCTGAATCACTATTCAGAACTAGCTCTTCATCAGGAACGAACTGGTCCTCTTCCTGACTTGTTGGGACCCACAGTCATCTTTTCTCCTGTGCACAAACTTTGCTAGTTAAAGCCAACACTAACTAGCCGGTCAGTGAGCATCAGCAGCACACCGTCGCAAGCCGCACAGCACAGCCTGCACGGAGCTAGAGAGCGCGGATTGGACAGCAACAAGCCTGCAACTGTTTCTTTGTGCCCACAGGAGATCTGAATCCCCAAAGATTGGATGAGTATTCAACTTCAATGCATTACAGCTCGAGAATTCAATTGTTATCCCAACCAGTTGATATCAATTTAATTCCTAAGAGTTATGTACTTGTTTTGAGTATCTAATGTAGAAGTTATAACCAAGTTCATTTACGAAACGGTCTAAATGAATGATATACTGAACGTATGTCCTCTTGATATATGTAACTCTTTGTAACTGACTGAATATATACCTTTTGTATTCTGATAACCCTCTCGATAAGATCTGTTAGGTTTATATGCATATTCTATGTATTAATAAATGTATCCTCGTGTATTAGTTCCTGTGTGTGTGCGTTGTTTGAGTTATGTCGCATGGTTGGATTCTAAAGCCATCAAAAGAATCAATTTTGTGATTTACTGCTACAATTAATAATTGTCCCAGTAAATGCCCAAACCCTACAGGTAGGGCACTGGTGCCTTCAGAGAGCACACTACATTACACTTGGTAGCTCACAGCTGGTGATGAGCTGCGCTGACTTCACCACCCTCTGCAGTACTTTGCGATCCTGTGCCTGGATATGTGACGGCATGCTGAACTTCTTTAGCCTGCGGAGAAAGAACAGGCGCTGCCGTGCTGTCTTGACCACGATGTTGGTGTGGTGGGTCCAGGTTAAGTCCTCTGAGATGTTAACTCCCAGGAACTTAAAACTGCTGACCCTCTCCACTGTAGTCCCATTGATGTAAATAGGTGTGTGGTCTTCTCCCTGATGTTTCCTATAGTCCACAATCATCTCCTTTGTCTTACTGATGTTAAGAGAGAGGTTGTTCTCCTGGCACCATGCTGCCAGGGTTTCAACCTCCTCCCTGTATGCAGACTCCTCACCATCTGTGATCAGGCCAATGACTGTTGTATCGTCTGCAAACTTAATGATGGAGTTTGAGTTATGCCTGGTGACACAGTCATGGGTAAATAAGGAGTAGAGGACAGGGCAAAGCATGCAGCCTTGGGGGACTCCAGTGTTTAGAGTCAGGGTAGAGGATGTTGGTGCCCACCCTCACCACCTGCGGACGTTCAGTCAAGAAGTCCAGGATCCAATTACAGAGGGAGGTGTTCAATCCCAGGTCCTGGAGCTTGATGACAAGCTTTGAAGGCACTATGGTATTGAATGCTGAGCTGTAATCAACAAACAGGATTCTCACATATGTTCCTTTCTTATCCAGGTGTGAGAGGGCAGTATGGAGGGCAGTGGCAATAGCATCTTCTGTTGATCTGTTCTGGCGATATGCAAATTGCAGTGGGTCTAGGGTGTCAGGCAGTGAGGAGGTGCTGTATGCTTTGACCAGCCTCTCGAAGCACTTCATGATAACTGATGTGAGTTCAACAGGGAGGTAGTCATTCAGGCAGCTGACTCTGGGTTTCTTAGGAACAGGGACAATGGTGGTTTTCTTAAAACAGGAAGGAACTATGGACTGAGCTAGAAAGAGATTGAATATGTCTGAGAAGACATCTGCCAGCTGGTCTGCACATGCCTTCAGAACGCGTCCAGGGATGGCATCAGGGCCAGGAGCCTTGTGTGGATTGGTCTTTTTAAAAACTTTACATACATCCGCTCTGGATATGATCAGTGGGTTTCTGTCTTGGATTTCTGGAATCTTCCTGTCTGGATCTGCATTGATTACCTCAAACCGAGCATAGAATGAATTTAGCTCATCAGGAAGACAGGCAGACTGTTGTGCGATATAGCTGGGTTGCATTTTGCATTTACATATCACATCAAGAATTAATGTGCGCTCTGAGTGGCTTCATCTGTATACAGATGCAGCCATTCAAAACACGCGGAAAAACCCCATACTGCATAAAACAGTTTAACGTGTTATACTGCAGTATGTGATTGGTTGGTCAAAATGACAAACAGGCGGCACTCGTGGTGCATTGGTTGTTAGTGAAACGATTGCTTCATTTAATCTCTTTACTTTGCATGTTTAAATCTGCTTAGTATTGAATATTAATATGGAAGTTTACAACTAAAGGGAAATTTTAGTAGCTGAGCATAAAAAAAGAGGAGCATAACTTGTCTGAAGGTCATAAACAATATTAATTTAGGAATATAAACATATTATGTAAACTGTATATGGTAGGTATTGGTAGTTAAATAAAAAATACACACCAGTATTCCACTTTCTTCATAAGCATTGTAAGCATCAAAGTATTTCATTCGGTTGCATACTGTGGTTATTTTGGAAGATTTTACATGCTCCTTCTGACTATATTAAGTTTATATACTTCATAAAAAGATATAATGTTAATGTTTTAACCTTTTCTATGAATACTTGTGCTCATTATCGCAGTAAAAAATGCATACTTTTTAGAATTTGATTAATAGGGAATATAATATCTAATTGCATATCTAAAGAAATTAATAACAATATAATTATATTCATATAGCTCAAATTTTTACAGTAGTACACTTTCTTTGTAAATATTTGCATCAACTTGACTTATTCACCCACGATTACTTGGAAACATTTTGCATGCCCTTTTCAGCTATAACTTAAGCTGTCAAGTAGTGTGTTGGTGTAATGCCTTTGGCATGTGACTTGCTGGAGGTTGGGGGTTTGAACCCAGCTCAAAGCATGAGTTTTCTTTTAACAAATAAACATTTCTTTGAAAAACTAACATAGTAAATATAATGGACACTATATTGAATTTGGCGGTATTTCTTAATATCACAACACGTTCAAAGTTAAGTGATTTATTAATAACAACTAATAATTTCAAACTGCTTGTATTTTAAAATTGTATTTTGTTCGGGATGATTTGTCACTGTTTTCACAAGCTTCAATTTATAAACGTCTATTTTCGAGACAGGGTGTTCCAGATTTCTCTTTAATTTCTGAAACTCCCTCATGTTTTAACCTTTTCTATGAATACTTGCACTAGTAATCACAGTAAAACAAACTCATACTTTTTATAATCCGCTAAATAGGGAATATAACATGGAATCGCTTATCTAAAGAAATTCAAAACTATATAAATATAATTGTATATATCTAAATAAAGTCAGGTGTCAGGTGCATAAACTATTAGTAATAATTAGTAATCAATAACTAGTATTAAAATTTTAACTGTGATAAATTGTTGCACTTCCACATCTTGCAAAAACATACATTTTCAAGACTGTGTTCAAACACGTTTAAACTGACTATACGAAAATAAGTAAAATACAAACTTATAAAATACTGTAGCGCTTTCGGTGTAGCAAGCCAGCTTGCACAACCTGTAATGTTGGCCGTATGCATTACACTCCCCCCCGCTTAATTCGCTGTCCTCGGCAAAGGGCTATCCCATCCCCCTCTGACACCAATGTAGTGCTTTCAGGTTCACGTGGGTATGCACCCTCGCCGCGTACCCCAGCGCTCTTCAGCCACAGAGCGAGGAGAATGTACTACATTAATCTACTCTATCTCACCTGCTGCGATTCAGACACAGAATGGTTTAAAATGGGAAAAGGTCAGGCAGGCAGAGGGAAGGAGGAGGGAGGAGGCGTCTTCCCATCTCTATGACTACAATGTCAAAGAGAAATGGCTTGAGAGACACACAGAGCCGAAAACATTTGGTGCCGTCTTCTCTGCTTTTAAGGTATACTCCTTGTGGAAGAATTTTCACCTCAAACATTTGCCCACCAGCTAACATATAGAAGCAAACTGAATAGCATTGCAAGAATAGCATACTTGCTTTATACTGTTGTAGCAACAAGGCTTATTAAAAATACAGGAATTAAGTTTGCTGCTCCCTTGCCAGTCCCTCTCTCCTTCATCTTAGTGGTGCTGGATACAGAGAGGCCATTCCATTTGGTTCAAATTTAAGGTGTTTTTCTAGCTGAGTGTCCTGATAAGGAACAACTCCCAAGGCTGAGATTCTCCAGCAACACTAATAAATGGTGATCTCTGGCGCCTTAAAGTCTGAGATTCCAAGGGAGAGTCTCATCCCAAGTGGTTTACAACCCCAAGGTCAGAGTGCATGGTTACTCATCCTCCACCTAGATCAGCCAATCAGGAACTGGTAGGGCAGTGTAACCCCACGTGGGATGCCCACAAAACTTTCAACCAATGAACGACCGTAGTTCCTCCAGGTAAAATGGGCAGCACAGGGCTTCACACAGTGCCCACCGAACACAGAAGCCCATGTGGAGATTCCTTCTTTTCCCTCTGGACAAGAAATACAAATATTCTCTTGTTTCCTGGATATACAGGGAAGTCCAGCCCCGGCCGAGGTCCCAACAGCCTCCCTGCCACAGGAGTAGTGCTCTGAGCAGCCGCCTGATCCACCAGGTAAAGCACACCCCTTTTACATCCCTAAAGAGGAGCAGATCTCCCCACCTGGCGATGAAAAGGAGCTTTCCCTGTTTACCCTGGCATCCAAGAGGGGTCAGGACCACCACCCTGCAGTGGTGGAAGGGATCCAGATGGCAGGAGAGCAGGTTGGTAATGTAGCCCTCACCCTTAGCCCTGAGAAGGTCCTCTGTTAGTGAGGATCTGCTTGAGCAGCTTTCACAGGGCAACCACCAGGTGCCCCTGGTGCAACATTAACAGGTTAGACAGAGAGCCTAGCTGGACGCTAGGACTACTGTGTTGTGGACACACCTGATTCCAGATGCCGATTCCCTCTGCTGTGACCCAGGGAACCTACAGTCAGGTAACATTATTTCTCAGAACTACCAGTTAGTGAGTGAGATGGACCTGATTGTTCCTGCCTCGACGGGAGGATTTCCAACACACCCAGTCCCCAGGAAGGGATAAAGAATGAAAGTTGAGCAGGTTTTCTTCCAGCCACCAATTCAGTTTTTCAGTCTGAGTCTGACCAACAGTGGCTCACCCAGACTGGAGCTGGATGGTCAAGCCGCCCGCCTGCCAGTGCAGAACATGGCAAAGGGGGGTGTCAGAATCCCCTCCCGCACTGACATGGGCCTGGTAGGTGATAGCGAGTTCAAGGACTGTGAACTAGCTATCCCAGTGCTGGGGCAGCTCCCAGAACACCTAGCAAGGGAAGGGAGGAACAAGCAGGTGTCCTACACCCACCCCCAGCAAACAATTGCAAACACGCAGATAGAGGGATTCCCCAATCAGGAGGTGTGCAGGGTGGACATGAACAGTGAGAATGGGGTAACAATCCCAGATCACTCAGGTGCTCCAGATGACCACTCAGCCGAGGGTCAGGCATGCTCCACCGCTGCACCACCCCCAGTGGGGTTCCTAGAGCACAGGCATGAACAGATCGGAAAAGCAGATGCCCTGGAAATGGAGGAGCAGCATCAGCAGCTGCGTCAGATCTCCCCAAATTTCCAGGATGTTGTTGCCCAGGATGCCACATGACATACTGAGAAAGACGCCATGTACATGCTGCCCCAGCTTAGAAAGGCTACAATCACTCAGTAGGAGCCCCCCTAAAAGACTTTTGGGAGGACTGATTGCTGCCACCACTGTTGTGCTTTTGCTATTTTTGGTAGGTTTGTTTGCTACTGGCACTCTCACCCTGACTGCCCCAAGAAGGTAGGTGTCAGAGATGCTGAAAGGGATGCCAGAGGGTAGTGACAGAATATCAACAACAGCAAAAGCTGGAAAGCCTAGGGAAATCCCTACAGGCAACTTTCTATGCAACAGGGTTGAATCTTATCCCCCACCCAGTGGGCATGATTGTTGGTATTATACAGTGGGTTTATGCTTGTGTGCAACAGGCCAGAATGTTGACACAAGACCTGTTAAGGGAGCTTAGTGCCACTGTAGCCAGTCTAGCCATGGCACAATTCCCAACCCACTTGATGTAGTGGAGCACGTGACTCAGTAGAGGAGCACGTGACGTTAACCACCCAATCGCTCATAGCTCACCCAGAAGGCGATCCAAGACTGAATTTGGTTCAAAATCTTGAGATGGGTAATGGCTACCAAAGCTATCCATTGGCTATGCCTAAATGATCCACCACTGAAGGGTGTAAAACTACTAATGAGCAGAGGGAGGTTAATGAACCCCATGTAGAGTATGTGGGAAGTAAATGGCTGGTCAGCACATCACATTTAACTGTCACTATGACTTATGACAGGCATGATACAGCTACCACAATGCAGCTGCCTAATCAAACAGTTTTCCTGCAAGTTCCCGAGGAGGCCACAGTGCTCTTGAACTTAACACTGTACTGTCTAGAACCAGACAACATAAGACCAAACTTGAGGTCATGGATGCCTTCAGGTGCCACACTATTGAATTGGATAGAAATCCAAGAAACAGTATCCCCTGAAGAGGTACGGGTAGTTAGTTTGCTTTAATGGAACAAACCTCCAAACCACCCTGGTTAATACAGGAATTATGTTTGCTGCTCCCTTGCCAGTCCCTCTCTCCATCATCTCAGTGGTGCTTGATACAGAGAGGCCATTCCATTTGGTTCACATTTAAGGTGGTTTTCTAGCCGATAGAGTGTCCTGATAAGGAACAACTCCCAAGGCTGAGACACATCAACCACCCTAACAAATGGTCATCTCTGGCGCCTTAAAGTCTGGGAGATTCTGGGAGAGTCTCATTCCAAGTTTGTTTACAACCCTAAGGTCAGAGTGCATTGTTACTCATCCTCAGCCAATCAGGAACTGGTAGGGCAGGTTAACCCCACGTGGGTCTTGAATGCCCATGAAACTTTCAACCAATGAATGACCATAGTTCCACCAAGTAAAACAGGCAGCACAGGGCTTCCTTAGTGCGCCTTCTGAACTTTCTCGACTCAGCGTGCCTCCTGGACTTTCTTTGACTCAGCGCCTCCTGGACATCCTCAGACTCAGCTCGGACCACCACGTAACGGCCAGTGTGTTTGAGTAGCACGACTTTCCTTTGTTCTTTGAGTCGAGAACAGAGGTTGCCAGTGCGTAACCAAAGGATCCACCCGAGGTTAGCCCAGCAGCAAGCCTCGTGAACCAACCGTGAATGCTCACCTGATCATCAAGTGAACTACGGTCGGAACTGTGGACAGCTGAATCTAAGTATTCAGGACTAGCGCTACATCGGGAACGAACCGGTCTTCTTCCTGTCTAAAGAGTGTGACCTGCTTGGACCCGCAGTCACTTTTCTCCTGTGCACAAACTCTGCTAGTAAACCAGAACTAACTAGCCGGTCTTCAGAGAGCCCACTGCTAGAGCATTGCAGCAGAAATTTCTTCCTCTTTCTACCACGTCGCAAGTCACAACTGCACTGCCTGGCACCGAGCCAGAGAGCGCCGATTGGACACAGCAACAAGCCTGCCGCTGTTTGTGTCCGTGGGAGATCTGAATCCACACAGATTGGATGAGTATTCAACATTCTCCATTACAGCTCGAGAATTCAATTGTTACTTCAAAACCAGTTGATATCAATTTAATTCCTAAGAGTGATGTACTTGCTTTTGAGTATCTAGAGTAGAAGTTGTAATCCAAGTTCATTTACCAAATGGTATAAATGAATGAAATGCTCGCTGTACCACCTGCAAGTACACAGCCACCACCACACTCATTCAAGGCCCCTCAGGACAATTCCGGATCACCCAGACAGCATCTTGTACCTCCAGCAACCTTATTTACTGTATTTCTTGCAGTAAATGCCCAGCCATCTACATTGGAGAAACAGGAAGGAGACTCGGAGACCGCTTCAGAGAACACGTCAGAGCTGTGAAGATTAAAGATCTCTCCAAGTCCATTGTTTCTCATTTCACCTCTGACGGCCACGACCACTCCAATCTCTCCATCTGTGTTCTCAAAGACGGTTTTCCGAACTCATACATCAGAAAGACCACCGAAACTAAAATTATTCTGCAGCTAGGATCACACATTCTCCCTTCCCTTAACGACAGACTACTGTTCATTTAAATTTTCTCCATTCATTGGAAGTTTCATTTCACACCTCTCTGCACCCATTCTGACTTCACACCTCTTGATTGGCCTCTCTTTCTGTCCCCTGCTCCTGCCTCTCACTCCTCCTCCCTCCCAACCTTTGTTCTCCCGCTACTTTACCTTTGCCTACTGCCCTGTCTCTCTCACACCTGAAGAAGGCTCCAAGGCCGAAACGTTGTGTTCTCTTTCTTCTTTTTTTCAGCATGGAATAAACCTATTACTTGTTCCTAAAGGAATGATATACTGAATGTATGTCCCTCTTGGTTTGTAACTCTTCGTAACTGAATACATACCTTTTGTATTCTGCTAACCCTCACGATAATATCTGTTATGTTTATATGCACATTTTATGCATTAATAAATGTATTCTCGTGTAATAGTATCCATGTGTGTGCGTTGTTTGAGTTATCCCGCAAGGTTGATTCTAATAGCCATCAAAGAATTATTTTGTGACTTACAGCTACAATTAATAATTGTGCCAGTTAATTACAAAACCCCTACATTTACTGGTGCCTCGTGAAACCTCTTTCCCACAAATTTCACGGGGGCAAGGTCACGTAGCTGATTCACAGCTGGATACAATTTTATCTTGCCTCGTGAAAGCAAAAATTCAGATATTTGTCAACATATTTACTAAAACTATCCATCTCAGTAATCTCACTGTGTTAATCTGACTGTAAACCCTGTTGCTCACTCATGTTCACACTCCCAGTAAAATAAAAAAACTGTTTTCCGCATTATCACCTCGCACCAGGGGGGAAGGAAAAGTGCTAGCGGTCATTTAATTATTTCACTCTCCAGCACTCTGCCCAACTTCCCTGGACAAAATTTGATTAAAACTAATTGAAAAGGGTGTGTGGTGTGTAGCGGTGAGGCTTAAATAATAAGGCAGAATTAAGTGTTTCTGAGCTTCCCAAATGAGGCCCCATTTCTCTGTTCATCTCTGTGGTGCAGCCACAGAGAAACTATTCATGCAAGATGTTTTCTTTTGATAAGGACAGCTCCCACAGGGGGATGCACTTAGCTAAGCCTGGCTATCATGATCAATGGTCATCCATTGGCGCCTATCTGTTTAGGGAGTGCCAGTTGGACATGTGGACTGCATTACTAAGTGTCAGGACTAAGTGACTCATATCTCACCTTGATCAACCAATCAGGGACTGGTAGGGCCGAGTAACCCACGTGGGACTCTGATGCCCATGGAACTTTCAGCCAATCAATGAGCTGAAGTTCCTCCAGGTAAAAACAGGCAACACAGAGAGCCTGTGAGATTCAGACAAGATTGAGATTCAGATTCAGATTCAGATTCAACAAGATTCAGTAAGATTCTGGAGAGGATTCTGTGGACAATTCTAAAGGGAATTCAAAGGAGAATTCCAGGGCAGGACGGCCCAGGAGCAGAAGGCTCCCAAGGGCAGGACATTCTCGCAGCGCGCCTCCTGACCATCCTGAGACTCAGCCCGGACAACCACGGAACGGCCAGTGTGTCCGAGTGCCAGAACTTTCCTTTGTTCTAAGAGTCTAGAGTTGAGGTTGCCAGAGAGTAACCAGCAGCAGGCCTCGTGAACAGGTCGGAACTGTGGACAGTTTAATTACTATTCAGAACTAGCTCTTCATCAGGAACGAACCGGTCCTCTTCCTGACTTGCTGGGACCCACAGTCATCTTTTCTCCTGTGCACAAACTTTGCTAGTTAAAGCCAACAATGAGCATCAGCAGCGCACCGTCGCAAGCCGCACAGCACAGCCTGGCACGGAGCCAGAGAGCGCGGATTGGACAGCAACAGCCTGCAACTGTTTCTTTGAGTCCGCAGGAGATCTGAATCCCCAGAGATTGGATGAGTATTCAACTTCAATGCATTACAGCTCGAGAATTCAATTGTTATCCAAACCAGTTGATATCAATTTAATTCCTAAGAGTTATGTACTTGTTTGAGCATCTAATGTAGAAGTTATAACCAAGTTCATTTATGAAATGGTCTTAATGAATGATATACTGAACGTATGTCCTCTTGATATTGTAGTGGTTTTGATGGGTTTACTGAGACAATTATTAATTGTAGCAGTAATCACGAGGTTGTTCGTCGGGGCTTTTAGAAAATCAATCGTCAGAACAACTAACAACGCACACACACGGGTTCAATACACGGGATACATTTATTAATATAACTGTGCAACAAACATATACCAGTCTGCCTGGATACGAGCGGCAGACCTTACGGTGAGGGTTATCAATATACAAGGTATATAATCTCGAAGAGATGCAAACACAAAGAGATACACAACAGAGAATATATGTCAATATATATCGTTCGGTTACCAAATCGCTAATCAGTGTTATTACCCACTGTTACTCTAAACTCGGAAGTGAATACATTACTCATGAATTAAATTGATAACAACTGGTGTTGAGGTACAATTGAATTCTCGAGACGCAATGTAGAACATGGGGTTTACTTATCCACTGTGTTGGGATTTGGAATTCCCGGCACGAACACCAAACCAGCTGACAGGCTCTGTTGCAGCCTCTGTTGCAGCGGTTGTCCAATGGGCGTTGTGACGGCGTCCTCTGGCTACCGGCCAACCAGTCGAGGTGCAGCTCGGAGTAGGACGGGCGGAGGAATCTGACTGCGGCGCGCAGGGCAGTCGTTGCTCCGAGGGGATCTACCAGCAGTCCGGCTGGCTAGTAGAAAGTCTCTATGCACAGAGTGTGACCGCGAGTCCTCACAAATCACTCTTTTGCCTGGGAAGAAACTGGTTCGTTCCCGGTCCAGCGCTGCTTCTGAATAAGCTATTCAGGTTGTCGACGAGGGTCCAACTGTAGGCTGCCGTTGATCAAGCGGAGCATTCACGTTGGTAGAATTCTGAGTACGTACGGGATCCTCGGCCTCGCGCTTTGAACAAAGTCCAAGTCCTTTTGCAGACAACAGCAGTTGTCACGTGATTGTCTCTGAGGATGCGCGAAAATGGCCAAGGAGAGCCCAGAACTGAGCTTGCGCTCCCTTTTTGATCAAGACCCAGATGTGTGCTGATTGGTTGAGAGTTTGGCGGGCATTGTAGACCCACGTGGTATTACCACGCCCTGCCAGTCCCTGATTGGTTGGTCAAGGTGAGATATGAGTCACTTAGTCCTGACACTTAGGAATGCAATCCAGATGTCCAACTCGCACTCCCTAGACAGATAGGCGCCAATGGCTGACCATTGATCATGATAGCCAGGCTTAGCTAAGTGCATCCCCCTTTGGGAGCTGGTTTCTTATCACAAGAAAACATCTTAAATCAGCTTGCATGAATTCTTTCTCTGTGGCTGCACCACAGAGATGGAGGGTGAGATGGGGCCTCTTTTAGGAGCATACCAACGCTTAATTCTGTCTTATCAACAAGCATTGCCGCTACAATATGTATAACTCTTTGTAACTGACCGAATATACCTTTTGTATTCTGATAACCCTCTCGATAAGATCTGTTAGATTTATATGCATATTCTATGTATTAATAAATTTATCCTCGTGTATTAGTACCTGTGTGTGCGCGTTGTTTGAGTTATGTCGCATGGTTGGATTCTAAAGCCATCAAAAGAATCAACTTTGTGATTACTGCTACAATTAATAATTGTCTCGGTAAATGCCCAAACCCTACAGAACTGGTGCCTTCAGAGAGCCACTTTTCTTACATATTTGGCGTCCCTGAACCGGTTTTCCCTACATTATTTGGCGTCCCTGAGTTGGCTTAATCTACAGGTGTGTTAACACAAACTCTGCTTAACAGAGCCACTTGTAAGAGCAAGGTGACTTTCTGCTCAATTAAATAAAGCTACAGTACAGACAGATTTTGAATTCTTCAAGCAAAATTAGCTGTTTGTCAAAATCAGCTACTTTGCAAGCAGTACACGACTTCTCAAAAGGTACTTTTTGTCTCTCATGCAAACTCAACAAATGTTAATTTTTTATGATTCCGAAATTTGAACGGTTTTCCTCAGGAACTCATTATAGTGAATACAGCTTGCGCTGGAAAATCAAAGTACCGCCCCAACTCCCAGCCAGTTCTCGCCTCCCACTGTTCCAAAGCCTAATGGTTTCAATGTACTGTATGTGTGTAATATATTTTCTTACTCCAGTTATTAATCCAATCTATTTTTACTTTCCTAGCTATGTAAAAATATAGACAAAAGGATCACTGTAAAGGTTAAATTCCAAGCTGTAAAGGCAAGACTCAATGTGTCTTCTCTAGCTCTTCAGTTTATAGCTCGTCCATAGTCATTCATTATTAATATTGAAACAACCAGCAGGCATACAGATGGTACAAGCCGGTTGCAGCGCAGTAACAGTACAGCCCTCCACTCCCCTGCACGTAACAGGGATTGTTGGCTGCCTAGGCTGACAAAGATCTTCTGTAGCTCAGCCAGCAAAACCTGTATTGAGCAATGCAAGAGACATGGGTTTGAGCCCATGTGGTGAAGGGTGAATTGGGGCAGCAGCAGCTAGGACACAAGCCCAAGAACCCAAATTAATTACAATATTATTAATAATATATTCCAGATTGCATTTAAATTGGAATGTTTTTACAAATATAATAAGGGGTGATACATGTGTAAATATAACCCTTTTCCCTCCTTTAACTGAAAGAATTCCGTGAAGAAATCCTAAATCACCATCACTTATCACCATCATAAAACCATCACTTATAATAATTCATCCAGATACACACACTCACACCGTAGCCAACAACAAGCTTTAATAGTGGAGTATTTTTATATATTCGGCTATGTAAGAAACACAGTAATCTCTGATCGGGCTTTATACTGCCTGGGTGCAGCACACTACATGACAGTTCATTGCCTGTTTCCAATACAAGAATTATAATATATTTTTAAAAACCTAACGTTAAATGTTTCCAAAATGTCCCATTGTAGCTTCTTTTAGCTTCTTAGTTACATGGCTCCATATTAATATTACTATCAAGGGGTATTAAATCAGTACAACTTTTATGAAATTCAAGTATTTTAAACGTTTAATTAAAAAGTAAAAATCTTACAGTGTACACAAAGATTCTAAGCTGATCAAGAGAAAGAAAAATCACCCATTTGTCACACATAAAAATTGTTTTTTAACAATCTAAATCAGTTTTTTTACAGCATTTAAAGTCATGCAATGTTTCAGTTAGGCAGGAACATTGTATTTATTTTTTTCATTTTTAAAAATAAAAAAATAGTTTGCCCATCATGTTGATAAGCCGTTCCCTGATTGCCTGCAATTCTAAAAAATAATCCTTCCCCTCTCCCTAAAGATTTCCATGAAGAAGTCCTTAAACACAAAACCATCATGTATAATAATCCATCCAGCTGGTTCCCTGTTGAATGATGATGATGGACCAGGTTCCATTCCAGGCGGTGTACTGTATAGTAAAGTTTAAACTTTTATTTTTTAATTCCAAGTTAAACTGTTGGCTGGTTACTGGCTGCTGACATTTGGATTAAGACAAAATATAGATTTTCTCAATTCGGATATAAACCTGAAAGAGACACATCATGTTCACAATAAGCTATAATAGCGGACTATTTTATGCATTCGGCTAAATGAGAAACAAACCAAAAGTAATGCTCTGATCGTGCTTTGAACCTCCTGGGTGCAGCTCACTACATTACAGTACTCATTACCACTACAAGGACAATAGAAGTTTTCTTTTTTTTTAAAGAAACGAATGTCAAACTGTTTCCAAAACATCCACTTCTGATACTTTAGCTGCTTAGTTATATGGTTCAGTATTGATATAACTATCAAGTGATGTTAAATTTACAACATTTATCTTTTTACAATAACTAACACCACTTCCAGCAGCAACCACAGGTTTTCCCAGGAGGTCTCTCAACCAGGTACTGACGAGGCTCAGCCCTGCTGAGCTTCAGTGGGTTGCAAGTTGTGAGTTGCAGGGTGATATGACTACTAGCTTTATGTCATTAATAAATGACTGAAATAAGCTAAATGGGCTCATGCAATGCTTACAATTAAAACAAAAGCAATCTATAGTTTCTTCCTTAATAATTGGCTACATTCCCACTGAATAGCTGTCCTAGAAGGCTTTTGCCGAACACCACCATGGCTAATCCTGAAAAGTAAGAAAAAAGGTTGCTGGGGATCAACGACATTATCTTTGACAGAAAAGGGTTCCGTCATCGAGAACCACTGTTAAAGAGCTATACAAGAATTCATATAAGCTTTAGGGATTTTTTAACCCTAATTTCCTCTTATGTTTTGAATTAAAAGAGGAACACTTGAAACAGTGGAGGTAAGAACATACACATTTTACAATAACTATAAAAACAGTGGAAGTGGTTAGTTTTAAATATCATCCATTACTCAAAACTAACAGCTCAGTATAGGCCAGCTTTTAGACTACAGTGAAAATCGATAGTGAAACACGAATCCAAGGTCACAAATGGCAGCAAATGGGAAATGCATTTAAAACTGAGAGCTTTCTTTTGCACAAAGGCACGAAACTAACTACCGCGATCATGTAATTGAACCCAGTGTCCTGGCTTCTTCAAAGAATGGTTGGATGAAATCAATTAGCCACCAGCAAACAAATAAGCTAGTCACTGAATGGTCTTTTGTTCATGATATTAGAAGACAGCAATTCAGAAGCGCTGCCTTTCACAACCAAATAATAACCTCCGGAATTTTTACATACTGCTTGAATCCAGATATTTATTTCTGTCATGCTGGTGATCATGGTACCGGTAAGTACTGTACCCATTGGCAATAATGTTTAACTATAAAAATATTCTATCCTGCAATTTTGGAGGGGACAGGTTGGCCACAAATGTCACTTGGTATAAATTCTTTCCTGGAGAAAGCTGAATACAGACCAGAACACTGTAAAGGATACTCACAAGGATGCAGAAAAAAGGAAAGGAAAAAAGGAAACCATTATTGTAAAACTAGTTATCCATAATGTTTGGCCTTTGGGTACACTGAAAAAATGTTAGGGGAGATTGACTCCCTGGAGGTGCCACATATTTATGGGAATCCAATATACAGGGTATATAAGAGTATTAAGGAACACATATATCTGTAAAGCACACATTACATCCTTTAAACATGACTGTAATCATCCATAGTGATGAAACATGTGGCTATTAAACGAAACCCAGGCACTGGTGACTATAAAAGCACAGATTCCACACAAAACCTGACAGTAACTCACTGATTAATTGAATTTTGTATAAAATGTTATGTTTACAAATGTTATTCCCTAAAGGAAAATATTTATATTTATTTACCCTTTTAAATTTATTACATAGCATCTAATACTTGATCACACCAAGTCACACAAGACAATGATTTATTATGTTGAAAAACATTAAGAAATTACTCTCCCTGAATATTCTCTGTGTGAAGTGATTGTTTTTGTTCATTCCATTTTCAGGGTAGCATTATGGTGCAATGTTTTATATTGCTGCCTTGCAGTGCTGGATCACTGGATCACTGGGTTCTGCTCTGGACCAAGGGTGCTATCTATATGAGTTTATCTTGCAGTTTTGGATACAGGTTAAACCAGATGCTATTTTAGCCATGACCTACAGATAACATCAGTATTATCTGGATGAGGTCACTGTCATTCTGGTCAAATACCCCTCCTAACAGGAAAGAAATGCAAAATGGAGTTAAGATGTTCATTCAGTAAACTAAAGCCTTTGATCTCTAAGAAAATGAGTACATTTAACCCATCCCAAGAAAATTAACCTGTGCAATTTATATTGCCAGGTGTAATGAGTGTAATGCAACCTACCTATGGTAACCCACTTTTGAAAAGTGAAAAGTGGTTGGTGAAGCAAAGTTTCTGAGCTGTGTAGTGTCTTTTAAACCAGGACCAAGACAGGTAGTGATTGGTCTAAAGTTTAGCAGGCATTTCAGACCCACGTGTGATTACCACGCCCTACAGATTTTTGATTGGTTGGTCAAGGTGAGGGATGAGTCACAATGACCTCTGACATCTAGGACCGCAATCCAGATGTTCCCAAGAATCTCACAGACAGATAAGCACCAGGAAAGACCATTGATCATGATAGCAAGACATGGCTGGGTGCATCCCCATTTGGGAGCTGGTCATTATTTGAGAGAAAACACCCTAAATCAGAACTGCATGAATAGCTTCTCTGTGGCTGCACCACAGAGATGAGAAAGAGAGATAGGGCCTCATTTAGGAAAGCACAGCAACACTTAATTCTGTCTTATTAATAAGCATTGCCACTACAAAGTCATTAAATTATGCACTTTTCCAAACTTGAGCACAAACGCTGAGCGTGGTCATTTTTGTGTGCAGAGGAGGATGTGAGGCAAACCCATGAATATGTTTTTTTCTGTGTTAGGCATGACGGACAAAGGATGTCAAACATGGCACAACATAAAGTGCCTATTATTCCAGATCAGCATAACACCTATATATCCAGCCCTGGGTTAACCCTGGCTCTGGAATATGTAGTAATGACTTAAGGTTACAGAACTTACAGGTATTAATGTACATTTAGGCAAGTCAAAAACTTACAATTTGGGCCCCTCTGAAGCTTTATCTTACAATATTGCCTCCCGAGACTGGAGTCCGGTTCAACTCCAGTTCACCAGAATGTGTCTTTGATTTTGATACTGTCTGTTTGCAAAACAGCTTCTAGCAAATTTCTGATCTTTGAAACAGGACTGAGGACAAATATCTCTGATTTTACCATGGGTATACAGTATGTAATCATTTTTTACAAATAGACCTGGAGTCTTTGTTAAAGTACATGGTTGCATGTTATGTGCTCTAAAGAAAATAGGCTTCAGCAAGTAGAGAATGGCATTTTGATTTAAATATATTTTGGTGCAGTGGTTCTCAAATTTTTTGGACCAAGTATCACCCCTAAGCCAACCAAAGCATATGCAACAAAGCATACACTTGTAGTATCACCTACAAGTCATCTTCTCATAGGAACCCCAGAAATTCTCAATGACCAACATGAGCGCGCGTGCACACACTCACACATACATATAATAAATATTTTAATAATAAACGTAATTTGATATAGCGCCTTTAAAGGTGGCTTCTCAAAGTGTTTTACAGAAAAAAAAAACATTAACAACAACTAATAAAAAAGCACCATTTCAGTGAGTGGGGTGAGCCTGTTTAGTCGAGCAAAGCAGATGTGAATTAATTTTTCGAGCCTTCATACAATTCACAACAGTCTTAACAGATTTTAAATCATCAGGCATTGTCTTGACGGCAAAGGTCTCGCGGTGGATGTTGCAATGAAACCATTAATTTCTTGAGCAACCTCTCTAATTCGTGCAACTACACCGCTGTGTCGGCTTATCATTGCTCTAGCACCGTCTGTACAAACTCAGATGCATTTTATCCAGTCGAGGCCATTCTCTTCGATAAATTCATTCAGAAGCTGAAATATGTGCTCTCCTGTAGTTCCTGTTGGTAGCAGTTTACAGAACAGAAAGTCTTCATGGGACATGCCCTCATATCTAACGTAAACGAGCAAATTGGCAGTGAAAAACATCTGCTCATCTTAACGCGCTCTATCAGTGTACTTTTGATATAATCCTTAATTTCAATAATTCTATGAATGACTGTCTTTCAGGGGGAGGGGGGCAGCAGGTCGAGCTGTTTAGCAGCTTTTTCTCTACACATAATACGTGTAGCTCTTTTGCCAATGGTAAATAAGGTTCTTCAAAAATAGTGTAGCTTACCTGCTTTAGCAATCCGCAAGCTTGCATTTTTCCGCGTTTCCGTTTTTATTTCCGTATTTATTTAAAGTTTTTATTTCATGCGCATGGGAGCGAAACACAGAGACGCTTGGTGTATTTTTCTCAAATTAGAACAGTTCTTAAATATTTTTCTGTTATCACGCTTTTGTGTGCTCAAAAGATTACGTGCGTTCGTAGCACATATTTCTATGCATTCCTGTGTTTACAACGTTAGCATTGTTCCAAAATCACGCACATTCTCCTTTCTCCCTATTTGCTGGAGATACAGTAGCTTTTTTTAAATACAATTGGTCATTTGCATCCGTAGCACGCATTCCTATAGAGTGGTATAGAATTACAGAGTATTTCTTGTGTCCACTGAAGTATTAGCGCGCACTGTATCGTAGTACATAGGCTGCGTATTCAACACGTATTAAAATACAAAATATGAAAACCCGTCCCGATTTTTCAGCGCACCACTTGGCGGCACTCCACGTACCACTGCCGGTACGCGTACCACAGTTTAAGAACCACTGTTTTAGTGTATCTGCAATTCTAAAAGTAAGAAAGAATTAATTCCTCTTTTCCTTTTAATTGGATGTTTGGTGCCTCTTAATAACTGTCCTCTGCTTGCAAAATCCTATTTTTTTCTATGCAGCAGCACTTACTCCTTGAAACACTACACAGAAAATTGTTTTTTTATTCTCAAAAAGTAATAGTCCTGCAGATTGCTTACTTAAAACCAAGAATTGAAATACTCAATCATAATACATTACCAAAACACAACAGGTTCCTCCAAGTAGTTCTGTATTTGTCACTTTAGAATAGTGTTATTTTTAGTATTGAACTTTGATCAGAAACTGAAACAGTGTCATCTACAAATTTTGATTTTATTATTGCATAAACTGAAATGCTGAGTGTTGGTTCTTGTTTAAATAGACTAGGAATTATACTGGTGAATTAATGTTTGCACATGGTTTGTCCTCCTTTTATGACTTTGTCATTTTGCACATTAAATTACTTGGACACTCTTTAAAGAGAATTCATCATAATACACAAATTAACAAGTAATAGGTTTATTCCATTCTGAAAAAAAGAAGAGAGAAAACACGTTTCTCTCAGGTGTGAGAGAGACAAGGCAGTAGGCAAAGGTAACGGAGTGGGAGAACAAAGGCTGGGAGAGAGGAGGGGTGAGAGGCGGGAGCAGGGGACAGAAAGAGAGGCCAATCAAGAGGTGTGAAGTCGGAATAGGTGTCGAGAGGTGTGAAATGAAACTTCCAATGAATGGAGAAAATTTAGTAGAATAGCAGTCTATCGTTAAGAGAGGGGGGAAGGTGTGATCCTAGCTGCAGGATAAGTTTGGTTTCGGTGGTCTTTCTGATGTATGAGTTCGGAAAACCATCTTTGAGAACACAGATGGAGAGATTAGAGTGGTCGTGGCCGTCAGAGGTGAAATGAGAAACAATAGACTTTGAGAGATCTTTAATCTTCACAGCCCTGACGTGTTCTCTGAAGTAGTCTCCAAGTCTCCTTGTTTCTCCAATGAAGAGAGAAACTGGGCATTTACTGCAAGAGATACAGTAAATAAGGTTGCTGGAGGTACAAAATGCCATCTGGGTGATCTGGAATTGTCCTGAGGGGCCTTGAATGAGTGTGGTGTTGGATGTGTACTTGCAGGTGATACAGCGAGCTCTATTGCAAGGGAAAGTACCTGTGTGGATGGTTGCTAAGGGCGGTAAAGGGAGCTGTGAACAAGAAGGTTGTGCAGATTAGGTGATCGGCAATATGAGATGATGGGGCGCGGTCAGAAAAGAGGGCCCCAATGGAGGGATCATCCTGTAGGATGGAAAACAGGATGGTTGTTACGGCGGGAGTTCCTGATTGGGTTGAGGGTCCGAGGGGTATTTTTGGCTCGGGCAAGGGTGCTGTCAATAACACTGCTGGGGTATCCTTTGTTGATGAAAAAGGAGTATATTTTGAGGGCTTGGTTCTCAAAGTCGATGTCATCGCTGCTAGTCGTCATAGCCGAAGGAACTGTGAAAAAGGGAGAGAGTTTTTAGTATGTTTGGGGTGAAATGAGCTATACAAGAGATAGCTGTGTGAATTAGTGGGTTTGTAATAAAACGAAGTGGAGAGTCGGGGGTAGTTGATGTCTAGAAACGGAAGAGTAGTGGAAGATATGTTAAACGTATATTTGAGGGACGGGTGGAAGTTGGTGAAATGGTGCGGGAAGCACTCAAGCTTATCGTTGGAGCATGTGGCGGCACCGACGGAGTCATCAATATATCGCTTGTAGAGGTCAGGGACATAGCCAGTGTTGGAAGTGAAGAAGCGTTCTTCTACCCAGCCAGCAAAGATATTGGCATAGCTGGGTCCCATTCTGGTGCCCATGGCAACTCCACTCACCTGTTGGTAAAAAAGATTATTGAAGGAGAATGCATTCAGTGTGAAAACCAATTCTGCAAGGCATACCAGGGTGTGGGTGGGTGGATCAAACACTGTGTTCTCGTCTTTCCTCTCTTTCGTAAAGAGATGTGATGTCTGTGGTAAAAATGTAGCATTCGGTGCCCTGAAATTGGAAATCATTAAAAAAGTTGGAGCGCGTGGTTGGTGTCTTTGATGTATGAGGGAAGACCTTCAACCAGCGGTCTCATGAGGCTGTCGAGAAAGGCTGAGATGTAAGTGGTGGGACAGTTATATGTTGATACAATGGGGCGTCCAGGGGTGTCCGGTTTGTGGATTTTGGGGAGGAGGTAAAATTGAGATACCTGCGGATGTTCAATGATGAGCCGGTTCGCCTCCTGGGGGACCTCATTACTGTTGATAAGAAGGGAAATGCTGGATACCACTTCCTTTTGGTAGTCAGGGGTAGGGTCCTCTTGGAGAGGGAGGTAGGCAGAAGTGTCAGTTAGTTGTCTAGATGCTTCAGAGATGTATACATCCTTATGCCACACCACAACTGCGCCTCCTTTGTCCGCTGGTTTGATGACGATATCATCCCTGTTGCGGAGAGACTGGAGTGCCTGATTTTCTCCTTGGGTGAGGTTGGACCTGTGTTTACTGGGTATAGAGAGTGCCTTGGGAGCTTGATTGGTGCATTGGTTAATGAAATAATCGACTGGTGGAAAACAGCCAGAGGGGGGAGTCCTACAGCTCTGTTTGGGATTAATGGTGTTAATGACATCAATAACCGGGTTGTTATCAGCTGCCTGTGAAGAGGAATCGTCAGCAAAATGTGCTCTGAGATGGATCCTGCGGTAAAAGCGGTTAAGGTCGACATTGGTCTGGGGGATGTCCAGCTTCCTGGGAACTGGTACAAAACTCATCCTCGCTCATCCTGTGAAAGGGAAAGGTCAGAAGGTATAGTGACAACAAGGTTAGGACTGGTGAAGTTGTTTGGGGTGTTGATGGTGTAGTGTGCTCTCTGAAGGCACCAGTTCTATAGGGTTTGGGCATTTACTGGTATAATTATTAATCGTAGCAGTAAATCACAAAATGATTATTTTGATAGCCTTAGAATCCAACCATGCGATATAACTCAAACAACGCACACACGCAGATACTAATACACAAGGATACATTTATTAATACATAGAATATGCATATAAACCTAACAGATCTTATCGAGGGTTATCAGAATACAAAAGATATATATTCATTCCGTTACAAAGAGTTACATATATCAAGAGGACATATGTTCAGTATATCATTCATTTAGACCATTTCATAATTGAACTTGGTTACAACTTCTACATTAGATACCCAAAACAAGTACATAACTCTTAGAAATTAAATTGATATCAACTGGTTGGGATAACAATTGAATTCTCGAGCTGTAATGCATTGAAGTTGAATACTCATCCAACCTCTGGGGATTCAGATCTCCTGCGGGCTCTCTGGCTCCGTGCCAGGCTGTGCTGTGCGGCTTGCGACGGTGCGCTGCTGATGCTCACTCACCGGCTAGTTAGTGTTGGCTTTAACTAGCAAAGTTTGCGCACAGGAGAAAAGACGTCTGTGGGTCCCAGCAAGTCAGGAAGAGGACCGGTTCATTCCTGATGAAGAGCTAGTTCTGAATAGTGATTCAGCTGTCCACAGTTCTGACCTGTTCACGAGGCCTGCTGCTGGTGCTAACCACGGGTGGATCCTCTGGTTACTCTCTGGCAACCTCTGCTCTAGACTCTTAGAACAAAGGAAAGTTCTGGCATTCGGACACACTGGCCCTTCTGTGGTTGTCCGGGCTGAATCTCAGGATGGTCAGGAGGCGCGCTGCGAGAATGTCCTGCCCTTGGGAGCCTTCTGCTCCTGGGACATCCTGCCCTGGAATTCTCCTTTGATTTCCCTTTAGAATAGTCCACAGAATCGTCCTGGAGCTCCGTGTTGCCTGTTTTTACCTGAAGGAACTTCAGCTCACTCATTGGCTGAAAGTTCCATGGGCATCAGAGTCCCACGTGGGTTACTCGGCCCTACCAGTCCCTGATTGGTTGATCAAGGTGAGATATGAGTCACTTACTCCTGACACTTAGGAATGCAGTCCAGATGTCCATCTGGCACTCCCTAGACAGATAGGCGCCAATGGATGACCATTGATCATGATAGCCAAGCTTAGCTAAGTGCATCCCCCTTTGTGAGCTGTCCCTTATCAAAAGAAAACATCTTTAAATCAGCCTGAATGAAAAGCTTCTCTGTGGCTGCACCACAGAGATGAAGAGAGAGATGAGGCCTCATTTGGGAAAGCACCGCAACACTTAATTCTGCCTTATTAATAAGCCTCGCCGCTACAATGGTTTTCTTCTGTAGAAGATGACTGAGTTTTTTGTCCTTCTCTGTAGTGAGAGACTGGTAGAGTTTAGAGTTGAGAGATCTAATGAGGTTAGTTATAAAGGGAAGATGATGTGGAGCTGCCAGCCATAGAAATTCCTTAGCCTCTTTGATGTTGTTGTCGGAAAGGATAATCTGTTTTTTGAGGGAGAAAATGGTACAGAGCATTAGTTTCCTAGAAAATTGTTTTAGAAGTCTCTGAGTGTTACTCTGGGTGGTATCAGAGTCAAAAGAAAAGGTATTAAATTTCAGGCGAAATCCTTTAGGGATGATATTATGTCGACGACATCTGTAAAGGAATTGAAGGTGGTTAGAAAGCCTGGTCTTGGAACAAATAGCTGTGAAGAGACGGAATGCTGGTTTAGTGAGAGAAGCAGGCAAGTGGCCCAGGGAGGAAGAGAAGGTATGACAAAGAGATTTAGACAAAGATTTAGAGGAAGGTATAGTGGGTCGCAGCAGGTGTAGGCTGTAGTAGTTCAGGTGGGTAGCTACGTCCCTCCTCCCTCCCAGCCTTTGTTCTCCCACTACATTACCTTTTCATACTGCCTTGTCTCTCTCACACCTGAAGAAGGCTCTACGGCCAAAACAGTGTGCTTGCTCTCTTCTTTTTTTCAGCATGGAATAAACCTATTACTTGTTCCTTTGCAGCCTACGTATCCTGACGCAGCTACCCACCTGAAATAATACACAAATTATGTATTGCTTAATTTTCCACAATCTGGCATAATTTTAGCAATATTTTCTTGTAATATAGCTGATTTCTATGAACCCTGACATACCAGATAGTCATTTAATGTTGCACCCACAAGCAAAATTTTCTGATTTTTCCAAAGAAATTTAATCACTGCTAAGAAGTTGCTTGTGCTATCACCCAACAGCAGTGGTTCTCAGTGTGATACTACTGTAGATCTCAGGGCTTCTCACAAACTCCTGCATTCTGTCTGAGCTGTTTTTTGACATCCTAAACATTGTTGAAATTGCTCCTAATCAAGTATAGTTTGCTACAGTAGTATCAAAACATTATACTCTTCCTGCACTTTTCTCTTCCATCACGTTTCACAGGTGTTTTCTTTTCTTTTTTAGGAAAGTTCCTCAATAATAAATAATTTCTAGCAAATATCTAGACAAACAGTAAAGCTCTTTATAGCTTTTGTTGACAAAAATATGCAGGTGTTACCCTGCGGAGAGACAAAGTGTCCCATCTAGAGTTGCATCCAGTATTCTACTGACATCCAGTTATTGCCATTCTTTGCTGTTGCTCACCTTGGCTAGTTGATGCTTTCTCTAAATTCTGATTGGGGCTGGGTCTTTGGGATAGCATCAGTCTTCTTTCATGGTTTAGGGGTTGTGTGAGTGCTGGGCGATCTCCAGTACTATGAGGTTTTTCCTGACTGGAGTCCAATGTCTCACCAGGCACTACTGCAAATATGAGCTGCACCAGTGCCTCCACTTTCCCACAATTGTTTTCCTTGGTGTATTTTTAGTTTGATGTTTTTACCTACTTTGTCTCAATGATACTTTGTTTAAAATGCCTCACTAGTTAAGATACAATCTCATCAGCTATTCTTTGCAAACACTTGATGTGGTTATGTGGTATGATGTGGTTAAAATATATCTTTACATTGAATTGCAGTCTTTATGTCCACTTTACAGTAGCTCCAAAAGTGAATGTGTGATTTAGAACATATTATGCATAGAGCACTTATTAATACATTAACTTACTATGAACTGACTGAATTGATAGAAAATATGATACAATATAGAGAACACTGCATGATGTAAGAAAATAAACCTAGCTTTACATATATTATTCATGTAAAACAATTTGTATTTGCTATTTAAAATGTCTTAAGGAATATTACCGTACATCTTGATTGTTATTTCTAAAAGCCATCCAAAGCCACAAGCTCTACTACACTTTTAATAAACAGATAACAAAAAAGCTTATTTAGAAAAAGTTCATACAAGAGAGTTGTTTCATGTTGTATCCACAAGCAAAATTTCAATTTATTTTTCAAAGAAATATTTTAATCACTGCTAAGCAGGTGCTTGTGAGAGTCAAGTTAATATTGACCAATATTAAATAAAAATACCAATATTGCACATTTCACATGTTGGTATTTAACTTCAGTAGTAGAAGAAGGTGGGTCCTATGTGTTAATCACTTTGAGAAGAAAAGTGCTACAGTACAGTATATACATCATTTATTTTTCCTGCCTTATTTAACCTTGCCTACTTTACTTTATCCAATACCTTTTAGTGATCTTTTGGATCTATGATTCCTTTCTCATTGCTTTCCATTTTAAATGAGTGAATACTCATTGTATAATATATTTAATCAGGCATCTCTTGTTCTTCTGTTGATTCTGTTCTAACATGTTAATATTTTTTAATTAATAACTGTTATTTATGCTGGTGCAATTAATAACAATGATCCAGTATCTTTCATAAACAGAGAGAATACAACGCAAAGCAATCATAACTTTGGGATCAGACCAATGTGACTTCAGTTTTCATTGTTATTCCCTTATCTCCCTGAACTCCCTAGAAAATGAAGGAACATGCATATACATGAAGCCTTTGTATGAAATGCCACAGGGCATCACTGGTTCCCTGACTTTAATGGCCCATCTTTGCTTTTAACAGTGTGGAACAGGAACCAAATGGTAGTGTGCATAATAAAAGTGACAGATACAAATCACACATTTCCTCCATTCGCTTTATATCTATGAGCTTATATTTGTTTAATTGAAGAAAGACAAAAAAGATAAAGTGGGATCTTTTGAATAATGTTAATTAACAGTACTAAAGAAAAACACCAGCTTTTCTGTCAATCACTACAATGTCTGCATGTCACCAAAGTGACTTTAATTGTTTTAATTAATGCTGGGAATAGGCAGCTGTACAGAATATATGAAGGAGACGTCTGCTTGCCATCGTTAAACCTGACAAGTGAGAAGACCCACATCTTACATATTCATGGATTCCATCATGTTACCTTCTATAGTAAATAAAGAATATTAAGGCACTGTTAATATTACTATTATTACCCCTACTCTAATAAACATATACTACTTTGGACTGTAATGAATATTTATTAAAGTAATATTTCTGCAGTGATCAAATTAGAGAACTGTTTTATTGCCTGGTGCACTCCCTAATGCTGGCATGTATGGAGTCCTAATAAAAATATTATTATTAGCTCATATTGAAACAGCAGCCCAAGACAATTCTCTCTGCACTTAGGAGATGTGTGTTTCACTTAGCCCCTATCTTTCTGACCCAAACCCACGTTGCCATCAGTTTGTAAAGAAAGTTCTGTTTTATTAGAACTGCAATAATTCCAGTCTCAAATTTTAAACCTCTCCATCATAATATCAGGTTACACCTGAAGAACACCTGAAGTTCACACCTGAAGAAGGCTCCACAGCCAAAACGTTGTGTTTTCTCTCTTCTTTTTTTCAGCACGGAATAAACCTATTACTTGTTTCTTTGCAGCCTACACATGCTGATGCAACTAACCCACCTGAACTACTAAAGTCTTACACTTGCTGTACTCAAAAAAGCTAACAATAATTCTGCTCATCTCCCTCTTTGGCAGCTCACACTTCTGCTCAGACATATATTCATCATCTGTGTCAGCACATTTGGATTAAAGTACAAAAGACTGGACTCTTATATTGAACAAACAACACAATATGAATGTCTAAAACAGCTTTCTAAACACAAAGGAGGCAAGAAGACTCTTGAAGACACTCATATACCAGATCTATTCAGCCTCTAGCAACAGAGTACTGTTTATGTATATACAGTATCACTGCAATAACAGCACACAAATTAGCTATTTAAAATTTTAGCTGAAGAGAAGCTACTCATTTGTTACTTCGATTATTGTCTCAACAATTTAAGCCTTTTATAAGAAAAATATTTAAAAAACAACATCTTAAAACATAAAAAATATTTTAGGAGCTGAAAAGAGGAGATATTCAGCAAGGTATAACTGATTCACCTTTGGTCTTTATTTTTACCTGGCTTGATGTGTTTTTGAGAATTACTTGCCTTAAGAAAAACCTACACTGTTTTATTAAATTTCAAAATAATAAAAGTCTATTCAAAATGACTCATAAACAGATCCAGTGTTATGACCACAAGTGTCTAGGGGTAAAGGGGTGTAATATTTTAGATGGTTTTGGATGCAGGTGGGTTTCTGGTGAGAGACTTCGGAAGCATGACAAGTCTGGTGCAAAAGGAATTTATTTTAAAGTGAATAAGTGACTGGTACGTAAATAGGACACAATAACACACAGGGAAAGGGAACTAGAGTGGTTCCAAAGAAAAGAAAATAAACAAAATGGAGCTGGCTAATAAAGTGAGGGAAAGCTGACCTATCTACCAAAACAAAACCCAAAACACTCGGTCTTCAGCGTCTTGCAACGCCCTGGCTAACCTTCACTAACTATGTTAAATCATACAAGACAAATGGCACTCATCCGACCTAAACTAGTGTTACTAATACAGAGACCAACTACGTGTGCAGAATGTACCCGACAACCTTAACTAACCCTATACACAAAAGTTCACACAAATACACAAGTGAACTAGAAATACAAATAAGGGAAAACGAGAGTAGACAAAGAATAGGGTACAAAAGAGCAAAGAGGCTGATAAAAACAGGTTTTGGCAAGGTAATGGTGAAATAAAGGACAAACACAAACAAACGAAAGTAAAAGAAGACTAACACACCACCAACAAACCTGGAGCTATCCGAAAATACACACGAAGCAAAACGAACGAAAACAGAGAAGCGAAACCAAAGCGAAACAAAGCTGAGCCAAGCAGAACCAAAGTCAAGCAAAAGGCCCCTTCATTCTAAAAACCTCCAGGTTAAATACTGAATCAGCTGAGTTCTGATTGGTCGAGAGTACATATATCCTTCCACCTTCATCATAAATATTTTATGCATCAAAGTCTTTAACTTGGTAACGTACATGGATTCTGGTTTTAATATGCTTGTTCTAACATTATTAAGTTTATCCAACTTAACATCACTTGATAGTTATATCAATATGGAACCGTGTAACTAAGCAGCTAAAGTATAACAAGTGGACATTTTGGAAACATTTTGACATTTGTTTCTTTTTAAAAAAAACTTCTATTGTCCTTGCAGTGGTAATAAGCATTGTAATACTGTATAGCGAGCTGCACGTTCAAAGCGGGATCAGAGCATTACTTTCGGTCTGTTTCTCATAGAGCTGAATGTATAAAATAGTCCACTATTATATCTTATTGTGGACATGATACGTCTCTTTCAGGATTACACCAGAATTGAGAAAATCTATATTTTGTCTTAATCCACATTTCAGCAGCCAGTACAGTAAAGTTTAAACTGTACTATATAGTACACCTCCAGGAATTGAACCTGGTTCCGTCAGCGTCATTCAACAGGGAACCAGCTGGATGAATTATTGTTACGGATACTACCAACATTACTGGTTGTGCGAGCCGGTTGCCAGCGCGGTGATGTCACAGCCCTTCCCTGTGAACAGCAGAGACCTCAGCGGTCAGGCTGAGGATGTCACTTTATCTCACCTGGCTGGTTCCCTGTTCAGTGACACAAGAGATTCAGGTTTGAACCCCACAAGAACCTGAAAATGTTACATTATTATACGTGATGGTTTTATGTTTCACGGAAATCTTTAAATTGAATGAGGGGGGGGGGGGGTATTATTTTTTACAATTGCCAGTAATCAGGGAACAGTCTATCAACATGATGGGCAAACATTTTTTTTTTATTTTAAAAAAGAAATAAAAAATAAAATACAATGACATGTTCCTGCCTAACTTAAACATTACGTGACTTTAAAAGCTGTAAAAAAAAAAGTTTTAGATAGTTAAAAACCACTTTTTAATTTAACGTTTAAAATACTTGAATTTCATAAAATTTGTACTGATTTAACACCTCTTGATAGTAATATTAATATGGAGTCGTGTAACTTAGCAGCTAAAATATCATAAGGGGACATTTTGAAAACATTTGACATTTGTTTTTAAAAAAATATATATATTATTGTCCTTATAATGTCCTTATAATGGTATAGGTATAGGCAATGGACTGTGATGTAGTGCACTGCACCCAGGCGGTTCAAAGCACGATCAGAGACTGTATGTTTCTTACATATATAAATATATACACTGAGTGAGCAACAGGGCGTACAGTAAGATTAACACAGTGAGATTACTGAGATGGATAATTTTAGTAAATATATTGACAAATATCTGAATTATTGCTTTCATGAGACAAGATAAAATTGTATCCAGCTGTGAATCAGCTACGTAACCTTGTCCCCACGAAATTTGTGTCCATAGAGTGTTAGTTTTAATACACTGTACAGTATAACAGTATAAAGCAAGTATATTTTTTTAAAATTTTGTAATCACTATTCTTGCAAGTATTCAGTTTGCTTCTGTATGTTAACTGTTGGGCAAACACTCGAGTTGAAAATTCTTCCACAAGGAGTGAACCTTTAAAGCAGAGAAAACCACACCAAACGTTTTCGGCTCTGTATGTCGCTCAAGCCATTTCTCTTTAACGCTTTCTTTAGTCATAGCCTCGCCCCTCCCCCTTCCCTCTGCCTGCCTCACCTGTTCCCATTTTTAACCATTCTGTATCCGAATCGCAGCGGGTGAGATAGAGTAGGGAGAGAGATAAAAAGTGAACCCTGGTTTTTTGATAGTCAGATTTAATATATGTTTGAACAGTCTTGCAAATTAATGTTTTTCCAAGATGTGGAAGTGCAACAATTTATCACAGTGCGAATTTTAATACTAATTATTGATTACTAATACTTTATGCACCTGACACCTGACTTTATTTAGATGTATATAAAATATTGAACTGTGACATAGCAGTCAGAAATACAATCGGCGCTGCCTCTTCTCTGACTGAGCTCAGTAGGTGGTGCACTGTTTTCTCATCCACCTGCTAATTTCGTTTTACACCACGGGAAGACAGGAGAATGTGATTGCACTGTATCCGTACGAAATACGTGTTGCGTTTACAAAATTAAAGTGTTTAAGATGTTTAATAAAAAACTTACAACATAAACAAAGATTCTAAGATAATCACAAGGAAGAAAAATCACCCATTTTATGTGGTTTTTGTGTTTTTATGGGTTTGAAAACCATGCAATATCTAGTTTAGGCATACACATTATTATTTTGGATTTTCTTAAAATTAAAAGAATCGGTTCCCCATCAGGCCACACAATATTATGTTACATTTTGACATTTTTAAGAAACTTCAGAAGGCTTCAAGTGATGCATAAAAAATATAGCATAATGCTTTCTCACGTTATGAAGTCATTTGCATCTGGGATCCGCTTTATTCAAGCTAAAGTTTCTAAAAATGCAACCAGGTACTAGATATTGTTTAAATAAAAGCTGTGACATCGTGATCTTTAAACCTGTAGGGTGCAGGCTCTGTGTCATTTGTTCACAAAGTTATTGACATCTAAAACATTGTGTCTCATAAATAGGTATTTTAATAAGCGAAGCTAATGAAAACGGAATAAAAAAAAGACTCTGAAAAAGATACAAGAAGCTTGAAATTATTATTATTAAATTAATACTGTAACACATACGGCCTCCATTGCTTGTGGTATCTCTTAAATTGCCCCACTGAATAAAGTGTTTTGAATTAAACCAGTTGAACAGTTGACAGTATTCACATTCGCTAATTCACGTTTGTATTTCATTATTAATAAAACTTCACATTGAATATGTTATAATATATATTCAATAAAAACAAAAACATGTTAGTATAGTGTACATAATACTTCATCATGCGTGAATGAGTCAAATTAAAAATAAAACGTGTTTCCAAAGAAAGTGTATTACAGTAATACCACCAGCTATATAAATACATATATTTAGATCCTTAAATTAATATTGTTATTCATTTCTTTACTTAAGCGATTCCATAATATATTCCCTATGTAGTGGATTCTGAAAAGTATGAGTTTTTTTACTGCGATAACAAGCACAAGTATTAATAATAATAAATCATTGCTTACACTTATATATTTTCTGGACACTCCACTCAAAGCGCTTTACAGGTAATGGGGACTCCCCTCCACAACCACCAATGTGCAGCATCCACCTGGATGATGCGACGGCAGCCATAGTGTGCCAGAACGCTCACCACACATCAGCTATCAGTGGGGAGGAGAGCAGAGTAATTAAACCAATTCATAGATGGGGATTATTAGGAGGCCATGATTGGTAAGGTCCAATGGGAAATTTGGCCAGGACGCCGGGGTTACACCCCTACTCTTTTCAAGAAACGCCATGGGATTTTTAATGACAACAGAGAGTCAGGACCTCGGTCTTACGTCTCATCCAAAGGACAGCGCCTGTTTAACGGTATAGTGTCCCCCCCAACCTCCAGCATGCAAGTCAGATGTGTAAACTATTATAGTCCACCAACACGCTGCTTGACCGTTAAGCTATAACTGAACATGGCAGGCAAAAATGGCAGGGTGACTGAGTCAAATTTATGCAGATGTTTACTAAGAAAGTGTACTACTGTGATAATTTGAGCTGTATGAATATAATCATATCATTATTAATTTCTTTAGCTATGCGATTCCATATTACATTCTCTATTAATCAAATTCTAAAAAGTATGCATTTGTTTTACTGCGATAACGAGCACAAGTATTCATAGAAAAGGTTAAAGAATTAGAACTTTTTATGAAGTATATAAACTTAATATAGTCAGGAGTTTAAAAACTTTCCCAAAATAACCACAGTATGTAACCGAATAAAAGACTTTGATGCTTAAAATGTTTAGGAAAGTGGAATACTGGTGTGTATTTTTTATTTAAACTACCAAAAGCAGCCATATACAGTTTACATAATATGTTTATGTTTCTAAATTAATATCATTTATGACCTTTAGACAGTTATGCTCCTCTTCTTTTTATGCTCAGCTACTAAAATTTCCCTTTAGCTTAGAAGCAATCGTTTCATTAACAACCGATGCACCACGAGTGCCGCCTGTCTGTCATTTTGGCCAACCAATCATGTACTCCATGTACTGCGGTAAACTGTAGATAATTTCATGCAATATGGGGTTGTACCATACATTTTGAATGGCTGCCTCTGTACCTTTGAGGTTAAACTTTCAAAGTATCATATTATACTAAGAAAGGTGCAAACACTTTTCTCTGCAGTTTATTCTAATAACTGCAGAATAAACTCTAATAATTAATAATAAAATATATTTCATTGTTAATAGATTCTACTTTTTATATATCTGTTCAGCTTTCAGAAATGTTGAATGGCATTCAAGGTGAAGTGGCAATCCTTCAACATGATGAAAACTTCTCTTATACAAGCGAGGGAGATTAGAGTATATTGTTTTAGGACTGGTGGAATACAATTAGTGGTGGTGTTATCTCTGTAGGTGCATAGGAGAATTTTCTAGATAGAAAATATTTATGCTTAAGAAGAGCCTCAGGGAACATAAATGTTGGAAGCATAAATACTTTCAAGTTACTGTAGATTTGTATTGTAAGATTGTATTATTTTTCTGCTAAGATTTTGTGGGATAAGAAATGTTTCTGTTCTCTTTTGGTGTGGTAATACTGATGTATTGTTGAAAAAAGAGCCCAAGGGGCTTAAATTAAGAATGGAATTTGCAGGTTATGTTAGAAAATGTACTTAATACCTAAATTAATGTTTTATTAAGTTTTTCATTTTAAATATGTATTTGAATTTAAATGTATACCATATATTTTGCTTTTTCTTTCTTAAAAATCAATTTCTTAAGATAACAACAGGCCATGCAGTCTTTTTGTAGCTAATCAGACAAATTATTTTCATTATCATTTTCATTGTGTTGAAGCTTCTACATCTGATCCTACATTCTGTTGTGATTGCCCTGCATTAGAGATGTTCCGTGAGCACCCTCTACTGTTTTGTCTTCTTTTATTTCAATTCTCATAGTGGTGGAGGGAAAAAACAACTAACTTTTTCTGAGAGTATTGATTTTATGCCGTCTCCTAACATGACACTTTAATGCATTCCCTTCTGATGGAACCAAATTACTTTGCCTCATAAACACTGGTCACAGACATGGGACATGCTTAAAATGTAAATGAATATACAATGCTAATGCTTGCTTCATTACAAATCAAAAGGGATCTGTACATCTCTTTAGAAATTATAATTGCTTAATACAGTATTCACTAAGCAGCAATGTATGACAGATTTTTTTTTTCTCTCAGTACATGTTTTACAATATTTACCATGAAATCTGTACTATTGTGAATTCAAACCTGCAGAGATTTCAGTCCCAGGTGCCAGGGTTTATTTGAACGTGTCCCAGGGATGTAGGTGCACTGGGCATGTCTGTCTCTTGCCTGTTTTTACCCATTATATATAATTATGTGGATTTCTATTGCAGCCTTTGTCCCTGTTTAAAGCATTTCCTTGCAAAATAAGTAGATAGGTAAGTAACACATATTTGTGTTAGAAATGGACATGAAGAAATTAGCACCAGGAAAGATATGTTATTGACATTCTTTACATTTTCAAATGGCTGTTAAATACAGTATGTCTCATTTTCATTTATATCAGGTCATGTTTTATAAAACGGAATTCTTTACAAAAGAAGACAGTTTCCCAAATGCAGTTTTGACCAATTCCCTGTCAGGAAAGGAACTCTTCCTTCTCTGGTGCTTCTGCCCAGCATACTTTATGTGAGGTTTCAGCTGCTTCTTCAGCTAAACAAGAGCAAAACCAAGGGGAGATATGTATTCCTTTTCATATTTATCATATAATATCACTAAAATGTATTATGTTTTGGGGCATTGTGTGTCTTCTAGATAGTGTGTGCTGTGCATTTGGTCCATTCATGGTGTAGGTGAATGATCACTTTTTCTGGGACTGTATTTTATGAAGACTCGGTAGCAATTTCCCCATATACCATTCCAGATAAACTGCTGTTCTCTTCCTTGTAATGTATGCTGCATGAAAAGAAATGTCAACCATAACTCATTTATAAGAAAGAAATTGACAACAGCATGCACTGAATTTAATTAAATAAACCAAGACATAATTGTAATTCAAAGAAATTGACATTATTTGAATGAATTCATAATGTTCATATTAAACAATTAAAGGGAAATCAATTTACACTTAATCAATTAAAAGTTAAATTAATTAATGTCAATATGAAAACAGGAAGCAAAAACCATAAATCAAATACTAGTATGGTTCAAACTTCCATACAACACAAGATAAATATTTTTGTTGCATTATTCTTTTTTAAACTCTATCCAGCATTACCTACCATAGCAAGTAATGCAATTTTCAGGACAAGGTCCTTTTTGGGTGCGGCACAGGTTGTCAAATAAAGGAATTTCATATCGCTGTAAAAAGGAAACAAAAAAAGTATTGTTCTTCATCACAATATATTTAAAATAACTCAAGTAAAACTCCACTTGTACACCTACATAGTGATTTAACCATTAGAAATTTCAGACTAAATATCACTCAGTGAACTTTTTGAAAATTGGTATTCTTGAGAAGTTGAAAATTGGATCTTTAGAAATGATTTCACACCTGCAATACAACTTTAACAGAGCAGCTACTGTAAGTGACAAGGACAATGAATCGCTATGCAACAGTGCACCGCAAAAACACATTAACATGACAGGTATGCAATAGAGATAAATATGGCTTTAACTGACAATTAAAAGAATGTTACCTTTTTTAAAAGAAGAGCTGGTCACCAATTTACTTTTGAAATCAATGTACAAGAAATACAAAGCTAAAAGCGTGTGAAGGCTCCATTACACCATTCCCCAGAGGCCTGAAAACAAATCGCAACTACAGCTTTTTAAATTTGACGCAAAATCTATGGATACAAAAGAGTTTTGAGGAATTTTATTTGCCTCTTGGAAACACCTCCTGGCTGTGAGCATGACAAGTGGGAGTCAGATGCTGTCTGTATCATTTCATAATACAATTTGTCTCTGCTGCCACCTTACTGTAAGCTGCCCTCAGATGTAATTAAGCCTACAGGGTTTGTTCCACTGTGGGTCTAAAACATCCAGTCCCTGCCAATCTACTAATCTATATACAGTGAGCTTCACATTGAATTTTAGAACAATAGACTTCCCTTCTAGGTCTTGTGACTCATTTTGGTCTGTCAACATCTTTCACCTTTGGGACTCGATAACATTTCAGCAGTCCACATTAACCCCTCATCACCAGAACAAAGCTGTATACCTTTTAGAATATTTATGATTTTGGGGTGTGCTATGTTCTTCTTCTTCTATGTTTATTTATTAGACTGAAAATGGTTATTTTAGAGGTCAAGACTCATCGATAAATTCATACATTCAGTGTGACAGAAAAAAAGGCATGGGACTTCTAAACTTTTTCCTGTCAAGAATATTGTTAATGAGGTCACAGCACACAGATATGTGCACACTGTTTCCATCTCCTTTTAAGCACAACTCATATTCACTTTAAGTGAAAAACAGTAAATCACACCTGCTGTGGAGAAATATGGCTTTCCAGCTCTTAATTTTAGTTCTTTTGACATTTTATTTTCAATATCATACAATGGATGAATATGTAATGTACCATAGAGTATGGTAAGCAACATCTAGCATCTCATTGTTTTACTGTATCTGAAAGCTGAAGTTATGTAAATAATATTGCTAATACATTATTAGAAGTGATCATAAACTGACACCAAATTATGGTTAGTCCTTTTATTTTAAATTATTTATTTTTACAAAGATGTTCGAGTGGGGAACAGCATCAGCTGTGTCTTCTGTCACAGGAAAAGGTGCCTGACGAGGATAATACCTGTGGGCCATTAATTGAACTGTAGACAAGAACGTTGCACAGATTGGGTGGTAGGCAGTATGAGATGTGTTGTGGAATCTTTATCAAAGAAGATCCAGGAAAGGTGTTCTCATTCACTCAGTAAGGCATTTATTCATATTTTGAGATAGGGAAAAACAGGAATCACTAGTCTGTGTGAACTGATTTACAAAGTAAAATAGGAAAAGGACCATTATTTTATACACTTAGCTGATGCAACACCTCAACACCTTATGGTTGGTTAGTAATACAAAGACAGGCAAGACAGTAATTTTCCAATCCTTATAGGTCTTAGCCTTGAAGTACAGAGAAGACAGCTATGTGCAGTTTTGTATCTGCCTGTTCACAGAATCCAACTGCTTTTACAACACAGCTCTGCCCGTAAACAACATTTTTAGGATAAACTATCCTGAACTACTTTAGGATACTTTAGGTTACACTTTTCTTCAGTAATTTTCCATTACAGATGATACATGGATTTTGGAAAATATTGGTTCCAGATGAGGGATCGTCTTATATAATGGAAAATATTTTTTGATGAAATGAGAATAGGTATGGTGTTGGGTGGAAGGGAAGCACCAGTGGAAAAGTGGATTGATGTTCTGAGGGCTGTTTTTGAGTCAAGTGAGGGCTCTGTCAATCCAGTGTGAATTGAGTATCTCCTATTAGTGAAAAATAACAGTTTAAGTTCTTGATTGGGAAGTCTGATGTCACTACATAACTGGCAAAGTTTGGGGAACTGTTTGTTTGAGCATGTGACAGCACCAACACAGCCAATGTATAGCTTGTAAAGATCAGAGAAAAAGAATGTATGGGAGTAGAACTATGATGTTCACATAACTTGGCCTCCATTCCTGTACCCAATTCTTGTAGAAAAGATTATCGAAAGAAAATGCATTCAGGGTGAGGACCAATTCAGTTAATCGTATGAGTGTGTAGATAGAGGGATAAAGCACTGCATGTTTGTTGTCTGCTTGAGGTTTGTGAGATCATTGCTATAGGGAATAATGAGCAGATCAGTGAGTCTGAAATTGACAACTGTCATAAAGCTAGAGAGCATTGGTGGTGTATTTAATACGCAAAAGAAGCACTTCAGCCAAAAGTCTCATAAGGGTGTCAAGGAAGGCTGAGGTACAAGTAGTGGAGCATTTGCATGCCTAAAAATCATGTGTCCTCCGGTGTCAGATATGGGGACCTTGGTAGGAAGCAGAATTGAGATGCCTGTGGACCAATAAGACTGTTTGCCTCTAGGGGTAATTCTTTGCTGACAAAGTATGTCATTTAACTTCTTTTTGATAGTTAGTGGTATAACTCAGTGGTTATATTAATACTAATACTTGTGCATACTAACTATAGTGTTATGCAAATACATTTCCAGTATAACATGGCTCATCAGGCCATTTCAATTTCACACATACACATACAGATATTTTCTTATTATGAAACTAATGTGATGTAGCGGCAAGGCTAATTAAAATATAGGAACTAAGTTTGCTGCTCCTTTGCCAGTCCCTCTCTCCTTCATCTCAGTGGTGCTTGATACAGAGAGGCCATTCCATTTGGTTCACATTTAAGGTGTTTTTCTAGCTGATAGAGTGTCCTGATAAGGAACAACTCCCAAAGCTGAGATTCTCCAGCAACCCTAATAAATGGTCATCTCTGGCGCCTTACTGTCTGAGATTGTAAGGGAGAGTATCATCCTAAATTGTTTACAACTCTAAGGTCAGAGTGCATTGTTACTCATCATCAGCCAATTAGGAACTGGTAGGGCAGGTTAACCCCACGTGGGTCTCGGATGCCCATGAACCTTTCAACCAATGAACAACCATAGTTCCTCCAGGTAAAACAGGCAGCACAGAGCCCCTCAGTGCACCTCCTGGACATTCTCAGACTCAGCGTCTCCTGGACATCCTCAGACTCAGCTCGGACAATCACGTAACAGCCAGTGTGTCCGAGTAGCAGGACTTTCCTTTGTTCTAAGACTTGAGAACGGAGGTCGCCAGCGCGTAACCAAAGGATCCACCCGAGGTTAGCCCAGCAGCAAGCCTTGTGAACCTACCGCAAACGCTCACCTGACCAACAAGTGAACTACGGTTGGTACTGTGGACAGCTGAATCTAAGTATTCAGAACTAGCGTTACATCAGGAAAGAACTGGTCTTCGTCCTGTCTAAAGAGTCAAACCTGCTTGGACACGCAGTCACTTTTCTCCTGTGCACAAACTCGATAGTAAAGCCTAAACTAACTAGCCGGTCTTCAGAGAGCCCACTGCTAGAGCATCACAGCAGGAATCTCTCCCTCCTGCTCTACTTCTCTCCAGCCACAACACCGCTGCTTGGCACTGGGCCAGAGAACACGATTGGACACAGCAACAGCCTGCTACTGCTTCTTTGTGTCCGCAGGAGATCTGAATCCCCACAGATTGGATGAGTATTCAACATTCTGCATTACAGCTCGAGAATTCAATTGTTACCTCAACACCAGTTGATATCAATTTAATTCCTATGAGTGATGTACTTGGCTTTGAGTATCTAGTGTAGAAGTTGTAATCCAAGTTAATTTATGAAACGGTCGAAATGAATGATATACTGAATGTATGTCCCTCTTGGTTTGTAACTAGTCGTGATTGAATATATACCTTTTGTATTCTGCTAACCCTCACGATAAGATCTGTTATGTTTATATGCACATTTTATGCATTAATAAATGTATTCTCATGTATTAGTATCCGTGTGTGTTGTTTGAGTTATCCAGCAAGGTTGGTCTTCTAATAGCCATCAAAGAATCATTATGTGACTTACTGCTACAATTAATAATTTTCCCAATTAAGCACAAAACCCCTACATTTACTGGTGCCTCGTGAGAGGATGCCTACAGTGATGAAGATCAGAAATAGTTATCAGATGTACAGTAGTACTTGCAAGTACTGTACCTGTATTTTTGGATTAACTTTCATATTACAAAACTGTATTAAAAGACTAGAGATTTACCTTTATTACTTGATAAATGAGCAGCATCGATATTAAAAGAGCATTATTTTTACATCCACAAAGATCATTTTGTGGTTATGTTATATCATAGTTCATCACTCTAGAAAAGCAAAGCTCTGTAGAAAGATTTCATATCTCTGTTGAAAATCTCTCATAAGCATTTCATTCACAGAGCACTTCCAGAGATATTTAATTCTGCATATCCTGCATCCTACTGCTGACACCTCCTTCGATCATTTTTAATTCAAATCCTTGATTACTTTTTTATACCCTTCAAAGATTGTTAATCAACATAGGTCACTGCCTGAATAAAGTAATTGTGTGCTTCACATTTTGACTAATTTTCCCTGCGGAAGATATAGCAAATAAAGATCCCAAGGTCCTGATAGTATTTTACCAATTGTACTCAAGGAAACTGGGAACTGGGAAACAGCGAACCGGGAGTCATGACCCCACTACAACACTGCTGAACACAAATTATCCACAGCAACAAGCCTGACGCAAGTTGAGGTGTTTGGTAGATTGGATGTAAGCCAGGTTCTTGAGGTCCTTGATTAAAAGTTCACAATTACCCACGTCATAATTAACTTAGGCAGGAGAGAGCTTAGAGAAGAAAGCACATGGATGTAGATGTCTTAGGTTCAAGCCTGTCATGTTCACTAGCTGACTGTGACTGGAATTCCCTAGGTAGCAGCACAAAACTGTTTGAGTCGGACAGTATCCTAGCTACTGAGAGCTTGCAGTCAGTAAGAGCAACATCACGTCTGCTTTTCTAATTTAACTCTCTTGTAGGCACAGTGGGACTATGTGTGTGAGCAAATTTCAGACAACCATGACAAGAGTAGAGTTCTGAGGGAAACCTGCTGATTCCTTGATAGCCCCTCTCTCACTCCCTGCCCACACAGGTTAGAAGGATTTACCTTTACCATGTGTCCTCCATGGTGCTGGGAGAGGACCAACCAACCCCATAAGCAGAGGCCGTCAACCTCCACCACGAAAGGCCAGGAGGGATCCGAGTGACGCAGGAGCGGAGCTGAGCCAAAGAGGTGCTTTAGGCGTAGGAATGCCTTGTTAGCCTCCGGGTTCCATTTATCCAGACCAGGTCTGTTACATGTCAAGGCTGTGAAGGGTGCTACGATGGAGCTAAAGTTCCTAATGAAATGCCTGTAAAAATTGGCAGAGGGTTGAGGACGGGTGGATAAAGCCTGAGTCCAGGGCTTCCTTAATATAGTCTTGCAGGGCTTGCTTCCCTGTCTGAGTTAAAGGGTAATTGCCTTGGGTGGGAGGGTTCCTGGCAGCAATTCTATTGCGCAGTCACAGGTCTTGTGAGGGGGGAGTGAAAGAGCCTTCTGTTTATCAAAGGTCTGTTTCAGGTGCACATATTGGGGCGGAATGGTAGATTGCCCTTCCATGGGAAGTACTGCAACAGAAACCTTAACAGGGGGGTGACAACAATTGTTACGGCAGGCGTGGCTCCAGGCAATGATCTCATTCCTGGTCCAGGAGATGTGAGGATCATGTTTTCTGAGCAAGGGAAGGCCCAGTATTAGAGGGTAGGCCAGTGAATCCAGGAGTAAAAATGAAATATTCTCCGCATGCGTGGCCCCAACCATGAGAGAAAGGGGGATGGTTTGCCAGGTAATCTGACCAGGAGTAAGCGGAGAGCCATCCAATGCTTGAATCTTGACTGGGGGTGACATGGATGCCAGAGGAATTTTTGCATCAGAGTCGACAAAACCAGACAGGAGTAGGTGAGTATCAGACTATGAGAGCTCCGCCGGGAAAAGGAATCCGGAAGAGGCCTGAGAAAAAACGGCCCTACTGAACTTAGCCGTGGACTGAGGGAGTGCTCGAGGTGGATATGGTGGTTTTGAAGGACAGGCAGCGAGTAGATGATCTGATGCAGCGCAGTGCAGGCATCGTCCCTCCTGATGGCGCCTTTCCTTTTCTTGTGAGGAAAGAGGGGCATGTGGCAGAGCAAGCAGTGAAGGGAGAGATCCTTCAGGATGCACAGGTCTGCTTCCAAGGTGACTCTCTGTTCTGCGAATCTTAATGCGGGTGTCCAATTCAACAACCTGAACAATTGCCGCTTCGAGGGACTGGGTGTGAATAGGCGTGAGTACCAGATGGTCCTTCAAGTCCTCCGAGAGACCCTTACAAAAGAGGCAGACCAGAGCTTCGGGGTTCCAGGCAGACTCCGTGGCAAGGGTTTGAAATTAGACCATGTAATCTTGTAATGGTCTGTCACCCTTTGGCGCAGAAAGCCGAAGGTGAGTCAAGTCCGGGTTATTTTGTGAAAAGCGCACCTGGAGCCTGTCCGCAAAAAGCTGAAAATCGGAGAATTGAGAGTCTCCTCTGGTGTGCAGGACTGCTGCCCAATCCAATGTCTTGTCCGTAAGCAAGGAGAATGCCAATCCGATCTGCTCCCGAGGAGTAGGAAAATGCTCAGGATGCAACTGAAATGCCAGGTAGCACTTAGCAATAAAGCCTCTGCAGCCTGTAGGATTGCTGTCATATTTCTTGTGGAGAACCAAAGGAAAGGTTGGGGGAGTGGTGGGTGGGGCAGGGGCTTGGGAGACAGACATTGCAGGAGTCAATGTGGAAACTGGGGATACAGGAGGAGATGAAAGCCCGGCAACATGGTTAGTGAGGTCCTGTACTGACAATTGAAGCTGGGAGAGGGCTTGGGAATGATGCAGGAGGAGGGAGCGAAAAGCTTGAGCTTCTGCGGGATCCTTCTTGTGGCTCGGTATTCTGTAAGGAATCCCCAATGAAGAGATATGTGGATCCTGTGCAGACGCAGGAGTAGGTAGGTGTCGAGACAGCTGAACAATCCGGAACATCAGGTGAGATCATGGTCGAAAAGGAGAAAGGTGGTTTGAAATCCAGGAAGTAATAATAGAGGCAAACAATCCAAATTGAAAGGCGAGGTGCAAGGTCGAGAGGAGTCCAGTATCCAGAAGAATGTGAGGTTCAGAATAAATGCCAGGTAGAGCTCTTTAAGAATAGACTCAATATCGAGCAGCAAGAAGCGAGTTTGAATGGCTTAAATACTGATGCCTACCACATGGTAGGGTGTGTGGTTCTGATTTAACACGTGTGGCAGCGCTTGTAATTATCACCCTGCTGGCACTGGTTAGCTCTCTTGTGGGCTGGTCTGAGCAGGTTGGCGGTCATGACAGAAACAAGATTATTTAGAAGACATTCAGTCAACTCCTTTAACAATTACACAAGACAGGGGTAGTACCCATGGACTGAAGAACTGCCAACAGTAGTAAATGAAGCAATTTAATGGATGAGAAAAACTGAATCAAGTAATTGCAGACAAACAGGTCTGACTTCTGTTATATGTAAGTGTAGCAGAGTGGTCTTCCACTAAAATTGCAAGGGATCTGTAAATAGTTTAGTGTTAAGTAACACACTCCTTGCAGGACAGGGGGTTGTAACACTGTAGGCTTTCTGGTGGTGAATGGATGTATATTCCTCTAGGTAAATTAAAAAGGGGCTACATTTGCAAATTCTTCCCATAGTATTAATTGGACATGTTGTCACTTTAATGGTACATGCGAGGAGACTTTTTCCCACTTGGAGCATGCTCAGGGTAAGATCATTGTCTCTTTTGTGTGCTGTTTTCTTTATTGTACTTTCAGTTATAATTAAAGTTAGGTGTTTGAAATGGAAAATGGTAAATGGCTGGATGCTTTACTTGTGAGACAGGGTATTTTCAGTTATCTGGTCTTAGATTATGCCACTCACATTTGTCACTTACTATCCTTTAGGCTGGATAAAGGTCGCTGTAGTTGCCTGTATAATATTTGCATCCTTATTATACAGTGGATATAAAAAGTCTACACGCCCTTATTGAAATTGCAGGTTTTTGTGATGTAAAGCCAGAAATCAAGATAAATCATGTCAGACATTTTTTCCATCTTTAATGTGACCTTGCAACAAACAAAATTCTAGGGAAAAACAAATAGATCATTATTAGGAAAAATAATTGAAATTAAAAAATCTACAACACCCTGGTTGCATAAGTGTTCTCACCCCTCCAACTAATACTTTGTGTAAGCACCTTTTGCATTTATTACAGCAGTAAGTCTTTGTGAATACATCTCTATCAACTTTGCACACCTGGACTTTGCAATTTTATCCCACTCTTCCTTGCTAATAAGTTCAAGCTGTACTGGATAAAGCAGTTAGAAGATAGAAGGATTGATGTATTTCCAATTAAAGACTCCATACTGATAACAGTGTACATTTGTTAAAAAACACCCTTACACCTACATTTGTATAAGGCCTTCAGTTTTCTAGTTGGTAGAAAAAACACAGTGAGTAAAAAGTTCAAATATTAGCTACTAAAGAAATTTTGCCTTGAAATTTTAGTTTGCCTACACAACTAGGGTACTCCATTGTGTACTAGGGTAGTCCATATTTTTTATATTGTAGCCCATAATTGTGAATAGATCTTCATTAATTTAGTCATAAAATATTATGATACTGTACTTAAACCTCATTAAACATTTTACACAAACACATATGTATGTCTTGTTGTAAATAACAAATGTATTTGTTTTAAATGACCTAACAGGAAACATCGTTGTGTAAATAATTATGTGAACGCTTACACTAGTGAACTGGGTGCACCTGGGTGCAGAAATTACTTAAATTAGACATTCCCTCTAGCTTTTTATCAGTATCTTGCATTGGCTTTTATGAATTGTGGCCAATTTTGTAAGAAATTGCTTCTAGAAACATTACTGGTATAAATCTGCTTGTACAGATGCAGCCATTCAAAACAAGCGGGGTATGCTGCGGTACATTTTGCATCATATGCAAATTCGATTATGTTAATAGTATCCGGAATCACCTTGTAAAACTGCCAGGTGGAGCTAATAAAGCTTAACCTCTCATGTAAGCATTTGAACTGGCACCAGAAAACACCCGGTTTCAAATCCAAATCACTGCTGAGGGACAATTATTATTCAATTTAGAATTTAAGTTGTGTGCTCTAAAGATTTTTAAATTTAAACTGTGTATTACAGCATGTTAATCATTATATATTAAAAAGTCGGTATATTTTATGAAAGCAAGATTGCTCAGTTGTACAAAAGTACACAGCCTACCACCTTTATCATAAATATTTTAATTATGCAGAATATTTTATGCATCAAAGTCTTTACCAAAGATATTTCTAATAATATTAATAATGAATGACCTTGGACAAGCTGTAAACTCAAAGTATTACCCTGGTCCACATTCTTTGTAACCGTCTTTGTAAACGAAAATACTATTTTGTCATTGACACAAAGTAACACCACAGCATTTCTTTGATCCAATCACCTATTCGTTTCCAGTCATACAAAGAAATTTTTGAGAATCTCTGATTCACCATGCCTTTCACATGCTCATAAACGATATTAATTTAGGAACATAAACCCACGTGAGCCCGAAAGCCCATTACTGTAGCGCATTTGCCTGGCGCTGCGGCAGAAGAGTGGCCGGCTGGGGTACATGGTGAAGGGCTGGACAGGAGTGGTAGTGATCAGGGTGTGGATCAGGAAAGTTGCTAACCAGTGCAGTTGATCCACTGTGTACAGTCGGGCGTACAGTCAGGGGAGATTGTCCGTTTTCGTGTAAATAGTTCCCTGGGAGAGTTCTCCTTTCCCACCCTCTCTCGCGCGCAAGAGTGCTGGCTGGCTGGTTGTGCTGAAAAGAAATAACAGGGCTGTTTTTCACTCCACATAGTCTGAGTCTCGGTGGCTGTTCTCACCGAATTCGATACATTATTAATAATATCTTCTGTGTTGCATTAACATTGGAATGTTCCTTTTTTGCAAGTTTAAAAGGAGGCAATACACAAGTGTCCCCTCTTTAACTCTTCAGTTTCCAGAGAAATTTCACCATAGCCTCACAAAATTTTCCAATAATACTCTTCTTGTGTCTAATTTTTAGTTTAGCAGGAGTTAAGCTACAGTATATGAATATATATAGTTATTAATTTCTTTAGATACACTATTCCATATTATATTCCCTATTAATCAAATTCTAATTCTCAATAAAGTGTCCACAATATTTGTTATTTTAGTTTTTCAAAGAAGCCTTTCAAAGGCTTGAGGCATCTGTTAAATTGCCCCACTGCTAAAAAGGCAAGAAAATCCTTTAGGAGAAAACAGTGTTTCAGGTGTGAAGAATACAGATCACCAATTCAATTTCAGCCTCAACCTGTCTCTGCCCCCGCTGCGATTAGAATATACACAAAGGACTGAAATCTTTAGAGTAGATGATCAGGTGTTTCGCAGACGTAAGCATAGTAAGTAATTCAGGCTTTATGAACTCACACCTGGGATTTGTTTAATAAAAAAACATATTGTTTTGTAAAAACTGCACCAGGTATTAGATCTTGTTTATATTAAAGTTATATCACTGGGTAGTGGTGGACAGTGCCCTGTTTTGTCAGTAACCTGCTAATCTGCTTAACAACTGTAGAAAACATTATTTTATTTCTGTACGGAATGCGTGCTAAGTTTAAAAAATTAAAATTAAAATTAATAAAGTGTTTCAAATGTTTAACTGAGAAGTAGTGTAGTCTGCAAAGGAACAAGAAATAGGTTTATTCCATGCTGAAAAGAAAATAGAGAAAACGCAACGTTTCGGCTGTGAAAACAGACACAGCTTTGTGAATCTCTTTTTCTCATAAAACATTTGTCAGTCTGTCCTTGGGGGAAAAGGGGACTGTCTTTTTTAATGGGATGGCTCGCTTATTATTCTTGAAAGGGGGAAGAAAAGACTTGTAAAACAGATTTCCTCACAATTTATCCAGTGGGGCAATTGAACAGACTCCTCAAGCTTTTAACAGACACCTTAAGCCTTTGAAAGGCTATTAATTTGATTAATAGGGAATATAATATTGAATTGCGTATGTAAAGAAATTCTTTGAGTAAGCTGCAAGTTTTTTTATTTTCTAATTATACATTTTAAACACTTTAATTTTGTAAATGCAACACAAATTCCATACAGATACAGTACAGTCATATTCTCCTTTCTTCCCGTGGTGTAAAACGAATTAGCAGGTGATTGAGATAACAATGCATCGTCCACTAGAATGTTCTTTTTTACAAGTGTAAAAAGAGGTGATACGTCTCCTTTCTATAACTCTTCAGTTTACAGAGAAATTTCGCCAGATCCTCACAACATTGTCCAATAATACTCTTCCTTTATCTATTTTTCAGTTTAGCAGGATTTGCACGATAAGTACATTGTTTAATTGGGATGACATTACCCACGTCTATATCACTGTACAACACTTGAATGGAATGTTAATAAAACAGAGCACTTTGAAATACATATACTGTAACTACTTCAGAAAGGTAGCTGCGTCAGCCTGCGTCGTCTGCAGAGGAACAAGTAATAGGTTTATTCCATGCTGAAAAGAGCAGAGAGAAAACATAACGTTTCGGCTGTGAAGCCTTCTTCTGGTGTGAGGGTCTTTAGGTCAAAATGAAAAGCTTGGAGTGTGTAATGTAGGGCTCTCTGAACTAGTTAAACTTTGATGCTGGGAAATTTATTTCCCAGAAGCTGTACTGACTCTCCCTGATGCAGCAATCCGCTGGCCAGGTGACTGAGGACTTGCCAGTGCGGTGACATCACTGCCTTTCATATGAATAGGATGGATCAGACAGTATATGAATAGGATTATATCGTTCTTCATTTCTTTAGATACTCCCTTATATTATAAACGCCCTTAGGCTGGGCAACTTAACTTAGACATTGGATGACTTTAAATGCTATAAAAACAGGTTTCGATAGTTAATTACCACTTCTTATGCGCGAAAAATGGGTGATCTTTCTTCCTCGTGATCAGCTTAGAATGTTTGTGTACGCTGTTAGTTTTTTTCTTCTTAATTAAACGTATAAAATACATTTATTTAATAAAAACAGCACGTTTCAAACAGAAAAATCATATCCTGTTCTCTTCCTGGTATGTAGAACAGATCAGCAGGTCTTTTTTAACCCCAATTGCTTTTTTCCCTGTATTTATCATATTGGCTAGCTAATGTCCTCTTAGCTAGCTAATGGTACTTGTGACTGTATTTCTGCATTGTGTAGCAAAGAAAGGACTATATTTTCAGGCGGAGGATTGTAAACATCTTAACTTTCGTGTTAAATACATTTTTAAAATTAAAATTCATTCTATACAGCACTCATATTTGGGAACCATTTTATAAAAGCAATAAGGCACTCAAGGCCTGTGCTATATCCACTATATAGCACGGCTTCTCGTGACATATTGCTTAAATAATTAAATTCTGAAAACTATAAGTTTGTTTTACTGTGATAACGAGCGCAAGTATTCATGGAAAATGGTAATCACTTAACTTTGAATGTTTTGTGATATTTAGAAAGACCAACAAATTCAATATAGTGTCGATAATATTGTCAGTAATAATGTCAGTAGCAGTTTGAAATTACTTGTTGTTATTAAAAAAGAACTTAGCTTCGAGCATGTTGTGATATTTAGAAATATAAAAAAGTCAATAGAGTGCCCATAATATTTGCTATTTTAGTTTTTCAAAGAAATGTGTTATTAAAAGAAAACTCATGGTAATAGCTGGATTTGAACACCCGCTCTTACCCTTATAAGTCAGTTACTTAAGTCATCACACCAAATCAAGTAGTGAAATGGCTGTACACATATGTACACAATAGAAAGTCTAACACTACTGTTTGTGTTACAGTAAATTAATATAATTACAGATGCAGCCATTCAAAGTGAGCAGTACAGACACGTACCGCAGGTAAGATGACACGGGGTACCGCGGTGCGTGATTGGTTGACCGACAGGGGCACTCGTGGTCCGTTGGTCTGTCGTAGAAAGACTTACTGTAAACGTCTTTACTGTGCCCGTTGTAGATATTGAATTTTACCACTGAAGGGAAATCTTAGTAGCTGAGCATAAAAAGAATAGGAGCATACTGTAACGCGTGTGAAGGCCATAAACGATATTAATTTTGGAACGTAAACATACAGTATATAGCTGGTCTTGGTACTTTAAAGAAAAAAATACACACCAGTATTCCATTTCTCCCTAAACATTGTAAGCTTCGAAATCTTTAACTAACGTGATACCGGAGTCAACAAGCATACTTTTAGAATTTGATTAAAAGGGAATATAATATGGAATCGCGTATCTCAAGAATTTAATAACGGTATTATTATATCCGTGTACTGCGGCAGGGCTGTGTAGGGCTGTTTCCCCTGCCTGTTCATGGGAGCTGTCTTGTAGCCTACTGGTCTAGGTGCGTGACTACCAACTGGCAGGTTGTGTGTTCGAATCCAGCTGGTGCTGGACCTTCCAGTTTTATTTATTTATTTTTTAATCGCGTAACATAAACATATTACCGTATGCAAACTGTACTGTATACAATATGTATATGTATATTTAATGTCTTAACTGTGCCCGTTTAAGTATTGAATATTCATATCTAATTTTACCACTGAAGGGAAATCTTAACATAAACATACAGTATATGGCTGGTCTCGGTACTTTAAAGAAAAAAATACACACCAGTATTCCATTTCTCCCTAAACATTGTAAGCTTTGAAGTCTTTAACTAACGTGATACCGGAGTCAACAAGCATACTTTTAGAATTTGATTAAAAGGGAATATAATATGGAATCGCGTATCTCAAGAATTTAATAACGGTATTATTATATCCGTGTACTGCGGCAGGGCTGTGTAGGGCTGTTTCCCCTGCCTGTTCATGGGAGCTGTCTTGTAGCCTACTGGTCTAGGTGCGTGACTACCAACTGGCAGGTTGTGTGTTCGAATCCAGCTGGTGCTGGACCTTCCAGTTTTATTTATTTATTTTTTAATCGCGTAACATAAACATATTACCGTATGCAAACTGTACTGTATACAATATGTATATGTATATTTAATGTCTTAACTGTGCCCGTTTAAGTATTGAATATTCATATCTAATTTTACCACTGAAGGGAAATCTTAACATAAACATACAGTATATGGCTGGTCTCGGTACTTTAAAGAAAAAAATACACACCAGTATTCCATTTCTCCCTAAACATTGTAAGCTTTGAAGTCTTTAACTAACGTGATACCGGAGTCAACAAGCATACTTTTAGAATTTGATTAAAAGGGAATATAATATGGAATCGCGTATCTCAAGAAATTAATAACGATATAATTATATTCATGTTGCAAAAGAACTGCAACGGACATAAAAACTCCCTTGCTTTTAACAGAGCGTTCCATAATTTCTAACTACGAAAATGCCAGGTGAAAGGATTTGTAAACATATTTTGTTAAAGCAAGTCAGTTTTTTCCGCAACACATAAAATACATTTTTCCAAGAAAGTTTAGCCTTTGTCACTAATGAAACCACTAAATAAAGACATAAATATAGAAATCTTAAGATTTGTTTTATTTAATGTTGGTAGCAGGATTAACTGTCAGAGTGTATATTTTGTCGCAAAGTTGCTGCAAGATGTTAACAGTGAAAAAGGTATTTAGAAATGAGTTATTTCAAGATGAAAAAGAAAACATACACGAAACATGGTTTCATTACGACCAGAATCGGTCTTGAGATATTTTTAACTTGATTTACAGTATTTGAGAGGTATGTCTTAACACCGATACTACAGTGCTTAAGTACTGCTCACGTATATGTTTCTAGGTTTATATTGTGCATTTCATATGGTCAAATTACTTTTGAGCAGCTAATAAGAAGCGCGAAACGGTATGCGTTTTAGTTTCGTTTTGTGCTGGGACCCGTGGATTGATTAGAGATATCAAGAACATACAAGTCATTTTTTAAATGTTGTAGTTCGTCTTGAAAAAATGTTACGAGTACATCATCTATCAACAATTACACAGGTTCTGTTTCCATATTGCGGATTTTGGTTAGGTATTATCAAATCCAGTGGCGCTGTGTGTTAGTTTACTGAGTCCCATGTCACATGGTCTGTGATTGAAACCTGTAAAACCGGTTTAATTCGTCACAGCCAGCACTCTTCAGGTGTGAGGGTCTTCTGCTCAGAATGAAACGCTAAAATGTTTGTGTATATTCTAATGGTAGTGGGGGCAGGGTGTGTGGGAACAGGTTTGGTTGAAATTGCATTGGAGATCTATGTTCTTCACACCTGAAACATTTTCTCTGAAAGCATTTTCTTCGCAGTTTAACCGATCTTGTTACAGCATGTTACAGTTTACTATTATTAACCATTATTAACCTTCTCAGTTTAGCTGATCTTTTGCTGCCTACGCATGCTTACACAGCTCCCTAGGTAAATTATCATACTTGACTGAGAAAGCTTTAGAGAACTTAACATTTTTATTTTCAACAAATTGAAAATACGACGTTTACATTAGCGTTATTAATTTTTCACTTGAGTGTATGGAGGAGTGTCAGCTGTCAATGAGAGCAGACCCCAACCCCCCCCCCCCCGCTTTGGCTGGGCAAACGATTTTTTTAATTTTTAAAAAAGACATAAAAAAATAGATATAAGGATATAAGCATTTACTGCAATACAATACTGCAACATTTCGGCTGTGAATCCTTCTTCATGTGTGAGGGTGAAATGCTTGGAGTTTGTAATGTGGGGCTCTCTGGACGGGTTAAACTTTAATGCAGGAAAAATGTATTTCCCAGAAGCTACAGTATACTGATTCTTATGGAAGCCTGTTTCCGCCAGGGAGTAAAAAAAAACATACACTTTTTCAAAAAAGTAACGCCACACTCTCTTGTTTAAAGCACCACGTCTCTTCCCATTAAAAGGAGGAGACACTTGACTGTTTAACTCTTCAGTTCACAGAGAAATTTCACCAGAGCCTCTTCTCTTCTTGTGTCTAATTTTTAGTTTAGCAGGATTCAAGCAGGATTTCAGATGAAAGGCAGTGAACCCAATCAAGCCCAAATCATAGTTGAACCCGTTCAAGGCCTACATTACATTTTAGAGTCTCATTTTGAGCAGAAGACCCTCACACCTTAAGAAGACTTCACAGCCAAAATGTTGTTTTCTCTCTTCTCTTTTAAGCATGTGTACGATACTGTAATACAGTTTAAAATAATTAAAAGTCTAAACAGTACACACTTGAATTATTATCTCTATTAATTAGAGATACCATTAAATCTTAATGTGCTCTATCAGTGTACTTTTGATGTAATCCTTCATTTCAATAATTCTATGAATGACTGTCTTTCAGGGGGAGGGGGGCAGCAGGTCGAGCTTTTTAGCAGCTTTTTCTCTACACATAATACGTGTCAGCTCTTTTGCCAATGGTAAATAAGGTTCTTCAAAAATAATGTAGCTTACCTGCTTTAGCAATCCGCAAGCTTGCATTTTTCCACGTTTCCGTTTTTATTTCCGTATTTATTTCATGCGCTTGGGAGTGAAACACAGAGACGCTCGGCGTATTTTTCTCAAATTATAACAGTTCTTAAATATTTTTCTGTTATCACGCTTTCGTGTGCTCACAAGATTACCTGCATTCATAGCACGTATTTCTATGCATTCCTGTGTTTACAACGTTAGCATTGTTCCAAAATCACGCACATTCTCCTTTCTCCCTATTTGCTGGAGATACAGTAGCTTTTTTTAAATACAATTGGTCATTTGCATCCGTAGCACGCATTCCTATAGAGTTACAGAGTATCTCGTGTCCACTGAAGTATTAGCGCGCACTGTATCGTAGTACGTAGGCTGCGTATTCGACACGTATTAAAATACAAAATATGAAAACCCGTCCCGATTTTTCAGCGCACACGACACAGTTCCAGGGTCATTTGGCGTACCACTTGGCGGCACTCCATGTACCACTGCCGGTACGCGTACCACAGTTTGAGAACCACTGATCTAACTAACAAAGACGGGACATTAGCTAGCCAATAGGATAAAGGAATAAATTACTTTTTTAGTTTATTTCTTTAGCACATTTATTTGAACATTTCCATCGGTTGTACAAGCACTGAAAAACTGTCCAATCCCTAGTTCATTGGGCATTTTCTTTTAGTATAACAGACATAAAAACTCTTTTGCTTTTAACAGAGCGTTTCATAATTTCTGATAATGAAAATTATTTAATCTGCAACACTTATCATTCAACCAGAGCTCATAATACCACAAGGATCCTCAAGAGCACAACAAAGACTGTATTAAAAGATACTTGTATCAGATACATGAGAATCCAAGCTTTTTTATCTACTCTTTCTTATCTACGCTAAGAAGTAGTCTTTAAAATTTATCACACAGTAAAAAGTCAAATTTCTGGGGCGTCTGTATTTCAGAGATTATGGTAGCGCTTCAGAAGCGTGTCAGCCAGTCCAGGATCGGAATTATCTATTTTATAATCGAGAATATCTAATCACGTATCTAAATAAATTAATAATTATATTAATTTAAGGATCTAAATATCTAAATCTATGTATCTATATAGCTGGTAGTATTATTGTATTTCACTTTCTTTGTAAACACGTTGTGTTAACACCCGAATCGCAGGTGGATTCTATTTTTTGGTCTGTTATGGTCTGTAGCTCAAATCCTGCTTAACTAAAAATCAGACACAAGAAGAGTATTATTAGACAATGTTGTGAGGCTCTGGCGGAAGTTCTCTGTAAACTGAAGAGTTATAGACGAGACACGTTGTGTATTGCATCTTTTGACACTTGTAAAAAAAAAATTCCAATGTTAATGCGACACGGAAGATAATGTGGTGTATTGGTCTTTAGTGAAAAGATTTAATCATTTAATCTCTTTACTGTGCACATTTTAATCTGCTTAGTGCTGAATATTTATATGGAATTTAACCACTAAAGGGAAATTTTAGTAGCTAAGCATAAAACGCAGAGGAGCATAACGAAGGTCATAATGGTCATAAACGATATTAATTTAGAAACATAAACATATAATGTAAACTGTACGTTGTTGTTATTAGTATTTTAAAGAAAAAATATACACCAATACTCAATTTCTCCTACAGTATATTGACATTTTTTATGTTTAAAAATAAAACATGTTAGTACTGTATGTACAGTACACAGCGGTACCACAGGTTGAACTGTATGGCAAATCCACCTGAGCCCAAAAGCCCAATATATTAATTGTGCATTTGCCTGGCGCTGCGCGGTTTTCATCACTCAATGCAGTAGTGCTGGCTGTGACAAATTAAACCGGTTTCACAGGTATTTTCAAAGTAGAAGGGGCCGAGTCTTCCAGTACGCTGGGAAAACGTTCCAAGGTCAAATTCTTCCAGCACGGGGGTACCTTTAAAGCGGAGACGACGGCACCAAAATTTTTTGGCGCGCCTTCTCTTTAAAGCCCTGGCCAAATATGAAGACAGTACGTACAGTTATAATTCAAACGGAATTAAAACCTACACATCCCAGTTACCATGGTGGTGCTTGTGATCATTGCGTTTAACCAACGAAACAGGGCGAAAAATCAGTCACATGACTTTGGGGCAGAGTTTCGAAAGCTTAACCTATCAGCAACAAAGCGAAATTTACACGATAGGCTACCTCAAACTGTCAGTTACACGACTGTGTATGTCGCTTAAGCCACTCCCCTCTCTGGGTGTCTGATTTGCCGCCATCTTTAACCGCTTCGTGTCCGAATGGTAGTAGCTACGCGTACAAAATAAAGTTCATCCCAGCTACAAAACATATATATTTTTGTGGTAAGAGGGAGCAAAACATCAGTATTTACTGCTATTAATTAGTGTACAATTTATAGTTGAAATCTGAGCCTAAATATAAAGTTAAAATCTCGACAAAGCAATGTAGGAAATACAGAGAAAAGAAATCCTTTCTGACATCTAAAATCAGTTTCGATCAAGGTCTCTAAAACGAACAAGAAAAAGAGGATTTTCGGAGGGCAATTACGCTGTATTTATATAGGATAAGTGATTTATGAGCAATCTAATTTCTTGTTCGTTTAAAACAGTGAAATGTCAGCTGCAAAAGATCGCACCAGAAACAGCACTCTGCCTGACGTTCAGGAAAGGCTGAATGAAGTCATGTCAAGTACAATAATTCGGTGATCAATAATAACAGTTGTAGGACAAGAAACAAAAGATAGTGAAAACTTAAGATTTTTAAGGCTAAAACTCAAATTCATTCTACAAATTAAGGCAAATGAAAATTCAGGACGTTAAAGTGCTAGAGGTGTAAAAAAATACAAAAATGCACATGAGCAAAAAGTTTTAGAAATGGAGCAAACAGAAAAAAGCCATGCCTGTAGTGCAGAAGAGGGATGCAGGAACACTTGCTTAGATATACAAAAAAATCACAAAAAGGTGTATGTTACAAAAGAACATGTAAACATGTTCATCATGTACATGAACATGTACATCTATTTCCCTTCGCGATCAATAAAGTCTTATCTATAAACATGAAACAGAGTGAGGAATCAGAAAATTAGCATGCATAAAAAACAGCAATTCTGTCAATGAGCCCTAAATGAATTAATAGCAACCATGGTTTCATGGAGGGCTTCTCAGATAGTTGGGCATTCAGGTAGATTGCCAGGTGAAAGGATTTGTAAACATACTTTGTTAAAGCAAGTCAGTTTTTTCCGCAACACATAAAAGACATTTTTCCAAGAAAGTTTAGCCTTTGTCACTAATGAAACCACTAAATAAAGACATAAATATAGAAATCATAAGATTTTTTTTATTCAATGTTGGTAGCAGGATGAACTGTGCTAAGTGTATATTTTGTTGCAGAGTTGCTGCAAGATGTTAACAGTGAAAAAAGGTATTTAGAAATGAGTTATTTCAAGAAGAAAATTTTTCAGAATAATTGCAAATCTAGCAGGATAGAGAAAGCACAGAAAACAGGCAGTTAGATTGATCAGATTAGTATGAAAAGTTATTTAGCAAAGGGAATGAGAAGAGTGACACACTAGTATGCTTTAGATCTTTTTATCTGTTATGTTAAATGTAGGCTCTGAACGGGTTCAACTATGATTTGGCCTTACTTGCCCTCACACCTTAAGAAGGATTCACAGCCGAAACGTTGCAGTATTGTATTGTAGTAAATGTTTATATTGTAACGCATACAGCCTCCATTGCTTGTGAGAGCTGGCTTACCAGCGCAGTGACGTCACCGCCCTTCCCTGTGGACGGCAGGGACCGCAGCCACTGGGCTGATGGGAGATTCCCCTTTGGCTCAAGAGGCTGGGTCCCTGTTGAGTGAAGTTGGAGGCCTGGATTTGAGTCCCCAAAGGTGGGGGGGCTGACCTGATGTGGCAGTGGCAAGGGTGCCCATGTGAACCCTGTAGTGTTACAATATCATTATATCTAAGTTTTCATTTCTTTTTTAAAAATTAAAAAAATCATTTGCCCAGCCTAAGGGGGGGGGGGGGGGTCTGCTCTCATTGACAGCTGACACTCCTCCATACACTCAAGTGAAAAATTAATAACGCTAATGTAAACGTCGCATTTACAATTTGTTGAAAATAAAAATGTTAAGTTCTCTAAAGCTTTCTCAGTCAAGTACAGATGCAGCCATTCAAAATGCGCGGTAAAAACCCGCGGTACAGTAACCTACCCACAAGCCACCGCGGGGCACCGGAGGGCACACACCAGTCTTCCATTTCTCCCTAAACATTTTAAGCATGAAAGTTTTATGAAACGGTACCCAAATATGCGATTGCTGTATAGAATGAATTTTAATTTAAAAAAATTATTTAACACGAACATTAAGCTGTTTACATTTTCCGCCTGAGAACAGTCACTCGTTGCTACCCAACGCAGAAACACAGCCACTAACTAGCAAAGAGAGGACATTAGCTACCCAATATGATAAAGAAATAAATGATTATTTTGTTTATTTCTTTTGCACATTTATTTGAACATTTCCATCGATTGTACAAGCACTTGGAAACTGTCCAATCCCTAGTTCATCAGGCATTTTACCGGTCTGGCGCCGGTCTGTGTCTTCCAGGATATAATGCCAGCGAACTCTTGTTTTTATGTCCACTATAACAGACAATCTCCTTTGCTTTTAACCGAGCGTTTAATAATTTCCTAAAATGAAAATGATTTACTTTATTTCCCTCACGGGATCAATAAAAGTATCTATCATCTGTCTAAACTGTGGGACAGAATTCTGGGGTCTCCCAATACCAGAGATTATGGTAGGGCTTCAGAATGGTGATTGGCTGACACCATCTGACACCCCTCTGATTGGAGAAAAAAGACGTGCTGGTTTGCTATACATACTGTACCAGGAAGAGGATTTCTTTCTATTCAAAACGTGTATTTTAAAAGTTTAAGAAGTAAAAACCTTACAGCGTACACAGATTTCTAAACTGATCAGGGTCGTTATCTTTGTCATATGCATAATAATGTTCACCGCTCTGTCCAGCAAATTAATAATAAACTTTATTTTATATAGCGTTTTAAACGAATAAGTAATTAGATTGCTCATAAACCTAAGCACTTGCTTTTTCTTTTTATTTAGGCTCAGATTTCAACTATAGATCGTATTATTAATAACCATAATAACAACCAACCAACAAAAACAACCATATAAACATACTACCAACCAAAAACATAGATAATAACCACAATACAAAATCAAATAATCAAACCATTTTACTCTCCTAAAGTCCTCCAATTATCATAATCCCGCCCCTTATGCAAAACCAAACCTTCCTCCCATCCCAGTTTATCCTGTTTATCATAAACAAAATCCACCTCAATTTTCAACATAAAGCATTGCACAAAATCAATACCTCAACACTCCATACTCAACAACGATAATTCACAAACAGCCAGAACATGTAACTACACATTCCCAAACAGACCTAATTTCCATAGCCCCGCCCCTTATGCAAAACCAACATCCCTCCCCTGTTCTCTCTCTCCCCTGGCGGTTGTAATTGTTTTTATTTTCAAATAAATTTTAGCAAAGTCATGTATTTTAAAAATCTTAAGATTTTTATATTTATGTCTTTATTTAGTGGTTTCATTAGTGACAGAGGCTAAACTTTCTTTGAAAAATGTCTTTTATGTAAACCATGTTTGCTATTAATTCATTCAGGGCTAAAATATGTTCATTGTCTTCTAATGAAAGAAGGGTTCCTTTCGCCGTAGTCGGGAGCCAAGCCTTTAACTAGTAAGTACTGTACTTACTGGGTTTTTGAGGGGGGGAGGTGTCTTTCGCTGGAAATCTCGCCTCCTACTAATACCAGTGAAACTGGTTCAATTCATCACAGCCAGCACTCCTGCAGAGAGGAGGGTTGTACTTGCAGTGTATACAGTACACGCGTTATGCTCTTCGTTAATGTCTGTGAAGTTTTATTTAATCTCTGAGCCATACTGATTCTTCTGGAAGTCAGTTTCCGCCAGGGAGTAAAAAAAAAACACACTATGGTATTCTCTCCAATGCAGTGCAGTTAAAAACATACGTCTGATGCTGCTCCTAAATGAATATCGTTTATGACCATCAGAAGCTTTATGCTCCTTTTCTTTTTTCCAGTGGATTGAACAGGGAGAGGCATTTCATGATGTACTTTTCACTGATGAAACAACAGTGGCTCTGGAACAGTTTTCAACCAAGTCTTTTTATAAAAAGGGGAGATATGTACACGTTACTGAAGCTAAAAGTTTAGCCTTTGTCACTAATGTAACCACTAAATAAAGACATATAGAAATCCCTACGTTACAGACTGTATATGGCTGGTATTGGTAGTTTAAAGAAAAAATACACACCAGTATTCCACTTTCTCCCTAAACATTTTAAGCATCAGAGTCTTACATGTGGTTATTTCGGAAACGTTTGTACATGCTCCTTCTGACCATGTTACTGTTTACTGTTAATGACCATATTAAGTTTAAGTGCCTGTGGGCACTTTTCCTGTCCGTGGGGGGTGGACCGTCTTTCATTAGAAGGTTAGTCTGTTCTACTCTGAGAATGTAGAGGGGGTGGAAAGTGCCTGCGGTCATTTAATTAGTATTAAAATTCACACTGATTCCCTTGCAAAGATACGGACATAGGAATATTCGTGCGTGGTCAATAAATGGCATAAAAACGACAAAGTGAAGGCTGTGAAAACATTCACAATGTACTTTATACACAAAGCAAATATACCCCCCCCCTCTCAATTCAATTCAAGCTGCTTTATTAGCATGACAGATGGGTACAATCAGTGTTGGGTATTTACTTTGCTTTGAGATGCCACTTTTAAAGGTGATATATAAAATAAAGGCTTTAACTTGCTTTAACTCCGCAAGTCTGAGTTCTTGTGTCTGTCCTATCCGAACCCGAAAGTATTACAATATGTATCTTTATAGCAGATGGTGTACAGCTTTTTAGTATAGATTACACTTTTCTAAAATGTATTTAAAAAATAAAAACGATTACAATCTAATCTTTCCACGTTTGATCCCAAAATAAATCTAAACGGGGAGAAAGCTATGCTGAAAGTTTATTAAGATACTTAGAAGACAAAGATATCAATTTATGTTGCATTTGTCTGATCAAAAAACACATATATTTAAACCCGCATTTGCGATTTAAATCAAAACGTTATTTAAATCAATATAAATGTTTATATTGTAACACATAGGTGACTATTCATTGTTATTAAAATGACTTAAATTCGATCATGTTGTGATATTTAGAAATATAAATTTGTTTGGTGCGAGTGAGGTTTTATTTAATCTCTGACTCAGTGATGGCCTGGCATGGTGAGGTGCGCTGGCAGCTATGTGGTGTTACGCAGTGGTGGCCTGACACGGTGAGGTGCCCTGGCAGCTGTATGATGCAGTGGTGGCCTGGCACGGTGAGATGCGCTTGCAGCTATGTGACGCAGTGGTGGTCGGGTATGTAGAGGTGCACTGGCAGCTGTGTGTTGTGACGCAGTGGTGGCCTGGCACGGTGAGGTGCGCTGGCAGCTGTGTGATGCAGTGGTGGCCTGGCACGGTGAGGTGCGCTGACAGCTGTGTGGTGTGGCGCAGTTGTGGCCTGGCACGGTGAAGTGCGCTGGCAGCTGTGTGATGCAGTGGTGGCCGGACACAGTGAGGTGCGCTGGCAGCTGTGTGATGCATAAATACAACAGTAGTACCTGATGTCTCAGTGGCTTTCAAAATTAAATTATGCATGCAAACCTGTGAACTAGAAAGATAACTAAGATATCCATCCATTATATTCCATAATATCCATGAAATACATGGCGCTGAAATATGTGTGACGCAGTGGTGGCCTGACACTGTGAGGTGCCCTGGCAGCTGTATGATGCAGTGGTGGCCTGGCACGGTGAGGTGCGCTTGCAGCTATGTGACGCAGTGGTGGCCTGGCACGGTGGATATCTTAGTTATCTTTCTAGTTCACAGGTTTGCATGCATAATTTAATTTTGAAAGCCACTGAGACATCAGGTACTACTGTTGTATTTATGAAAAAGAAACAAAACAAAAAACATACTAACAACTGTGCCATCCTACTCCTTTGTTAATACATTTTATTATTCATAAACAGTTAACATTGTTAGCAAAATATTTTGAATTATATTTAACCCTATTTTTTCTTTAGTTTTGTATTTAACTTATTATATGATAGTCAGACTTAATGTATATTTGAACAATGAAAATATATTTTTACAAGATTTTACATTAAGCACTTAAAATTAATATGGTTAACAATAGTAAACTGTAACATGCTGTAACAAGATCGGTTAAACTGCGAAGAAAATGCTTTCAGAGAAAATGTTTCAGGTGTGAAGAACATAGATCTCCAATGCAATTTCAACCAAACCTGTTCCCACACACCCTGCCCCCACTACCATTAGAATATACACAAACATTTTAGCGTTTCATTCTGAGCAGAAGACCCTCACACCTGCGGAGTGCTGGCTGCGACGAATTAAACCGGTTTTACAGGTTTCAATCACAGACCATGTGACATGGGACTCAGTAAACTACAGTAACACCGTATTTGATAACGCTATAAAAACGCTATAAAATAATGTGACTTGGCACAGAACAAGTTTACAGCACAGTACAAAAATAAATGCTGACCATGACTTTAGAAGCATAAATTGCCTTACACTCAATTTAAACACAAGCTGTCTTTAGCCCTCTAAGCTGGTTCATACAGAAATGTAGAGATCCAGGCTCAGAACACACAGCTTCATTAGCGAATACATATGCAGGACAACTAGAGAAGATGTTTTACAGAGGATGGATTTTTAGAAACATCCCATCAGACATCCCATCATATTCAAAACGTGAAATCTAGAAAATAATATTACGTAACCAAAATCCGCAATATGGAAACAGAACCTGTGTAATTGTTGATAGATGATGTACTCGTAACATTTTTTCAAGACGAACTACAACATTTAAAAAATGTCTTGTATGTACTTGATATCTCTAATCAATCCACGGGTCCCAGCACAAAACGAAACTAAAACGCATACCGTTTCGCGCTTCTTATTAGTTGCTCAAAAGTAATTTGACCGTATGAAATGCATAATATAAACCTAGAAACATATACGTGAGCAGTACTTAAGCACTGTAGTATCGGTGTTAAGATATACCTCTCAAATGCTGTAAATCAAGTTAAAAATATCTCAAGACCGATTCTGGTCATAATGAAACCATGTTTCGTGTATGTTTTCTTTAAAGTACCGAGACCAGCCATATACTGTATGTTTATGTTCCAAAATTGATATCGTTTATGGCCTTCACACACGTTACAGTATGCTCCTATTTTTTTATGCTCAGCTACTAAGATTTCCCTTCAGTGGTAAAATTAGATATGAATATTCAATACTTAAATGGGCACAGTTAAGACATTAAATATACATATACATACTGTATACAGTACAGTTTGCATATGGTAATATGTTTATGTTACGCAATTAAAAAATAAATAAATAAAAATGAAAAGTCCAGCACCAGCTGGTTTCGAACACACAATCTGCTAGTTGATAGTCACGCACCTAGACCAGTAGGCTACAAGACAGCTTGCATGAACAGGCAGGCGAAACAGAATTAAATTCTTGAGATACGCGATTCCATAATATATTCCCTTTTAATCAAATTCTAAAAGTATGCTTGTTGACTCTGGTATCACGTTAGTTAAAGACTTCGAAGCTTACAATGTTTAGGGAGAAATGGAATACTGGTGTGTATTTTTTTCTTTAAAGTGCCGATTCCTGGAACACCCCTCTGAAGTGATTCCATAAGAAAAGAAAGCGTTGATAAATACAAGTGTCTTTTAATACACTCTTTGCTGTGCTCTTGAGGATCCTTGTGATATTTTAAGCTCTAGTTGAATGATAGGTGTCGCATTTTAAATCATTTTCGTAGTTAGAAATTATGAAACGCCCTGTTAAAACCAAGGAAGTTTTTATGCCCATTGAAGTAAAACAAAATGCCTGACAAAGTATGGCTTGGACAGATTCCAAGTGCTTGTACTAATGTGCTAAAGAAATTATACTTTGAGTATACAGCTTGTCCAAAGTCATCCATTATTAATACTATTAGTAATATCTTCAGTAAAGGCTTTGATGCATAAATATTTCTGATAAAGGTAGGTTGTGTACTTTTGTCCAACTGAGCAATCTTGCTTTCATAAAATATACCAACATTTTAATGACTGATGATTAACATGCTGTAATACACAGTTCAAAATTAAAGGCTCAAATGCTGTACATGAGAGGTTAAGCTCCCCCTGGCGGTTTTACAAGGCGACGCCGGATAGTTAGTCACGTGACACACGTGAACCGCGTGATACCCCGGTGGGCGTGTCGCGGTATGCCGCGAAATACCTCACCCATTTTGAATGGCTGCATCTGTATGATAATTTACCTAGGGAGCTGTGTAAGCATGCGTAGGCAGCAAAAGATCAGCTAAACTGGGAAGATGCAACACCGAATATATTATTAATAACCTTTTAAATCTGAAGGGAGATCTAAAGGGATCCGTACGATACAGGTCCCTGCTACTGGAGCGATTTCGAGAGAAAGACGGTGACTATTCGTTGTTATTAAAAAATGACTTAGGTTCGAACATGTTGTGATATTTAGAAATATAAAAGAGCCAGTCAATAATATTCCTATTTTAGTTTTTCGAAGATATGTTTGTTAAAAGAAAGTTCATAGCACTAGCTGGATTTGAATAGCTGACCTCTACGCTTCTAAGTCAGGCACTTAAACCATCACACCACTAGCATAGTTAATTATATCATTATTAATTACTTTAGATATGCGATTCTATATTATATTCCCTATTAATCAAATTCTAAAAGTATGCTTGTTTACTCCGGTATCGAGCGTATTCGCAGAAAAGCTTAAAACTATCACTTTTCTCACAGAGTACTGTATACTGTATAAACGTCCAGTAACATGGTCAGAGGGAGCAAGGAGCACGTAAAAACATTTCCGAAATAACCACATGTAAGACTTTGATGCTTAAAATGTTTATGGAGAAATGGAATACTGGTGTGTATTTTTTCTTTAAAATACCAAGACCAGCCATATACAGTACAGTTTACATACAGTAATATGTTTATGTTCCTAAATTAATATCTTTTATGAGCATGTGAAAGGCATGGTGAATCGGAGGTTCTCAATAATTACTTTGCATGATTGGAAACAAATGTGTGATTGGATCAACGAAATGCTGTGGTGTTATTTTTTGTCAATGAAAAAATAAAGTATTTTCGTTTACAAAGACGGTTACAAAGAATGTGGACCAGGGTAATACTTTGAGTTTACACCTTGTCCAAGGTCATTCATTATTAATACTATTAGTAATATCTTCGGTAAAGACTTTGATGGCGACAGCTCAAATGCTGTACATGAGAGGTTGAGCTTTATTAGCTCCACCTGGCGGTAATTCCAGATACTATTATCTTACTTGCGGTATTATGCAGTATTATACCGTAACCCGTGTTATACCGGAACACGCCCACTGCATTTTAAAGTGGTATAACCCCCTCGTTTTGAATGGCTACATCTGTATAAGACAGGTCTTGTGGTCTAATGGTAAATCACCACACCAACCATCTTCCTCTGAAGACACAGCCAAATAAATGCAATAATTAACACAATACTTAACAACCCAAACTCAAGATAGCTGTGGGGTTGATCTGTGTGAATTCTAATCAGGACTAAAACACCTAACTTCAGAGACCTAGCCACCAAATTGTGGATCTTGACTTATTTATTAGCCTCAGACATTAGATTATCGGCTAATTTAAATATGGGATTTGCATATATCTCCTTTAAGAATTTTTATTGCTTCTCTCAGGAGAGATGGAATAACATTTCCAGTAAACTCACAAATTTCTGTGAATAAGACACTTATGTTTGGTGATTAAATGTCATTGCTTATATTGTGCCTATTCTTTTGATACCAAACAAGCATAGCTCACTTCTTCCTGAAATAATTATGAGACTTAATACCGTATGTTAATTGAATATTTTGAGTTTAACTTTTCATAAGGGAATGAAGTATGTGGAAACATATCCAGTACTTCATACAGTCTTTTATCAAAAAGGAATGAAGGATGCTGTTTTAATGAGTTAAAATATTCATTTGCTATACAAGCAATTAGAAGAGGTCGTGCCTCATTTAACCACTAGAGAGGTGGCTCAGTTTTCCATACTTGGACAATCAATTGATTTCGATGGATCAGAATAATGTGTTCTCTAAATCCTTTTAGCAATGTTTGTTGAACTCTGCAATCAACAATCTGACTGGCTCATCTGCTTTATTATAAATTGTTCTTTAACTCAAGACTAAACAAGTGTTATCTGTGGGCATTTGCTCAAATATCCATTTTGCTTGAGGTTTAATGCATATGTTTATGTTTGTTTTGAATATAACCATGTGATTTCTTCATTTCATTTCATCCAGAATTTGTTGTGGTACATAAGGTGTATATATTGATAATTTTAAGGTATGGTTGCACAGTTTCTTGAAACTGAAACTTATCAAAAGTCATTCCTTTCATTCCTTCTACGTATATAATGGCCACAAATTTAAGGTCTTGTCTCTGGTGTTGGGTAATCTCGAGAATCACCAGGTCTACTTAGCTCATATACAAACGGTTTTATGGCCGTTTCACTGCAATGGTAACACTTTACAATAAGATTGCGATATGAAGGGTTTATAAATACTCTATTAATGATAAACTGACAGGGATTCATAGTTGTAACAACACAAAGGTGTTCTTAGGCCTTTATTAACTCTGATTTAAATGCTTTGTAAATGTTTTCTTAAAACGGATCTAACACAAACTCATGATAGAGAGTGAACAACACATTAACAGATGTCAATTTTTGTTTTGCTAAACATGAATTCTCTGCTCTGTGGAAGAGCAACACAAGCTGTCTCTGGGGCACCTGTGCTTTATCGAACCTTTTGAAGAGATCCACCGCTTACTCAACTACAGGATCACAATTGAAGGTACAGTATACAAGATATTTATTAAGGAGGAAAGGGTTGTGATTCTATTCCATGACACTATTGCCAGTTGAAAGATACAAGGCACAACTGGAATGTCAAAAGCTTAAACTGCAGTGGCAAGAAGAAAAGAATAAAGAACTGATCAATGAATGTGGCTTTCTAAGAGACGTTGATGGAATGTAAGTAACACTTTTTTCTATGTCATGTAGATAAGATTATTATTACTGTACAATGCCAGTAGCTGATGAGGACAAGACTTTATCAAAAATACCTATTTAATACAGTTGTAAGAAAAACATAAACAATGTGCAATTGCATTGTAAAGTCCATTTTAATAAATGCATCAAAAGTTGGATTTAAATTGAATTTCAATCAAAATTTTTGTTTTGTATATTTATTACATTTAATATTTTGATATCTATAAATAATATATTTGTTGCTTTTCACAGCAAGAAAAAGAATGCCAGCTCTTTCAACAGAGTCATCTTTATCGGAAGATGAAGACGCATCAAGTTCTTCACTATCATCTGAATCCTCTCCTGATTCTTCTCACAAGAAAAAGAAAATTAGGAAGAAAAGGAAGAAGAGTGAAGTTCATAGAGGCAGTATAAGAGATTAATACTAATGTGGCTGCTGTATACAGAAAATGAGTTTGTTTAGTACATTACTTTAAATATGTTTTTTAAGTGTCATTTTCCTGGGCAAGGATGATTGAAACATTGACCAGCATGTGGAAGTGGCAGCTTATTATCTTTACACTGAAATGGCAATATTTCAGCTGACTCCTCACGTTGGACACCACACCTATCTGATGATGTCTTGGGCTCCCAAATTCCTAACAGAAACACATAGACACCAAAACAGGTGGGGGCTTTGCTGGCTAATGTGTGCTTTTCTCTTTTTTCTAGCCATTATATTTTACTCTGTTCACTGTATTTGTGTATTTTTTCTATTTATGGTGGATTACAAAAGACCAGTAGACGTTTTATTAGGAATCATTTAAAAACCTCACTTAGGACCCCTGTCAGTGCCTGTAACACAGTCTTCAATTAAAACAGTCAACATTATTTAAAGATAAGTGATTTCAGGATCATTTTGAATATGAGTAAAAGTTATGGAAAGAAGGAAAATTTGTTTCTGGTTGCAGTAACAGTGTTGTCTCTGAGAACCAGTTATGACAGAAACCTACTAGATATAATTCCTTTATGAATTAATTGTTTTTCTCTGTGTAAGATTTCTCTACTCTACTCAGTAAATACCTCACCTTTTAACTTTGTGTTGTAGTAAGTGCACCTTCCAGTGTTGTGCTACAATACAAGAAGGTGCTGAAATTATTCAGAAGAAAGGAGACAATGAAGAAAGTATTTCAGACAATGAATGTGGACAGGAACACAATTTTTTCAATAGCTGCCATTGCAGAGCTAGATATTTGTGCACCTGAGAAATACAATGGGGTTCTACAGTCTTATACCAGAAGGACAAAGCTGCTCAATTTTGCAAAGCTCTGTTCAGCAGCAATAGATGGTAAAATAAAATCGAAAATTAAATAAATGAAAATTTTGAAGAAGAATACTTGCTGTTAAGTGTTGAATAAGGTCAAAAGTTAAAGGTGTTTCACTTCATTTAAATGTCTTTCACATTTTTAATTTATCATGTTATTGTTTCTCACAGTACTTCTCATTTTATGCCACTTCTGAGATGTGTACAAAAATAACCTGTACATTGGTGGCAACAACAAGAAATCTGAAGCATTGTAAGTTTTTCGTGGCTTTGAAATTACTAAACTTACCTTTCCTGTAGGAAGTGTTTTCTATTCTTTCACTTTTTATATGTGTTAACCAACATTCTTATTTCATTGTATCTATTTTTTTCTATATTAATAGTAATGTTCACATTGTCACCATGCCTCAGTGTTAATAATAACAATAATTGCTTACACTTATATAGCGCTTTTCTGGACATTCCACTCAAAGCGCTTTACAGGTAATGGGGACTCCCCTCCACCACCATCAGTGTACAGAATCCACCTGGATGCAGTGTTGTTATTGAAAATATAGGGTATTTGTTCAATTTAATTTCTATGTAAAATACAAATATTTTTCATTAACATACTGTGAAGTTCCTTTGTCCATTACAACAGATTTTTGTTTTTGTACTTGTATTTGCAAAATATTTTTTGAACTAATATAATTACAATTATTGTCATTAAAAAAATCTTGTTTTGAAAATGTGGTCTGTATTATTGCCACATTTAATGTGTGGTTTACAAAGACTTTTGTTAATGTATATTAATAGTTTACTGCAACATGATTTTGCATTAATAAGAATGAATAGGTTCATACTTTACACGAGGTCCTGAAAAGAATGTTTAAAGGCTTATAAAGCCTTTACAAATACCTGTTAATGATATACTGTATATCAACCCAATGTGGGGTTAGGAAATAGGAAGGTTGTTCATAAGGCTTAGTCTGAATGTGGTTGATGGTTATAAGTGACAGAATACTGTAACAGCAGCTTCATAAAAGAACATTCTGCAGTTCTACAACTGTCCTGGATGAAAGGAGTCAACAGCCTGGAGCTGTATACACACTCTCTTCAACACATCTACATTTACCAAAATATCTAGTATACAGTACCTTCAGTTGTGATCTTGTAGATGAGTAACCTGTGGAACTCCTTAAAGGTGTTCTATAAAGCACTTAGGTGCCCCAGAGACAGCTTTTGTTGGTCTTCCACAGAGCAGAGAATTCATGTTTAGCCAAACAAAAATTGACATCTGTTAGTGTGTTGTTCACTCTCTATTAAGTATGAGTTTGTGTTAGATCTGTTTTGATCTGGCTCAGAATCCATTTTGTTGTAGTACTTTGTCTAGATTGCAGTGAGAGCAGAGAAGCCTTTCTCACAAAGGTAGGTAGTGGCAAATGGCATCAAAAACTTACTTCAATTCTGACATCAAAGTCTCACCAGATGATAACTCGAGCAACTTCTCCTGTTCAGCACAGGACAGATCCTTGGGTATTCCTATGCCATCAACAGTAAAGGGGTTCCTGATCCACTCTGGTGTGGCCTCAACTGGAAAATACTCTGAGAACTGTTCTTCCAATGACAAGAGGTGGACTGCAATCACATCACGAACAGGAGCCTCAGGTGTTACACCGTATGTGTGCAGATACTTCTCCAAAGTTCGGAAAGCAGAGATATTACTTGCATTGAATTTATTAACAAAAAGCTGCAGCTTTTTCTTCATAGTAGTGATCTTGTCAGTGGCGTCAGTACTCTTGCTGTCTATTCCTTTCAGCCATGACAGAATACTTGAGTTTTGTGAGGCCAAATTTGAAGCCTGAACCTGAAATCTGTCACTCTCTTTTCCTCTCAAAGTGAGTAAACAAATGCACACATGGAGATGGATTCTCACAGAAGCGGTTTTACAATGTTTTGCTCAGCTGCTATGCGCTTGAGTTGATAGACAGAAAATACAGTGCGCTGAGAAAAACTGGCATTTTAAAATCTGTAATACTTTTGAAAATGGGGAGCAGCTGATAACCGTTAGCTACGTAGGCACACATACAAGATAGAGAGAGAATGAGCGAGCGCGCAAAATGAGTAACGAATTTCTTCTGATAAAAATAAATTTAAAACATAATAATAATTAATTTTCACTTTTTAGAAAACAAACCCGAACCCGGCCTGAGCCCAAAGTTGTATGTGAAAAACCGACCCGAACCCAGCCCAAAATCTGATACTTTTTTGGGGTCCCGTCGGACTTGTGTTGGGTAGCCCTTGAGTGTCCACTCAAGTATTAGAGCATGCTGCATCGACATAGCTAAGTACCTAGGCTGTGTATTTGACAGATAATTTTATCAAAATAGAAAATATGAAAACCCGTTTTAAGCTTTCTGAAGCCAATTAAGTAAATTACAGATGAAAAATGTATATAGTTTTTAATTATTCAAGTTTTAATTCCCAATTTTTCAGTGCACACAACAAATTTCCAGGGTCATTTGGCATACCAACTGGGGACGATCCGTACCACAGTTTGAGAACCACGGTGATAGCCAATCACAACTGGTGATGTTGCCACATATACTGTAAATGGGAACAGTCCTTTTCCTCCTATTAACCACAGGCTCTTTCAGTCTCTCTCTAGACAATATCTCTAGCCATCTGACTTTTACAACCACGTAACTACAAGCAGTAAGTCAGTTAAGTGCTGAATTCTGTCCAAAATATTAATCCTGAAACAGAAGAAATCTTGTGTTAACGAAACCCACTGTAATTTTCATCTGAAATTGAAATTCGTCTTGAAATTAAACAGTTGAACTCTTTCTCTTTTGTTGACATTCAGAATATTTAAAACAAAAAGCTATAATACAGAATGAAATGAGTTCCACTATTGCCTACCTTGTGAACCTCAAGAAAAGCTGCATAGACTGTTTTAAAAACCAATAAGTATTTATTGGTCCTCAGGGCTGCCTGAGGCCAATGCAAACTCCAGTTACCACCAGAAAATCTCGCTCTCCTGGGTCGGGACCCTCCCTGCATCGAGAAGCTGCTATGGAAACCCAGCCAGCTTTTACCAGCGCAAACTTTAAACACATCAAGGACATTTGGACAGTGGATGATCAGTATAGCTTAATCTTCATTATTTTTTTCACTCGTGCATAAGAATATAAATTATGAATAGATAATAGAGAATATATATATATATGATGTAGTTATATTAGACTGATAAAACCTATAAGGTAGGTTGGTCCCTTAACAGGCCATAAAGGCCCATGGGGAGTGGGGGCAAGGGCCACTGTTTTTCTTTGACCATCCTACACTGGTTGTGTAGGCAATGTGGTCAGTATCATGCTCTGGCCGGCCTATTACCTCTGGAAGGATTAACCTCTGTACTCACTTGGAAAGCAGGCTGAGTGGACCTGGGATCTGTCTGGAAGGAATTAGAACAAGCTAAATCACTTGCCCCTGTCTAGGATTGAACCCAGGACTTTCCGGTCAGGAGCTAGACATAAAACCTATGAGCTAGACTGTAAAACATTATAGTTGATGCCTATTTTGACACTGAAGTTATTAATTTAGATTTTTGCAATACCTGAATGAACGATAATTTCACAGATATATATTCTATTACATTGTTGCTTGTTATGGATGGCTTGGTAACATCAATAGATTGTATAGATCGTTTATTTAGAATCTGTGTGTGGGACTGTAAATTATTATGTTTGGCTGGTTCCTAAAAATCGGCAAGTACTCTCTGAATTTCTGATTGTTACAGCAAATGAAAATCCCTAACCTCCTACAGAACTATACCAAATAAAGATTGATTGAGTATGTGAGTGAGTGTAAATAATTGGTGAGCCAAGCTTGACTCATAGGAAGGAGAAGCAAAAAAGAATGATCCCTAGAGGTCAGAGAAAGAAAATTGTTCTGCCTGTGCTGAAAAGAAAACTGGTCAAGGTTAAAAGAGCTCTAGCAGGAAGATCATCAATGAAAAAAAGTCATCTGAGAAATGAAGCATGCAAGGGATCTGGTAAATGAAGGAAGATCCAGCAGAGGGGTTCTGAAAGTCTCAGAAAGCTTTGGGCTAGTGCAGCAGATGAAAGTGAGATAGACTGTGAAATAATAATTATCTTTCTAGCATATCCTAGAAGTGCCTTGATCTTAGGGATGATAGGCATAACTTTAAGATGATGGCTGCCATGAACTAAGCATCCTGCTGCTTTGAATAAAGTATAGCAAGGTCAATAATTTACCAGCACAGAGGAAAGGTGGATAAAATAATCCTTCCACTCCATAACTTAATACCGGGAACAGGGAAGTTATGAAGTTGAAAAATCATTTTAGAAGGCACATTTTACCAGAATACGTGCAGATAGATAATCCTGAAGAGTGAAAAGGGCAGAATAGAAAAAAAGGGCATGGTAAGCAGGCATCAAGAGTGGGCAGGCTCCTGTGAAAAGATGCAGGCAGATGGCAGCCCGAGCCAAAAGGAGGAGAACAGGAGCCCAGCAGATGAGTCGTTACATAGTTTTAGAAACACTGAGACAACCAGTGAGAATAGAAGGGTCTGGGAATGATAAAGAGATGGAAAAGAGCTGATCTGAGGGCATATAGAGAAGCCACAGTGCAATGGAGAACATCTGAACCACCAGGGCAGCAAGTTAAAGAGTTTGGGGCTGACACCACACCCTGTAGCCATTTCTGTATCAAATGGATTAATAATATCTATATAAATGTGAATGGATGTTGAATGTTATGTAGTGCTTAAAACCTCCAGTAAGGAATCAAAGCAATAAACAGAACAAGGAATCAAGTTTTACTCTTATGCTCACACACATTATGAAAGATCCTCAACTGAAACATTGTGTTATTTTAGCTTTTCATACTATAATTAACTTCCACTTGTTTTATTAATGTTATATGAGTGAACAATGCTAAAATAATAGTTTAGTGCTGAGGTTCTTAAATGGGAGTCATGACATAATCCCATGGCAGTCGCACAATAGGCAACAGAAACAGAATCAACCAAAGAGCGACACACACACTAGGGCGGTAAACAAGAATCATACACCGGTTCAGGGTGGCAACACATCAAAGAACAATAACAAAGGTAAACAATTAACTATTATGTACACTTGCACAGTTAAGACTATTTACATTAGCAGGGTAAGTTAGTGGTCAATCTGCAAGCCCACAGACCATCTCCCAGCTACAACTCCCAGCCTGCACAGCATTGCGCCCAGTGAGTGCACTTCATTAATTTCTGTTGGGTGGGCCACGATTGTATTTATATTTGTAGCCTTTTTTTTAGCTAAGGTAGTCGTGATTAGCCTTGTGTAGAGGTTTGATGGGTTTACTGAGACAATTATTAATTGTAGCAGTAATCACGAGGTTGTTCGTTGGGGCTTTTAGAAAATCAATCGTCAGAACAACTAACAACGCACACACACGGGTTCAATACACGAGATACGTTTATTTATATAAATTGTGCACCAAACATATACTAGTCTGCCTGGATACGAGCAGCAGACCTTACTGTGAGGGTTATAAATATTCAAGGTATATAATCTCGAAGAGATGCAAACACAAAGAGATACACAACAGAGAATATATGTCAATATATATCGTTCGGTTACCAAATCGCTAATCAGTGTTATTACCCACTGTTACTCTAAACTCGTAAGTAAATACATTACTCATGAATTAAATTGATAACGACTTGTGTTGAGGTACAATTGAATTCTCGAGTTGCAATGTAGAACATGGGGTTTACTTATCCACTGTGTATGGATTTGGAATTTCCCGGCACGAACACCAAACCTGCTGACAGGCTCTGTTGCAGCCTCTGTTCTAGAGGTTGTCCAATGGGCGTTGTCCCGGCGTCCTCTGGCTACCGGCCAACCAGTCGAGGTGCAGCTCAGAGTAGGACGGGCAGAGGAATCTAACTGCGGTGCGCAGGGCAGTTGTTGCTCCGAGGGGATCTACCAGCAGTCCGGCTGGCTAGTAGAATGTCTCTATGCACAGAGTGTGACCGCGAGTCCTCACAAGTCACTCTTTTGCCTGGGAAGAACCTGGTTTGTTCCCAGTCCAGCGCTGCTTCTGAATAAGCTATTCAGGTTGTTTACGAGGGTCCAACTGTGGGCTGCTGTTGATCAAGCGGAGCATTCACGTTGGTAGAATTCTGAGTACGTACGGGATCCTCGGCCTCGCGCTTAGAACAAAATCCAAGTCCCTTTGCAGACAACAGCAGTTGTCACGTGATTGTCTCTGAGGATGCACGAAAATGGCCAAGTAGAGCCCCGATCTGAGCTTGCGCTCCCTTTTTGACCAAGACACAGATGTGTGCTGATTGGTTGAGAGTTTGGCGGGCATTGGAGACCCATGGGGTATTATCACGCCCTGCCAGTCCCTGATTGGTTGGTCAAGGTGAGATATAAGTCACTTACTCTTGACACTTAGGAATGCAGTCCAGATGTCCATTCGGTACTCCCTAGACTGATAGGCGCCAATGGATGACCATTGATCATGATATCCAGGCTTAGCTAAGTGCATCTCCGTCTGGGAGCTGTCCCTTATCGAAAGAAAACATCTTAAATCAGCCTGCATGAATACTTTCTCTGTGGCTGCACCACAGAGATGGAGGGTGAGATGGGGCCTCCTTTAGGAAAGCATACCAACGCTTAATTCTGTCTTATTAACAAGCATTGCCGCTACACTTGAAATGGAGTGTTTTTTAATAGGTGGCACGGGAAGAATGAGTTAAAGATAATGTGGAGAAACACAGAAAACTCTGAACAGAAAAAAAACGAACATGATGAAAAGTACCTAAAGATCTATACAGACTAGTGATGGAGAGAATGCATGACAAACTGCTATGCCATTTGCAAACCAGACACTCGACCTTGCAAAACCTGTTGATTTTTTTTAACAAAAGCTACAGGAGCTAAGAGGCCAACAATCTACCCTCCAAAGAGCCACCACTGTGAACCAGAAGGCACTTCAGGTGTCGTTTGTCATAGCTAACAGGATTGCCAAACCTGCAAAGCCACACGTTAGGTGAGACTTTTTTTCTTACTGTGCCCTAAGGAAACAGTTTCAATCATGTGTGGGAAAAACGCTACAGAACAGCTAGCATTGATACCAAGTGTCAAATGATACCGTATATAACCGCATTGGGCGTATGACAAGAGACGTGAAAGACCAGGTGATCACTAAGATAAAATCTAGTGTGTATATTTCTTTATATATCTTTTGTCTCAGGAAATGCACAAATTCTTGTTTACACCAGATTTGTTGAAGAGGGAGAAATGAATGAGGATTTTTGCTGGACACATACAGCATATACGCGAGTATGAAACTGACTGGAACAAGTGTGTGGGAATTTGCTCAGATGGTGCACAAGCTATGACTGGCAAACACAGTGGGTTAGTCATGAAAGTACAGGCCGTTGCTCCATTCAGTTTGTGGATGCATTGTATGATTCATAGACAAGCCTTCGAGGCTAAGAACATGCCCCCTTAACTCAAAGAAGTAATGGATGAAGCTGTTTGTACTGTAAACTCCATCAAGGCCAGTGCAACAAGCACACAACTTTTAAAGATTATTCCAAAAATTAAGCATAGGAAGACTGGAGAGGCAGCCTTTTGGGGTTAACTGATTCCTTTCTGCACAAGGACTGGACTTCTTGTGACACAAGACATTCCAGGCTTAGAGTTATGACAGGAAAGGGGGATAACTGAAAAGGATTCCAGATGCCAGCTAGAGCCCCCCCAAAGAAGGAAACCTAAAACTGACCATTAAGAGTGGTCAAAGTCTGCAAACTGTCCGAACACCATGACCTCTCCCCATTACCATGGAAACTAACTACGTCAGAAGCGGCCAAAAAGTGCTATATAAACTGGAACTTTTGTACCTATATTCCGAACAATACTTCGGTCTTATTGTTCCTTGCGTGCAATAAAACTCAGTTGTTTAAACTTCATCTCGGGATCCAAAACTTATTTGTCTGTTACAACAGTTACTACATACCCAAACTGTGGAATAGTATTCCTATAGATATTAGGGAGGCTGGCTCTGTGTTTTTTTTTAAAGGCAGTTCAAAACTTATTTTTTTACTCTTGCTTTTACATGATTTTTCTAATATAATTTCTGTGTTGTTTGTGCATGGTTCTTTTAATTTGTTATTCTTGCTCATTTTAACTTTTTTGTAACAAGGCAAAACATCACATGATATAAATGACTTTTGGTTAAATGAAAAAGGCTGAAGAAAATGCCACAAGGGGGGTTATACTGAGAGAGTGTACAAGGCAGACAGAAAGCAATCCTGCAGTAAGTAGGGAGTGCAGAGTGAGAAACACAAGACTCCTAAAGTGCACAAAGTGAATGGTACAGACAGTGATAGACTGAGCATTCTACAGAATCAAAGATGATCTGTCACGCTTTGAACTGTAACAACTGAAAATGTTCACGGAATGTTCACTCCAGAAGTTTAAACTTACACTTAAGCAAATGTGTGGCCAAAGGTTAAAATTAAGGTGGCAGTAAGTTAGGTATGATGGCATGATGAGACAGTTAGATCTGTATGTGCCTGAAAAGGGAGGACCAGAATTATAAACTATAATTCTTAGACTATAGTTCAGCATTTAATACGATAATCCTATCAAAGCTAGTCACCAATCCTCTTGGGACCTGGGCCTTGGTTCTTCTCTCTGTACTAAGTACTCCTGTTCTTATGATGGGCAGACTTCAATGCGTGAGAACAGGCAACAACATCTCCTCCATGCTGATCCTGAACACAGGAGCCCCCAAGAGCTGTATGCTCAGTCCCCTGGTCTATTCCCTGTTCGCCCAGGATTGTGTGGCTAGACACGGCTCTAACTCCATCTTTAAGTTTGCTGACACCACCATTGTAGATCTTATCACAAATAATTATGTAACAGAGTACAAGAGAGAGGTTAAATCAACATCAACAAATCTAAGGAGGTGGTTGTTAACGACAGGAAGCAGAGAGGATGCTTCTGTCTATATCAATGGGGCTGCTATGGAGATAATCAGCAGCTTCCAATTTCTGGGAATTCACATCACCAATCTGACCTGGTCCCATTACATAGATGAAGTTATCACGAGAGCACACTTCCTCAGATGACTCAGGAGATTTCAATGTCTTCACAAACACTCACAAACCTCTACAGATGCATTCTCACTGGATGCATTACTGTACATTTGGTATGGCAGTTGCTCTACACATGACTGTTAAAAAAAAACTAAAGAAGGTGGTGGAGAGAGCTGAGGCCATCACTGGTGCAGAACTCCCTTCCATCCAGATCATCTTCCCCACGTGCTGCCCTCAAAACAGCAAATAATATAAGCAAGGACCTAAACCACCCTGGAATGCACTTTCCTCTTTTCTTTCATTTGGCAGATGATTCAGAAGTTTAAAAGCCCAGACCTCTAGGTTCTAAGAGCTCTCCTATCCCACAGCCATAAGTCTCCTAAACTCTACCTCTTAAATCATACTATTTCCACTTACATCCTTCTGTTTTTGCACTGAACTAAAATGCTGCCTTAACTTGAATTTTGCACGTCTGTTATCTGAATGCTGCTCAGATTTATAGCTGTTATGATGTTTCTGTCTCCCAGAGCTCTGATGCCAATGTAATGTAATTTGTTATGACATTTGTGATGCTAAATAAACATGCAAGTAAGCATTTCATTGTACTCAGGCACATATGGCAATCAAATTAATTTGAATACGACACAGCAGCTTCAGTGTTGAACAGTAAGTTTTTGTATGGGACTAGCAAACTGACTAATGGCAACTGAGACGAATTGTCATTAGAAAAGGCCATTGTACAGTATGTCCACAGTTGATCTGTGTGGAGACAGCATGAAGTTCAGATCCAGAATATTCAAACACAGGGAGAGTCAACACTTACTTCAAGACCATCAGAGACAGACAATAAAAACAAGGACCCAGTCCTTACTTTGAAGCAGCCAGACTAACGAAATAGTGTAATTTCACAATGGACGTGATGAGACACACAATCCATACTATTTTAGGCCATCTTTACAATCTTTTGAAGTAGAAAGTTTAGTGGATTTTACTTGGCTGAATTTTTTTAACAGTGAAGTACGTTGGTGGATGCATCATGGTGTGGGGATGCTTCTCATAAGTAGAGAATGGGAATATTGTTAAAAATCTGAAGTTTGAGAGAATATTAACTTTTCAGCAGGATAGTGATCCAAAGCACAGGGCCAAAGCAACATTGGAGTGCCTCAAAAATAAAAAAAAATGAATGCCCTTGAGTGGCCCAGTCAAAATCCCAGCTTCAACCCCATGAAGAACCCCATTGGTGGCATGATTTGAGAACTGCTGTCCACAAGCACTGTCCAAAAAACTTCAATGAGCTGGAGCAAATCTGCCAAGAAAAATAGGTGAACATCAGTCCTAACCAGTGTGCGAAGCTGGTAGACATCTACCCCAAAAGGCTTAAAGCTATTATTGCATCAAAATCTGGCTCTACCAAATATTTAATGTGTGGGGTCTGAATTCTTATGCAAGCAACATATTTCAGTTTTTTACTTTAAGATATCTGCTGACAAATAAGTAATTTTGTCTATGAAAAAATGTTTGAGCATGTGAATTTGCAAATAAAAGTACTGATTGGAAATAAATGTGTATCATTTGTAATAAAAAAAATGAATTGAAGTTTTAAAGGGTCTGAATACTTTTGCAGGCACTGTAAAGTAAGTCAATTTGTTTGACATTATACTCACAAACTGTATTTCAAAAGAATTTTAGTGACCACTGTTTGATACCGCATATTAAAAGCAGGTTTTTCTGTACAATCTGGCTGAATATAAACTGAATATTTTTCTCATCCCATCTGCTGCAGATGCTTGGACCTTTTGAAAAAAATGTCAGCTCTACTGGCAACATTATGAGGTTTAGAGTTAAAAAAACATTTTTGGTTTAATCCTAAATTGTCCATTTTAATTAAGAAAAAAATAATCTATCTTGCTAAAATCCTAGGGTTTATATGTTTCTCACTGGCTTTCCTTCAGATAACTTAGAAATAGATGTTCACATGCCATTTAAACACTCTAAAATAGACTGTTAGAACCACCAATTTATTAATCCTAAATTTAATTAATCCTGAAAATTTCCTGAAGACATCTAAACAAAAGGGAATATTTGTCCATGTCTGAGTCAGCTTTGAACAGCTAGACCCATGTGTAGTAGTAAAGAATGCCCTATAATGAGAAATCAGTCACTGGACTAATACCAGACAGGTCTTTTAATTACAACATTAAAAAAACAAGTCTAGAAACACATGGGAAGTGTATGCTTTTTAATTTTTTAAGTGACAATTTATATTAATACACATTACACCTAATTTATACAATGTTTTAAAATAATTTAAAGTGACTGCAATAAATCTGTTTTACAGTCTGGTTTAGAAATGATAGTATGGCTAATACGCAAAGAAAACTTCAATATCCACTATAAAAAAAGTATTCACATGGGAGAAAAGGACCACTTCAAGCCTTACATAAAAAGATCTATGTCTACAATCATAAGATTTTGTTAATAAGAAGCAAATAACAATTAAATAAAAAATCCAGTTAATTCTCACCATATCAGGAAAACAGTAATCATGTAACACACTATAATTATCAGAACATAACAAAGACGGTGCAATTAAAAAACAGCAATGTGCAGGAAGAAAGAAAAAAAATACTCCATTCCTTTCCATTATACTAACATGAAGTAAGAGTTTATTCCCATTTTTAAATATTGGGATGTACATGACACCCAGGGACATGAACAGTAAGACGTGTGCCAAGAATTAGACACTGTATGCAGAATCAGTGCTTATAATGAGATTTCCTTAGTGCTTACTACTACAGCTTTATTTAGTGATGCTAGCTAAAAGTATCTGACTTTGTTAGCAGGTACATCACCAGTGAGCTCTATCAAAATATATTTAATATTTACATCTCAAGATTCTGAAACCTTGATCCTTATTTCCATACCTTAAGGCACAGACAACCCATTCATATTCATCATAGTGGCTGATTTAATGACCGAGACTTGGTTTATAACCTGCAGCAGCCACTGAAGTAGTTTCTCTCCTTAAAGCCAGCCAGTAGCAAAACTACTGTCAAATGCAAACTTTCTCTCCTTAAAGCCAGCCAGTAGCAAAACTACTGTCAAATGCAAACTCTTCCCAGCACTGTAGCTCAGGGGTCTCCAACTCTGGTCATGAAGAACCTGAGTCCAGTTAGTCTTTAAGGTGACCACAAAGAGGAAAGCGTGCCATGTACCGATTAGTTAAATCAAGTAATCAATCTGTCCTTAATTGCTGATAAGATCAGCTTTGTACATGATCTTGAAATTAATGAACAACCTGTTTAGGTGATCGTGGCAGGATCATCACTGCTATAAAATAATACCCAGTGTTTAGCCATGTATTCATAAAAACATATTTGTGGAATCATGTTTAATTGCAATCTTTACAAGGTAGTTGGTCCCAAAAGAATGGAGCAAGATGGATATGTTTTACTTTGTAAAAGGAGATTCCCTTTCTGCTGCGTTCTTTATTTGTATTTTATTTTTACTTACATTTTTTAGAACAACCTTTCTAAATAAAACAGTGGGGAAAAAATCTAAACAATTTATTATATAAACTTGTTTATAAGTAACAGAAAAATAATTTAATGAGCCCCATTCCTGGGCCATTCTGTAGTATGGTCCATCTAAAGCTCTACTCTGTAATGAGTTTGCCCTTTACTTTTACATTCTCAGTGAAAGAAAAGGCAAAGTTAAATAAAACATGCCAAATCAAAGCTATGTACTCCAATGCAGGTAGCAATATCTACATTGTCACATCTAAAAAGGCAAACTGTTTACACATGTAAAGTATTAACATTATTGAATGGATTTTTTTTCAATTAAGCAGTTTTTAACAAATTTTAATTTGTTTTTATTGTTATTATTTATTTGAATTTTAACAAAGGTGTTTCAGGTAGAAAATAACCACAAAGTCTAAAGGAAGTTTCTGCAATCTTATTCTAAACACACTTGAGAGCAAGAAGATAAATTTACCTTTCAATTTCATGTGATACAAAGACAATGGAACACAACTTCTCTGCATAGTGTGGGTGAAAATCAGTATTTACTCAGGCCTCAGGATAAGCCTGATTTAAATAAGGTTCTCACACATTTTTAAACTTCACAGATTTCTTTGTAATAGTTCTTCCCATCTACCATAAAAATCACAACAGAGCAACATGCTGCTTCTTAAATGTATGCAACAAAATGCAATGGATTTTGAGACACTTGCTTCCCTACTCAAACAGAACAAATATTACATCATATTACATTATTTGGAAGCACCTGAGTTAATTCAAACTAAGACTCCCACGGTTCTAAAGGTATGAACCCCGAATGATCTGCACTCACTAGCTTTTGCCATGTTTAAGATCAATTTCACGTAAGAAAATCTGACAGCAGAAGTTCCTGATGGAGGCTTGTGAGTCAAGTCATTTTTCATGACTGAGTCAATGGATCTCAGAGGTGATTCACTCCTGGAGTTCACTTTCTCATCATCCACACTAGAAAAATATAACTGTTCACTTGCCACTTTCACAAAATCTCTTTTTCTTGACTCCTGTGGAAAAGCTTCAGAACTCACAGAAAAATCAAGCCCTACACAACACCCTAACTCTGGCTCTCCATTCTGCTTAAAAAAAAAAACTAGCCCTTCACTTTCCTCTTGGAAGACTACTTTAAACTAATTAAAACTCACACAAAAGTTCTTCACAAGCTCATCTGTATCACACTTCTGTTCTGTGCATTCTGAAGAGATCTAAGCAAAGTTTAAAAACCTGTTATATGAGGTACCAGTCAATAATTTAATAAAATATTACTTAAGACTAAAACCTCCTGTTATCAGAATATAAGCTGTGAAGAAAAAATAGCCTGATTCATAGTGTAAGGCTGTCTTACAAGGAAAACAAGGACTGAAAGAAACATACACAGGAATTACAGTTATTGATGGAATCATATCATTTTCCATTGCACTCTCAAGTCACAAACAAATCTGACTAATAGGTTCATTTTTGGTAGCCTAAAATCCACCTGTGTTGGACAAGGATTTCATGGCAGAAAAGTGGGGTAGAGACAGCTTGAGAGAGATACAAATGAGAGATAAAATGAGTCCTTAAAGGTTTTCAGTGTTTTGAATTGTGTTGTTTTATAAAGGTTATGTAAATAACTTTATGCACCATGTACATCATTTTCATTTGAGCTGCATCTCACCTTATTTGGAAAATCAACCCCACTGTTCCCCTTCTATATTTCAAATAGTGTACAACAAGTAAATGAAAGCATGCCAGGCTATGTTTTGATCTGCATCATTCCAGAAAAACATCAGCAGAATGTCTGAAAAATCAAGGTAATTTTTATTTGCCGGAAAGAAAACAAAGTATATATGGAGTATATATTTTTTTTCCAAAATTTAAAACTTGGGAAGTCCTTTCCACCCACATCTGTTCTTATGAGGCCTGCCTGTGGTTGTCAAGGACACAAGGACCTTACAGGTGCCGCCCATGGATCTTCAACTTGGATTTACAGAAAGGCCCGAACTTGCTTCACTTTCCCTGTCAGGGCCAGGCAGCAGTTAAAAAATAGGGCCAGAGCAACGAAGGGACAGCACTCTCCACAGCAGCAGGTTGTTATCCCAGTGAGTGGCCAAGGAAGTGTGTTGGTACTGACAGGGGTGGGTAGCTGTAAGGCAGGGGATGCTGATAAGTGTGACATGCTGTGAGTGTCAACACTCCTTTGGATTGGTGTTTATGGGGTTTGGGCCCCAGCCCGTTTCTGCTTTAAGCTCCCCAGAAGGTTCTGGACCCCTTTCTTCACACTGGATCCCACTCGACGAGCCACTGAGTCAGCAGGAGGGGCAGGGAGGCAGTAGCTGGAGCTTGTGCTGGGTGGCCGCGCGTCCAGACACTTCTGGTACCGTAGCTGAGGACAGAGATTCAGAAAGGACAAAGTAAGAGCCAGGAGACTAGGCTAAGGAGGCAATATGAACTCTGAGACATTCAATCAGGCCAGAACATGGGATTTGGTATTAGGCAAGTGTCGCCAAGAAAACCAACTGGACATTTATTGATTCTAACTCCCCTCACAGCAGAAAGAAAATGAGAAAAATATAAGGAAAATGCATGCCAGTAAAAATAAGAGTGGAATGGCACATAAAACCATACATACCTCAATAAAACTAAATCTACCTGGTACTTATGGATGTGAAAAAAGGGATACAAAACAGAAAATTAAACAAGCAGATTCCCTTTTCTTTCAAACAGAAGGGAAAATATCAGAGGACATGTTTTAAACACCCATCACACTGCTGTGCTGCTTACAAAAACTATAAAGAAACTTAGATGCCAGCTTTTAGACACGGTTAACTTCACCCCTGTAAGAATGGTATAGAACATCTGGCTTTGTCTGACCTAAAGAGAATATGATGGTGAAACTGGATTTTATTTAGTCATTCTCTCTTTGTTTCACTGAAATGAAGTAAAAGCTGAACTGGGTACTGTGTCTTGAGAAAAGGAATCAAGATTGGTTAGAGAAATGTTGCAAAAGGGTAAGACGTAAAACCCAACTGTCTTGGTCACATGTTCAGTCTGTACTCACCATGCATGCTGCCTGCACAGCCTCCGAGAGACTGGCTGCGTTGGGCTCGCACCAGAACATGTGGCAGATGAAGTTTCCTGGACCCTCTGCCATGATGAAGGCAAATGTGTGAACATCCTTCCCCACGCCCATGAAGGACAAGAACCTCACACGGCACTCTGAGAGCACCTCCTCGGTCTGTTGTAGAGAGATAAGAATTAAATATTTGCATGGCTGTGGAATCCCATACTGTGCACTAGCAGGGGAGAACTATACTACTGCTAGCGGTGGCCACACTTTTACATATTGTACACAATGTTCACCCGTGTTTGAAAATGGTCTTGTTTGTATTGAGAGAGAATGGAGACTAGGGAAAGGAGAGAGCAAGAGAGTGTGGCATTGAAAAAAGAGAAATACATGGAGTGGGGTGAAAAGGGTTTATGTTTGAGCTTTGGGGACAACAGGTTAGTTCTTTATTTTGATAAATGCTTCTGTTTTGTTTATTAAACAAACTGTGAATAAACCCAGGAACCACCAGGACCTCTGAGATTACATAAGTGTTGGAGTTTTCATGTGCGAAGGTCCCCTGAGCCATGTGGACTGAGGCTGGGGTCTTCCACAGTAAGTAAAGCTCACATCATCAGAGAGTAAATGACAGAGGCAATGTTGTACGAGTTACCTCAGCAGCAATGACTGTGACTGTGGCTGATGCCACATTAACCGTTACTGGTGTCCACTCATGTTTCTCTTTGGTGTTCAGCACCGTCTCCAAAGCCACATTAATGATATCCATACCTAGAAACCACAGACGGTAGGTACACAATTAGTGATTTAAAACAGTGCATTATGCCAATGCCATAGAAGTGCTTCGAAAATCTCTATAGCTGTGTAATGCTTCTTCCAAGGTTTCACTACTATTCAGTTTTAATAAGTTTTAATAACTAACTTACAGCATGAAACCCAGTTAAAGATATTTTAAGTAATTGATCTTAAAATCTGTAAAATGGGTCTAGGTTCTTTTGCAAGAATGACACACTGGGTATGTTACTTACATTAAATTTAATTTAAATGCCATGTCCCCCATGTTCCTAGAGGGCAAGGTTAAGATGATACAGGACACAGAGCCTAGAGCAGTTCTGAAGAGGCGAAGAGTGCTTATATGCCTCACTGCTGTCCTGATTGACTGTGTACCACACTTCTAAAGTCAAAGTCATAAGCTAAGACTTTTTGTTTTTGAGTTTTGTTGTAAGTTAGGCTCTATACATGTTTACATCCTTTTATCTATTCAGTAAAAAGTGCTGCAGTTCCTGCTGCTATCACAGCTGTAGCTTTCACTTACACTAAAATATAATATGCTATAATTGTCTTCTTTTAACCTAAAAGTCAAATGTTTTGCAGTGTTCATTTCATGACTGATCAAAGAGTCAAAGACTTCATTCAGATTACACTGCATCCATGTAACCTGAAACAGTGAACCATTTGCTCATGTTCACACTCATGGGACTAAGAGGTTCAAATTCTCTGTTGGCTAAAAGTCAAACTGTTCCTTTCATCTCTCTATGCATTTTCTCCACAACACTTCCAAGGGTGTTACAATTTGCTGCTCAGTAACAAAGCTTTAGGAGAGGATTTAATATAGGGTTCCAGAGACATCAAGAGAAGACAATGCTCCCTGTTATCACTCTGTGGTCCACAAGCACTACAGGACTCACTTCTGAAAGAGAGGTGGCATTTTTTATGCTGCCCTTCTTGTTCACTCCCAATATGAACTTCCTTTGAAAGGCCCTATTTAATGAGAACTTTAGCGAGTTGCACTTGCACAAGGGATTTAGAAGACAGTGTTTGCAGACACAATGCAAACCAAAAGCTATCAAAATAGCTTAGTCAATTAAAGCACAGTGGGATGAGCAAGATTAAAACCAATGAAGATTCAGCATTTCCTCTAAAAGCATCTGTGCATCTGGAACATAAAACTAGACAATTTACAAACTGGAAAGGATATGAATGATTCAGGAGTGGTGCCAGAATAGTTGTGTGATACACTGCTTGCACATTTAAGGTCCCCTTAACATTTATGCAGATAGCTTATTCAGTGCTGGTGCATGTAGCCGCACACGTGTCAAGCCCATGTGTCCCAGGATACCAGAAAACCCACACCTCCCAAGACAATTCACTGCAGCTCACGAGAGACAGGGAAATGAACCTATTAAAACTGCACCTCAATAAAATTGACTGGCTCCTGCCTGCAGCACAAGCCCACAGTACAATGGCATGAGCCTGTGGTTTAAAATATTAGTGCAATGATAATCTACTTCAAGAACAACCTGAAGCTATTGGCAACTGCCACTTTTTGCTTGTCTGTTGAGGCAAAATGTATGTAACAATTTTTCTGAAGCAAGTGCTAAATACCTGTGAATATTTATAGCTGACCATTGAATGTGCACAAAGCTAAGACGTGGTTTACCAATGCAAGTGGAAACTCATACACTATTGGCTGCTGTTGATTTGCTAAAACACATGTAACACATGTAAATAAGGAAACTCCCCTAAAGTTCAGCCCATGCCCAGCACTAATATAAACTTAGCAGGTGGGCACTAATGCTACCTAGTTTGCCCACATGAGTGCCTAATTTTGTGTTAGGGCTGTAATGTTCACTCACCTGCAGCATGTCTTGGCGTGGGTTTGCCCTGGAAAACCAGGGCATGCTCACAGTTTTTGCAGGGCTTATCGCTGTGACCAGACCTTCTTGCAGCCCATCCTGCTAATTACCAGTCAGGACTCTGCATCATTCCATTAATTATTCCATTGTCCTTTCTTCCCTCTAAATTCCAGAAGCCCCTCTGCTGCAGTGCTTCATCATTAATATCTTCCATCCCACTCTCCGTCTGTTTCTCTTGTGCTGACTCCTCGGCAACTTTGTCCTGAACCAGCTTTCACTGTCAGTAGTTCACTTCTGCCCGGAACCCTTCTGCCCAGATCTTTCTCCCGCTGTTTCACACCCATTACCCCAGCTTCATCTCCATGTAGCTCCATCAATCTGGGATTGCAGAGTTAGTTGCAGACTGCCTTCCCTCAGCTGTCAAAGCAGCTTTCACTGCAAGTAGTCCACTTATGACTTGACCTCAGGGCTTCGCCCAGCTGTTTCACCTTCATTGTTAACCCGGCTTCATTTCTAAGCAGCATCATTCGTTTAAGTTCATAGAGCTCGTCGCAGACTGTCCTTATTGTACTGCTGAAACAGCCTTAACTCTCCTCAGTCCATTGTCATCTGGAGCCTCATATTTCTCTCCATTCTGTCTATTTTACTTCTTTCTCAAGCACCTTTAATCGCCAACATTAAATCGCCCAGAGGAACAGAGACCGGCTCAGACCCAGTCTCAGGAGTTTTAGGCATCCTTCCTAACTCGGTCTTAGGCAGCTCTACGGTGCACGCTGGTCTGGTCTCGAGTGGAGACTCCCCAAGAGCATGCATTCCATTTTAATTGGCAATGGCATGTCTCTCTTCACTCCTGAGCCACTTTCTAGCACCCCAGGAGACTTCTGAATTCCAGGATTCAAGGGGAATTCTTTCCTTAGGAGCCTGAATATAAAAATCCGCTCCAAAGCCATGAGAGTAACAACCCAGTGGCCAAAGCTTCCCGACTGTGATTGACTTCTGTGGACAGTTTCACTAATGGCTGGCATTGTGCTATGCTCTTTTTTCTACCACAAAAGTGAGGTGGCTTTTCCTCAGACGCACCTCAGCCTTTTTTTCTTGCTGACTGATGGAGGCCATAATTATATATGCTAAGCTCTACCAGCCATTATGTAATCATTTAATTATAACCTTTTCCCCTTTTAATTTTTCCTCCATCTTTCCGGACTGCTTGATCCCTGTACACTTAGATCTCTTCGGGTTTCTCCTCAACTCTCCAGATATTTGGATTCTGAACAATCACACCCATGTCTGTGCATGTGTGTACAGCCATGGCATAACAAGGGCTTTGTATAAGTTCAGCTGGCACTGCTGCAGACAGTCTGTTCCCAAACTGGAAGGGGTCTGAGTGAAGTTTTGTTCACATTATCACTTAACCTTTAACCCTGTATGACCAGTGCTGGTCAGACTTGCTCATCTCCTGAAATACCACTCTAATAGGATCACTCATAATCGTCAACAGTCTATGAAATGTAAGTAAAAGCATTCCTTACCACAGGTTTCCTTACCTACAGGTTTAGCCACAGGAACGCTGCCTAGATACTGGACTTGAAACCACTGCACTAGCTCATTCTTTGGAGCAGGAAATTCTAAATCCAAGAAAAACAGAACAGTTTTACAAACAACAAAAAGACAAGGGAAGATTTATACTTAACGACTTTTTGATATAAATCTAATTGTGAAAAATAATTTCTACAGCTGAATATGTTTAAAAAGAGGCTATCAAATAATGGAGGTTACCTTGAAAGGGGATGTCCACCAGTTTGGAAGGATCAATGTTCATTCTGTTCAGATATGATTTGGAGGACTTTCTCTCGGCCATGATCTTAATCACACAAAACAAATCATAACACGTAAACACTCATAGTCTAAAAATGTAAGCTGCTGAAATGCAACACAGAATTGCAGCCTTACACCTCTATCTGCAGAAGCAGATGAAAAAGCGACAAACAGGCAGACACACAGTCTGTCCAGTAAATCCCAGGTTAAAATGCAGTACCTACAATAATTCACCCAGTGACTTCATTTCCTGGACTGTATTCACTACAGTACATATTAAAACACTTAACTGGATATTTTGATTACATTTTGGCACGTTGTAAAAAAAGAATTATCAATCAATACATACCACATCATCCTAGTTTATAAACATGTAGAGAAAGACGCATGAAAGATGCTGTATAAAATAATACTTCTAAAACCCTTTTTTCTTCCATTGTTATACCATCACAAAACATTTGAAGAAATATTTGGCTAAAAAATTAATTTTCAACACAGTGCTGGAAAAGACTTGTATTTGAAGATGAGTTCATTCCTGAATATACTGAAAACAAAATGCCAGAAAGATCCTCATACAGTGTATGTTACTGTTACCATATATCTGATGAACAATACATTTTGGCCTCCACAACAGTTTTCAGTTGCTTTGCTCAGTACTTTTACACACTCCTACCTTAGAGCAGATGTCATGCATGCTGGTGGCAATGTTCTTTGCTGGAGTGTCACATCTGAACACATGGCATTTCAAAACATGGGTCAGTTTGTCTCTTGCTACATAGGCAAAATCCCTGAGGGTGAAAAAGAACCTAATTAACACAGGAGCGGAAAGGCATGTACTTGACCCTCACTGCAGTTTTTGAGGTATGGACAACAGAAGGGGTATCCCCGTGAACATATGTTTGCTGTTTGATATTTATGCTTCCATTTGAAACCTTTTTTGTCACAGTAACCCATGTAATTAATTGGTAATAAACTGTCAAAGTTGTCAACAGCATTTTGACTAACCCTGTAGTTTCTTTGTGCACTGAAAACACTATTTACTATCAACATATTTATATCACATAAGTCAAGGGATCCAACTGTAGCAGCTGCTAGTATTGACATTGGTTTGCTGCTGTCCTGCATAACTTTAATGTTAACCACTATCTCCTGAACTGGTACACTACAGAAATGGTCCCTGCATGAAACAAATTCAATCATACTAGTGAAGGCAGAATCTTTGGTTTAAAAATTCTGTAAAAAACAGTGTCAAAGAGTTAAACTTATTGAGATGAACCTTTAACAGGAACAGAAGATGGACTTACTGATGCCAAGGATATCCTAATTCTGCTAGGAAAGAAACAGGATCTTACGTTTTCGTTGCAAAATAATTCATTATAATGAACTATAATTTATCTTGATATGATCTTGATAGAGTCCTTCATTATATGCTAAACACTCATGTCAGTATTTATCTCTAGAAATCTTCAGCTGTTGAAAACAATGACAATGACCTGTTTATATATTAGTCAAATTGAAGGTTTGATTTAGTAACCAACAGCACAGTCAGAACTACACCCAGAAGGGCCCAGAAGAGGATCTTCTCCTGGATCAGACTTGGGCCTGCCTGAGGCAGGCGGCTGGTGTGTACAGCAGCCTTGATTGGACTGCACCCCCTATGGGCATGCAAAAGTGAGAGAGCAGCTAGCTTTACAGGGTCACCACAATAATGCCACAGCTAGCACAGAGTGGAGTGGATGTGATGAACAATGGGCAGTTAAGACACAGTGATTGATATATATACACTACCTCTCCCTTTGTCCCATATCGCAGAGCAATAAAAAAGTGGAAAGAAATAATTAAAAGTTAACACATGAATATTACTGTAAACTGGTTAAGGCAACAGCTCCAAATTTCAAGTTTACCCCCCAAGGCTTCGTGATGATGCAAAACTCGGAAGGAATCTTCTCAAATAAATCAGAGCAGAAATTTAATTAAAAAAACATTTTTTTAATGTTCCTTGGGTGAAGAATTATACTCTTAAACCTGATCTGCAAACCTCAGAAAAAGAGTTCGCACATTTTTGGTTCATCCACTAGGTGGCAGTAAAAGGCCAATGGTGTGCAAATATCTTGGAAATTAATTTATGTAAAATAGCCAAATAAAAGGAAGTTTATCAGGGTACAAGACTTTGGAATTTCATATTTTTTCTTCAAGTAATGTTACTCAGGGGCCTTTAGACTTCTCATTGCTATATGGTACATGCTGTAATTACTGAGCTGTATATATACTCAATCCTACAAGTAACTTGATTTCTTTCAATGTGGAAATAAAATTTCCCTTATGTATGTATTTAACATTCTAGAAAGTACAAAGTTTCTCTTCACAAATATCATTCATTAAAAGTGTTGATCTGTTGAAGGCACCTGTTCTGCCTCTAACACCCACCTGCCATTGTCTCTGCCCACTCCCCAGACACGGATGCTGACAATGGGCTGGGAGTGCAGTAGGGTCTGACTCAAAGGGTCAATCAGATTAAGGGTCTCATTCTCCAGGACCAGCAGCATATCTTTGCCCTGCACATAAAAACAAATGTGCACTTAACACTCACAGAAGCCAAGCAGGACTGACTTGTTTTCTGCATGAGGAGATAGAAGATATTAAAAAGAAGTGGAAGTTGTGTGCTTGATTACAAATGCTGTTGCACACCTGCAGCTCTGTACAGCACCCTGGCTTTAGTATTCCATACATCTCCCATCTGTCAGAAATCTCACCCTTGTCTCAGTCAGTATAATCTCAGGAGCTGAACATTGTTTTGAAGAACAAATAGTACATAAACCAAGAAGAAAAGATTCTGCACAGTCAAAAAATCTGAAAAAAAACAAAAATGACTGCTACTAAATAGCCAATACTACAGACAAATGATTACAACAATTGTGTTGATTAACAATTGTGTTGATTTTAATAACGATAAAATCTGATATAAATGGGCAACACTCATAAAAGTCACTCTTACTAGTTCCTGCCTTCACCACACAGTAATAACAAGTAACACAGATGTTTTTGCATGTTTTGAAAATTAAGATACAATCACAATTACAGTTGAAAGAAAAAGTTTGTGAATGGATTTCACATGGTTTCACATGATTTATATGGATTTCTGCATGAATGGCTCCTAAAATGTGATCTGATCTTCATCTAAGTCATAATAATAAATACAGTCATTATAAACACAGACAACATTTTATATTGCCATATCTTTATTGAACAAATGGTTTAAACCAATGGTTCTCAAACTTTTTGGACCAAGTGCCACCCCTGATCAAACCAAAGCATTCAAGTACTACCTACAAGTCATCTTCTCATAGGAACCACATAAAATCTTAATGACCAACATGAACATGTGCACGCACACACATATATAATAAAAATAGCACTGAGCACCACTTCAGTGAGAGGGGTAAGCCTGTTTAGTGTAGCAAAGCTTTTCAAAGTCAGGGATGAGGGCAGTGAGCTTTAAAATTTTGTTGTGGTACTTTGTCTTGATTGCAGTGAGAGCAGAGAAGTATTTATCACAAAGGTAGGTAGCAGCAAAAGGCATCACAGCCTTTAACGAGGGGGCTGGGTATTCACTGTGTCATTGGATCCAGAAATCCAACAGTGACTATCGTTTCAATTCTGACATTAAAGTCGCATCAAATGATAACTTACACAGGTCAGATCCTTGGGTATTCCTAGGACATCAACAGTAAAGGAGTTCCTCATCCACCCTGGTGTGGCCTCAACTTGAAAATACTCTGAGAACTGTTCATCCAATGACAAGAGGTGGACTGCAATCACATAACGAACAGCAGCATCAAGTGTCACACCATATGTGTGCAGATACTTCTCCAAAGTTTGGAAAGCAGAGACATCACTTGCTTTGGTTTTATTAACAAAAAGCTGCAACTTTTTCTTCATAGCAGTGATCTTGTTAGACACATCAAAAATAGTTAAAGAAAGCCCCTGCAGTCTCATAGTCAGCTCATTCATATGTGTGAATATTATCAGCCAGGTAGGCTCATTTTACCAGCCACATTGGATCATCAAATAGACTTGCCAAGGGAGATTGCTGGTCATGTAAAAACATTTATACCTCAGAGTACAGTTCAAAGAGCCTCGTGAGCACTTTGCCCCTTGATAACCATATCACTTCAGTATGTAGCAAAAGCTGCACATGTTCGCTGCCCATTTAATTACAAAGGACAGTGGACAGTCGTGAATTCATTGGTCAAGGTCAAGCCTTGATAGAGTTCACAACTTTGACAGCAGAGTCTAACACAGATTTTAAATCCTCAGGCATTTTCTTGGCTGCCAAGGCCTGGCAGTGGATGCTGCAGTGCGTTCACTTCATATCTGGAGCAACCTTTCTAATTTGTGCAACTACACCTCTGTATCTGCCTGTCATCGCTCTATCTGTACAAACTCTGATGCATTTTTGGAGTCAATGTCATTCTCTTCGATAAATTCATTCAGAAGCTGAAATATGTGTTCTCCTGTAGTTCTTATTGGTAGCACCTTGCAGAACAGAAGCTCCTCATGGGACATGCCCTCAAACTCATATCCAACGTAAATGAGCAAACTAGCCAAATCAACAACATCTACCGAGTCATCTAACTCTGTTGCAGTGAAAAGCATCTGCCCATCTTAATGAGCTCTGTCTGCGTACTTTTGACATCATCTGCCATATCAATAATTCTCTGACTGTGTCATTCGAAAGGGCCACCAGGACAAGCTGTTTAGCAGCTTTTTCTCCACACTTACTACACGTCAGCTCTTTTGCCAACGGTAAACAAAGCTCTTCACCAATAGTGTGGGGCTTACCTGCTTTAGCAATCTTGCAAGTTTGCATGGTAAGATTTGCTTGGGCTTTGGAAACTGGAGTGACACTGTCTCAAACTCAAACTAACCTAGAACAGTCCTTAAATATTTGTTTGTTATCTATCACGCTTTCCTGTGCCTACAAGATTGGCAGTGTTCCAAAATCACACACATTCTCCTGCCTCCCTATTTGCTAAAGATAAAGTATTTTAATACAATTGGTCACTTAGGTTCGTAGCACACATTCCTATACAATGGTCTAGAATTACATAGCAGCACTTGTGTCTACTCAAGTATTAGCACGCTGTGTTGTCTTAGTTAAGTACGTAAGCTGCGTATTTGACACAAACGAATGTTATTAAAATAGAAATTTTGAAAACCCATCCCAATCTTTCAGTGCACACACCAAAATTTCCAGGGTCACCTGGCGTTCCACCTGCAGGCGCTTCGCGTACCACAGTTTGAGAACCACGGATTTAATCAATCAAGGCCATTGATGAAAAAATATGTGAACCCTTCTAACTTAGCCACTAGTGGAACCTCCTTTGTTGGCAATAACCTCTACCAAACTTTCTGTAGCTGCTGATCAGACCTGCGCAGTGGTTAGGAGGTATTTTGGCCCATTCCTCTATACAAAACTGTTCCAGTTAATGTATACTTTTGGAATGTCTTGAATGGTTTGCTTCAGATCACGCCACAGCATTTCAATGGGACTGAGGTCAGGTCTCTGACTTGGCCATTCTAAAATATGGAATTTCTTCTGTTTGATCCACTCCATTTTTGATTTACGCTTGTGTTTTGGATCATTGTCATGTTGCATTACCTAACTTCTTTTGAGTTTTAGATCACAGGCAAATGCCCTGACATTCTGCTGTAGAATTTTCTGATATCAACTTGGAATTCATTAGTCCCTCAATGATTGCGAGCCGTCCAGGTCCTAAGGCAGCAAACCAGCCCCATATCATTATACTCCCTCCACCATGCTTCTCAGATGGTTTTGGTGTTGTTATACAGTGTTTTGTTTTCTCCAAACATAACTCTGTGTACATTTACCAAAAAGTTCAACTTTTGTCTCATCTATCCAAAGAACATTGTTCCAGTAGTGATGTGGAACATCCAGGTGGTCTTTAGCACACTTGAGAAAGGCAGCAACGTTTTTTTTGGAGAGTAGTGGTTTCCTCCGTGGTAATCTCCCATGAACACCACTCTTGTTCAGTTTTCTTCTTATGGGAGACTCATGAACACAGACGTTATCAAGTGCAAGAGATGCCTGCAGATTCTTAGCTGTCACCCTAGGGTTCTTTGTCACCTGTTTGAGGATTGTACAGCATGCCCTTGCACTGATCTTTGTAGGACTCCCACTTCTAGGGAGAGTAGGAACGGTGCTGAATTTCTTCCATTTGTAAACTATCTCCCTGACTGTGGACCGATGGATGCCCACGTCTTTAGAAATCCTTTTCTAACCCTTTCCAGTCTTATGAGCTTCAACAACTCTTCTTATGAGGTCCTCTGAAATCTGTTTTGATCAGGCGATATTGTACTTCAACAGAATTCTGTTGTGAAGAGCAGGTAACCAAAAGTGTGTGATTTTTTATACAGAAGGGCAGGTCAAACCCATATCTGAATTGACTTGAATACCTGACTCCAATTACCATCTTTTCAAGATGTCATTATCCTAGAGGTTCACACACTTTTTCCATCAATGACCTTGATTGTTTAAACCATTTGTTCAATAAAGACATGACAATGTAAAATGTTGTGTGTGTTGTTTGTTAAATAAGACTGTCTTTATTTATTATTATGACTTAGATGAAGGTCAGATCACATTTTAAGAGCCATTCATGCAGAAATCCAGATAATTCCAAAGGGTTCACAAACTTTTTCTCACAACTGTATATACATTACACAAGCAAAGACACTTGGTGTAAAACAGCAAAATGCAGACAAAAGTAGAACTGGGAAACCCAATACGTTCTGTCCTGGACATACTGCTGCAAACACTTGAAACACAGCTTCAGCGTCACTATTGCTGGGTTTCAGCCTGTGACTTGACATGAGTTCAAGCCTGCAAAGGGCTGCACAATGTGAAGAGAGAAGAACACAGAATAACACTGGTGACACGTCTTATCAAAAGGGAAACAGGCTTGTGGTCAAGTTAAATTGTCATGCTTGGAAATGCAATTGAGCCGTTTTAACCACATGAAAGGCAATAACCTGTGTGTGTTTATACAGTGTTGCAAATTGAATGCATTGTACTTTGGTACTTGAACTGGACTTTGCACAGCTGCTCAAGCTACTGTACCTCAAGGGCATGAAACACTGGCTTGGCATTGCAACTGTATCCTGTCAGACACTAGGCAAATAATTTGAAGGCTACAGTGACTGGTTATAACCTCAAAATAAAATCCAGTCTGTCCCAGAAGAAATGAAAACCAAAATAATCCCCTCCCCTCCCCACCGCCACCTCACCTCTCCCCAGATGCCAGCTGTGTCATGCAGGTTGTGCTTGTGGTAAGAGAGCTGACGGATACAGTTATTGACTGCAATGCTGCTCTTGCCCAGGGACATGTCCTCCTCAGACATCTCCACCCAGCCCAGAGAGCGGACTGCAAAACACTGAAGAACAGAGACACAGCAGGGAGTCAGCAGGGAAATGAAGCTTTCAAAGCTAAATTTAATCTCGCTCTACATGCCAAAACCTCAAGAATATTTAAAGCATTTCTAGAACGAACCTATATAAAAGCAATACTACAAGGATTGCAAGTTAAAAATAAAAAGTTATTTGAAGTATTACAATTGCAGAAGAACAGCAAAGGATGAAGTAAAATGTACAGTGTCTATAGAAAGTCTACACATTCTTTCCAAAGTAAAACACTATGGACTAAAAGCCTGAAATCAAGAGACAAAATTTATTTTACCTTTAGTAACATATTTTAACACACAACTTCCAAGTGAAAAAAAAGCTTAAACAGGCTGAAAAGTAATTACAAAATACAAACCTAGGAAATTGATTGGATAGGTGTACACACCCCTTAGTAACAGTAATTGTAAATTATCTCTTGTGTAGCCAACTGCCTTCTAAATCACACAACAAACTAATTAGCCTCCAGCTGTTTCAACTATAGTGATTCTGATCATTTTAGAATAAAATCAACAGATCCTGTAGGTCTGTAGGAAATGCATCTCAAAGTAAAGAGTCAACTATGAGGAACAAGGAGCTCTGGGATAAAGTTGTGGAATGGCACAGAACAGGAGATGGATGTAAAATATTTCAAAGGCTTTAAATATCCCTTGGAGCGTGGTCAAGGTTATTATTAAGAAGTGGAAACTATATGGCACCACCAAGACTGAATAACCAATTAACAAAGAAACTTATAAGAAAGGCTATCAAGAGGGCAAAGGAAACTTTGAAAGAGCTACAGGCTTTTATGGCCAAGAAGGGTCTAAAAGTGTGCATGTGACAAAGTGATACTGAAAACATGTGGTAAAATGTTTCTTATCAGCAGGAAATGGGACACTTGTCAGGATAGAAGGGAAAATGAATGGAGCAAAGTACAAAAAAGTCCCAATGGAAAACACGTTGACTTCTGCAAGAAACTGAGATGAAGTCACCTTTCAGCACGACAACGACCCAAAGCACACAGCCAAAGCAACAACAGAGTTGGCAAATAACAACAAGTTCAATGTCTTCGATTGGCCCAGTCAGAGCCCTGACCTCAATCCATCTGAGAATCTGTGGAATGACTTGAAAGTTACAGTCCAAAAATGACCCCCCTTCCAATTAGACAGAGCTTGAACAGTTCTATAAGGAGAAATGGCAAGTAGGTAGCTGTGTCAGCATGTGTAGGCTGCAAAGGAACAAGTAAAGGTTTATTCCATGTTGAAAAAAGAAGAAAAGAAACACAATGTTTCGGCTGAGTCATCTTCTGGTGAAGAGGGCTTTGGCCATCTTCGGCCTTCTTCTGCCAAATCTAGATGTGCGACACTGGTACAGACCTATCCTCTTTACAGAAAGTACAGTTAAACAACTACAGGTTAGCAAAAGGTGTTTCCATCAAGTACTAACTCAGGGGTTTATACATCTAAGAAAATGTATGTTTGCATGTTCTTTTACACACAGAGGTTGTGTATTACAATGTATAAATAAATCTTAAATAAAATTCTGATTTAATGTGTCTTGATTTCATACTAGTAAGCTAAAATATATTACTTCAGAAAGGGTGTGTAGACTTTCTATAGACACTGTATCTGTATAGCCATATTTACCCAAACATAAGCTGCAACCTTTTCCAAATTTCAGGGTGGTAAAAGTGGTCTGCAACTTATATTTGAAAACATGTAAAAAAGTCAGGAGCTGATCTGTTGACAAATTTACCACCAGAGTGCTGAACAGTGTTAAATTGTTTACTCATACTTTAACTGACCTCCATTTTTCTTGGTTCCGATCGCATTGTTGCGATCAAGTGAAAAAAAAAACTTTTACAGTGCCTAGCAAAAGGGTTCAGACCCTGAATGTTCAAATGAATGTTGGTTTATAAATGATACTTTACAAATCTTTTCCAATCAGTATTTGAAGATGGAGACTCTCTGATCTGCAAGAACTAAAGTTCCCTTAATGAAATAAACTACTTGCTTAAATAATCAATAATTGACAAGTGGTGCTAGTTACAAAAAATAGTTATTTTGGATGACCTACAAGGCAGACCTCCAGGAGCAGTGTTTGAGGCACTAAAACTAAGAATTTAATCCTTTTGAGTTGTGAACAAGAGTCTTCAACAAGGAAAACTACAAAATTTCAAGTATACAAAATTCTCAAAGGCACTGACAGTGCCTGAGTTGTTCTACAGGACCTGCAGTGAAACATAGACCAGACAACAGTACACAAAAGTGTGTTTGAAACTGAGAACAGGAGGCACATCTTTGCACAGAATTTAGCATTTAACAGGCTTCTGGGGCCTGGATGGCCTCCTCTTCTATCAAATCTTTATGTTTTCCAATTGATAGCACTCATCTGAGTAAAGACAATTCATTTCTAGATTTCAGATAGTAATGTTAGAAATTGAAGAATCTCAGTAAAAGAAAAACTGTTTGTAGAATTAACATACTAGGCTGAAATATGCACTAAAAAGGGTGTTGAATATTAATACCCTATTTGTACATAGTGTGAGCATACATTTCCTGCCTTTGTTGAAATATTTTATAATGCACTTGTTTTATTGGTGATTATTACAGATGTGCAGAATATTCCTGGGATCTCTTGGATTACCCTGAGTTATGCTAGACTAGCATGAATTGATGGTATTTTGGTACAAAAGACCAGGTTGGTATTAGCCTCTAGTACCAGAATTCACCTGCAGTGCTGACTGTTCTAGCCAGGTAGGAGAAAAAGTGTGTACCTTTGCTTCCACATCACTGCTCAGAGATCTCATCTTGTCCTCTTCTTCTGTCTGCGATGTGCTGAAAAAAGAAAAACTACACCATCACTTTGTCACATGAGTTAACAGTGATCTTACTCTTTTAATCTAAATAAACAAACTCAACCCTTTTTTTCTGGAGCAGCAGATTTGACAAAAGGAAGATTAAAAGCATTCCAAAAGGCTAAATGTTCACACTGGAATTTTTGAAAACCTCAGCTCTGAAGAGGTTACCAGGCAATTTAATGCTGTGTCTAGTAAACTATTAAAATCTCCAGCAGAGATTCTACAAGCAGGACTGGAATTGGTATAACCCTTCCTTAAACTTTAAGGAAAAAAAATATGGATGTGTCATGGTCTCACACAGTATCACTGAATTCAAACTCACTATAAAAGCCTTCATTTCTGCTGGTCTACAGCTCAATTTTATGTTACTTGCCTATTCATTTCCTTTATCAAAGCAAAAAGACCAGTTAAAAAAGCACAAGGTTTATATAAATGTTATATATAAATGGGTTTGGTTTTTTAAACAAGTCTAGAAAAAAAATGATTTTCTTAAACACACAATGGACACCCAGCTAGCAGAGAGGTTCTATGTCCTTAACATTTCAATCTCTATTTTTAAACTGCAATTGGTTTTGCGAAGAAATATTCATGAATTCGATTACATTTTTCTACACCTCTATAAAGACATTCCAAGAACAAAACACGCAAGTTAATGCCAATCCAGTCTGAATCAGCACAGCCTACCCAAGATTGATGGAAGCGTAACGCAGTGTTGCCCCTTCAAACTCCTTCAGGCTATGGTCAGAAGACTCATCATCAGCATGTAGGTCCTGCCAATGACAAGTTCAAAGTTTTTCAACTCCCCATACAGTCAACCAGAGGGCTCCAGAGAGACAGGCATGATCTAGCACTGACATAATGTTTTCTGGTCAACTCCATATTGAATTTTTAAAGACCAAAATTAAAACTAAGGTTATGAATGTTCTCCATATACATACCATCAAGGAACATACTATTTTAACATAATTTTAATATTAACATAGTTTTATTTTATAGTCCTCCAATAATGGAATGGCAGCCACTGCTGCAAGCCTTGTGGATGCATTATCTCCTCAAAAGCATGCAGTCATCACCCACTCTTTTCCCCCAATACAATACTACAAGGCAAACAACAGACCTGGCTCAGCTCTCACTGAAAAGACTGAAAACTCACAAGCACCTAGTATCCTTCTCTATTCTTTATAACACATGGCAAGTCTTGAAAACCACAGCCAACATTAGATGCACCTACACCTGACATCAAATGTGCACACTTTGTGCGCTGCTTGGAGAATGCCAGACAAAGCTGAATACTGACAAAGTTCAACTGTGAGAAAAATCCTTCAGTGTCATCAATTCTTCTCACCTTCCAGAATTCCCCATCCTCAAACTTGTCAGGGCGGGAGAGGCCAGTCCACGTCAGCTGAATGAGGTTGCAGATGAGAGAATGCAGATACACAGGGGTGGACAGATTAACAAATGCAGGGGTTTGGAGTAGGATTGGTGGGCATGTAGGAAATGGGTAGGATTGGTGGGATATAGGCAAGGAAAGAAAAAGGTAATATGAGACCTTTCTCTTCATATATTCTTAGTGAAAGCAAGGGTTGACTGAGGGCAGGAATAAAAGAAACAGCACTGACTTGTTTGTTTCTAGAAAATAATATATTTGAAGCATTTAATTTATTTGAATTAAAACTACAGTATAGTTATACATTTAGTCTACTTTCCTAGGCCAGTTTTAAAATGTTTTAGTCAAAAATAAGGACTGAACGTGTTCATTTTATGATAACTATAACAGAGAAAGTTCTTTGGAAATTATAAAATAATACTCTTAACCATCGATATTGTTATCTACTAACTGATTCCTTCTGTCAATTTAAGCTAAACATTTCCTTGAAAAGATCACCAAAAGGTTTGACAAAAACAAAGTCAACATAGAATTTCAACTGATAATAGACTTTATTTGACAGTAGACAAATAGTGTCAACAAATAACCAATGCTGTGTGGGGAAAAAAGTAGACAACACTACATTCTCTTTAAAACTACAAGAGGAAGTTATAATGACTCCAACTGAAGGAACCAGCACTTAAAATGGCAGAACAAGTGTGTGAATCTGCACTGCTTAGCACTTTCTGAAAACAAAATCATCTGATTCACTAAGGAAGGTTTGGAAGTAGTCAGCCAGGGTTTTCCCAGCTCCCAGCGACACAGCAGCTTCCCAGGCACCAGCAGGCTTGCAGCCACGGTAGCAAGGGACATGCCTCTACTCCAGGTGAGACAGGACCTCCTAGTAAGCCTAGGTCACTATAGAGACTGTAGAGTCCCGAAAGATGAAATGGAGCTTTCTGCACTCCCTAACTCTCCCCATCTGAACGCAGGTAACTTTCCATTGTAGTTCAAAGATGAAATTGTCAGGTCCTAATGGTAGATAAATAAATTAACTTTAATTAAATTAAACAAATTACTTGTATCTTAAAAAGAGGAGAGGAATTCTTTATATTACTTGCTGGTAATAACTTGTGAACTGTAAATTATTATCTCTTCAAATGTCACCGTTTAATGCATATATGGAATAACCTGGCACCTACACAAGTAGGTCAATGCACAAGCTGCACAAGAAATTCAGAACAATGTGCTAATTGTTTGGCATAGCAGATGCTATTACTTGATCGATCAACCCAGTCCAATCCAAGTGCAAGAGTATCTAGTCACCATGGAACTCTGTACTGTACTGAATGATAGCGACCTGACTGCAAGCACTATAATGTTCATATCCTGTGACCTCACTTCCTGCAGTCTCATCTGGATGTGACATCCTTCCTGTAGGGAAAAACACATCCTTACACTAAGCAAGGAGCGATGGCTTTCTTGTAAGATGAGAATGAGTTATGCTATGGACAATTTACACACCAGACCTGAACCCCACTAAACATCTGTAGGATGAATTAGTGGGACTACTTGTAAAAACTAGGGCTCAGAGACTAGTGCACAGCCACCTGCTCACCCAGGAGGTACGAGAGAAATGGGACACAATACCACAAGATGACATCTGCAACCTGATGGAAAGCATGCATCACAGCTTTTGACTTGTATTCAACAGTGGCCAAACACCATTCTAGCCTGTAACACAGTAGACTCACTGTATTGATTAATTCTGTTAATAAATGATGATCAGGATTAAGCATGAATTAACCTTTGTCATGTCTCTCAATAAAATGTCAGTGTTTCTACTAGAAAAATGTTTTGGTTATTTTCCTGATAGATTGGGAAGTCACAGATTTTTTAGACACAGTCATTGGTTTCTGTGTTGTTAGCTATGGATCCAGATGTCAACCTCACCTAGAGATCAACAGCTGCCATATTTCCCTCACCTGCGTTTCCTCAGATGGTGTGGTACCTTGTGATGCAATGGAGGGTTTCCCAGAGCCCAGGCCTTCCTCCAGAGGGGAAGGGGGCTCCCACTGTGTGGTGCCAGTGGGAATGTGCCAGTAGTATGTTCCTGAAGTGTCTCGAACCCGCATCCAGCCCGCCGGCAAATCTGTGTCTGTCTCAAAGGCACTGCGGTTCCAGAAGGACTCTGCGAACCAAAGGAACAGTAAGAAGGTGTCAGACACAGGGACACAAGGCACAAAATCTTTATGGAGTCCAAAAACACATCAACATAAAACAGTCTCAGTTCCATAGAAAAGTAAAAAAAAATAGAGAATAATAGTGCTACAGTTTACTACCATCTATATCATGTAATAGGCAGCAGCAAATCCAAAGAAAGTTCTGTCTTTTTTTTAGTGCAGGTTGAACTCCATCATCATTCTAAATAGGATCTGGGTTATGTCACTAGCTGTGACTGGGGTACCCCGAACAGCAGCAGATAATTGCTCTAGTGCTGCCAAGAGCAGGGTAGGATTACTCGGCACACAGCTACCTGTGCAGCCATGAGGTGCTATTAAGAAGGGATATTACTCTGTAACAATCAGTTCTGAACCTCCGGTACAGGGCTGTGTTGCCTGTGACATGTTAAAAGATGAAGGGCTCAGAAATGAGCAGGTTACAGAAGTCTGAAGACAAGATTCTAAAATTGGTTGAGTATAACAAAACATAATTGGCAGTTCTCATTTTTTTTAAATTGTATAGAAGGAGGCACTGTAAAGGAAGAGTTCCAAATTAACTTTGTGTATTTGGCCAGGTGTTTTCTTTTTATTAAACTCTTCTCACTAACACAACCTGAGCACAAAGTTGAAGAATTATGTTTCCACTAAAAATTACTCGGCAGAGCTATGTAGAATTTTTCTGATACAAGTCCCAGAGTGCCTACAGGAAAAATGGAAGCAGAGGGAAGCAGAAGAAGGAATAACGCAGGTCTCGGTTACATCACAGCAAATCCACTGCACAAGCCTTAGACACTATAAAAAAGCTGGCCAAATATGCACTGACGCTGCCAAGTCTTGGCCAATGGCAGCACAGACCTGAACCAGCAATGTCTGGATAAGAAGTTGGAAACATTTTAACTACTAAAAGTGAAACAACAAGAATACAACTTTTATTTTCTGACTAACAGTGTAGGGGTTTTGTGAATTTACTGGCACAGTGTTTAATTGTAATAGTAAATTGCATGAGTTCCCTTTGGCTATTAGGAAGCAATCAGCAGTACAACAAGGGGTCTCCACAAGGATTCAGAGCACATGGAATGCATTTATACATAAAATGATTTGATTAATGATTAATGTGCGACACATTTATACATAAGAATCAAAGTATTTAAACAGTAATGGGAACTTGAATATGACAGTACAATTTCACATTTCATGTATAAAAAGAATATATATATAATGACCAGTTAAGTTGGGCACTTAAATGTAATTTAACCTTGTTTGAAATGGTTTAAAAACGCTAAGAATTTGAAAATTAACAATTGTGTTCTGACTGATTAAAAAACATTTAAATGAATGCAATGTTTACAGATTTAATTTAAAATTTTAATTATTTTAACATGGTGTATCATGTAAGTGTAGTAAATGAGAAGGTAAAGGCACCACTAAAATACTTAAATTGAACTTTTATGTACATTATACATTATTTTATTATTCAACTATAGTAGTACATAAAGTTAAAATAAATATTGTATGTATGATTAACAAAGAAATCTTATACCGTATAGAGTAAAATGAATTATTTTTTAACTTATCTAACCATGTAGCCTGTGCTTCTTGACATTTCTATGAACTTTGTAGCAGTTTGTGTTTTAAGAACATAAAGTATGAGCATAGAAAAATGTAAAAATGACATATACATCTAAAACATACAGTTATAAAGTACATTAATAACATATACCTTTATATGATACATAGCAATATGTTTACTAGGAATTTGCAATTTTGTATGGTGCCTTTTCATTTAAGTTGGGGAATTTATGTCCAAGTCTGTAATATACCCATGTTTATTAGTGCAATGAATGTGAGTGGTGGAAGTCTAAGCCTACATCAATTCACCAACATTTAAAGAAACTTAGAGGTAAGTGCAATTTCTTCTTAAGCTACAGCTTAGGATAGATGCATTAATTTAAATGTTTTATACCCATTTTTAATTAAAACCTACAACTAACTCAGCTGATCAGTAGATGTTTGTAGATACTTCAAGATAATGTAAGGCAAAGCTCAGTTCCAGACAATGTGTGTAGGAAAAGTTCCTACTGTACATTCTTGTGATAACAGATCAGTTATGTGACATTTTTAACCTGCATTTTCAGATGTCCTTATTTTACAGATCATCCCTTCTGTGGAAAAAATCTATTCCCATCCCAAAAACTGGCAGGCTGATACCCACCATATTACAGAAAGTCTTGGATTACACAGAAACTCTGAAATAAATCAAATTTAAAATATAACTTAATTAGATGGGTCCTAGACTTCTTAACATGCAGGTCTCAATAAGTCTGACATTTACTACACTTCCACTGGATTACCACAAGGCTGTGTCTTGTGACATCTCAATAAGTCTGTTGATGACACAGTTCTGGTCAAGTTATTAAAATACCCAGAAAAGCATGGGCTAATTCTAAATTATTTTAATAAATGTTGTAATTAGTTCTCTTTGAAGTTAAATGTCTTGAAAACAAAGAACATTTCAAGAAAAATGCAACACCCCTCAAACCTGCTTTTATTAATGGTCAGACATTGTCAACAATTTGTAGTCTGGTCATCAATACAACGACAATTGGGACTGGAGTCATAGATAAACATAAAATGTGACAAACACTGTGAGACCAACAGATATTTCAAATAGTTGCTTTATATCTTGAAAAATGGTTTCATGCTCAATTTCAGAGTTTCTAAAAAAACCTTTTCACCTTTTTCTGTGTATGTACCTTACATAGGTAACGATCCGCTTATTGTTACTTTAATATTACATGAGTCCGGACTTACGGTGGCCACTCAGAATGTGCAGTATTCCTTCCACATGCATTATCTGGAACGCAGTGCGTTGGGTTATGTAATTCACTGAGATTAAAGATGAATTATTGTTAGGTGGCGCTTGTGGTGTGTTAGATGTTAGTGAAACAATTGCTTCATTTAATCTACTGTGCATGTTTAAATTCACTCAACGTGGAATATGAATATGGAATTGTACAACTAAAGGGAAATGTTGGTAGCTGACAACAAAAACAGAATTATAACATAATATATACCTAATGTATACACTGTATTACTTATATATTAAATAATATACTTAATGTCTGTATTATTTATATGAAGTTAATTGTACATAATAATTTAACTTTTTGATTATGAAAAATATATTTCACACATACTGTACTGTAGAGGCTTTAAAGCCATATGGCCTCATAGGTAACATCTAAAGTACACACAGTAGATGGTAGAGGTAGCTAAATATAAAAATAAAGTACACAACAGAATCCCACCTTCTTCATAAACATTGTATACATTAAAGTCTTAACCCTGTAATTTACGGTGGTTATTTTAGAAAATGTGCTTGTTCTAGCTATATAAAGATTATATAGTTCATAAAAAGCTATAATGTTTCATCCTCTTCTAAGAATATCGAATAAGAACATTGTACTTGCGGTTATTGCTGTTGTAAAAAAAGTTGTAGCACTGATTTAATACCATTTGATAGGGAACAGTAATATGGAATAATTTAAATAAAGAAAAGCTGGCAGCTAAAAATATCACTTGTAAATATTTTGATGTTAATTGTAATGACTTTTGCAGTCCTTATAATTGTAAAGGACAATAAAACTCTCATAGAATGTAATGTAGAATGTTGCGCTCATGTGATACTTTAGCACAGCAGTTTAGATGGCTTGCTGCTAATCAGCAAGTGACCAGTTCCATTCCTGGACAGACCATTTCAGCAACGAGTAATCAGGAAATAATGTAACTTTAAAATTTGATTATAAAAATATATATCACACAAACGATCACATTGCAGTTCATTGATGTGTACGCTACTGTTTCGGTATATCTGTGGATAAGATTTCATATAATTTGCATGTGTGGTAGTAAGCTAAGGAAACTTTGGCAATATCGCTCTGTTTATTCATAGATGTGTACTACTAAATAGAGTTCATCTCGATTGTCCTAGTACAAAACTGACAGTAAAAGAAACACAATGCATTCATTCAAAGCAAACTAAATGAGGTAAACCTGGCAATACCTCAAAGCTTTGTATGATATGTATGATAAATATGTGTACTATTAAGTATTCTGTGTACAAACTACGCATTGCAGGTAAATTGGGGTGGAGCGGTGGCTCTGTGGCTAAGGATCTGTGCCTGTGGCTAGAAGGTTGCCGATTCAAATCCCACAGCCGACAGAGGAATTCTACTCCATTGGGCTCCCGAGCAAGGCCCTTAACCCCAACTGCTCCAGGGGCGCCGGACAATGGCAGACCCTGCGCTCTGACCCCAGGCTCTTTCCCTGTCTGTGCATCTGTGTGTCTCATGGAGAGCAAGCTGGGGTATGCGAAAAGATCATTTCTAATGCAAAAAATTGTAAATGTCATTAAACAAATATTCATCAGTCAAAATGGGATGACGAAATTAAAGTTTTATGTCAAAATCCAAAAAACATGTATTATGTTAGAATATATAAAGCATGAATCTAAAGTAATCTAATGAAATTTTGTTTTTACATAAAATATTAAGAGTTTTAAAACTGTAACAAAGTTAAATTGTACTAATACGTGAATATTTTATTCTCCATAGCAACTTCTCTCCGCTTTGATAGGCTAAAGCATGAAACACTACCATTCTGCAAAGAAGTGGGGGCAATTCCATTCAGCGGAGTCTGCTCCGCTCATGAGCAGCCTTGTGACACACAAATTTAGAAATGGGACACCCTAAGCCCTTGCCCTTGACTTGAGTGAGAGCGTGCATATGAAGGGCACAAGAACACAAGTGTGCATATTGGGACTCGGCAATAGGAAATGACATCAGGAGTGGTTGCTAATTACTGACAACCAAGTCTGATTGAAGGTGTTCAACGTTATTAACCCTACTTCACACTTTCATGTCAAGATCATTACGTCCACAGCAGTTTTTTTTTTATTATACTATGAATCAGTCCCTGAGGCAATACCGTCGAAATTATAATTAAAAAACAAACTTTTGCACGAGAAGTCCTGTACTGCTTGCAAAGTAGCTGATTCTGACAAACTTAAACAGCTAATTTTGCTTAAAAAATTTAAGATCTGTCTGCTTGACTGTATTGCAGCTTATTTCATGGATCAGTTCTGACACCAACTGTGATATCCAATCTAAAATTAAGATCTGCTTCTTTAACATTACGCAAAATGGTTTTGACCCTTATTAAACTTCAAGATCCTGACTGATTTGACTTTCTATTTGTTTTATTTAGCTGAAAAAGAAAATGAAGAGGTTTTGTAATAAATCATTTTTGGAATTCCATTTATTATAAAACCACAGACATCGACACAGAAGCTACTGCGGTTCATAATCTCTCATTAATTTACAAACACATCGAACTCTGTGACACTGCACCCCTTTGACTGAATTTTTTATCACCTTTATTACCTTTGTCTGTCCAGGGGTGGGGGTTGGGGCTGACGTTACTGTCTAACTTCCTCAATTTAACATCTGATATGTCCCCAGTATCTCTATGAGATTGTGAATGTAAAGTGAACAAAAAGTAAAAACTATTTCTATTTTTTACTTAATTTTTATGCTAGTGCTCTGAGAAATGCTTAGAATAATACTTTCACCTTTGGAAGATGAGCAACTTCTCTATTATTCATTAATCTGGGAAGTGTACTCTGGTTGCAGGAGCAAGTCTTCCACAGAACAATTTCATTCCAAAATGAAGGACCGTAGAGAAAGCAAAACCCTTCCCAGAGAAAGCAGAATTTTAATGCAAATGACCTTCTGTGATTTTCTGCTTTTGAAAACACTGCATGAGTCAAATCATAATTCACCATGAAATGAAGATCGTTACTTTTTAAAAATACAAGTATGAGGGGAGATAAGAAAAGCAAATGTATCTACATTATCTGGCCACAATGAAAGAAACTCTCCAGGGTTGAGCAACAAGAAGTATGTAAACACAAAAATTGTCACCTTAAGTACTAATACTTAAATGTTTTATTAACAATTTTAGCAACAAGCATTTAGTATTGTTGTGCCTGGGGGTGGCAGCTGAATTTCAGCAAGGTTTCCAACTTTATTGTCTTACGCACAACAGGCAACCCACTGAAGCTAAGCAGGTGTGAGCCTGGTCAATACCTGGATGAGAGACCTCCTGGGAAAAACTAAGGTTGCTGCTGGAAGAGGTGTTAGTGGGGCCAGCAGGGGGCACTCACCCTGTGGTCCATGTGGGTCCTAATGCCCCAGTATAGTAACGGGGACACTACACTGTAAAAAGGCGCTGTCCTTCAGATGAGACATGAAGTCCTGACTATCTCTAGTCATTCAAATCCCAGGGCATTTCTCAAAAAGAGTAGGGGTGTAACCCCGGTGTCCTGGCCTAATTTCCAATTGGCCCTTACCAATCATGGCCTCCTAATAACCCCCATCTATGAACTGGTTTCATCACTATTTTCTCCTCCCCACTAAAAGCTGATTTGTGGTGAGTGTACTGTCGCACTATGGGCTTACTACCCCCTATCATCAGAGCTTTGCTGGTGAATAAAAGGACACACGTGCCGCATAAGGCTCAATAACACTTTCGCTGACTGGGGGTGAAATTATTCATATTTATAATATATATACACAAGCCGGTGTCAGAACCCTAATTTTTACATTGATTTAATAACCTCCTATTTACAATTTATCAAACCCCCTGTATTTTTTTACAATTCCTTAACAATACTAAAGCAAAATGAATCATTCCCAGACACTATAACTAAATCTGCATACAGACAAAAATGCATAATACTGAGCAACATAGTGATGTTATGAACATATTATGACTGTGATAAGCTTGACGCGAAGGTAAATAATTTCAGAATTCTTAAAAATGGTTCAGGAAATCTCAAGAAAAGTAACATGCTGTATGAAACATGCTTTTTGTTGCTGATCTGTTCAACAGTCTGAAAGCTTAGGCTCTTTACCTGAATCCCCATCTGGGGTGCTGTTAGCAGTGCTGGCTTGTGAGAGAGTGGTCCAGCTGGAGTCCTCGTCACTGGGTACTGCATTCCTTGTCCTGAAGAACAGGCAGGTGTTCTTAGAACCATCCTTACGTGAATCTGAGCTGCTCTGCGTCTCTGAGGAAGAGTCTGTGTCCTTCTCCCCCACCAGTGGTCCATCCTCCTCCTCTTTCCCTTCCAACCTGTCGGATGTGTCAATTACCAGAGGCTGGTTGGCAATGTTCTTGGTGGAGACCTCCAGGTCAGAGTAGAAGGACAGGAAGTCCTTGGGGGACATGTTCTTCTCCTCAGTGGAGGGGTTTGGGTTGCGGTTCAGGTCCTGCTTCTCCGCCACCTTGCGTAGCTGGTTTTGACCTTCTTTTACCCACTTGGCATTGGTGGGCTCATTGGCAGCATGCTTGTGGGCCTGCTCATTCTCCTGGTTCTTGACTCTGTCCTCATCCCTGCAGTAGGCCAGCTCATTGGAGCACTCGCTGGGCAGTGCCAGCCCCATGGTAGCAGGGAGGTCAGTGGAGGCATAGATGTGGTGGGTCTTGGGAGAGGCAGAACTTTTGCCCACCTCAGGGTCCAGCAAGGTGCTGTGAGGGTAGCGTAGGCTTAACGTCAGGGAGTGTTGCAGACAGGTGTTTTCATTGGCTAGGTCTGACGGCTTCTCCAGTGACATGACAAAGAGCTGGAGCACTGTGAAGCTTCTGAAAGAATGAGGATGAGATAAAAAAAGTTATGAATGAATAGGACACTGGGCACCATCCCCATCACTACAAATGCATTACGTTGCCCATCCCTTTACTGTTCAGCTCACGCTTTTAGCTATGATCAGGAAACCTTATTTCAGATCAGCTAACAAGAAGAGCTAAAAATTATTTAGTTGTTTTTGCAAATTTCTCATTTCAAACAAATTCAGTTGGTATTTCATGCACACCCTCAACAAATGCAAGCAAATGCTAAATCCCAGCTCCTGAATGAGACGGCAGTTTATTCAACACCCCTGAAGACTTCCACTGTACAAATGCACTGCCTCTAACAATGCTCCTTGAAAGTTTGTGAACCCCTTCTGTAGTTCTTTAAATCTTACATTTTCACTATGAAATCCTTGTTTAATTAAAACTAGTCCTTACTTTTCTAAAAGAAAGGGTTTATATCCACAAATTCTATGTATTGTTTAGAGGAACTGACGTATGCAATAGAAAAAGAAACAGGTAAATAAGAATTAGTGCACGTGCAAAAGTAAGTCATCAGCTCAGTCAATGAGGTAAGTGACTAGGTTCTTACCCGTTCTTACCCATACAAGTATTGCAACAAGGCCTATTATTTTATTTAGAATTAAGTGGTATTTCTAATAACCAACTAGGTGCCTCTCTCTATATGCACAGGAATTTAGCTAAAGAGGCCCCCTCTTGGTTATCTCAGGATGATCTACAGGATCTACAGGAGTTGGTGATCTAAAGGATGACCTTTGCATGTCTACAGACATATTTACAGGTCTTTGCATGTGGGAAAGTAAGGGAGGTGAGTTTATCTTTTGGATAATGATCTTTTGAAAAAAAAAATATAGCATGGAACGAACCAAGTTCCTCTTCTGTCTACCTTGTGGACCTCCAAGAAGACAAACTGCACAGACTGTTTTAAAGATCGAAGTCAGCAAGAAGTTTGCTTTAGCAGTGCTGTCTGAGCCCCACCAAAGCTGCTCCGGAAACCCAGCCTAGCTCCTTTTTACCAGCACGAAGTTTAAACTCATCAAGGACATTTGGACAATTAATCCATGGATTAAATTGCATTATTCACATTATTCACAAGAGCTGAACCAGTACCCCAAATGCATGTTTGATGTTTAGATAACAATAGTTAATGTATATTTACTTGTGCCTGAGAATATAACTGTCATTTAGTTATACGAGACTGACTGAACCTACAAGCTAGACCATAGCACGTTATAGTCAATGTGTATTTTAACTCTAAAGTTATTAACTTTTATATTTTTAATTCCTCAATGAACGATCAGCATTCGTGTTCACAGCAGATCGTTCTACAGATATATTCTATTACATTGTTGATTATGCATATCTTGGTTATATTAATTAATTGGATATTGTATATTTAGAATCCATGTGTGATACTGTAAATTATTATGATTGATTAGTTCCTAAAAGTCATCAAGCACTCTCTGAACTTATGGTTTGTGGTACAAGGCAGGGAGTGTCTGGTGTGGGGGTGGAGCCCCAGATTAAGGGAGACACGTTTCCATGGAAACCACACCTGACGTGAATAAGTGAATGAAGGGCAAGTGTAGAAGTGGTTTAAAACTAGCCGGAATACTTCCTGGAGAGGGGGAAAGATTCAGCAGGACTTCAGTCTTGCTGTGGCTGCATTGGTGAGAGGAGGAATGTGGAGGCTGGGCTGTGAGAGAGCTGGGCTGAAGCATGACAGTATGACGGGTGTGAGATACTACTAGTCAGGGCGATGTAAGAAGAGCGTGCCGCCGTGTACAGTATGAGTGAACAAAGACTTGATTAGCTGCTGTGGTAACCCAGTGATATGCAGTAGAGAAGAACAACAATTCAGGAGGGGGTTGTGAGAGCCTGTGAGGAAAAGAGTGAAAATGTCACTCTTTTCACTTTTCACAAAGTGTGTTTGTGTGTGGGGGGGAGCACAGTGAGGTGTGCTGGCACTTGCATGGTGTAACGCTGTAGTGTGCTCTCTGAAGGCACCAGTTCTGTAGGCTTTTGACATTTACTGGGACAATTATTAATTGTAGCAGTAAATCACAAAATTGATTCTTTTGATGGCTTTAGAATCCAACCATGCGATATAACTCAAACAACACACACACACAGGTACTAATACACGAGGATACATTTATTAATACATAAAATATGCATGTAAACCTAACAGATGTTAACAAGAGGGTTATCACAATACAAAAGGTATATATCCAGTCAGTTACGAAGAGTTACATATATCAAGAGGACATACGTTCAGTATATCATTCATTTAGACCATTTCGTAAATGAACTTGGTTATAACTTCTACATTAGATACTCAAAACAAGTACATAACTCTTAGGAATTAAATTGATATCAACTGGTTGGGATAACAATTGAATTCTCGAGCAGTAATGCAGTGAAGTTAAATACTCATCCAATCTTTGGGGATTCAGATCTCCTGCGGGCTCTCTGGCTCCGTGCCAGGCTGTGCTGTGCGGCTTGCGACGGTGCGCTGCTGATGCTCACTGACCGGCTAGTTAGTGTTGGCTTTAACTAGCAAAGTTTGTGCACAGGAGAAAAGATGACTGTGGGTCCCAGCAGGTCAGGAAGAAGACCGGTTCGTTCCTGATGAAGCGCTAGTTCTGAATAGTGATTCAGCTGTCCACAGTTCCGACCTGTTCACGAGGCCTGCTGCTGGTGCTAACCATGGGTGGATCCTCTGGTTACTCTCTGGCAACTTCCGCTCTCGACTCTTAGAACAAAGGAAAGTTCTGGCACTCGGACACACTGGCCGTTCCGTGGTTGTCCGGGCTGAGTCTCAGGATGGTCAGGAGGCGCTCTGCGAGAATGTCCTGCCCTTAGGAGCCTTCTGCTCCTGGTCCGTCCTGCCCTGGAATTCTCCTTGGAGATTCTCCCTTTCAGGAAAGTCCACTACAGGCTCTCTGTGTTGCCTGTTTTTACCTGGAGGAACTTCAGCTCGTTGATTGGCTGAAAGTTCCATGGGCATCAGAGTCCCACGTGGGTTACTCAGCCCTACCAATCCCTGATTGGTTGATCAAGGTGAGATATGAGTCACTTACTCCTGACACTTAGTAATGCAGTCCAGATGTCCATCTGGCACTCCCTAGACAGATAGGCGCCAATGGATGACCATTGATCATGATAGCCAGGCTTAGCTAAGTGCATCCCCCTTTGGGAGCTGTCCCTTATCAAAAGAAAACATCTTTAAATCAGCCTGCATGAATAGCTTCTCTGTGGCTGCACCACAGAGATGAAGAGAGAGATGAGGCCTCATTTGGGAAAGCACAGCAACACTTAATTCTGTCTTATTAATAAGCCTCGCCACTACAACACAATGATGGCTGGGCAGGATGTGAGGTGCACTGGTAGCTGTGAGTTCACAACCTAAGGGCGTGAGAGTGAGGCCCCGGAAGGGTTGTTAGTGTGTAGAAAGGGACAGTGTGTTGGGTCTCAGCATGGTGTGTAGTGCTGAAGAGACTCGGTGATGTAGGTAGTGTGTGTCTGATGCCACCTGGTGGCATCAGAGGAGGACATCAAGGCTGGAGGCTGACCTGGGAGTCTAAGGCTCTGGTTGGGTATGAAACGGTGACCTGATGGAATAGGAGCAGGAGTCTCCATGATGGTGTCTGAGAGCAGGAGCTTTCTAGCAGTGAGGACAACGGGATGAACTTGGTGAACCTGAGACTCCAAAGTTAAAGGGCCCAGAGGTAATGGAATGTGGAGTCATGTATCCTGTTATCCCGATCAGTGTGATCACCACTCTTGGAGGAGAGTGTGTGCAAGATAAAGAAAAGGAACCCAAAAGAGCTTATAAAGGGGCGTGAACAGGGGAGAATGGAAGCCTGACCACACCCAATGCAGTGTCAACTACCCCCATGGCACCACAGGTTACAACTTCTGACTTATTATATATGACTTATAGCAAATTAAAACCCCCAATCTCCACTTTAGTGCAATACTTCATGCAACGACCTAAAGAGACCTCAGATTACATCAGGGAGAATGGTGTAAGTGTTCATCAGTATGTAGAAGGTTCTAAAACCATAGCAAAATGTTTTGGAATGCATATGTCTACAGCTGGAGAAAAATTAAGATCACGGAGACTCAACTAAGGTGTGGACATCCTTTTAAAATTATGGGTTTAGTGTGGCTTTTCTGTCAACTGACCTGAACAACTCTCAACATTGAGGGAACTATCAATTCAGAGTCATACCAAAATATTGTAGAGGGGAACATCAGGACATCTGTCTTGAGCTGAAATTAAGCCAAATATGTGTTCTCCACCATAAACCTTAAAGACCCTAAATGACCCTAAACATTTCAGCAAATCTACCAAAGAATGGATTAAGACGAAGACATTTTGGGTTTTGAAATGACCAAGTCAAAGTCCACATCTCAACCCAATAGAAATGTTGTGGCTAGACCTGAAGCAGGCTGTCCATACAAGACAGCCAACAAATCTGGAGCAATCTGTTCTATAAGGAAGAATGGGCAAACATTCATCAAACAGATGTAAGAGACTAGTAAGTAACCATAAGAATTTTGTTTTTTTGCTCTTATAGCTAATAAAGGTAACACTACTAACACTACAATACTTTGAATTAAAAGGTTCAATTACTTTTCCCCAACAAAGATCACTGAGTTTCTATTAAATAAACACATTTTATTTATTTACTTCTAAACAACAGGGGTTTATGGCAGGAAAGGGGGTTAACTGATAAGGATTCCAGATGCGAGCTAGGAACCCCCTGGGGACGTAATCTTAAATTGACCATTTATCCAGGGTCTCTTAACTGGCCAAATACCATGACCCCCCTCTTTACCATAACACAGAATGACGTCCGAAGCAGCAAGGAAGGACTATATAAACCTAAAGTTTGTACCGGCACATTGAACAATACTTCGGTTTTGTTGTTTCTTGCGGGAAACAAGACTTCGGCTTTATTGTTCCGTGCATGCAATAAACTCATCTGTTTAACTTCATCTCGGGATCCAGAACCTTATTCTTTCTGTTACAACAATTTTGGCGTAGTCGGCGGATACTCCAAAAGGCGCAGAACTTCCCATTGGCAGGAGAGACGGTCAGCACGCACATTACTAAGAGGTAAGGACTCCTCTTTTTTAAAAAAAAAAGTCCAGACTCTCTCTGACCGATTGGGAAGTCTCTGCTCCCTGCGAGAATCGCCTGAGATGACGGAGTAAATGTGAGTTCCTGGATACCTCTGGCCCGGGGAAAACACCGGTGTATGTAATGGGTGGTTTGCTGTAAACCCAGAATTTGGTCTGGGAGGCAGAGATTTGCGGTATTGTGTACAGGCGTTCGAAACTGGTGTCGGGTGTATGCCTTAATTGCACATACAGTATGAAACTGGGTGTTGGGTATATGCTTTAATTGCACGTATGAAACTGGTGTCGGGTGTATACCTTAATTGCCCGGGGTTTTTGAACGGGTTTGGACCTTTACCGTAAGGCTCAGGATCGGTGTGGGCCTTAATTGTGCCCGGAGTTCTGAGGCTTGAGTGGTGCTTTGAATGCACGTATAATTCAGAATTGGGTCCTGAGAGTAGCTACGCTTTGATCGTGCATGGATAGGCGTGGCGTGGTTTTGTTTTGTTTTAAAGGGAACAGGAAAGACGTAGATGATACATGTATGTTTTTCGTGTTTTCCTCCTTTTAAAGGAGCAGCAGAGACGTAGATATAGATGTATGTTTCTGGTGTATTTCTTGTTTGTGAACATATACACACGCATGATACATAAACACACCTCATAATAAAAGAGCAAAGCATTAAGTAGCAGGATTTAAAGGACGTTGAGACCCGAGAATCGCCCTGATTGAGCTCAGTGCGTAAGTCCACCCCGGGGGAAAAGCAGCGATGCTGCCGTTCTGGGGATGGTGAATTACTGATCAAGGAAGGGGGTTTTCGAGGTCTCATTCCTTGCCTGTGAACAGTTCAGTCTAAGACCTCTCTAAAGGCTCTGAGAGGCATTTAGATCTGGAGGTAAAAGACACCCATAGTTGAATAAGTGCAGGAATGCACAGGATTTTCAAGTGAAAGCATCCCCCTACTGTATGAGCACACAACAAAGTAACTCTTAAGGAGACCGAACATGTGTGCTAACTGGTGGTTTGAGAAAGTTGTGGAAGGGTCCATTTATATATCAGAAAAGTGCAAGTTGATGGAAAAGAAGGAAAAACATGGGAAAAGCTGAGTTTGTCAGAAGGAGTTTGAGGTGAAGACGCCTGTAAAGAAAGCATATGAATATTGGCAAAAGCACAAGGATGTAGCTGCCACCCTGGTGCGGGGCCGGCACCAGTGGTGGCAGATACATGAGGGAAAAAAAAGAGAAATTGGGATGTGATTACTTGAAAGTGTGTTTACGGGATAAATGAAAGAAAAGATACTTTTATTCACCACGAAAGAGAATGAACAAAAGCGAAAAGAGGCAGTGCAGGAAAATCAGAAACTAAAGGAAGAATTAGTTCCTGGTCGCACTGCACTAGTTAATGTGTTACAACCGTCAACTAAATTATATCCTGCTCTCCCATAGGGGAACAGACAGGCAGGAAATGAAAATAATTGGGATCAATTCCCACAGTGACCATATGGAGACGGGGGGCCTGAGTGGGATGACACCTGGTAAGAGTGTGATAGAGACGGAACAGGAACTCCCCTCTTAAAGGGAGGGCGCCCGCAGACCTGTACTCTCACCTGAAGTGGGAAAGGACTTGACGTAGCGGGGGCTGGCGGGGTTGATGACAGCGTCACTCTAACTGTCTCACACCCCGTCGAGGGGGTCCGCACTCGCACCTACCTTCCGTGATTCCCCCATAGATCAAATCCAAAACCGGAAGATATTGACCGGTGGGCTAAAGAAGTACCGCATCCGAAATTAGGAATGCAGCGAACCTGGGGTGCGCTTCAGGAATTAAAAGGATTCATGTAGGAGTGAACCAAAATACAGCGCATTGTAGTACGAAGAGAAAAAATATATTTTCGATGTGTATGTGTGTTTTTATGAATTTGTGTACCGGCATGTACAGATGCAGCCATTCAAAGAACGCGGCACAGAGACGTACCGCGGGTAATTGGCTACGGCCTCGCGCATCATGACGCAAAATACCGACAGGGGCACTCGTGGTGCGTTGGTCGGTCGTAGAAAGATTTAAATGTCTTTACTGTGCCCGTTTTAGTATTGAATATTTATATGGAATTTTACCACTGAAGGGAAATCTTAGTAGCTGAGCATAAAAAGAATAGGAGCATACTGTAACGCGTGTGAAGGCCATAAACGATATTAATTTTGGAACATAAACATACAGTATTACAGTATATGGCTGGTCTCGGTACTTTAAAGAAAAAATACACACCAGTATTCCATTTCTCCCTAAACATTTTAAGCATCGAAGTCTTTAACGTGAAATAGCGTGTAAAAAAGTGGTAGTTTTAAGCTTTTCTGCTAACATAATATGGAATCGCGTATCCAAAGAAATGAATAACAATATAATTATATTCGTGTACTGCGACAGGGCTGTGTAGGGCTGTTTCGCCTCTCTTCATGTGACTTTCCCAGTAGCCTACTAGCTTACGTGCCTGATTAGTAACCCACAGGTTGTGTGTTCAAATCCAGCCGGCGCCGTGACTTTTCTTTTAACAAACATTTCTTTGAAAAAATAGAATAGCAATATTATGGACAATTAATTGACTTTTTATATTTCTAAATATCACAACATGATCGAATTTAAGTCATTTTTAATAACAACGAATAGCCACCTTCTTTCCTTCTGACAACTGTCCCTGCTTCTGCTTCCTGCTTCTATCGTGTGTGTGTTTTTTTTTTAAATACATTTTAGAAAAGTGTAATCTATACTAAAAAGCTGTACACCACCTGCTATATAGATACATATTGTAATACTTTCGGGTTCGGATAGGACGGACATAAGAACTCAGACTTGCGGAGTTAAAGCAAGTTAAAGCCTTTATTTTTCTTCTCCGTCACCACTTGCCAGCCCGGCTCTCCCGCATCCCCGACCTGAGACACACAGCCCCCGCCCACTAACAGCGGGAGAGAGAGAGAGAGAAACACCCAGGGGTGCAGAAGCAGGATCCTCAAGAGATCAACAAAGACAACAGAAAAAGATGTGTACTGTATAAGATATGTCCATGGGAATCCAAGATTTTTTATCTATGCTAAGTAGTCTTTAATATTTCTCCATCACACAGTGAAGTCAAAATTCCGGGATGTGCCTATGTACACTGGGCAAACGTTCTGAGGTAAATTCTTCCAGCACGGGGGTACCTTTAAAGCGGAGACAATGGCACCGAACATTTTTGGTGCGCCCTCTGTTTAAAACTCTGGCCAAATATGAAGACAAACTGAATTAAAAACTACACATCCCAGTTACCATGGTGGTGCTTATGATCATTGTGTTTAACCAACGAAACAGGGCGAAAAATCAGTCACATAACTTTGGGTCGAAAGTTTAACCTATCAGCAAGACAGCAAAGACATTTTCCAAGAAAGTTCAGCCTTTGTCACTAATGAAACCACTAAATAAAGACATAAATATAGAAATGGACAATTTCTAATTCAAATTAATTGACTTTTATATTTCTAAATATCACAACATGTTCGAATCCAAGTCATTTTTAATAACAATGGGTAAACTATCACAAAGCTTTAGAGAACTTAACATTTTTATTATCAACAAATTATAAATACGACGTTTACATTGGCGTTATTAATTTTTCACTTGAATGTATGGAGGATTGTGAGAGCAGACCCCCCCTCTTAGGCTGCGCAAACGAATGTTTACATTTTTATTAAGAAATGGAGGCTGTACGCGTTACAATATAAACATTTACTGTCAAACTTTAAATCAACAGTTGATTTAAAGACGATCTGTCAAAGTGCAATGAAATACAATTTAAACTGTATTACAGCTGCACAATGTGCTTTTTCATCGTGTGTCTCTCTCTGGTCGGGGCACGGGAGAGCTCGCTGGCAGGTGATGACGGAAAGAAATAAAATAAAGGCAGCTTTTAACTCCGCAAGTCACACACCAATACTCCATTTCTCCCTAAACATTTTAAGCACCAAAGTCTTTCATGTGTTTTTCATCACTCTCTGCGGGAGAGCTGGCTATGACGAATTAAACCGGTTTCACAGGTATTTTCAAGTGGTCAAGTCTTCAGCGGGAGGGGGGAACAAGCTGCCCAGCCGTGTGGAATGCTACAGAACCCTAAACAGACAATACACACTAGCCGAATATTTGACCACGGTATCCAGACACAGCTGTATGAGCTCCACCATTAAAACTCAAGTATTACGCTGGTCCACACTATTTACTAATAGACTTTATTTTTTCATCGACAAAAAGTAACACCCACCACATCATTTCGTTGATCTAACTAACAAGGATGGGATGTTAGCTAGCCAATATGATAAAGGAATAACTTTTTTATTTCTTTAGCACATTTATTTGAACATTTCCATCGATTGTACAAGCACTGAAAAACTGTTCAATCCCTAGTTCGTCGGGCATTTTCTTTTACTATAACAGATAGAAAAACTCCCTTGCTTTTAACAGCGTTTCATAATTTCTAACAATGAAAATTATTTAAACTGTGACACTTTTATCATTTAACGAGAGCTCAAAATATCACAAGGATCCTCAGAGATCAACAAAGACAACAGAAAAAGATATGTTTATAAGATACTGTCCATGGGAGTCCAAGCTTTTTTATCTATGCTAAGTAGTCTTTAATATTTCTTCATTACACAGTGAAGTCAAAATTCCGGGATGTGCCTATGTACACTGGGCAAACGTTCCGAGGTAAAATTCTTCCAGAACGGGGGTACCTTTAAAGTGGAGATGACGATTCCGAAATGTTTTGGCATGCATAAAAAACAGCAATTCTGTCAGTAAGCCCTAAATGAATTAATAGCAAACATGGTTTACATAAAATACATTTTCCCAAGAACGTTTAGCCTTGTCACTAATGAAGCCACTAAATAAAGATTTTTAAAATACATGGCTTTGCTAAAATGTATTTAAAAATAAAAACGATTACAAACGCCAGAGGAGAGAGACAGTGCTTACTTTGTCAGCACCCAGACAAAAATACAATGCTTTTATTCATTCTTAATCAGATGGTGAGAGTAAAGGGGGAGTGATAAGGTTGAAGGTGAGGAAAAAGATTCCCTTCCCCCCACGGAAAGACAGACAAGTTTTCACAGTTTAGAAGTCCCATAGATAAAACATCAACTTTATTTAAACTCCAACGAAAGTATTAATGGTTTTTAATTACCGTACTCTTATGGAACATGCCACCAGCCATCTGCATGAAAAAACACATTGTGCTGCTGTAATAGTTTAAATTAATTAAAAGTCTAAACAGTATCAGCTTATTTATGGGTTGTAATTTAAAAAAAAGTCCAAAACCGCACTCAAAATGCAATTTAGCGCTTTCAGGCAAGAGGAGACACCTAAATTAATAACGTAACATGCTACTGTTTGTGCATGAACATAATTACTGTATACTGTTATTTCTTTAGATACGCGATTCCATGTTTCTTTTTAATCCCTGGCGGAACGGGGAGTCCATAAGATTTGAGTAATAGGTTTCATAGCGCTTTGACAGATCATCTTTAAATCAATTGTTGATTTAAAGTTTGACAGTAAATGTTTATATTGTAACGCATACTGTACAGCCTCTATTTCTCTACAAAAATCTAAAACATCGTTTGCGCAGCCTAAGAGGGGGCCGAATGCACTACAATAGATTACCATACTGTAGAGGAAAACAGTACAGGCATCGTTGATATGAGGACTTGAAACCAAATTTCCCAAATTTTATATGTGCTTTTCTATATTTATTGTAAATTGATTGTCCATAATATTGCTATTCCAAGCAAGGAGCGCTTCACCCTGCCTGCTGTGGGAAGAGTTGGCTTATTCCTTCCCTGCCTCACCGAGGGCAGACCCTGCCAGGCCCTCGTCGACACCGGTTCGACCATCACCCTGCTGCGGCCTGGTGTCCTGCCGGGCACCGAGGCAGCCGGACCCCCAGGGCGCTCACCATGCACTTTGGAGCTGCGAGGGTTAAACACCCCTTCTACCTTGCCCCAGGGACGGGGTGCTGCGCCGGGAATGGCGGGTGCCCTCCAGCGGCGAGGTCAGGTGGCAGTTTGTGGTGTTGCGGTCGCTTCGTGGGGCAGTTCTCCAAGCATTGCACGGCCAGCCGGAGGCCGCCAAGCAGTGACCTCGCCGCTGGAGGGCACCTGCCACCCCCGGCGCAGCACCCCGTCCCTCACCTCCAAGGCCTCCCACAGTGCACAGAGAGCCTTACAGACCGGGTAGGGGCAAGCTTATCTCACTGTACAGGGGGTCAGCTCTGGCACGCATGCCCCAACACCCGCGGCTCCGACAAGCCAAAGCGACGCCCGCCACTGCCACCTCCGCTTCCCGCTCAAGTCAACCCACACACCCCAGACACCTCTTGCCCCACCCACCGCGAGACTGATTCATTCCCCCCACCCCACCAACTCTCGCTGGCCCAAGTCAAGGCAACCACCCACCTGCTGCAACCAGTCCAACCCCAGGATACAGTCCTCACGGACTGGGGCAAGGTACTGCAGAAGGGGTGTTTCACCCTCGCAGCCCCAAAGTGCACGGTGAGCGGCCTGGGGGTCCGGCTGCCTTGGTGCCCGGCAGGACACCAGGCCGCAGCAGGGTGATGGTCGAACCGGTGTCGACGAGGGCTTGGCATCGCCGCGCTGATAGATTTTTTCTCTATGTGAATTGTGGCGATTCAAACAACTTGGGATAACAAGTGGTCTCAAAGTCACCGAGCTCGCAGAGCTTCAACAACAGATGACAACTTCCTTAGTCCTTCCTTAGTCTTCCTGAAATTGTCAGATTATGAATGGATAAAAGCATTTTATTAAAAACACGTTTGCGTTTGTTTGGGAGCTATATTATGTATTTTTCATATGTAAGATATAATGATGTGTTCCTGCTTACACATCGCACGACTTTAAAAGCCCGAAAAACAGGTGAGCCTTGTTTTGTCAAAGGACAGCACATACTTTGAAAAGACCGCAAATGTATTAGCAAGGGTTAATTGCACTATGGACCGCACAAAGAAATTTAAAGTAGTCTTCTTTATGTGTGAGGGCAGGAGTGGATCGCAACAGGCATAATCAGCAAATAAATAAGAAAACAAAGAACAGGGCAATTGAGATGAGTATCCAGAGAGCGAGTGATCAGAAAAAGGAAACAATTGTTAAGCCCGGGTTTTCAACGCAATTTTTAACTTGCTAATGCATCAGACACATTTCCTGGTGTATTGTGTTTTAAATAAAATAGGAGTGTCTTTCCCTGGTATTAGCTCATCAGTATGGTGTAAGTTTTATCTGTGCCATACTGAATACAGGTACAGACTTCAAGCTGCACTACTGTATCGCTTTGTTAAGGAGACAGACTATGGCCAAAATCACGAAAGTCTGATAAAGACAGTCTCACGTTTGTGCACAGTCTGTCCACAAACAAAACATTCCTTTTAGACAAGAGGAATGTAAAAAAACAATTACTTATTGTCAATGAAAACCGGTGTGTGTGTCTTGTCTCTGCTGGATCTCTCTCTCTCTGCTGAATGAATAAGAGCATTTTATTAAAAACGTGTTTGCGTTTGTCTGGGTATTTACTTTGTAATCTGTGGTCCTTTTAACTATTTTTACATCTACTGTATTGCTTTGAGATGCCACTTTTAAAGGTGATATGTAAAATCAAGTTTTTTATTATTGTTATAGAGAAACATGATCAGATTTTCCCTGGTTCAGAAAATAATATCTAAAGTATACTAGTTTGTCACTCTTCTCATTCCCTGTAATCTTTCCACTTGTATGTCATTAGAAAGTATAACAAGTTTCTGCTTTGTCTAAGGATGGTATCAAAAAGTAGTCTAAGTGGTGAGAAAGCTGTGCTTAATGATAATTAAGGGACTGAAAAGTAAAAAGAGATGCTTCATCTTGACTGAATAATTTTAAAAACTAAGTTATAAATGCAGACGCTCTATCGGTGCTGCGCCAGGCTTCTGAAGTGGTTCTATAATATCTGGTATTTGGAAAAGAAAGCCTAGATAAAAAAGCTTGAATTCTCATGTTTCTTTTAATACAGTCTTTGCTGTGCTCTTGAGGATCCTTGTGATATTTTGAGCTCTGGTTGAATGATAAGTGTCACAGTTTAAATAATTTTCGTAGTTAGAAATTATGAAACGCTCTGTTAAAAGCAAGGGAGTTTTTATGTCCGTTACAGTAAAAGAAAATGCCTGACAAAGTAGGGATTGGACAGATTGCAAGTGCTTGTACAAATGTGCTAAAGAAATTAGCAAAAAAAGTCATTCCTTTATCGTATTGGCTAGCTAATGTCCTGTCCTCGTTAGTTAGATCAACAAAATGCTGTGGTGTTTGTCAAAGAAAAAAATAATAGGTATTTTCATTTAAAATGACGGTTAGAAAGAATGTGGACCAGCGTAATACTTTGAGTTTACAGCTTGTCCAAAGTAATTTATTAATTAATACTATTAGTAATATCTTCGGTAAAGGCTTTTGTATAAAATATTTCTGCATAATTTAAATATTTCTGATAAAGGTAGGTTGTGTACTTTTGTCCAACTGAGCAATCTTGCTTTCATAAAATATACCAACTTTTTAATGACTGATGATTAACATGCTGTAATACACAGTTTAAATTTAAAGCTCAAATGCTGTACATGAGGAGAGAATGCTTTTTCCTTAGATACGCGATTCCATGGGTTTTTTTTTGGAAACCCCGGCGGAACCGGGCATCCATAAGAATCAAGTAATAGGTTTATTCCATGCTGAAAAAAAGAAGAAAGAAAACACATTCCATAAGAATCAGCGCTTTTATATAGCACCTTTAAAGGTGGCTTCTCAAAACGCTTTACAGGATAAAAACAACAATAACAACAATAATATTGTATTTCATTGCACTTTGGTAGATCCTCCTTAAATCAATTGTTGATTTAAAGTTTGACAGTAACCCTAACGCTAACCCTATTTTATTTTTTCAAAGAAATGTTTGTTAAAAAAAAGTCATGGCTCCGGCTGGATTCGAACACCCAACGTGTGATGTATAACTCGGGAACCTAACCCACGGCGGCACTGGCAAAGTCACATGAGGAGTGTTGAAAAAGCACTACAGAAACAGTATCAACAGACATTGTACAGCGTGTACTATTCTTGTGTTGCGGTGCATGAATATAATTATATCGTTATTAATTTCTTTAGATACGCAATTCCGTATTATATTCCCTTTTAATCAACATCTAAAAGTATGCTTGTTGACTCCAGTATCACGTTACTGGACTTCGATGCTTAAAATGTTTAGGGAGAAATGGAGTACTGATGTGTATTTTTCACACGCGTTACAGTATGCTCCTATTCTTTTTATGCTCAGCTACTAAGATTTCCCTTCAGTGGTAAAATTCCGTATAAATATTCAATACTTAAAACGGGCACAGTAAAGACATTAAATATACATACCGTATATGTTTATGTTCCTAAATCAATCTCTTTTATGAGCATGTGAAAGGCACGGTGAATCGGAGATTCTCAAAAATTACTGTACTTTGCATGATTGGAAACAAATGCGTGATTGCGAAATGCTGTGGTGTTACTTTTACAAAGATGGTCAATGAAAAAAAGAATGTGGACCAGGGCAATACTTTGAGTTTACAGCTTGTCAAAGGTCATTCATTATTAATACTATTAGTAATATCTTCGTTAAAGACTTTGATGGCGACAGCTCAAACATGAGAGGTTGAGCTTTATTAGCTCCACCTTGCGGAAATTCCGGATACTATTATTTTACTTGAGGAACTATACGAGAATTTACGGTAACTCGTGGTAGACTGCGTCAAGAGCACCACAAAATAATGCGGTATTGCCTGCTCGTTTTGAATGGCTGCATCTGTATGTGTGTAACTGTGAGTTTTGGTATACTAAATGACAGTGCGAGTGTGTTTAGCCAGCCGGACTGGCTGGAGCCATAACTAAAGAGATTGGAAAATATGAGAGCGTCTGAAACCTATAAGTACAGTACAGGTGGACTTAAAAATAAACATTTTTTGTATTTATATACATTTAGTTGTAATAGGTGAACCAAAGATGAATTTATTAGAATGGCTTGAAACCAGATACTCCAGAAGGATGCAAGATGAAGGAAGCAGGGACCTGCCCTGTGGTTCAACTGACAGGGAAGAATGGTGAAGAATTTATCACCCTGCTAAGAGCTCTGTCTGGGGAGCATAAACAGTCTTGTGAGAGATCTGTTTACCTAAAGATTAGATCCTGTAAATCCCTTGTAGCCTCCCTATGTCTGTCCCAGTCCAGTGTGTAAAATGAGTTAAACCTAAAATGTACTGTTAATGGTGTGTTGGTTGCTCTGTTATGGGATACCGGAGCATTACTGTCATGTTTGTCTCACTTCACAGTGTGCTATAGAGTAGTGTATATGGGGAGACGGCAGGAGGCCACAGGAGTATTGGGGCAGCAAGTTTTAATTGCCGAGTACCAGATTTTAACATTCACATGCACTTATCACACGAATGTGGGTGGTTTTATCCTAGATCTATTGGATTGAGATGTTATGCAGCATTACAAGGAATGACTATCCAGAACAGGGTATCACGTGGCTTCAACTGGCTGTGATCACTCAGTATGTTGATGGTATTCTGAGTGCTTCCCTGACGAGGAAACCCACAAGTCTGAGTTGCTTCAGGTTTAGAGTGTCTAATATTAAGCAGTTATGATAAGGCCCTTTTGTGTCTAGCATTGTGTAATTTTAACAGGGCCTGGGTGCAATGTTTTTACGGGGTGCACAACTCTTAACAGATCTGCTTAAGGGGGGAGTGCAGTACAAGGACAAGATTGCCTTGGTTCCTGCAGCAAAAGCCGCCTGTAACAATTTGAAACAAGCTCTCTTACAGGTGCTGAGACTGGGGTTTCCTCAGAGGGATCAACCATTCTTTGTATGTAAGTGTGGAAAAAGGGTTCTGGGCAGCTGTGCTGACGCAGGAGCATGGAGGTACAGTAGGCACTATTATACCATTAGATGCTGTAGCCAAAAGGTGGGGGACCGTGAAAATTTCAGAAAATGTAATACTGTTTACTGCTGGGTCCTCTCTGATGCATGATGCAGAACAGAAAAAAGGCTGAGCTGTTAGAACAGAACAGAATTCGAGGTGCTAACGATCGGAAAAATGCCCCTCCACTGCCTCAGTGCAGCAAGCCAGTTTAGAGCCCTGATAGAAGATTGTAAAAAGAAAGATGTTAAAAGGTTACTGTACATGTATATAATGTATGTATTTGATGCATGTAGGCCACAATTCTGGATGGCTATGGAGAAATAGGATTCTCTCACAACGGCAGGGACTCCAGTTGAGAATACTGGGCTTGTCTCTGAACTGATTTCTAGTTTTACAGCTGCCGACTGAAGCAGCTTGAGTAAGGTGTAAATAACACAATAAATAAAGAATTCCAGTAACTCAAGGTAACAACCATGCAGATGCAGATGCCAGGCGAGCGGCACTGGGAGAGCAGGAGTCTGAGACTCCTGTGAAACCTCTATTGGGGAAAAAGGGAGAATTCAGGTTGAGGCCTCTAATAGATGTGTGTATAAAAAATGCGAAAAGAATGTGGGGTTGTATGATGATGGGGTGTGGGGCCATCAGCACACCAGATGCCCTGCATGCTCTCACAGCCTAATACCATTTTGTAGCCAGAAATTCATGCTGGTGGATACCCAGGTGGATGACAAAGATGATCCCGTGGTGCGGACTGCCCTGCCCCTTGGATAGTGATCTAGGGGCATACTACACTGCGAAGGTGTGCCAGACTGTAATCGCCTCACTAAGTGTGAGGTGGAAGTTACATTGCCCCCATCACCCACAGTCTAAAAGACCAACAAAGGAAATATCAACCGAAGGAACACCGTGGGTAGATGCTCTACCTGTGGTCCTGTGCAGTTTGTGGACTGGAGCAAACGGAACTGTGAGACTGAGCCCATTTAAAATCATAATGGGCAACCAAAGAAACTCCCTGGAGGCCAAGTTTGGCTAACGGACGGTTGAATTTACTAACTCTCTATTACAGTGTTGTAGGTTGGTTAACTGAAGCGGTGCACAGGGCTCGTGAACAGGTGCCGGACGCTTGGGGACCTCCAGTAGAGTGAAGACACGACCGGATACCTGGCGAGTGGGTGTAGGTGAAGAAGAGATACCCTGCTAGATGTTGCAATCCTGCTGGGAGTGACCATATCAAGTGCCACTAACTACTGACTGTGCCATCTGAGTGAGAGGATGAGATCGCTGGACCCACGCATCGCACTTTCACCGAGCCACGGCACCAGAGAATGAGTGAACAGAAAGAAGGATGTTGTTACCGTTTCTGTGTCTGATGCTTCCTAAGGTGGACCAACAGTGTGCTTGTTAGGCCTGAGGAGCGTTACTGGGGATATGGTATCAATACATTCCAGGTGTTGGCATATCTATCAGCCAAAAAATGATAATCAGAGTTGGGTCAATATTGCTATTCCAAGATCCTGACAATAGATCTCCACATGGCTGAGGTCTGCATTTGGGTCCTGGGGTAGGACTTTATGTATTTGTAGGATTAGGATTGCTTTATGTGTATAAATGTAACTATCACTTGTACAAAAACATCAATCACATCTTGTTGTAACCGTGGAACGCACAAAGTCATGGTAATGCATGCCTGTACATCTAAAAAGGAAAGATCTGCCCTGACATTGTATGTGTAAAAAATAGGCAGTCCTGACGTATGTCATATTTTATAAGGGGAGAATGAAGTAAGACACAAGATGTGAAAAGGGTTAACTTAAGTCAGTTCTGCCTGAAGATTAGACTTCTAAGCAACAGGGGTTTATGGGAGGAAAGGGGGTTAACTGATAAGGATTCCAGATGCGAGCAAGGAACCCCCTGGGGACGTAATCTTAAACCAACCATTTGTCCAGGGTCTCTTAACTGGCCAAATACCATGACCCCCCTCTTTACCATAACACAGAATGACGTCCGAAGCAGCAAGGAAGGACTATATAAACCTAAAGTTTGTACCGGCACATTGAACAATACTTCGGTTTTGTTGTTTCTTGTGGGAAACAAGACTTCGGCTTTATTGTTCCTTGCATGCAATAAACTCATCTTGGGATCCAGAACCTTATTCTTTCCGTTACAACAGTAACAAAATAAATTAATTGTTCATTTAGAAATATTTTACTAATTTTGAATTAAGCACAAAATTGTGAACTTTGTATACTTTGGAAGTTGCTGTGTTGTCACAATCCACTGGTCTCTCCACGGGTGAGAGCAAGACTTTCCACAAATTGTGACATAATGCAGCCCTAACTGCTCATTATTTGCTGTTATGAAGAATGTAATGTGATGTACAAGCAAATAAGTACAGATTCTGCAGAAGACATTTCACCTCAGAAATGTTCCAACGTGATCTGCATGCAGAGATGTATTCGCAAGCCTTCTACTTTACAATGAAATAAGGCCTCTTCATGTCACCAAATGTTTTGTTGCCCCATTGGGCATAATATGGTGCTATGCATACCTGGAAACTGTATCTATTTTGTGAATTGGAGGTTTTACAAGTTACTGTGTACATTTTACTTTTGCTGTGGTTGGAAATGCACTCACCAATGCTAATTGTTTCTAAATCTGAATTATAAAAATAGTGTTGCCCTTTCCCTTTAGTAAATAATGAAACACTATATATTTTTGCATTCATGTCTGTTATTTGGGTTATCTTCAGTAAATATTGGAGTTTGGATACAATTTTAGTTCTTTTAAAACTGTCTAAGACTGTCTAAAATACTGTGTACGATCCTGTAAAGCAGTGGTTCTCAAAGTGTGGTCTGTGGACCACCAGTGGTCTGGGAGTGTGTGCCAGGTGGTCCACAGGCTGACCTAATCATCTTTCTTAAAAAGCAAGTCTGCGCTGTTCAAGTCAGAGGAAAGAATATTGTATTATAGTGTTCGCTATGAAGGGGCTCCCCCTAGGAGCACTGTTAAGAACTGCAAGCTGTAAAAAGTGGGAGGAGGGACTTGTGTGTTGATTATAAGTATCGGGGTTCCACTAGCCAGAAAGGTTATTATGGAGCACTGGCTCAAATGTGGGACTTTGAAATGCAAATATAGCAAGGAAAGTCACAGCACAAGTGCGAGTAAGATGCTAAATAGAAGTAAAAATGCGAGTGAGGTCATTTGTGAACCATACCAGCAGTGCTGTAATTATAATTCCAACAGCTTGATAAATGTGATGTGCAAGGAAGCAGAAGGTGTGTTGATGTGATGTCTTCGTTCGGACTTGTCCAGCTTGGATCCAGGTATCACTTCTCTGATTGCTCAACAAAAGCAGCTCCATTCGTCACATTAACTTTTTAAGTAATGAAAACATTTGCAAAATGTGCAGCATTGTTTGTAAAAATATTAGTACATTTCATCTAATTTAATTCAATACTAGTTATTTTTAGTACATTAATAGGCGATTCATTTTAAAGGGTAACGAGTGGTTGTAGGTATAGGTGGTCCACCACATCCGTGACTTGGTGTAAATGGTCAGCGGACCATAGAACTTTGAAAACCACTTCTGTAAAGCACTTATCGTGTCATAGATTACATGCTGCAGGGTTGCTGTGTAATCTCTGTATGATGGGTTTATATGTTAATTTTACAGAGATTATGAAGATTTCCTCTGTTTTACAGAGTTTTACAGACTGTCAGTTACTATGAGTAAAAATAACATCTGTACTGACAATGGGCAGCACAGTGAAGCAATGGTTAGCATTGGTGCCTTGCAGCACTGGAGCACGGGTGTTTTTGTATGTTCTCTCCTTTTCTGTATGGGATTCCTGGAATAGTCCAAAGACATACTGGTAGGTGAATCGGCTTCTAGAAAATTGCCCCTGGTGTGTGTTTCTCTGTTTTTGATTGCATGTGCCATGTGACAACTCCCATCCAGGGTGTGTCCTGCCTTGCACCAGCTGCTTGCTGGGATAGGCTCCAACTGCCCCGTTACCCTTTATTGGATGAATCAATGGATGTATTTATCTTTCAATGATTGATGAAAGGCACAGATTACTACAGATACTACAGATTACTACAGATTTCACCAGACTGTACAGATGATCTTGATGCAGAAATCTGTATTCCCCTAGTGCTGTAGAACTGACCATAACATCAGCTACACACGAGAAGAGTCCACCATTAGGCCAATCTAGATATAATAATAATAAATAATAAATAATAAATAATAAAGCAGTAGTTAATTCACCCAAGTATCTTATCTAGCAGTTTACAGGAAGAAACCAGGGTATCTGTTTCATCAACATGGTGAAAAACATGGTGGTGTTTCCTAAGCTTCTTACATACTCACTCTTTGGGTAAAGAAGAATCACCTATCCTCAGCTTTAAATGCACTTCCACATAGTTTCCACTTTTATGACTATCATAATACTCAGTGGGTTACATTTATCTTATACTTATAGTTAGCACATTAGGTCAACTGAGAAAAAAAACCCATCTACAATGACAACCCATTTATATATCTTACTTACTATACTTATATATACTTACTAGTGCAAAGTGACTGAAGTAAATCACTCAAGGACACAACAAAAGGGCCCACCTGGGATTTAAACCCACAACACTACAGTCCAGAGACCTGACTGCCCCCACAACATTGCTGCTCACTGTTCCATATTTTCAAAGCTAGGTCTGCAGATTTTAAATACCCACAAATCTTTGTTTTACAATAGACTTTAAAAATATTATAATTGGACTGCCTAAATTAGAAAATCATTCAAAGTATATGTTCTGAATTATTTTTTAGGGCTCACTGAGGATAACAGAATGATTCGGGGTTTTTTTCCAGAATCTCTTCCTTTCGCAAGGAAACAGAAATTTGCTTATATTTCTATACGACCCCTTCGTAGAATAAACATTTTTAATAAAGGTGATGGACACAAAATTGTAAATAAAATTCAATACAATTAAAAGAGCTGTACTGTAGAATGAACATCGTATTGTGGCGCTAAGTATAGTTCAAAACTAAATACTGTAGCTACATATAACGCGATGGGGAGCCGCATCTTGACTAATTAAAGGGCCTTCCGCTTCACACATCGTATCATTACAATCTTAAGTATAATTTACTTAACATTATTACACGAAATAACAGAAGTAACACAGTGATTATAATTTAATCAGGTATTTGGAAGAATTACAAAAAAACAGATGAATAACAATGCTCTATCACAGCTTCATTGATTATTTTCATGAAGCCCTAAAGAGAGGTTTACTTGTACACGCACTGATCAAGATTCCCACGGTACCGGTACCTTAGCAGTACCGAAAAACGTGGCAGAAAAAATCCGTTATATTCGCCGATAGTACCCAAAACAAGGGCTCAGAGGCAATACATGGAGGCCTCGGTAAATAGTCCCATGCCCGTGCCCGTGAGCCAAGCCGGCCTCTCCTGCAGCTGCCGCGCGTAGACCAGCCACGCACCCCGGGCACAGCAGCCCAGCCTTGCGCCGCAGCCCCCCCCGCACTCATTTCGCATTTGGAAGAAATCAGCCAACAGGCAGAGAAGCAGGACAGAAACCTTAGCTCAACACCGCTTAATCAATCTTCCACGATCCTTGCAGGACATACAGGTATTGTGTTTTTCTACTATCTCATAACTGTTATCATCAGTATTCAGCCTACCCCGAATTTATCCCCATCCTTTTCTCCACATTCTCAACATAAGAACACCCAGCACCGAATCAGCGCACCATTGTTCCCAAGCAGAAGGTCGCTTCAATCTTACCTTTTATTTACTTTCTTTCTCTTGCGGTTTTCTTTGAAGTGTTTGAAATACAACCCGCCTCCCAAGGAATCAATTGTATTATTAAACTGCACTACTTTGCGGGCGAAACACTGCAGACGTCACCGTAGCCACGTCATTCCGTTGGACGAGTCACGTTATAGAGGTGAAGGCGATAGATAGCGCCTATAGCTGCCTGAGGGTGGGGTTCCAGCACACCATAGATATAAATAATTACTATTAATGGAGCCCAAAAGTAGGAGGTAGATTTCTTATAGGAAACTGCAATTAAGTAGTGCCTGGGACAAGAGCAATGACGACTGGATGATATTAAAAACGTTTCGTTGAGCGATCCTGCGTTGACCAATCTGGTACACATGTAAAACACCGGTGTAGGCAACGGTCAATAAAACTATAAGTTGTCATATATTTCCCTGAGCTCCATATTACATCTTATACACAAAATGTTTGGTTTTCCATGAACAGTGAGGATTTTCCTTGTATGTTTTGAAAGTATTGTAACGCCCTCGCCCGGTGGTGAGGAGGAAGCGCACCTAGGCGCCCATAGTACCGCGGAGCAGGCTGGGAGTTGTAGGCGGGGAGAGTCTGAGGGTCAGCACGATGACCAGCTGTTGACTCTGCATATGTAAATAGTGTCATAGTAGTTTTAGTGTCCTGTGTAGCCTTATAAATGTTTAGCCTGTTGTTAAGTAATTACCACCCTAATGATGTGTACGTGTTCTGTCAGTCTCCTCATGTGTGTGTCGATTTTGTATCTGTTTTTGGGTAGTTTCGACAAAAGAGTAAAGCAGTCGTCTCCACTAGTCCTTTGTCCTGAAAGAACCTGAATACGCTATATGTAGTATGCGTATGTGCACGCTAAAGCTTTGGTCACTGAGACAGCATAAACGGAAGACATAATTGACAGAACAGTATATCAAGTAAAATTAACGAATTAGCGTGCAAATATAAAAAAATAAACATACCGATAGCTGAGTATTGCCTTTCAGTTTCCAGTTGTATGAAAATTATTCCTTTAGACTGTTTTTAAACTAGCTCTATTTTTTTAAATGTGCCCAGAATCAGTTTAAGGAAAAGCTGTCAACAGGTATGTAAAACAAGTTAAAAATTGTTAGAACTTTTAAGGAAATAAAATGTTTTGAAACATTTTTCGAAAGTATGTTTGGAACTAAAACTATTACATTGACACAATCTGTAAAATGATAAGATATTGAAATGCCTTTGAAAAACCAAATATAAACTGGGGCAGAACAAATCCAATGTGTGTAATATAACAAAACCATGTAATATAAAAAGCATTCAGATATCCATAATGTGGCTGTACTATGAATTCAGCTTTGCATTTAGGTAGGAGGAAGATATAACAAACCTAATTCTTGAAATTTGCATTTTTGTTTAAGATTGAGATTGACACTTCAAGATAGCTTGCTATTTATTGGTGCAAAGATCTTCATGGTTTAAGGTAAAAATGAATATTTTCTGAGTCTCTGAACATGGATTTTCCAAACCTTTAGAATAATTGGAAACAATCATTTCAATGTACAACTAACTACCCTTTGTTGATTTATAAGGCATCCATAAATTTTGCCTTGTAAATGTAGTGCACATTGGGCTGCCATTACTCTCAGACAACTTCTCCATCTTTATTAATTTTAAAAGAGATGTTTACTGTGTAGGCATTCAAGTACATTCATGGATCTTCACTGAAGCAGCAGAAAGAGCCTTAAGATGTCCCTGGCTCAAAAAGAGGACATTTGTGGGGATAAGTTTAATGCCACCTAGACACAAGCTGAGGTCTTATCAGCCACAGCTGGGTCACCTGGGGGGAGGGTGTATGATATTGAAAGAGCTGATGAACCCAGGAACATCACTGATGATGTGTCTAGGAGCATCAGTAGATGAATTAATTCCGTCACTGAGAAGTTTACAAAAGCAACAAGAAAATGAGGAATTCTATTTTAATTTTCAGAACCACATTATACAAACATGAATCACCAGGTATAAATACATCTGGGGTACAGAAATTTACAAAAAAATGAACAACATTACAATAAAAGTAATTAAGAATACACAACCAACCATTAACATTTTTGGTAAAGGTTAATAGATGAAACAATCCTTATAAAAACAATACAGTAGGTTTACGCACCTTCAAAATTAGGATACTGGTGCTAGTTTATTTTTAAAAAATTGTTTGGGAAATAAAGTTTGTAAAATGTTTGAAATACAGGCTTAATTAAGCTTAATTTAAAAATGTAGACCAAGATTATCTGCCTTTGAAATTTAAATGTTTATACTGTGCTAAAATTACTCTTCTCAATGGAGTGTGCAATTCATGTCATCAGCACAATCCAGACTGGGGTTGGTAGACCTAGATGGTAAAAGATTACTGTTATACAGCATTCTTCTGTCTGAGAACTGAAAATTACTACTGTCTTAGTGGAATTTTGTGCAAAGAGCTTTCCACAGAGGGGAATTATGGTTGAAACAAGACATAAAAGGCCATGCCTTTAATGCAGAAACTGTAATTGTGTTAAAAGGTATTTTCTTTAAGGGTGTGAATTTAAGTAATTTTTAATCTCAGAGGTTTTAATGAAACATAACCTCTTTCATTTATTATTCTTGCTGACTGGTAAAATACTCAAAGGATGTAATTAAGTCCCCAAATTTTGATATCTGGATAACAGGTAGTAGCATTTTTTTAATGTGATCATCCTTGTTGAATTCCAAAATTCTTATTCACCAACATAGATTAATAACAGAATGCATTATAGACATACAGTACATACAGTCTAGTGATAGAAGGGCCATAGAAACTGGCAGCCTGGCTGAAAATCTGAAGCCTCAAAATAAAATATCTTTAAAAACTGCAGTTCAATTAAAAAAAAACATTTGTCTATCATGACTAGCTCTGTCTTTTAGCTCATGTGCATTGTAGTCACTCTGGAACTCTACCAACAGGAAGAGCAACTGTATCAAAGAAACCAAAAGACACAAATGTATACAGCTGTCACCAGGAAATTGTGCTAAGCAGAATATACTGCAAAGACAAGAGTCCTAAAACTGCACTCAGCATTGAAAGGTTCTAGCAAGTCCCTACACACTTTAACAGTATTAGGGAAGCACTAGTGAAATAAGGAGTAAATATTATGATGCCTACCATGTCTGATGCTCATTGGCAACAATTTGAAGAAGAGCAGTCGGTGGTTCAGTATATGTTCTAAGACTTATTATGGGTTAATTAAGCGTCACTGCATCATGCAAGGAGCAGTTGTTTTGCAATGTGTTAACTGAATTGTTACTTGATTGAAGAACTAAGTTTGGAATTAATTGGCATGTCTCAGAATATGCAACCTGCTTAGGAGCAGTTTGTGGTACAGGATGCATTATTGTATAATGTATTTTTCCATAGTGTAATTGGTGTGTATCATATTAGAAAAAAAAATACTTTTGGAATTAACTGACCTATAACAGGAGTAGTTTGTTTAAGAGGAAAAAGCAAGCATTACAACTGAAAATATAGAACAGAGAAATGCAATGTTAGTGGTGCTAAGAAAGTCAGAGACAGAACTTGAAGGAGGCCACTAAATGAGAACAAAATACTGTTATCACATTATTTTTTTTTCTTAATGCCTGTCAAAAGTTTTGGTTTCCTGTCATGGCCACTAAACCCATCTAGTACTTCTGGGGCCCCAGTGATGGTAACATAGCACTTTAAGGAGTTCCAAATACATTATCTAAATCACTACGAGCCCTACATGCATATTGTGAACATTGTTTTATAGCCAGAGGGATTACTTTTTAAGAGGTCAACAATAAATTACATTTGTTATTTGATTTGAGATTTTTTAGATAACAGGGCAATCATTTAGGGGTAATATTTTTACATTCGTTTTTTTTTCCTTCTGCTCCATATTTTGGAATGTAGAAAGCCAGCAAATTGTTAAAATAGCACATAGAGTTATTCTACTCAAGACTGGAAAACATTGCCATAACCTAGAACCAGTCCTGGACGCACACCAATGAATCACAGAGCAAACACAAATATACAGGGACAGTTTGGAGATACTGATTAACCTGACGAACATTTCTTTACAAGATGGGAGAAAACGTGTGCACACTCAGAACACAGAAAGCACCACAGTTCTGAATCCAAACCAGGACCCAATATAAGTATGAATACAATAATTCAAGTATAAGTTGCATATTTGGTGGAGTTCAGAGTTGGTGTTAAGAAGTAGGAAATCAACCACTATTCAAATGTATTTTTTTCATAAATGTATACTTTTTCATAATTCCATCAAAACATTCTATGAGTTAGCCATATCAGTATTAATGGGGAAATTAAAGCCAAAACACTGATACATTTTGAAAATTAATCAACATCACTTTTAATAAATGCCTATCCAATTCAGGGTCATGGTGGCCTGAACCTATCCTGGGAACAATTGGGTAAAAAACTTGATACACCGTGGACATGTCTATCACAGGGCACACGCATACATCGTGTAGCTTTAAAAACACTTCAGTTCTTGAACAGTAGAATGAGGTTAAGAATTGGCACAAAACCTGTACTGGGCTTTAACTCCCCCTCTTTTTATTTTTCAATTATTGTTTATGATTTTAATGACTTGGGCCTATGCAGCACTGAAGACACTGATAGTAAGAGTTTGACAGTGTCAATCCCACCCTTTTCAGCACAGTATAAATGGATAAACAATAAGTGTTTATTGGAAATGACTCGCATAAAAGAGATTTGTGAGACCTGTCCTGAGTGCAGAAAATAGTTATAAGCTCAACTGGAATGAAAACCAGGTCCTTGTAAAATTGTACTGTTATCTTGTTTATACAGATCAAATTAATCATGCTATCAAAGCAAGAAATAAATATATTTTTCCAAATTTTAAGAGACCTTAATGATGTTTCAATCAGCAGGATTTCATGATCAGCGATCCGTTTTCTAAGTACACTAAGCTTTTTTGAAAAAGTACTTCAGTAATACACTGTTTGGAATTGCAACTTATCCACACAAGACAACTGCAGGACATCCTTATGCTCTTTGGGATACTGTTTCCATACAGTAGTTTCTCTTGCACAATGACTCCAAATTTTGTTTCTGCTTGTCTACCTCAATTTTAAGTCACTGAAAAAGAAGAATGTTGCTTACTGGTTCACTGTAATGGGATTTCATTGTTTTTACGCAAGTGTTGAACATACTGAGAGATCTTATTTATTCAATCACAAAACATGTCAGCATTATTTACAGACAGCATAACATAAGGCAGGGAAAAGGGGCACCTACTGACTGCTTACTAAGGCTTCAATGGCAGGTAGACAGACAAGAAATAACTTGAAAACAGAGGGTCCTGTGTACCATCTGGAAGACAGACACTTTTCACTGATTTCAGACAGTTACGCTGATGACTTCTTAAACAAATGCCCAAACAAGTGCCTGGGCCACCTGACCCATCTGTACCTCTGAGAGTCAGCAAATGGCAGGCAGGGCCTGGAAATAGATTATCCCGACTAGACTGGTATCATTCAGGAGTTCAATAATTCCATTCACGCTTGGCCATGTATTAAAGGATTTACTAGATAATATAATACTGTACTGCTCTCTGAAGAAAAAGGCACATGAGGCATAGTGCATGGCAACCATAAATCCCCCTACATTCAAAACCAAGCTAACCCTAATAACAGCCTGAGATTGAAAGTTAAAGACAACTTCTTGGTAACAGTTCAATCAAGTGTGGAATCAAGGTATAGTAGGAGCCATTTAGCAAACTCCAATTAATTCAGTCTTCATACAGAATATTTACTTAATATAGCTAATAGAAGACGACCAGATTTCCATAAAAATACATGCCATTTAAGAGGATCAATACAAAGAATTGGCAGCAAAAATGTGGCAGGTGCAGTGATAAGTTCTGTAAGGCTGTGAATTGCCACTCATTTTGAAGGGACCAATGTGGCTAGCACAGTGCTCTTTTTCTAATGACCTTTGTAATGTCCTTATAGGACACACCTGTGCCAAGACCATCACACAGTTTGGAGTCTTCATACCGCCCAGTGCGCAGGAAGCAGAGAACAGCAGTCTTGCAGACATCTTTGCAGGGCTCAGACACATGGCCCTTGTGGTTCAAATACCAGAACTTTTGGAAAATATGGTCATCCTGGAGGAACGTTTTAATGAGTCCATCCCAATCAGCAGGGAAAATGGTCTGAAGCTTGTACATATCTCGAGCCCTGTACAGCAAAGTCCAGCTGGGGCCAATGGTATGGTTGTTGGCTTCTGTTAGATTCAGAATGTGGGTCTCATGGTCCAGCACCAAGCGAGAGCTGCCTGAGTAATTACCATCCATGTAGTATACACGATAACCTGTCAAGGAGAAACAATTCAAGTGTAAGGCTCTCTACCACAAGCACTTTTCAGGACAATGCAGAAAACACAGGATTCACTGATTTGCTTTGAGTACATATATATTTGGTTGCCTCTTTCCTACTATTCATGTGATAATATTCTCTTTTTTCTATTTGGTAGAGAAAAAACAAAGTTTTGAAGAGAAAAGTCCTATATTAGTTCAGATAAATATACTTAAACTGTCTACTGTTTAGATAAAACCTGATCTGAAAGTCCAGGGATTCTGAAACGTCAGTAAGAAATTGGGATACACTCACATATAACACATGTAATATTTAAGCACAACAGTTTCCAATTTCAAGCTCAACTAAAATCCTGGCAAGACTTCAGTAAAGTGGAGATAAACACAGTATAGAAAGGACATCACCAAATTCCTATCAACAAATGTTAATTAAACTGTCCTGCAGCAGGATCAGGATTACCTATGCCAGTTACCTGGATTGAGGTTGACAAAGGTGGTTACACTGGGAGCAATAAAAGCTACACCTAGTGGGCGGGTCAGGGTCTCCTCGTCATAGAACATCTGGAACTCATCCAAGTGTGTGTGTCCAAAAAACTGTCCCGCAATAGTGCTCTCATATCTAAAAACACAAACACAAACTACTTTAACTGGTTCAGGCCAAACATGGAGACTTTAACCAAGGCTTTGAACCAAGGGTGAACACTGGAAGATGTTTCCACTAGAGCTGACACCAGATTAAGCAATAGGAAATCCAATACTGTTTATAAGCATTACTTAGAACACATAAACCATCCATAGACAAATGAGCACCCAAAAAACAGTTTTTACCAAAAACATGTCTTCCAATGGTTTAAATGACAGTTTTTTTATTGTTAGATCCTGCATACACTTCAGGATATGCTGTGGTGTTCATATCTGCTCATTTTTGTGCTTGGTATTCTACAGCAGAAAACAGTGGCTATCGAAAGTATTCACCCATCTTGGACTTCTCCACATTTCACTGTGTTAAAATATAGAATAACAATGATTTCTTGCCATTGATCAAGACAAAATGTCCACTAGTGGAAGTGATTTCAAAAGAAAAAAGTAGCCCAATCAAGGCCCAGACTTCAGTCCAATCAAGAATTTGTGGGAGAAGTTGAAAATTGCATTCGCCAACAGTTTCCATCCAACCTGAGAGGGTTTGAGCAATTTTGCAAACATGAATGAGCACAAATTACAGTGTCCAAATGTGCAATGGTGA